>NW_026991310.1:0-600000 GCF_036370855.1 Dromaius novaehollandiae
ATGGTTAAACTTAACACAACTACTCCTGGGTACAACACGTGAGTATGAATCCCTGTTGCAGTTGGTGATCATCCCAGAGGAGTTTCCCAACCATGATGTGCTCTGTCCTGCTTCACCCTTTCCAAGACGTCCTGTATCTCCTCTGTATCATGATGAGTGGTGATTAGAGCTTTTTGTCCATTGTTTTGGATGCGCTCTAGCAGCTGATGCAGCTCATCACGTTGCCGTAGTTTCTTCACCAATGTAAGATCCATTCCGATGGGGGTAAGCAGTCACGCTTGACTCAGTGTGTAATTAGATTGTAACAATGGATAAGACGTACCAGGAGCTGAAGAACTAAGTTACCAACACAACTATTTGAGTGATTACTTGTCTTTACAGCAATGTCCACTATGAATATAAGACTACAAAGGGTTCTCATACATACACAGCCTTTCCCAATATATACAAGTACAGTCTAACTTTAACAGCAAACTTGGAACATAGTATGACAGTATATGGCCTGTCCCATTTGGGTTTTAACTTGGATTTTCATAAAAATACTTTAACTAAAACTTCATCCCCAGGCTGTGTATCAGGCACTTGTATTTCAGGTGGTGGGGATTGATACCACTGAGCATATTTTTTAAGATTTTCAAACCTTTTTTGCATACTTAGATCACACTGGCTTAGTCGTTCATTTCCGTCTAACAGGCTGCTCTTAGCTGGAATAGAAGTCCCTAAAGGTCTCCCACAGAGAATTTCTGCTGGTGATAGTCCTGCGGGTTGTTGTGGAGCATTTCGTACGTCCCACAGAGCTAAGTTTAGGGCTTCTGGCCATGTTAGGCCACTGTGTGTGCATATCTTTGTGATTCTTTCGTCTAATGTCCTGTTCTTCTTTTTGCAGCCACGTATATTCCTGCACTGGCCCAGACTTTCTGTACTTGCCTAGCTACCGCCTCTGCTCCCCCATGAGTTTTCTCGTGAAACCACCTAGCTGTAGGAACTGCATTTTGGGGAGAGGCAGAATTGGTTTTCCCCTAATTGTCCATATTCCATCATCATCTGTCCACTGTTCCGGATGCGCTCTAGCAGTCGATGCAAACCATCCTGTTGTAGTAGTTTCCTTACCAGGGTGAGATTCATCCCAATGGGGGTAGGTAGTAAATTTTGAATTAATGTATAATTAGATTGTAACAATTGATAAGACGTGATAGGAGCTGAATAATTAAAATCACATCCCATGATTTTGGTAAAGTTAAAATTACAGATATTTGAATGATTACTTATATCTACTACAATGCCATCTATAACTACAAGACTGCAAAAGGTTCTCATACATACACATCCTCTCCCAATATATACAAGTATAGTTTCAGCTGTTTCATCAGGGTGTATTTCAAAATGACAAACATTTTGCTCAGTGTCAAGACAAATGTCTTGGGCTTTGATAGTATTACTTTCACAAATAAACCCTTGCTGTTCCTGTACAATACATGCGCTAACGTCCACAGTTTGCCATTTATTTCTATTTTGTTGGGCCCATACTCTATGTTCCAATGGATAGAGTATAGCTCCATTGTGATTTAATCCTAACGCAATGATTGGATATATTGTGTATGTTGAAGCATTACGTATTGTTGAAACAAAGGCTGTGGCCTTAGTGTTGATAGGATCATAAGTAAAATTGACCAGATACCACCAGGATTGGAATTCCTTTTCAAATTCAGTCGCATTATCCCAAATTACCTTTCGAATTTCAGTGGGTAAAGTGCCCTCTTCCCCTTCCCTTATAATCGCTGCTACCATAGATTGCATCCACAGTTGAGCTTGGATGCAACTGAGGGCCAGGGAAATATTAATTTGGGCTTCCCCAAGTGCATCCACTATCAAGTGGTGATCTTTTTCATTCATTTTTTCCCACTGAGGTAATATCTTGGATGAAAGCCACTGGTTAGTTCCTAGTGCTAATAGAGAAGACCTCAATGGATGTTTTAATCTGTATAAGTCACTTGTTGTTGTGCTCAGTTTATTTACGAGTACTTCAGCATCTATACTGTTTAGGACTCCTAATCCTGTTCCTATGATACCAGTCACATCTCTCTTTGTTCGTTTTGGAGAGGTGAGGGTTCATCTATGTAACCACGCCGTCCATCCCACATAGGATGTACCGAAGAATGGTGAACAGGTCAGTTTGATTGTAGAGATATTAATTTGCATTAATAGCTCTACTCGTTTGAGAGACCGTGATGGATTAAATAATACTCGTTGTTGGCCTGTATTTCTAATCACATACGGTCCAATTTCAAAGATTTGTGGGGATAAGGTTTTCTTGCTCTTCATGGTAACAGAGTTATTTATATTGGTGAAAATAATTGTAGTCAGGGTAGGTATTGCTGTACTGGACTCAATAATGTCTATTTTAAATTTAAATGATAGTCCCACATTGTGGTGAGCCCACAGGCAAACTATAAGAACAGGCTGTTCTAAGGTAAAATTGTACCAACAATCCAGTTTTTCAGTGGCACAAATTTTCCTTTCTTTTTCGTTTGATTTGATTTTAGTGTGAGAGATTTGAGTCGCCTTCTCATGGGTGGACCCGTTGATCACTCGACACCCTATCTTTATTTCCTTTCCTGTCCTTCCCAGGAGTTGGGGAAGTTGGTTAGTATTATCCCAGCTCCATTCATTTTCTGAGTATACTTCAGTTCCATGCATGACCAGGGTTAAGAGGTTTAAGTTTTTAGCAGAATTTAATCCCATACTTCCAGTATACTTAACACAGGCCTGGGACCACGGCCACTCTGAGGTTCTTTGACCACAGGTTAGGGAAAGTAGCATTGCCAGGGTTTGAAACAGCAACATGAGCACGGCACTTCTGCCTGCCATCCTGCAGGGCGCAGTAAAGGAAAAGAGATTTGTGTTAGTGAGGCGAGTCCGGACAGATTACCCTGGGGAAGTGGTGTATCCCATCGAGCTTTACGTGGTTGTCTTCATTGTTCTGCTGCAACCTCTGCTGTGCTTGCTTCTTGGACTGCCACTCGTTTCACGTGAGAGTGGTGAATCCAATTCTCTTTGCCTAGAATGTTAACAGCGTAGTAAGAACTTAACAATACAGTATAGGGTCCTTCCCATTTTGGTTCTAATTTTGTTTTTCGCGAGAATACCTTTATCAACACTTTATCTGCAGGCTGTATATCATGTGCCTGAATGTCTGACGGCACCGGCTGAAACCACTGAGCCTGATTTTGCAAAGTCTGAAACCGTTCTTGTAAGGCTAGTACATATTGTGTTACTCGTTCATCTCCAGCTAATAGGCTGGTCTTAGCAGGGATATAAGTCCCTGGTATCGCTAAATGTCTCCCAAAAAGAATTTCTGCTGGTGTTAGTCCTATGGGTTGCCGTGGAGAATTTCGAACATCCCATAGAGCTAAGTTTAATGCCTCTGGCCATTTCAGGCTAGCATGTGTGCATATTCTTGCTATTTTCTCTTTTAATGTTCTATTCATTCTTTCTACTTGTCCTGAAGATTGTGGGTGATAAGGAGTATGTAGGTTTCTTTTTATTCCTAATGATTTATATAACTGATTGATTATGCTTGCTGTAAAATGGGCACCCCTATCTGAATCAGTGGTTTCTGGGACCCCATATCTGGGTATAATTTCTTTCAGTAAGGCTTTTACCACTCCCCCTGTGTCGGCCTTTCTTGTTGGGAAAGCTTCTACCCAGCCTGATAACTGATCTACTGTCACTAACAAGTGTTTGTACCCATAGACAGATGGCATATCCGCATAATCTATTTGCAGCTTCTGGAAAGGGAAGTAAGCCCATGGTCGCCCCCCCCCAAATCTGAGCTTGGCTTGTTATTTGAAAACTTCTGGCAGGTCGGGCAGCTATTCGTTATTCTTTTAGCAGCTGCATAAATTCCTGGAGCAGCCCATACTTTCTGTACCTGTTTAGCTATTGCCTCGGCTCCCCCGTGAGCTGTATCGTGAAACCACCTAGCTATAGTAATTAAATATTTTTTTGGTAGAATTGGTTTTTCCCCAATTGTCTATATTCCATCATCATTTTGTTTTGCTTCCCACTGCTCCCATTGTTTTTTCTCTCCCACTGAGCAGTCTTTTTCATACATAGTTTTGGGGTCTATTAAGTTTGGCCACTCACTTTGGTCCATCCTTGGAACTGCCCCCATACATTCTCTCAGAGGTTGTCGAGCTGCAGCCCTCGCAGCAGCGTCGGCTAAAGCATTTCCTCTGCTAATGTCTGTAGTGTCTTTAGTATGGGCTGGGCAGTGTATTACAGCAATTTCTTTGGGCAGTTGAACTGCTTCCAGCAAATTACGTATTTCTTCTCCATTAGCTAATTTCTTTCCTGATGACGAAAAGAATCCTCGTTCTTTCCATAACATCCCTGTTGCATGACACACTCCAAATGCATATTTAGAGTCGGTATAGATATTTACCCACAAGCTCTTACCTATTTTTGCTGCTTGGGTCAATGCTATTAATTCTGCTCCTTGAGCACTTACTGATGGAGACAAAGGATTGGCCTCGAGTACCTCAAAGACGTTAGTGACAGCATAGCCGGAGTGACGTCTTCCGTCCAAATAATAGGATGATCCATCTGTAAACAGAACTAAGTCCGGGTTCTCCAAAGGTTCATCTTTAAGGTCCTCCTGGGGCTTGCTCGAGCTGACGACCACCTGCTCACAGGAACGATGTGGCTCTCCGTCCTCCGGTAGAGGCAATAGCGTTGCTGGATTCAAAATATTGCATCTTTTTAAAGTCACATTATCTGCATGCAGTATTATCAGTTCATAGCGGTGAGCTCTCTGTGGGGATAGTGCTTGAGTTGCCTATTGTTTCATTAACAGTTCTACTTCATGTGGCACATACACAGTTAATGAGTGACCCAAAACTACAGGTGGTGTTTTTTCAATAAGAGCTGCAGTAGCTGCTATTGCTCTGATGCATCCTGGAGTGCCTTTAGCTACCTCATCTAGCTGCGTGGAGTAATAGGCCACTGGTCTACGGTGAGGGCCTAGTTTTTGGGTGAGTACCCCACTTGCTACTCCCTGTCGCTCATGGACAAATAATGCAAATAGTTTGCTGTAATCTGGTAACCCTAGAGCAGGGGCTGAAACCAACGCTTTTTTCACAGATGTAAAAGCTTTCTCCCTCTCTGGGCCCCAGGCCAAAGGCTCTATCTCCTCCTTTTTTGTTGCCTGTACCAGAGGTTTAGTAAATTCTGCTAACCCAGGAATCCACGGTCGGCAGAATCCTACAGCTCCTAAAAATCCCCTAAGCTGTTTTTTTGTTACAGGACGAGGCTTATCAAGAATTGTCTTTACTCGTTCTGCATCAACTCACCTGTGTCCTTCTTTTAAGATAAAACCCAAATATTTTACCTCTCTTTGACACAGCTGGAGTTTAGACAGAGATGCTCGATGCCCTTTTTCTGCAAGAGCGTTACATAGAAAAACAATATCTTTTAAACATGTCTCATAATCTTTACTTGCTAATAACAAATCATCTGCATATTGTATTAATACAGAATGTCCTGGAAGTTCGATATCTGAGAGATCATTTTTAAGTATACGCGAAAAAATAGTCGGAGACCCAGTAAATCCCTGTGGCAGCCTCGTCCAAGTTAATTGTTGTCCCTTCCAAGTGAAAGCAAAGAGATCTTGGCTATCTTCAGCTATCGGTATACTAAAAAAGGCTGCTGTTAGGTCAATCACAGTAAAACAAGTTGCCCAATGGGGTATCTGTAGTAAAATGGTTGATGGGTCGGGGACTACTGGATGTGGAGCAACTACATGTTGGTTTATAGCCCTTAAGTCTTGTACAAAGCGATACTCTGGATCACCATCAGCATCTTGCCTGTTCTTTTTAACTGGCAGAATTGGGGTGTTATACGGGGATTCACAGACTCTAAGGATACCCAGTTTCAGATAATGATCAATTTGTTTTTGGATACTCTTCTCTGCTTCCTTTGGGATAGGGTATTGTTTAACTGCAGGAGGCAATCCCCCCTTTGTTTTTATCGAGACTGGACTAGCTGATTTCAGTAGTCCCACATCCATCCCTGAAGAGCTCCATAATTTTTTAGAAACTGATTCTAAACCTGTTGGAATTTGCAGATTAGTTGACTCTGGTTCTGGTGTCTTAGCCAGAACACATGAACCCATAATTATTAGCTTTATCCCTTCCGGCTGTAAGCAGATCTGAGTATCCAAGGCTTGCAGAAGATCTCTCCCCAAAAGGCATATAGGTGTGTCTGTGGAAATTATAAAACATCCCCACACTGTTTTACCCCCAATAGTGAGCAATAAGGGCTTAGATAACATTTGTTCGCCCTTTCCTGTCACTCCTTGCATCACTATTTTATCTGATGACTTGCATCCTTTAGGCTCAAAATTTAAAAGGGAAAGGGTGGCTCCAGTATCCACTAGAAAGGGAACTTCTAAACCGTCTATATTTGCCATTACGTGGCCCTCAAAATCCAAATCTACATCCCATACATTTACTCCAATTTCCACAGTATTTTCTGAGTCTCCTGTTTCCTGTCATTGTGGATTGACTGGGAATCGCCTGGTCTCCTCCTTAGTGTTTGATAGTCTCAAGCCGGTTCCTCTGTTCCTAACTACACAGGGCCTCACTGGGCATTCCCGCTGCCAGTGTCCTTGTTCCCCGCAATAATAACAAACATCATTAACTCCTGATTGTACAGCACGTTCACCTTGACTCCATCTATCTCTCCGGGCTCTTCCACGTCCCCTCCCCCTGGGTCCTTTAAATCCGTCTCTTAACACAGCTGCTAACACACTAACTTCCTCTCTTTTTTGCTGTCTCTTTTCTTTTGCCCTCTCCTCCTCTCGACTATTATACACAAATGTGGCTAAACGTAATATTTCGTCCATCCGCTTTCCTGGCCAGTCAGGAACATGTTTGGAAAAATACTTTTTAATGTCCGGGGCTGCCTGGTCTACAAATGCAGAAATCATTAGCGGCCTGTTAGCCTCGGCTTCTGGGTCTAGTCCTCCCCCATACACTCTGACTTGCTTAATTAGCCTAGCAAAGAAAGCCGAGGGGTGTTCCTCTGCCTGTTGCTGACACTCCCTTACTTTAGACCAGTTTGCAGTCTTTTGTCCTGCCAAATGTATAGCTTCTTCTAAGCCCTCTCTGGCTAATTGCAACTGCCTGTAATCTGCATCTACATTATGATTCCACCCGGGGTCCACAGCTGGCCAGGCTGTTCGAGCAGCCCCGACACCCCTCTCTGCTGCCCAACGGCGGTTTGCATCCAAAATTGAGCACCTTTCATCTGGAGTGAACGCAGATTCAAGGAGCGTTTGTACATCTCCCCAGGTAGGGTCATACGCCCGCACAATTCCCCTTAGGATTTGTAACACTCTTTCTGGATCGTCCCTAAGTCTGGGGAGCCCTTGACTCCATATAATTCAATCTTGGGGTCTCCAGGGACGGTAGACTCGTGTAGTGGCGACCCGAGGTACCCCTTCCGGATCGGGTGGGGCCGCTCCTGGCACAGGAACGACTTCCAGAGGAGCTTGAAGGGCGGGGGCGGAAGGCAAGGGGGCGTATAGGGAAGCTGAAGCAGGGGGTGGCGCATGGGGTGGAATAACTGCCACAGGCGTTTCAGCAGCTGCGGTACTTACAGCATTCTGAGGAAAGAGTCTCTCTTTCCTAGGCGCCTCTTTTCGTCTAGCAAATGCCCAGTCGTCCCATACATACCAGTAATCCATTTGTCTGGGGAACCTATCCTCCAAATGATGACGCAGGAAAGTTAGCTCCTGGTAACCGAAGGCCCCCTGGGGCGGCCATCGCTCTGCCAGATTACCTTCCAACTTTTCTGGTTGTTGCTCAGAAATCAGCCGCTCAAGTCTGCCTGTAGTGCACTCCTACCCCTTGGGAGTTCTACTAAGCTCACTTGCCACCTGGAAATCCATATTGCTCCTGATGTTAGTGCTGACAAGTTAGCTGATCTTTCACTGCATGATTTGATGGTGAAAGGTATATCTGGTTTGGTAATGTCCATCTCTACCTCTAGATTGTTGTTCTGACTGTCTAGACCATCTCCCGGCACGCTGGGCAGGTGATGAATGAAAACAGCAGGTTTATTGGCCTAGCACGAATCTTAAGTTTACCTCTTTCTAGGATGAATACCAGTGATGCTCCGTCATCTTTCAAACACAGAGAAGTTGCAGATCAGTGGTGTCAGTAACACACCTGCTGATTTAGTTAAGCAGCTTCCCTATGGTAGTGGTATGTTTGTGTTCCTCAGCACTCCATGGTGTTAGTCTGAGGCACCCTCAGTTCCTCTGTTTCGCTCCCAAGGCAGTGAGGCATTGAGGCAAGCAGAGGAGGCTCCACAGCTGGCTGTCCAGAAAAGGGAACCCATAAGGCTGTGGAAAGCTATGTCCACACTTTGCCATGTGATGCTACACGAGGACTGCCATGTTAGGGACAAAGTAGATGCTGCAGTCAAACAAGACATGCTGTTTGAGGCCAGAGCCTTTCCAAGCCTGGGTTATCTTCCTGAAGCTGGACTTTAGCCCCCGAGCAGGGCAATCTGTATTGCCTTGACTCCCATTAGAAGCTCATGTTTCTTCTAGCTCTCTCCTGGGGCACAGAACAGGCCATGAGGAGAGACCCTTTTCATTGGGTCTGAAAGCCCCATCCTGCACAAGCTCGAGTGACACCGCTCCGCTTTGAGCTCAGTTGCTGAGGAAGGTATGGGGAGAAGAAACCTCCACGCACACACTCTTCATGCCAACCTCACAGTCCCTCCTGCACTACTGCAGTTGCAGCTCTCGACTCCTCCCCTCTCTGGGGCAAAGGAGCAGGAAAGAGAGGGAGTTTCCTTAACCACGAAGAATGTGGCTCCAGCAGAAGAATTATGTAATGACCCTTTAAGCTGCCCCCAGAGCAGGGACTGAAACACATTCCCTGTCTCTGAGCTGTCCTTTTCCTGACCCTGCAAAGCTCGCATATTGCTCAGTGCAGAGCAATGCACACCTTGCCAAGGACAGATGCACAACAATTTGGAGATTTGGTTTTATTCAACACAAGAACGCTTTGGCAGCACAGCTGGCAGTTGCTGGTTCACATTGTGCTGGACTGGCTCTCTAGCCCTGAGAAGTGAAAAGAAGTTCAGTTTTAGGTACAGAAAGAAAGCAAGGAAATACAGCAGGCCTAATGCAGGCCAGGTATTAATGGAGCCGCTTTGAGCAGCATTTCAGTGGTCTCTGTGATACGGCACAGGCACTCCTGCCCAAGCCTGTGAGAAGTCCCCAGTGCAACTAATCAGTCGGGGGCTGAGTCAAGTGGGAACTGAGTCAGGCAGTACCTGCGATGGAGTGAATAGGTATCAACTCCCAGGGCAAAGGGTCTTGGTGTCTGTACTCTGAGAGGGTAGGACAGGCTTGCCAGTCTGAAAATGGAGAGCCGAACGTTGGACAAATCCTTATGTCTTCAGCCACCTATGTCCAAAGTGGAAATCTTATTCTGAGTCATCAGCAACTTCCCCTTCAGTTAAGGACTGTCTGACCAAGGCCACAGACTCAAAAGTGTGCTGCTGTCCCTCCCACGGGAGGTGCCAGGAGAAGTCCCTCTAGGTGCTGCTGGAAGTGGAAGGAGAGAGGGACACCCCATTGCAGCAGATAGCTCTTTACTCACTTGAGCCTCCTCTTCATGATCCCTCTGTCTACTGATCTCTCTTGTCTGTCCCTGCGTGACCTGCTCCACCAGAGATGTCACTGCTGTGAGCAATGCCTGCGTTTTCCTAGGAGAAATGTGCCTGCAAAAGCAGGGAGACACCCTCTCTCATGCTCTGGTTGAAACCTTCCTGCCTCTCACCTTCCCCAGGCCCTGCACACAGAGTCTCACTGGTGCCCACAGCACTCTTCAACGCAGGATGTGGTTTAGGCATTTGCTTTGGGCTGCAGAAAGGCACCTGGAGTTGGGGGCTCCTGACCCCAGGTCTCCCCATGGCGTGACAGCTCAGAGGAGAGCCACGGATCAGGGATTTGGCTCCTTGACCCTGCAGATGGGTCAGTGCTACTCAGCTTCCCCAGGCCTTGGCACGACTTGCTCCATACTTACCTTTTTGGGGGTATCTCCAGTGAGTTGACACCCTCCTTCTCTAAGGATGATTCGCCATCCTCTTTCCAGTTCCCCATCATTCCCTCTATGAGATCTGGGCTGGTCACCTTCCTCCTCATGCTGGCAGAAGGGATTTGCGTGGTGCCCCAAGAAACAGTGGGTTTCTGCAAAGGAAGGGAGAATCTCAGACAAGCATGCTGCAAAGACACAGGGCTGTTTGCCAGCATACAGATCCCAGGGGTGAATTCTGGCCAGGATGCTGTGGCAGTAGAGGGGGAACCAGAAGAAGGACCTCCGCCTGCCCCAGGAGTTGGGATTTTGTTTTTTGTTGGTGGTGGTTTTGTGTTTTTTAAAGGAATTTCTAATCAAAAGCCCTCACAGTTTTGCAGAACTCTTTTTTACTTTCCATTTCATCCAGCACCTAGCCATAATATCTCAACAGATACAGTTTCTACCACTATGCAGGGGCAAAAAGTAGCATGCAGTTTAGATGGAAGTGTGGGCAGAGGCCATACCACTGATCAGCACTGAAGGCCTGTAGTGCTGCAAAGGCATGTTTACAACACTCCTTCTCAAATCTTTTTGTCCAGTGAAGTTAAAGACTTCATCCCTTGTGCATTGAGACAAGCAGAACTTTTTTTAATGTCAGCATGCTTGGAAGGAAATCCTAGTGCTTCGGTTAAAAACTAAACTTCCAGAAAATGTGCCTTCCTATTACGAATAATGTTCCTGATCATTCCAGTACAGTGAAGACTAAATAAAAGAACTAGCTGCCTTATAGGTAGTCTAGATATGGCTCAGGTCATTGCACTGTGAACAGATGTGTCCAAATGCAAGTGCAGATACCTGAAACAGAGCTTGTCTGAGTTTGGGGGAGGGATGATCAGTGTATGTGCTCACCATGACAGATTGCTGGCTTTGCCCTTTGGCTTTTTCTAACTACATCTCCCTTACAGTAATAAGCAGGCAAGCATGACAGATAGGAGTCACCTGCCCTGCAATTTTGCAGCAATGATGCCATGCTGACTTGGAGACCTTCAAAGCTCAGCTCTTCTGGAGGAGAGAAATGCTATTTTACTGCGTGTTTCACAAGGTTTCTGGTACCTGGGCCTTCCACAGATGTTCCCTTTCCCTTCTTGCTGTTGATGAAGGCGACCTTGTCCTTGCTGTCTTCAGGTACTTCTTACGTAAGGCTTCCCAGTGTTTACTTTGATCTTTCCTCACAGGGAGAGAGTAGAATTCCTGAAGGGTCACAGAAATGCAACAGTAGCAGTGGGAGTCTCACCTGTGCTTTGTGGGATTTTTTTAGTTCTCACCCTCTCTTCTGCCCCTTGTCTTTAGCCTTTCTATCAGCCATGTCTGCTCCTCACTTATAACAGGCACAACCAAAGCACAAACTGAACAATGATCTGAATAGAAATGATTTCCTACCCTAGAAAAGCCTGGCATTTTTATTTGCATTATGAACAGTGCCTTTTTATCTCCATGAAGAATGGTGCCAAGGAAGATGGTCTGATATGTTGCATAAGATGACGGGAGCAAAGAACACACTCCAAAAAGACAAACAACTGAACATACGTGGTTTAAAGGAAGCTCCAGAAGAAATCACTTAATGTTCAAATGAGTACAGATTAGCTATTTCAGACTCTGTAGCCATATAACGGTGCTTTTCTACAATGAATTATGAGACAAGAATTACATCACTGTCTATCATGGACCTGTCCTGCTCTCTCAGGACTGTCACAAATAGTTTGTGCAGGTTGGGGTCCAGCCACAGGAGTGTCATTGCCTTGGCTTTTCTTTTTCCTGCACATTCTCCACTTCAAAACAGCCAGCTCACTGCAGACACACAGCAAGAGGAGTTAGTGGGAGCACAGGGAAGATTGCCATCCTTTGCTCCCAGGCTGGGCACCCCGCTCTGCAGCAGAAGGTGGCTCTACTGGGGAAGTGTGTGTTGGGAACAGCCCTTCTTTCCCCTGCTGCTGCTGGGGGTGGAAGCAAGGGCGTTGCCTGAGGGGAAACACCACCCATATCTGGATATATTTACCACTGCAGCTTATCTTCCCGATGCCTCTCTTCATGCCTGTGTCCCCTCCGACTTCGGTCAACCTGTCCCAGGATGCACGGCACTATCTCGAGCAGGGCCTGGCTTGTCCCTGGGGAAATTGGCCTAGAACAACAGGAAGAAACCCTCACTCACGCTCTGGCTGAAACCTTCCTGCCTCTCACCTTCCCCAGGCCCTGCACACAGAGTCTCACTGGTGCCCACAGCATGAGGTTTAGGCATTTGCTCTGGGCTGCAGAAAGGCACCTGGAGTTGGGGGCTCCTGACCCCAGGTCTCCCCATGGCTTGACAGCTCAGAGGAGAGCCATGGATCAGGGATTTGGATCCTTGACCCTGCAGATGGGTCAGTGCTACTCAGCTGCCCCAGGCCTTGGCACGACTTGCTCCATACTTACCTTTTTGGGGGTATCTCCAGTGAGTTGTCACCCTCCTTCTCTGAGGATGATTCGCCATCCTCTTTCCAGTTCCCCATCATTCCCTCTATGAGATCTGGGCTGGTCACCTTCCTCCTCATGCTGGCAGAAGGGATTTGCGTGGTGCCCCAAGAAACAGTGGGTTTCTGCAAAGGAAGGGAGAATCTCAGACAAGCATGCTGCAAAGACACAGGGCTGTTTGCCAGCGTACAGATCCCAGGGGTGAATTCTGGCCAGGATGCTGTGGCAGTAGAGGGGGAACCAGAAGAAGGACCTCCGCCTGCCCCAGGAGTTGGGATTTTGTTTTTTGGTGGTGGTGGTTTTGTGTTTTTTAAAGGAATTTCTAATCAAAAGCCCTCACAGTTTTTCAGAACTCTTTTTCACTTTCCATTTCATCCAGCACCTAGCCATAATATCTCAACAGATACAGTTTCTACCACCATGCAGGGGCAAAAAGTAGCATGCAGTTTAGATGGAAGTGTGGGCAGAGGCCATACCACTGATCAGCACTGAAGGCCTGTAGTGCTGCAAAGGCATGTTTACAACACTCCTTCTCAAATCTTTTTGTCCAGTGAAGTTAAAGACTTCATCCCTTGTGCATTGAGACAAGCAGAACTTTTTTTAATGTCAGCATGCTTGGAAGGAAATCCTAGTGCTTCGGTTAAAAACTAAACTTCCAGAAAATGTGCCTTCCTATTACGAATAATGTTCCTGAACATTCCAGTACAGTGAAGACTAAATAAAAGAACTAGCTGCCTTATAGGTAGTCTAGGTATGGCTCAGGTCATTGGACTGTGAACAGATGTGTCCAAATGCAAGTGCAGATACCTGAAACAGAGCTTGTCTGAGTTCGGGGGAGGGATGATCAGTGTATGTGCTCACCATGGCAGATTGCTGGCTTTGCCCTTTGGCTTTTTCTAACTACATCTCCCTTACAGTAATAAGCAGGCAAGCATGACAGATAGGAGTCACCTGCCCTGCAATTTTGCAGCAATGATGCCATGCTGACTTGGAGACCTTCAAAGCTCAGCTCTTCTGGAGGAGAGAAATGCTATTTTACTGCGTGTTTCACAAGGTTTCTGGTACCTGGGCCTTCCACACATGTTCCCTTTCCCTTCTTGCTGTTGATGAAGGCAACCTTGTCCTTGCTGTCTTCAGGTACTTCTTACGTAAGGCTTCCCAGTGTTTACTTTGATCTTTCCTCACAGGGAGAGAGTAGAATTCCTGAAGGGTCACAGAAATGCAACAGTAGCAGTGGGAGTCTCATCTGTGCTTTGTGGGATTTTTTTAGTTCTCACCCTCTCTTCTGCCCCTTGTCTTTAGCCTTTCTATCAGCCATGTCTGCTCCTCACTTATAACAGGCACAACCAAAGCACAAACTGAACAATGATCTGAATAGAAATGATTTCCTACCCTAGAAAAGCCTGGCATTTTTATTTGCATTATGAACAGTGCCTTTTTATCTCCATGAAGAATGGTGCCAAGGAAGATGGTCTGATATGTTGCATAAGATGACGGGAGCAAAGAACACACTCCAAAAAGACAAACAACTGAAGATACGTGGTTTAAAGGAAGCTCCAGAAGAAATCACTTAATGTTCAAATGACTCCAAAAAGACAAACAACTGAAGATACGTGGTTTAAAGGAAGCTCCAGAAGAAATCACTTAATGTTCAAATGAGTACAGATTAGCTATTTCAGACTCTGTAGCCATATAACTGTGCTTTTCTACAATGAATTATGAGACAAGAATTACATCACTGTCTATCATGTACCTGTCCTGCTCTCTCATGACTGTCACAAATAGTTTGTGCAGGTTGGGGTCCAGCCACAGGAGTGTCATTGCCTTGGCTCTTCTTTTTCCTGCACATTCTCCACTTCAAAACAGCCAGCTCACTGCAGACACACAGCAAGAGGAGTTAGTGGGAGCACAGGGAAGATTGCCATCCTTTGCTCCCAGGCTGGGCACCCCGCTCTGCAGCAGAAGGTGGCTCTACTGGGGAAGTGTGTGTTGGGAACAGCCCTTCTTTCCCCTGCTGCTGCTGGGGGTGGAAGCAAGGGCGTTGCCTGAGGGGAAACACCACCCATATCTGGATATATTTACCACTGCAGCTTATCTTCCCGATCCCTCTCTTCATGCCTGTGTCCCCTCCGACTTCGGTCAACCTGTCCCAGGATGCACGGCACTATCTCGAGCAGGGCCTGGCTTGTCCCTGGGGAAATTGGCCTAGAACAACAGGAAGAAACCCTCACTCACGCTCTGGCTGAAACCTTCCTGCCTCTCACCTTCCCCAGGCCCTGCACACAGAGTCTCACTGGTGCCCACAGCAGGAGGTTTAGGCATTTGCTTTGGGCTGCAGAAAGGCACCTGGAGTTGGGGGCTCCTGACCCCAGGTCTCCCCATGGCTTGACAGCTCAGAGGAGAGCCATGGATCAGGGATCTGGATCCTTGACCCTGCAGATGGGTCAGTGCTACTCAGCTGCCCCAGGCCTTGGCACGACTTGCTCCATACTTACCTTTTTGGGGGTATCTCCAGCGAGTTGTCACCCTCCTTCTCTGAGGATGATTCGCCATCCTCTTTCCAGTTCCCCATCATTCCCTCTATGAGATCTGGGCTGGTCACCTTCCTCCTCATGCTGGCAGAAGGGATTTGCGTGGTGCCCCATGAAACAGTGGGTTTCTGCAAAGGAAGGGAGAATCTCAGACAAGCATGCTGCAAAGACACAGGGCTGTTTGCCAGCGTACAGATCCCAGGGGTGAATTCTGGCCAGGATGCTGTGGCAGTAGAGGGGGAACCAGAAGAAGGACCTCCGCCTGCCCCAGGAGTTGGGATTTTGTTTTTTGTTGGTGGTGGTTTTGTGTTTTTTAAAGGAATTTCTAATCAAAAGCCCTCACAGTTTTTCAGAACTCTTTTTCACTTTCCATTTCATCCAGCACCTAGCCATAATATCTCAACAGATACAGTTTCTACCACCATGCAGGGGCAAAAAGTAGCATGCAGTTTAGATGGAAGTGTGGGCAGAGGCCATACCACTGATCAGCACTGAAGGCCTGTAGTGCTGCAAAGGCATGTTTACAACACTCCTTCTCAAATCTTTTTGTCCAGTGAAGTTAAAGACTTCATCCCTTGTGCATTGAGACAAGCAGAACTTTTTTTAATGTCAGCATGCTTGGAAGGAAATCCTAGTGCTTCGGTTAAAAACTAAACTTCCAGAAAATGTGCCTTCCTATTACGAATAATGTTCCTGATCATTCCAATGCAGTGAAGACTAAATAAAAGAACTAGCTGCCTTATAGGTAGTCTAGGTATGGCTCAGGTCATTGGACTGTGAACAGATGTGTCCAAATGCAAGTGCAGATACCTGAAACAGAGCTTGTCTGAGTTCGGGGGAGGGATGATCAGTGTATGTGCTCACCATGGCAGATTGCTGGCTTTGCCCTTTGGCTTTTTCTAACTACATCTCCCTTACAGTAATAAGCAGGCAAGCATGACGGATAGGAGTCACCTGCCCTGCAATTTTGCAGCAATGATGCCATGCTGACTTGGAGACCTTCAAAGCTCAGCTCTTCTGGAGGAGAGAAATGCTATTTTACTGCGTGTTTCACAAGGTTTCTGGTACCTGGGCCTTCCACAGATGTTCCCTTTCCCTTCTTGCTGTTGATGAAGGCGACCTTGTCCTTGCTGTCTTCAGGTACTTCTTACGTAAGGCTTCCCAGTGTTTACTTTGATCTTTCCTCACAGGGAGAGAGTAGAATTCCTGAAGGGTCACAGAAATGCAACAGTAGCAGTGGGAGTCTCATCTGTGCTTTGTGGGATTTTTTTAGTTCTCACCCTCTCTTCTGCCCCTTGTCTTTAGCCTTTCTATCAGCCATGTCTGCTCCTCACTTATAACAGGCACAACCAAAGCACAAACTGAACAATGATCTGAATAGAAATGATTTCCTACCCTAGAAAAGCCTGGCATTTTTATTTGCATTATGAACAGTGCCTTTTTATCTCCATTAAGAATGGTGCCAAGGAAGATGGCCTGATATGTTGCATAAGATGACGGGAGCAAAGAACACACTCCAAAAAGACAAACAACTGAACATACGTGGTTTAAAGGAAGCTCCAGAAGAAATCACTTAATGTTTAAATGACTCCAAAAAGACAAACAACTGAAGATACGTGGTTTAAAGGAAGCTCCAGAAGAAATCACTTAATGTTCAAATGAGTACAGATTAGCTATTTCAGACTCTGTAGCCATATAACGGTGCTTTTCTACAATGAATTATGAGACAAGAATTACATCACTGTCTATCATGGACCTGTCCTGCTCTCTCATGACTGTCACAAATAGTTTGTGCAGGTTGGGGTCCAGCCACAGGAGTGTCATTGCCTTGGCTTTTCTTTTTCCTGCACATTCTCCACTTCAAAACAGCCAGCTCACTGCAGACACACAGCAAGAGGAGTTAGTGGGAGCACAGGGAAGATTGCCATCCTTTGCTCCCAGGCTGGGCACCCCGCTCTGCAGCAGAAGGTGGCTCTACTGGGGAAGTGTGTGTTGGGAACAGCCCTTCTTTCCCCTGCTGCTGCTGGGGGTGGAAGCAAGGGCGTTGCCTGAGGGGAAACACCACCCATATCTGGATGTATTTACCACTGCAGCTTATCTTCCCGATCCCTCTCTTCATGCCTGTGTCCCCTCCGACTTCGGTCAACCTGTCCCAGGATGCACGGCACTATCTCGAGCAGGGCCTGGCTTGTCCCTGGGGAAATTGGCCTAGAACAACAGGAAGAAACCCTCACTCACGCTCTGGCTGAAACCTTCCTGCCTCTCACCTTCCCCAGGCCCTGCACACAGAGTCTCACTGGTGCCCACAGCAGGAGGTTTAGGCATTTGCTTTGGGCTGCAGAAAGGCACCTGGAGTTGGGGGCTCCTGACCCCAGGTCTCCCCATGGCTTGACAGCTCAGAGGAGAGCCACGGATCAGGGATTTGGATCCTTGACCCTGCAGATGGGTCAGTGCTACTCAGCTGCCCCAGGCCTTGGCACGACTTGCTCCATACTTACCTTTTTGGGGGTATCTCCAGTGAGTTGACACCCTCCTTCTCTGAGGATGATTCGCCATCCTCTTTCCAGTTCCCCATCATTCCCTCTATGAGATCTGGGCTGGTCACCTTCCTCCTCATGCTGGCAGAAGGGATTTGCGTGGTGCCCCAAGAAACAGTGGGTTTCTGCAAAGGAAGGGAGAATCTCAGACAAGCATGCTGCAAAGACACAGGGCTGTTTGCCAGCGTACAGATCCCAGGGGTGAATTCTGGCCAGGATGCTGTGGCAGTAGAGGGGGAACCAGAAGAAGGACCTCCGCCTGCCCCAGGAGTTGGGATTTTGTTTTTTGTTGGTGGTGGTTTTGTGTTTTTCAAAGGAATTTCTAATCAAAAGCCCTCACAGTTTTGCAGAACTCTTTTTCACTTTCCATTTCATCCAGCACCTAGCCATAATATCTCAACAGATACAGTTTCTACCACTATGCAGGGGCAAAAAGTAGCATGCAGTTTAGATGGAAGTGTGGGCAGAGGCCATACCACTGATCAGCACTGAAGGCCTGTAGTGCTGCAAAGGCATGTTTACAACACTCCTTCTCAAATCTTTTTGTCCAGTGAAGTTAAAGACTTCATCCCTTGTGCATTGAGACAAGCAGAACTTTTTTTAATGTCAGCATGCTTGGAAGGAAATCCTAGTGCTTCGGTTAAAAACTAAACTTCCAGAAAATGTGCCTTCCTATTACGAATAATGTTCCTGATCATTCCAATGCAGTGAAGACTAAATAAAAGAACTAGCTGCCTTATAGGTAGTCTAGGTATGGCTCAGGTCATTGGACTGTGAACAGATGTGTCCAAATGCAAGTGCAGATACCTGAAACAGAGCTTGTCTGAGTTCGGGGGAGGGATGATCAGTGTATGTGCTCACCATGGCAGATTGCTGGCTTTGCCCTTTGGCTTTTTCTAACTACATCTCCCTTACAGTAATAAGCAGGCAAGCATGACGGATAGGAGTCACCTGCCCTGCAATTTTGCAGCAATGATGCCATGCTGACTTGGAGACCTTCAAAGCTCAGCTCTTCTGGAGGAGAGAAATGCTATTTTACTGCGTGTTTCACAAGGTTTCTGGTACCTGGGCCTTCCACAGATGTTCCCTTTCCCTTCTTGCTGTTGATGAAGGCGACCTTGTCCTTGCTGTCTTCAGGTACTTCTTACGTAAGGCTTCCCAGTGTTTACTTTGATCTTTCCTCACAGGGAGAGAGTAGAATTCCTGAAGGGTCACAGAAATGCAACAGTAGCAGTGGGAGTCTCATCTGTGCTTTGTGGGATTTTTTTAGTTCTCACCCTCTCTTCTGCCCCTTGTCTTTAGCCTTTCTATCAGCCATGTCTGCTCCTCACTTATAACAGGCACAACCAAAGCACAAACTGAACAATGATCTGAATAGAAATTATTTCCTACCCTAGAAAAGCCTGGCATTTTTATTTGCATTATGAACAGTGCCTTTTTATCTCCATGAAGAATGGTGCCAAGGAAGATGGTCTGATATGTTGCATAAGATGACGGGAGCAAAGAACACACTCCAAAAAGACAAACAACTGAACATACGTGGTTTAAAGGAAGCTCCAGAAGAAATCACTTAATGTTCACATGAGTACAGATTAGCTATTTCAGACTCTGTAGCCATATAACGGTGCTTTTCTACAATGAATTATGAGACAAGAATTACATCACTGTCTATCAGGTACCTGTCCTGCTCTCTCAGGACTGTCACAAATAGTTTGTGCAGGTTGGGGTCCAGCCACAGGAGTGTCATTGCCTTGGCTCTTCTTTTTCCTGCACATTCTCCACTTCAAAACAGCCAGCTCACTGCAGACACACAGCAAGAGGAGTTAGTGGGAGCACAGGGAAGATTGCCATCCTTTGCTCCCAGGCTGGGCACCCCGCTCTGCAGCAGAAGGTGGCTCTACTGGGGAAGTGTGTGTTGGGAACAGCCCTTCTTTCCCCTGCTGCTGCTGGGGGTGGTAGCAAGGGCGTTGCCTGAGGGGAAACACCACCCATATCTGGATATATTTACCACTGCAGCTTATCTTCCCGATCCCTCTCTTCATGCCTGTGTCCCCTCCGACTTCGGTCAACCTGTCCCAGGATGCACGGCACTATCTCGAGCAGGGCCTGGCTTGTCCCTGGGGAAATTGGCCTAGAACAACAGGAAGAAACCCTCACTCACGCTCTGGCTGAAACCTTCCTGCCTCTCACCTTCCCCAGGCCCTGCACACAGAGTCTCACTGGTGCCCACAGCAGGAGGTTTAGGCATTTGCTTTGGGCTGCAGAAAGGCACCTGGAGTTGGGGGCTCCTGACCCCAGGTCTCCCCATGGCTTGACAGCTCAGAGGAGAGCCATGGATCAGGGATTTGGCTCCTTGACCCTGCAGATGGGTCAGTGCTACTCAGCTGCCCCAGGCCTTGGCACGACTTGCTCCATACTTACCTTTTTGGGGGTATCTCCAGCGAGTTGTCACCCTCCTTCTCTGAGGATGATTCGCCATCCTCTTTCCAGTTCCCCATCATTCCCTCTATGAGATCTGGGCTGGTCACCTTCCTCCTCATGCTGGCAGAAGGGATTTGCGTGGTGCCCCAAGAAACAGGGGGTTTCTGCAAAGGAAGGGAGAATCTCAGACAAGCATGCTGCAAAGACACAGGGCTGTTTGCCAGCGTACAGATCCCAGGGGTGAATTCTGGCCAGGATGCTGTGGCAGTAGAGGGGGAACCAGAAGAAGGACCTCCGCCTGCCCCAGGAGTTGGGATTTTGTTTTTTGTTGGTGGTGGGTTTGTTTTTTTTAAAGGAATTTCTAATCAAAAGCCCTCACAGTTTTTCAGAACTCTTTTTCACTTTCCATTTCATCCAGCACCTAGCCATAATATCTCAACAGATACAGTTTCTACCACTATGCAGGGGCAAAAAGTAGCATGCAGTTTAGATGGAAGTGTGGGCAGAGGCCATACCACTGATCAGCACTGAAGGCCTGTAGTGCTGCAAAGGCATGTTTACAACACTCCTTCTCAAATCTTTTTGTCTAGTGAAGTTAAAGACTTCATCCCTTGTGCATTGAGACAAGCAGAACTTTTTTTAATGTCAGCATGCTTGGAAGGAAATCCTAGTGCTTCGGTTAAAAACTAAACTTCCAGAAAATGTGCCTTCCTATTACGAATAATGTTCCTGATCATTCCAATGCAGTGAAGACTAAATAAAAGAACTAGCTGCCTTATAGGTAGTCTAGGTATGGCTCAGGTCATTGCACTGTGAACAGATGTGTCCAAATGCAAGTGCAGATAGCTGAAACAGAGCTTGTCTGAGTTCGGGGGAGGGATGATCAGTGTATGTGCTCACCATGGCAGATTGCTGGCTTTGCCCTTTGGCTTTTTCTAACTACATCTCCCTTACAGTAATAAGCAGGCAAGCATGACAGATAGGAGTCACCTGCCCTGCAATTTTGCAGCAATGATGCCATGCTGACTTGGAGACCTTCAAAGCTCAGCTCTTCTGGAGGAGAGAAATGCTATTTTACTGAGTGTTTCACAAGGTTTCTGGTACCTGGGCCTTCCACAGATGTTCCCTTTCCCTTCTTGCTGTTGATGAAGGCGACCTTGTCCTTGCTGTCTTCAGGTACTTCTTACGTAAGGCTTCCCAGTGTTTACTTTGATCTTTCCTCACAGGGAGAGAGTAGAATTCCTGAAGGGTCACAGAAATGCAACAGTAGCAGTGGGAGTCTCATCTGTGCTTTGTGGGATTTTTTTAGTTCTCACCCTCTCTTCTGCCCCTTGTCTTTAGCCTTTCTATCAGCCATGTCTGCTCCTCACTTATAACAGGCACAACCAAAGCACAAACTGAACAATGATCTGAATAGAAATGATTTCCTACCCTAGAAAAGCCTGGCATTTTTATTTGCATTATGAACAGTGCCTTTTTATCTCCATTAAGAATGGTGCCAAGGAAGATGGTCTGATATGTTGCATAAGATGACGGGAGCAAAGAACACACTCCAAAAAGACAAACAACTGAAGATACGTGGTTTAAAGGAAGCTCCAGAAGAAATCACTTAATGTTCACATGAGTACAGATTAGCTATTTCAGACTCTGTAGCCATATAACTGTGCTTTTCTACAATGAATTATGAGACAAGAATTACATCACTGTCTATCATGGACCTGTCCTGCTCTCTCATGACTGTCACAAATAGTTTGTGCAGGTTGGGGTCCAGCCACAGCAGTGTCATTGCCTTGGCTTTTCTTTTTCCTGCACATTCTCCACTTCAAAACAGCCAGCTCACTGCAGACACACAGCAAGAGGAGTTAGTGGGAGCACAGGGAAGATTGCCATCCTTTGCTCCCAGGCTGGGCACCCCACTCTGCAGCAGAAGGTGGCTCTACTGGGGAAGTGTGTGTTGGGAACAGCCCTTCTTTCCCCTGCTGCTGCTGGGGGTGGAAGCAAGGGCGTTGCCTGAGGGGAAACACCACCCATATCTGGATATATTTACCACTGCAGCTTATCTTCCCGATGCCTCTCTTCATGCCTGTGTCCCCTCCGACTTCGGTCAACCTGTCCCAGGATGCACGGCACTATCTCGAGCAGGGCCTGGCTTGTCCCTGGGGAAATTGGCCTAGAACAACAGGAAGAAACCCTCACTCACGCTCTGGCTGAAACCTTCCTGCCTCTCACCTTCCCCAGGCCCTGCACACAGAGTCTCACTGGTGCCCACAGCAGGAGGTTTAGGCATTTGCTTTGGGCTGCAGAAAGGCACCTGGAGTTGGGGGCTCCTGACCCCAGGTCTCCCCATGGCTTGACAGCTCAGAGGAGAGCCACGGATCAGGGATTTGGATCCTTGACCCTGCAGATGGGTCAGTGCTACTCAGCTGCCCCAGGCCTTGGCACGACTTGCTCCATACTTACCTTTTTGGGGGTATCTCCAGCGAGTTGTCACCCTCCTTCTCTGAGGATGATTCGCCATCCTCTTTCCAGTTCCCCATCATTCCCTCTATGAGATCTGGGCTGGTCACCTTCCTCCTCATGCTGGCAGAAGGGATTTGTGTGGTGCCCCAAGAAACAGTGGGTTTCTGCAAAGGAAGGGAGAATCTCAGACAAGCATGCTGCAAAGACACAGGGCTGTTTGCCAGCGTACAGATCCCAGGGGTGAATTCTGGCCAGGATGCTGTGGCAGTAGAGGGGGAACCAGAAGAAGGACCTCCGCCTGCCCCAGGAGTTGGGATTTTGTTTTTTGTTGGTGGTGGGTTTGTGTTTTTTAAAGGAATTTCTAATCAAAAGCCCTCACAGTTTTGCAGAACTCTTTTTCACTTTCCATTTCATCCAGCACCTAGCCATAATATCTCAACAGATACAGTTTCTACCACTATGCAGGGGCAAAAAGTAGCATGCAGTTTAGATGGAAGTGTGGGCAGAGGCCATACCACTGATCAGCACTGAAGGCCTGTAGTGCTGCAAAGGCATGTTTACAACACTCCTTCTCAAATCTTTTTGTCCAGGGAAGTTAAAGACTTCATCCCTTGTGCATTGAGACAAGCAGAACTTTTTTTAATGTCAGCATGCTTGGAAGGAAATCCTAGTGCTTCGGTTAAAAACTAAACTTCCAGAAAATGTGCCTTCCTATTACGAATAATGTTCCTGATCATTCCAATGCAGTGAAGACTAAATAAAAGAACTAGCTGCCTTATAGGTAGTCTAGGTATGGCTCAGGTCATTGGACTGTGAACAGATGTGTCCAAATGCAAGTGCAGATAGCTGAAACAGAGCTTGTCTGAGTTCGGGGGAGGGATGATCAGTGTATGTGCTCACCATGGCAGATTGCTGGCTTTGCCCTTTGGCTTTTTCTAACTACATCTCCCTTACAGTAATAAGCAGGCAAGCATGACAGATAGGAGTCACCTGCCCTGCAATTTTGCAGCAATGATGCCATGCTGACTTGGAGACCTTCAAAGCTCAGCTCTTCTGGAGGAGAGAAATGCTATTTTACTGCATGTTTCACAAGGTTTCTGGTACCTGGGCCTTCCACAGATGTTCCCTTTCCCTTCTTGCTGTTGATGAAGGCGACCTTGTCCTTGCTGTCTTCAGGTACTTCTTACGTAAGGCTTCCCAGTGTTTACTTTGATCTTTCCTCACAGGGAGAGAGTAGAATTCCTGAAGGGTCACAGAAATGCAACAGTAGCAGTGGGAGTCTCATCTGTGCTTTGTGGGATTTTTTTAGTTCTCACCCTCTCTTCTGCCCCTTGTCTTTAGCCTTTCTATCAGCCATGTCTGCTCCTCACTTATAACAGGCACAACCAAAGCACAAACTGAACAATGATCTGAATAGAAATGATTTCCTACCCTAGAAAAGCCTGGCATTTTTATTTGCATTATGAACAGTGCCTTTTTATCTCCATGAAGAATGGTGCCAAGGAAGATGGTCTGATATGTTGCATAAGATGACGGGAGCAAAGAACACACTCCAAAAAGACAAACAACTGAACATACGTGGTTTAAAGGAAGCTCCAGAAGAAATCACTTAATGTTCAAATGAGTACAGATTAGCTATTTCAGACTCTGTAGCCATATAACTGTGCTTTTCTACAATGAATTATGAGACAAGAATTACATCACTGTCTATCATGTACCTGTCCTGCTCTCTCAGGACTGTCACAAATAGTTTGTGCAGGTTGGGGTCCAGCCACAGGAGTGTCATTGCCTTGGCTCTTCTTTTTCCTGCACATTCTCCACTTCAAAACAGCCAGCTCACTGCAGACACACAGCAAGAGGAGTTAGTGGGAGCACAGGGAAGATTGCCATCCTTTGCTCCCAGGCTGGGCACCCCGCTCTGCAGCAGAAGGTGGCTCTACTGGGGAAGTGTGTGTTGGGAACAGCCCTTCTTTCCCCTGCTGCTGCTGGGGGTGGAAGCAAGGGCGTTGCCTGAGGGGAAACACCACCCATATCTGGATATATTTACCACTGCAGCTTATCTTCCCGATGCCTCTCTTCATGCCTGTGTCCCCTCCGACTTCGGTCAACCTGTCCCAGGATGCACGGCACTATCTCGAGCAGGGCCTGGCTTGTCCCTGGGGAAATTGGCCTAGAACAACAGGAAGAAACCCTCACTGACGCTCTGGCTGAAACCTTCCTGCCTCTCACCTTCCCCAGGCCCTGCACACAGAGTCTCACTGGTGCCCACAGCAGGAGGTTTAGGCATTTGCTTTGGGCTGCAGAAAGGCACCTGGAGTTGGGGGCTCCTGACCCCAGGTCTCCCCATGGCTTGACAGCTCAGAGGAGAGCCATGGATCAGGGATTTGGCTCCTTGACCCTGCAGATGGGTCAGTGCTACTCAGCTGCCCCAGGCCTTGGCACGACTTGCTCCATACTTACCTTTTTGGGGGTATCTCCAGTGAGTTGTCACCCTCCTTCTCTGAGGATGATTCGCCATCCTCTTTCCAGTTCCCCATCATTCCCTCTATGAGATCTGGGCTGGTCACCTTCCTCCTCATGCTGGCAGAAGGGATTTGCGTGGTGCCCCAAGAAACAGTGGGTTTCTGCAAAGGAAGGGAGAATCTCAGACAAGCATGCTGCAAAGACACAGGGCTGTTTGCCAGCGTACAGATCCCAGGGGTGAATTCTGGCCAGGATGCTGTGGCAGTAGAGGGGGAACCAGAAGAAGGACCTCCGCCTGCCCCAGGAGTTGGGATTTTGTTTTTTGTTGGTGGTGGGTTTGTGTTTTTTAAAGGAATTTCTAATCAAAAGCCCTCACAGTTTTTCAGAACTCTTTTTCACTTTCCATTTCATCCAGCACCTAGCCATAATATCTCAACAGATACAGTTTCTACCACTATGCAGGGGCAAAAAGTAGCATGCAGTTTAGATGGAAGTGTGGGCAGAGGCCATACCACTGATCAGCACTGAAGGCCTGTAGTGCTGCAAAGGCATGTTTACAACACTCCTTCTCAAATCTTTTTGTCCAGTGAAGTTAAAGACTTCATCCCTTGTGCATTGAGACAAGCAGAACTTTTTTTAATGTCAGCATGCTTGGAAGGAAATCCTAGTGCTTCGGTTAAAAACTAAACTTCCAGAAAATGTGCCTTCCTATTACGAATAATGTTCCTGATCATTCCAGTACAGTGAAGACTAAATAAAAGAACTAGCTGCCTTATAGGTAGTCTAGGTATGGCTCAGGTCATTGGACTGTGAACAGATGTGTCCAAATGCAAGTGCAGATACCTGAAACAGAGCTTGTCTGAGTTTGGGGGAGGGATGATCAGTGTATGTGCTCACCATGGCAGATTGCTGGCTTTGCCCTTTGGCTTTTTCTAACTACATCTCCCTTACAGTAATAAGCAGGCAAGCATGACAGATAGGAGTCACCTGCCCTGCAATTTTGCAGCAATGATGCCATGCTGATTTGGAGACCTTCAAAGCTCAGCTCTTCTGGAGGAGAGAAATGCTATTTTACTGCGTGTTTCACAAGGTTTCTGGTACCTGGGCCTTCCACAGATGTTCCCTTTCCCTTCTTGCTGTTGATGAAGGCGACCTTGTCCTTGCTGTCTTCAGGTACTTCTTACGTAAGGCTTCCCAGTGTTTACTTTGATCTTTCCTCACAGGGAGAGAGTAGAATTCCTGAAGGGTCACAGAAATGCAACAGTAGCAGTGGGAGTCTCATCTGTGCTTTGTGGGATTTTTTTAGTTCTCACCCTCTCTTCTGCCCCTTGTCTTTAGCCTTTCTATCAGCCATGTCTGCTCCTCACTTATAACAGGCACAACCAAAGCACAAACTGAACAATGATCTGAATAGAAATGATTTCCTACCCTAGAAAAGCCTGGCATTTTTATTTGCATTATGAACAGTGCCTTTTTATCTCCATTAAGAATGGTGCCAAGGAAGATGGTCTGATATGTTGCATAAGATGACGGGAGCAAAGAACACACTCCAAAAAGACAAACAACTGAACATACGTGGTTTAAAGGAAGCTCCAGAAGAAATCACTTAATGTTCAAATGAGTACAGATTAGCTATTTCAGACTCTGTAGCCATATAACTGTGCTTTTCTACAATGAATTATGAGACAAGAATTACATCACTGTCTATCATGGACCTGTCCTGCTCTCTCATGACTGTCACAAATAGTTTGTGCAGGTTGGGGTCCAGCCACAGGAGTGTCATTGCCTTGGCTCTTCTTTTTCCTGCACATTCTCCACTTCAAAACAGCCAGCTCACTGCAGACACACAGCAAGAGGAGTTAGTGGGAGCACAGGGAAGATTGCCATCCTTTGCTCCCAGGCTGGGCACCCCGCTCTGCAGCAGAAGGTGGCTCTACTGGGGAAGTGTGTGTTGGGAACAGCCCTTCTTTCCCCTGCTGCAGCTGGGGGTGGAAGCAAGGGCGTTGCCTGAGGGGAAACACCACCCATATCTGGATATATTTACCACTGCAGCTTATCTTCCCGATCCCTCTCTTCATGCCTGTGTCCCCTCCGACTTCGGTCAACCTGTCCCAGGATGCACGGCACTATCTCGAGCAGGGCCTGGCTTGTCCCTGGGGAAATTGGCCTAGAACAACAGGAAGAAACCCTCACTCACGCTCTGGCTGAAACCTTCCTGCCTCTCACCTTCCCCAGGCCCTGCACACAGAGTCTCACTGGTGCCCACAGCATGAGGTTTAGGCATTTGCTTTGGGCTGCAGAAAGGCACCTGGAGTTGGGGGCTCCTGACCCCAGGTCTCCCCATGGCTTGACAGCTCAGAGGAGAGCCATGGATCAGGGATTTGGAT
The DNA here is from genome assembly GCF_036370855.1 of Dromaius novaehollandiae. NCBI lineage: Eukaryota > Metazoa > Chordata > Aves > Casuariiformes > Dromaiidae > Dromaius > Dromaius novaehollandiae. The sequence goes on from NW_026991310.1 coordinate 27,405, forward strand.
CCTTGACCCTGCAGATGGGTCAGTGCTACTCAGCTGCCCCAGGCCTTGGCACGACTTGCTCCATACTTACCTTTTTGGGGGTATCTCCAGCGAGTTGTCACCCTCCTTCTCTGAGGATGATTCGCCATCCTCTTTCCAGTTCCCCATCATTCCCTCTATGAGATCTGGGCTGGTCACCTTCCTCCTCATGCTGGCAGAAGGGATTTGCGTGGTGCCCCAAGAAACAGTGGGTTTCTGCAAAGGAAGGGAGAATCTCAGACAAGCATGCTGCAAAGACACAGGGCTGTTTGCCAGCGTACAGATCCCAGGGGTGAATTCTGGACAGGATGCTGTGGCAGTAGAGGGGGAACCAGAAGAAGGACCTCCGCCTGCCCCAGGAGTTGGGATTTTGTTTTTTGTTGGTGGTGGGTTTGTGTTTTTTAAAGGAATTTCTAATCAAAAGCCCTCACAGTTTTGCAGAACTCTTTTTCACTTTCCATTTCATCCAGCACCTAGCCATAATATCTCAACAGATACAGTTTCTACCACTATGCAGGGGCAAAAAGTAGCATGCAGTTTAGATGGAAGTGTGGGCAGAGGCCATACCACTGATCAGCACTGAAGGCCTGTAGTGCTGCAAAGGCATGTTTACAACACTCCTTCTCAAATCTTTTTGTCCAGTGAAGTTAAAGACTTCATCCCTTGTGCATTGAGACAAGCAGAACTTTTTTTAATGTCAGCATGCTTGGAAGGAAATCCTAGTGCTTCGGTTAAAAACTAAACTTCCAGAAAATGTGCCTTCCTATTACAAATAATGTTCCTGATCATTCCAATGCAGTGAAGACTAAATAAAAGAACTAGCTGCCTTATAGGTAGTCTAGGTATGGCTCAGGTCATTGGACTGTGAACAGATGTGTCCAAATGCAAGTGCAGATACCTGAAACAGAGCTTGTCTGAGTTCGGGGGAGGGATGATCAGTGTATGTGCTCACCATGGCAGATTGCTGGCTTTGCCCTTTGGCTTTTTGTAACTACATCTCCCTTACAGTAATAAGCAGGCAAGCATGACGGATAGGAGTCACCTGCCCTGCAATTTTGCAGCAATGATGCCATGCTGACTTGGAGACCTTCAAAGCTCAGCTCTTCTGGAGGAGAGAAATGCTATTTTACTGCGTGTTTCACAAGGTTTCTGGTACCTGGGCCTTCCACAGATGTTCCCTTTCCCTTCTTGCTGTTGATGAAGGCGACCTTGTCCTTGCTGTCTTCAGGTACTTCTTACGTAAGGCTTCCCAGTGTTTACTTTGATCTTTCCTCACAGGGAGAGAGTAGAATTCCTGAAGGGTCACAGAAATGCAACAGTAGCAGTGGGAGTCTCATCTGTGCTTTGTGGGATTTTTTTAGTTCTCACCCTCTCTTCTGCCCCTTGTCTTTAGCCTTTCTATCAGCCATGTCTGCTCCTCACTTATAACAGGCACAACCAAAGCACAAACTGAACAATGATCTGAATAGAAATGATTTCCTACCCTAGAAAAGCCTGGCATTTTTATTTGCATTATGAACAGTGCCTTTTTATCTCCATTAAGAATGGTGCCAAGGAAGATGGTCTGATATGTTGCATAAGATGACGGGAGCAAAGAACACACTCCAAAAAGACAAACAACTGAACATACGTGGTTTAAAGGAAGCTCCAGAAGAAATCACTTAATGTTCAAATGAGTACAGATTAGCTATTTCAGACTCTGTAGCCATATAACGGTGCTTTTCTACAATGAATTATGAGACAAGAATTACATCACTGTCTATCATGGACCTGTCCTGCTCTCTCATGACTGTCACAAATAGTTTGTGCAGGTTGGGGTCCAGCCACAGGAGTGTCATTGCCTTGGCTCTTCTTTTTCCTGCACATTCTCCACTTCAAAACAGCCAGCTCACTGCAGACACACAGCAAGAGGAGTTAGTGGGAGCACAGGGAAGATTGCCATCCTTTGCTCCCAGGCTGGGCACCCCGCTCTGCAGCAGAAGGTGGCTCTACTGGGGAAGTGTGTGTTGGGAACAGCCCTTCTTTCCCCTGCTGCTGCTGGGGGTGGAAGCAAGGGCGTTGCCTGAGGGGAAACACCACCCATATCTGGATATATTTACCACTGCAGCTTATCTTCCCGATCCCTCTCTTCATGCCTGTGTCCCCTCCGACTTCGGTCAACCTGTCCCAGGATGCACGGCACTATCTCGAGCAGGGCCTGGCTTGTCCCTGGGGAAATTGGCCTAGAACAACAGGAAGAAACCCTCACTCACGCTCTGGCTGAAACCTTCCTGCCTCTCACCTTCCCCAGGCCCTGCACACAGAGTCTCACTGGTGCCCACAGCAGGAGATTTAGGCATTTGCTTTGGGCTGCAGAAAGGCACCTGGAGTTGGGGGCTCCTGACCCCAGGTCTCCCCATGGCTTGACAGCTCAGAGGAGAGCCACGGATCAGGGATTTGGATCCTTGACCCTGCAGATGGGTCAGTGCTACTCAGCTGCCCCAGGCCTTGGCACGACTTGCTCCATACTTACCTTTTTGGGGGTATCTCCAGTGAGTTGTCACCCTCCTTCTCTGAGGATGATTCGCCATCCTCTTTCCAGTTCCCCATCATTCCCTCTATGAGATCTGGGCTGGTCACCTTCCTCCTCATGCTGGCAGAAGGGATTTGCGTGGTGCCCCAAGAAACAGTGGGTTTCTGCAAAGGAAGGGAGAATCTCAGACAAGCATGCTGCAAAGACACAGGGCTGTTTGCCAGCGTACAGATCCCAGGGGTGAATTCTGGCCAGGATGCTGTGGCAGTAGAGGGGGAACCAGAAGAAGGACCTCCGCCTGCCCCAGGAGTTGGGATTTTGTTTTTTGTTGGTGGTGGGTTTGTGTTTTTTAAAGGAATTTCTAATCAAAAGCCCTCACAGTTTTGCAGAACTCTTTTTCACTTTCCATTTCATCCAGCACCTAGCCATAATATCTCAACAGATACAGTTTCTACCACTATGCAGGGGCAAAAAGTAGCATGCAGTTTAGATGGAAGTGTGGGCAGAGGCCATACCACTGATCAGCGCTGAAGGCCTGTAGTGCTGCAAAGGCATGTTTACAACACTCCTTCTCAAATCTTTTTGTCCAGTGAAGTTAAAGACTTCATCCCTTGTGCATTGAGACAAGCAGAACTTTTTTTAATGTCAGCATGCTTGGAAGGAAATCCTAGTGCTTCGGTTAAAAACTAAACTTCCAGAAAATGTGCCTTCCTATTACAAATAATGTTCCTGATCATTCCAATGCAGTGAAGACTAAATAAAAGAACTAGCTGCCTTATAGGTAGTCTAGGTATGGCTCAGGTCATTGGACTGTGAACAGATGTGTCCAAATGCAAGTGCAGATACCTGAAACAGAGCTTGTCTGAGTTCGGGGGAGGGATGATCAGTGTATGTGCTCACCATGGCAGATTGCTGGCTTTGCCCTTTGGCTTTTTCTAACTACATCTCCCTTACAGTAATAAGCAGGCAAGCATGACAGATAGGAGTCACCTGCCCTGCAATTTTGCAGCAATGATGCCATGCTGACTTGGAGACCTTCAAAGCTCAGCTCTTCTGGAGGAGAGAAATGCTATTTTACTGCGTGTTTCACAAGGTTTCTGGTACCTGGGCCTTCCACAGATGTTCCCTTTCCCTTCTTGCTGTTGATGAAGGCGACCTTGTCCTTGCTGTCTTCAGGTACTTCTTACGTAAGGCTTCCCAGTGTTTACTTTGATCTTTCCTCACAGGGAGAGAGTAGAATTCCTGAAGGGTCACAGAAATGCAACAGTAGCAGTGGGAGTCTCATCTGTGCTTTGTGGGATTTTTTTAGTTCTCACCCTCTCTTCTGCCCCTTGTCTTTAGCCTTTCTATCAGCCATGTCTGCTCCTCACTTATAACAGGCACAACCAAAGCACAAACTGAACAATGATCTGAATAGAAATGATTTCCTACCCTAGAAAAGCCTGGCATTTTTATTTGCATTATGAACAGTGCCTTTTTATCTCCATTAAGAATGGTGCCAAGGAAGATGGTCTGATATGTTGCATAAGATGACGGGAGCAAAGAACACACTCCAAAAAGACAAACAACTGAACATACGTGGTTTAAAGGAAGCTCCAGAAGAAATCACTTAATGTTCAAATGAGTACAGATTAGCTATTTCAGACTCTGTAGCCATATAACTGTGCTTTTCTACAATGAATTATGAGACAAGAATTACATCACTGTCTATCATGGACCTGTCCTGCTCTCTCATGACTGTCACAAATAGTTTGTGCAGGTTGGGGTCCAGCCACAGGAGTGTCATTGCCTTGGCTCTTCTTTTTCCTGCACATTCTCCACTTCAAAACAGCCAGCTCACTGCAGACACACAGCAAGAGGAGTTAGTGGGAGCACAGGGAAGATTGCCATCCTTTGCTCCCAGGCTGGGCACCCCGCTCTGCAGCAGAAGGTGGCTCTACTGGGGAAGTGTGTGTTGGGAACAGCCCTTCTTTCCCCTGCTGCAGCTGGGGGTGGAAGCAAGGGCGTTGCCTGAGGGGAAACACCACCCATATCTGGATATATTTACCACTGCAGCTTATCTTCCCGATCCCTCTCTTCATGCCTGTGTCCCCTCCGACTTCGGTCAACCTGTCCCAGGATGCACGGCACTATCTCGAGCAGGGCCTGGCTTGTCCCTGGGGAAATTGGCCTAGAACAACAGGAAGAAACCCTCACTCACGCTCTGGCTGAAACCTTCCTGCCTCTCACCTTCCCCAGGCCCTGCACACAGAGTCTCACTGGTGCCCACAGCATGAGGTTTAGGCATTTGCTTTGGGCTGCAGAAAGGCACCTGGAGTTGGGGGCTCCTGACCCCAGGTCTCCCCATGGCTTGACAGCTCAGAGGAGAGCCATGGATCAGGGATTTGGATCCTTGACCCTGCAGATGGGTCAGTGCTACTCAGCTGCCCCAGGCCTTGGCACGACTTGCTCCATACTTACCTTTTTGGGGGTATCTCCAGCGAGTTGTCACCCTCCTTCTCTGAGGATGATTCGCCATCCTCTTTCCAGTTCCCCATCATTCCCTCTATGAGATCTGGGCTGGTCACCTTCCTCCTCATGCTGGCAGAAGGGATTTGCGTGGTGCCCCAAGAAACAGTGGGTTTCTGCAAAGGAAGGGAGAATCTCAGACAAGCATGCTGCAAAGACACAGGGCTGTTTGCCAGCGTACAGATCCCAGGGGTGAATTCTGGACAGGATGCTGTGGCAGTAGAGGGGGAACCAGAAGAAGGACCTCCGCCTGCCCCAGGAGTTGGGATTTTGTTTTTTGTTGGTGGTGGGTTTGTGTTTTTTAAAGGAATTTCTAATCAAAAGCCCTCACAGTTTTGCAGAACTCTTTTTCACTTTCCATTTCATCCAGCACCTAGCCATAATATCTCAACAGATACAGTTTCTACCACTATGCAGGGGCAAAAAGTAGCATGCAGTTTAGATGGAAGTGTGGGCAGAGGCCATACCACTGATCAGCACTGAAGGCCTGTAGTGCTGCAAAGGCATGTTTACAACACTCCTTCTCAAATCTTTTTGTCCAGTGAAGTTAAAGACTTCATCCCTTGTGCATTGAGACAAGCAGAACTTTTTTTAATGTCAGCATGCTTGGAAGGAAATCCTAGTGCTTCGGTTAAAAACTAAACTTCCAGAAAATGTGCCTTCCTATTACAAATAATGTTCCTGATCATTCCAATGCAGTGAAGACTAAATAAAAGAACTAGCTGCCTTATAGGTAGTCTAGGTATGGCTCAGGTCATTGGACTGTGAACAGATGTGTCCAAATGCAAGTGCAGATACCTGAAACAGAGCTTGTCTGAGTTCGGGGGAGGGATGATCAGTGTATGTGCTCACCATGGCAGATTGCTGGCTTTGCCCTTTGGCTTTTTGTAACTACATCTCCCTTACAGTAATAAGCAGGCAAGCATGACGGATAGGAGTCACCTGCCCTGCAATTTTGCAGCAATGATGCCATGCTGACTTGGAGACCTTCAAAGCTCAGCTCTTCTGGAGGAGAGAAATGCTATTTTACTGCGTGTTTCACAAGGTTTCTGGTACCTGGGCCTTCCACAGATGTTCCCTTTCCCTTCTTGCTGTTGATGAAGGCGACCTTGTCCTTGCTGTCTTCAGGTACTTCTTACGTAAGGCTTCCCAGTGTTTACTTTGATCTTTCCTCACAGGGAGAGAGTAGAATTCCTGAAGGGTCACAGAAATGCAACAGTAGCAGTGGGAGTCTCATCTGTGCTTTGTGGGATTTTTTTAGTTCTCACCCTCTCTTCTGCCCCTTGTCTTTAGCCTTTCTATCAGCCATGTCTGCTCCTCACTTATAACAGGCACAACCAAAGCACAAACTGAACAATGATCTGAATAGAAATTATTTCCTACCCTAGAAAAGCCTGGCATTTTTATTTGCATTATGAACAGTGCCTTTTTATCTCCATTAAGAATGGTGCCAAGGAAGATGGTCTGATATGTTGCATAAGATGACGGGAGCAAAGAACACACTCCAAAAAGACAAACAACTGAACATACGTGGTTTAAAGGAAGCTCCAGAAGAAATCACTTAATGTTCAAATGAGTACAGATTAGCTATTTCAGACTCTGTAGCCATATAACGGTGCTTTTCTACAATGAATTATGAGACAAGAATTACATCACTGTCTATCATGGACCTGTCCTGCTCTCTCATGACTGTCACAAATAGTTTGTGCAGGTTGGGGTCCAGCCACAGGAGTGTCATTGCCTTGGCTCTTCTTTTTCCTGCACATTCTCCACTTCAAAACAGCCAGCTCACTGCAGACACACAGCAAGAGGAGTTAGTGGGAGCACAGGGAAGATTGCCATCCTTTGCTCCCAGGCTGGGCACCCCGCTCTGCAGCAGAAGGTGGCTCTACTGGGGAAGTGTGTGTTGGGAACAGCCCTTCTTTCCCCTGCTGCTGCTGGGGGTGGAAGCAAGGGCGTTGCCTGAGGGGAAACACCACCCATATCTGGATATATTTACCACTGCAGCTTATCTTCCCGATCCCTCTCTTCATGCCTGTGTCCCCTCCGACTTCGGTCAACCTGTCCCAGGATGCACGGCACTATCTCGAGCAGGGCCTGGCTTGTCCCTGGGGAAATTGGCCTAGAACAACAGGAAGAAACCCTCACTCACGCTCTGGCTGAAACCTTCCTGCCTCTCACCTTCCCCAGGCCCTGCACACAGAGTCTCACTGGTGCCCACAGCAGGAGATTTAGGCATTTGCTTTGGGCTGCAGAAAGGCACCTGGAGTTGGGGGCTCCTGACCCCAGGTCTCCCCATGGCTTGACAGCTCAGAGGAGAGCCACGGATCAGGGATTTGGATCCTTGACCCTGCAGATGGGTCAGTGCTACTCAGCTGCCCCAGGCCTTGGCACGACTTGCTCCATACTTACCTTTTTGGGGGTATCTCCAGTGAGTTGTCACCCTCCTTCTCTGAGGATGATTCGCCATCCTCTTTCCAGTTCCCCATCATTCCCTCTATGAGATCTGGGCTGGTCACCTTCCTCCTCATGCTGGCAGAAGGGATTTGCGTGGTGCCCCAAGAAACAGTGGGTTTCTGCAAAGGAAGGGAGAATCTCAGACAAGCATGCTGCAAAGACACAGGGCTGTTTGCCAGCGTACAGATCCCAGGGGTGAATTCTGGCCAGCATGCTGTGGCAGTAGAGGGGGAACCAGAAGAAGGACCTCCGCCTGCCCCAGGAGTTGGGATTTTGTTTTTTGTTGGTGGTGGGTTTGTGTTTTTTAAAGGAATTTCTAATCAAAAGCCCTCACAGTTTTGCAGAACTCTTTTTCACTTTCCATTTCATCCAGCACCTAGCCATAATATCTCAACAGATACAGTTTCTACCACTATGCAGGGGCAAAAAGTAGCATGCAGTTTAGATGGAAGTGTGGGCAGAGGCCATACCACTGATCAGCGCTGAAGGCCTGTAGTGCTGCAAAGGCATGTTTACAACACTCCTTCTCAAATCTTTTTGTCCAGTGAAGTTAAAGACTTCATCCCTTGTGCATTGAGACAAGCAGAACTTTTTTTAATGTCAGCATGCTTGGAAGGAAATCCTAGTGCTTCGGTTAAAAACTAAACTTCCAGAAAATGTGCCTTCCTATTACAAATAATGTTCCTGATCATTCCAATGCAGTGAAGACTAAATAAAAGAACTAGCTGCCTTATAGGTAGTCTAGGTATGGCTCAGGTCATTGGACTGTGAACAGATGTGTCCAAATGCAAGTGCAGATACCTGAAACAGAGCTTGTCTGAGTTCGGGGGAGGGATGATCAGTGTATGTGCTCACCATGGCAGATTGCTGGCTTTGCCCTTTGGCTTTTTCTAACTACATCTCCCTTACAGTAATAAGCAGGCAAGCATGACAGATAGGAGTCACCTGCCCTGCAATTTTGCAGCAATGATGCCATGCTGACTTGGAGACCTTCAAAGCTCAGCTCTTCTGGAGGAGAGAAATGCTATTTTACTGCGTGTTTCACAAGGTTTCTGGTACCTGGGCCTTCCACAGATGTTCCCTTTCCCTTCTTGCTGTTGATGAAGGCGACCTTGTCCTTGCTGTCTTCAGGTACTTCTTACGTAAGGCTTCCCAGTGTTTACTTTGATCTTTCCTCACAGGGAGAGAGTAGAATTCCTGAAGGGTCACAGAAATGCAACAGTAGCAGTGGGAGTCTCATCTGTGCTTTGTGGGATTTTTTTAGTTCTCACCCTCTCTTCTGCCCCTTGTCTTTAGCCTTTCTATCAGCCATGTCTGCTCCTCACTTATAACAGGCACAACCAAAGCACAAACTGAACAATGATCTGAATAGAAATGATTTCCTACCCTAGAAAAGCCTGGCATTTTTATTTGCATTATGAACAGTGCCTTTTTATCTCCATGAAGAATGGTGCCAAGGAAGATGGTCTGATATGTTGCATAAGATGACGGGAGCAAAGAACACACTCCAAAAAGACAAACAACTGAACATACGTGGTTTAAAGGAAGCTCCAGAAGAAATCACTTAATGTTCAAATGAGTACAGATTAGCTATTTCAGACTCTGTAGCCATATAACGGTGCTTTTCTACAATGAATTATGAGACAAGAATTACATCACTGTCTATCATGGACCTGTCCTGCTCTCTCATGACTGTCACAAATAGTTTGTGCAGGTTGGGGTCCAGCCACAGGAGTGTCATTGCCTTGGCTCTTCTTTTTCCTGCACATTCTCCACTTCAAAACAGCCAGCTCACTGCAGACACACAGCAAGAGGAGTTAGTGGGAGCACAGGGAAGATTGCCATCCTTTGCTCCCAGGCTGGGCACCCCGCTCTGCAGCAGAAGGTGGCTCTACTGGGGAAGTGTGTGTTGGGAACAGCCCTTCTTTCCCCTGCTGCTGCTGGGGGTGGAAGCAAGGGCGTTGCCTGAGGGGAAACACCACCCATATCTGGATATATTTACCACTGCAGCTTATCTTCCCGATGCCTCTCTTCATGCCTGTGTCCCCTCCGACTTCGGTCAACCTGTCCCAGGATGCACGGCACTATCTCGAGCAGGGCCTGGCTTGTCCCTGGGGAAATTGGCCTAGAACAACAGGAAGAAACCCTCACTCACGCTCTGGCTGAAACCTTCCTGCCTCTCACCTTCCCCAGGCCCTGCACACAGAGTCTCGCTGGTGCCCACAGCAGGAGGTTTAGGCATTTGCTTTGGGCTGCAGAAAGGCACCTGGAGTTGGGGGCTCCTGACCCCAGGTCTCCCCATGGCTTGACAGCTCAGAGGAGAGCCATGGATCAGGGATTTGGCTCCTTGACCCTGCAGATGGGTCAGTGCTACTCAGCTGCCCCAGGCCTTGGCACGACTTGCTCCATACTTACCTTTTTGGGGGTATCTCCAGCGAGTTGTCACCCTCCTTCTCTGAGGATGATTCGCCATCCTCTTTCCAGTTCCCCATCATTCCCTCTATGAGATCTGGGCTGGTCACCTTCCTCCTCATGCTGGCAGAAGGGATTTGCGTGGTGCCCCAAGAAACAGTGGGTTTCTGCAAAGGAAGGGAGAATCTCAGACAAGCATGCTGCAAAGACACAGGGCTGTTTGCCAGCGTACAGATCCCAGGGGCGAATTCTGGCCAGCATGCTGTGGCAGTAGAGGGGGAACCAGAAGAAGGACCTCCGCCTGCCCCAGGAGTTGGGATTTTGTTTTTTGTTGGTGGTGGGTTTGTGTTTTTTAAAGGAATTTCTAATCAAAAGCCCTCACAGTTTTGCAGAACTCTTTTTCACTTTCCATTTCATCCAGCACCTAGCCATAATATCTCAACAGATACAGTTTCTACCACTGTGCAGGGGCAAAAAGTAGCATGCAGTTTAGATGGAAGTGTGGGCAGAGGCCATACCACTGATCAGCACTGAAGGCCTGTAGTGCTGCAAAGGCATGTTTACAACACTCCTTCTCAAATCTTTTTGTCCAGTGAAGTTAAAGACTTCATCCCTTGTGCATTGAGACAAGCAAAACTTTTTTTAATGTCAGCATGCTTGGAAGGAAATCCTAGTGCTTCGGTTAAAAACTAAACTTCCAGAAAATGTGCCTTCCTATTACGAATAATGTTCCTGATCATTCCAATGCAGTGAAGACTAAATAAAAGAACTAGCTGCCTTATAGGTAGTCTAGGTATGGCTCAGGTCATTGGACTGTGAACAGATGTGTCCAAATGCAAGTGCAGATAGCTGAAACAGAGCTTGTCTGAGTTCGGGGGAGGGATGATCAGTGTATGTGCTCACCATGGCAGATTGCTGGCTTTGCCCTTTGGCTTTTTCTAACTACATCTCCCTTACAGTAATAAGCAGGCAAGCATGACAGATAGGAGTCACCTGCCCTGCAATTTTGCAGCAATGATGCCATGCTGACTTGGAGACCTTCAAAGCTCAGCTCTTCTGGAGGAGAGAAATGCTATTTTACTGCGTGTTTCACAAGGTTTCTGGTACCTGGGCCTTCCACAGATGTTCCCTTTCCCTTCTTGCTGTTGATGAAGGCGACCTTGTCCTTGCTGTCTTCAGGTACTTCTTACGTAAGGCTTCCCAGTGTTTACTTTGATCTTTCCTCACAGGGAGAGAGTAGAATTCCTGAAGGGTCACAGAAATGCAACAGTAGCAGTGGGAGTCTCATCTGTGCTTTGTGGGATTTTTTTAGTTCTCACCCTCTCTTCTGCCCCTTGTCTTTAGCCTTTCTATCAGCCATGTCTGCTCCTCACTTATAACAGGCACAACCAAAGCACAAACTGAACAATGATCTGAATAGAAATTATTTCCTACCCTAGAAAAGCCTGGCATTTTTATTTGCATTATGAACAGTGCCTTTTTATCTCCATGAAGAATGGTGCCAAGGAAGATGGTCTGATATGTTGCATAAGATGACGGGAGCAAAGAACACACTCCAAAAAGACAAACAACTGAACATACGTGGTTTAAAGGAAGCTCCAGAAGAAATCACTTAATGTTCAAATGAGTACAGATTAGCTATTTCAGACTCTGTAGCCATATAACGGTGCTTTTCTACAATGAATTATGAGACAAGAATTACATCACTGTCTATCATGGACCTGTCCTGCTCTCTCATGACTGTCACAAATAGTTTGTGCAGGTTGGGGTCCAGCCACAGGAGTGTCATTGCCTTGGCTCTTCTTTTTCCTGCACATTCTCCACTTCAAAACAGCCAGCTCACTGCAGACACACAGCAAGAGGAGTTAGTGGGAGCACAGGGAAGATTGCCATCCTTTGCTCCCAGGCTGGGCACCCCGCTCTGCAGCAGAAGGTGGCTCTACTGGGGAAGTGTGTGTTGGGAACAGCCCTTCTTTCCCCTGCTGCTGCTGGGGGTGGAAGGAAGGGCGTTGCCTGAGGGGAAACACCACCCATATCTGGATATATTTACCACTGCAGCTTATCTTCCCGATGCCTCTCTTCATGCCTGTGTCCCCTCCGACTTCGGTCAACCTGTCCCAGGATGCACGGCACTATCTCGAGCAGGGCCTGGCTTGTCCCTGGGGAAATTGGCCTAGAACAACAGGAAGAAACCCTCACTCACGCTCTGGCTGAAACCTTCCTGCCTCTCACCTTCCCCAGGCCCTGCACACAGAGTCTCACTGGTGCCCACAGCAGGAGGTTTAGGCATTTGCTTTGGGCTGCAGAAAGGCACCTGGAGTTGGGGGCTCCTGACCCCAGGTCTCCCCATGGCTTGACAGCTCAGAGGAGAGCCACGGATCAGGGATTTGGCTCCTTGACCCTGCAGATGGGTCAGTGCTACTCAGCTGCCCCAGGCCTTGGCACGACTTGCTCCATACTTACCTTTTTGGGGGTATCTCCAGTGAGTTGACACCCTCCTTCTCTGAGGATGATTCGCCATCCTCTTTCCAGTTCCCCATCATTCCCTCTATGAGATCTGGGCTGGTCACCTTCCTCCTCATGCTGGCAGAAGGGATTTGCGTGGTGCCCCAAGAAACAGGGGGTTTCTGCAAAGGAAGGGAGAATCTCAGACAAGCATGCTGCAAAGACACAGGGCTGTTTGCCAGCGTACAGATCCCAGGGGTGAATTCTGGCCAGGATGCTGTGGCAGTAGAGGGGGAACCAGAAGAAGGACCTCCGCCTGCCCCAGGAGTTGGGATTTTGTTTTTTGTTGGTGGTGGGTTTGTGTTTTTTAAAGGAATTTCTAATCAAAAGCCCTCACAGTTTTGCAGAACTCTTTTTCACTTTCCATTTCATCCAGCACCTAGCCATAATATCTCAACAGATACAGTTTCTACCACTATGCAGGGGCAAAAAGTAGCATGCAGTTTAGATGGAAGTGTGGGCAGAGGCCATACCACTGATCAGCACTGAAGGCCTGTAGTGCTGCAAAGGCATGTTTACAACACTCCTTCTCAAATCTTTTTGTCCAGTGAAGTTAAAGACTTCATCCCTTGTGCATTGAGACAAGCAGAACTTTTTTTAATGTCAGCATGCTTGGAAGGAAATCCTAGTGCTTCGGTTAAAAACTAAACTTCCAGAAAATGTGCCTTCCTATTACGAATAATGTTCCTGATCATTCCAATGCAGTGAAGACTAAATAAAAGAACTAGCTGCCTTATAGGTAGTCTAGGTATGGCTCAGGTCATTGGACTGTGAACAGATGTGTCCAAATGCAAGTGCAGATACCTGAAACAGAGCTTGTCTGAGTTCGGGGGAGGGATGATCAGTGTATGTGCTCACCATGGCAGATTGCTGGCTTTGCCCTTTGGCTTTTTCTAACTACATCTCCCTTACAGTAATAAGCAGGCAAGCATGACAGATAGGAGTCACCTGCCCTGCAATTTTGCAGCAATGATGCCATGCTGACTTGGAGACCTTCAAAGCTCAGCTCTTCTGGAGGAGAGAAATGCTATTTTACTGCGTGTTTCACAAGGTTTCTGGTACCTGGGCCTTCCACAGATGTTCCCTTTCCCTTCTTGCTGTTGATGAAGGCGACCTTGTCCTTGCTGTCTTCAGGTACTTCTTATGTAAGGCTTCCCAGTGTTTACTTTGATCTTTCCTCACAGGGAGAGAGTAGAATTCCTGAAGGGTCACAGAAATGCAACAGTAGCAGTGGGAGTCTCATCTGTGCTTTGTGGGATTTTTTTAGTTCTCACCCTCTCTTCTGCCCCTTGTCTTTAGCCTTTCTATCAGCCATGTCTGCTCCTCACTTATAACAGGCACAACCAAAGCACAAACTGAACAATGATCTGAATAGAAATGATTTCCTACCCTAGAAAAGCCTGGCATTTTTATTTGCATTATGAACAGTGCCTTTTTATCTCCATGAAGAATGGTGCCAAGGAAGATGGTCTGATATGTTGCATAAGATGACGGGAGCAAAGAACACACTCCAAAAAGACAAACAACTGAACATACGTGGTTTAAAGGAAGCTCCAGAAGAAATCACTTAATGTTCAAATGAGTACAGATTAGCTATTTCAGACTCTGTAGCCATATAACGGTGCTTTTCTACAATGAATTATGAGACAAGAATTACATCACTGTCTATCAGGTACCTGTCCTGCTCTCTCATGACTGTCACAAATAGTTTGTGCAGGTTGGGGTCCAGCCACAGGAGTGTCATTGCCTTGGCTTTTCTTTTTCCTGCACATTCTCCACTTCAAAACAGCCAGCTCACTGCAGACACACAGCAAGAGGAGTTAGTGGGAGCACAGGGAAGATTGCCATCCTTTGCTCCCAGGCTGGGCACCCCGCTCTGCAGCAGAAGGTGGCTCTACTGGGGAAGTGTGTGTTGGGAACAGCCCTTCTTTCCCCTGCTGCTGCTGGGGGTGGAAGCAAGGGCGTTGCCTGAGGGGAAACACCACCCATATCTGGATGTATTTACCACTGCAGCTTATCTTCCCGATCCCTCTCTTCATGCCTGTGTCCCCTCCGACTTCGGTCAACCTGTCCCAGGATGCACGGCACTATCTCGAGCAGGGCCTGGCTTGTCCCTGGGGAAATTGGCCTAGAACAACAGGAAGAAACCCTCACTCACGCTCTGGCTGAAACCTTCCTGCCTCTCACCTTCCCCAGGCCCTGCACACAGAGTCTCACTGGTGCCCACAGCAGGAGGTTTAGGCATTTGCTTTGGGCTGCAGAAAGGCACCTGGAGTTGGGGGCTCCTGACCCCAGGTCTCCCCATGGCTTGACAGCTCAGAGGAGAGCCACGGATCAGGGATTTGGCTCCTTGACCCTGCAGATGGGTCAGTGCTACTCAGCTGCCCCAGGCCTTGGCACGACTTGCTCCATACTTACCTTTTTGGGGGTATCTCCAGTGAGTTGACACCCTCCTTCTCTGAGGATGATTCGCCATCCTCTTTCCAGTTCCCCATCATTCCCTCTATGAGATCTGGGCTGGTCACCTTCCTCCTCATGCTGGCAGAAGGGATTTGTGTGGTGCCCCAAGAAACAGTGGGTTTCTGCAAAGGAAGGGAGAATCTCAGACAAGCATGCTGCAAAGACACAGGGCTGTTTGCCAGCGTACAGATCCCAGGGGTGAATTCTGGCCAGGATGCTGTGGCAGTAGAGGGGGAACCAGAAGAAGGACCTCCGCCTGCCCCAGGAGCTGGGATTTTGTTTTTTGTTGGTGGTGGGTTTGTGTTTTTTAAAGGAATTTCTAATCAAAAGCCCTCACAGTTTTGCAGAACTCTTTTTCACTTTCCATTTCATCCAGCACCTAGCCATAATATCTCAACAGATACAGTTTCTACCACTATGCAGGGGCAAAAAGTAGCATGCAGTTTAGATGGAAGTGTGGGCAGAGGCCATACCACTGATCAGCGCTGAAGGCCTGTAGTGCTGCAAAGGCATGTTTACAACACTCATTCTCAAATCTTTTTGTCCAGGGAAGTTAAAGACTTCATCCCTTGTGCATTGAGACAAGCAGAACTTTTTTTAATGTCAGCATGCTTGGAAGGAAATCCTAGTGCTTCGGTTAAAAACTAAACTTCCAGAAAATGTGCCTTCCTATTACGAATAATGTTCCTGATCATTCCAGTACAGTGAAGACTAAATAAAAGAACTAGCTGCCTTATAGGTAGTCTAGGTATGGCTCAGGTCATTGGACTGTGAACAGATGTGTCCAAATGCAAGTGCAGATACCTGAAACAGAGCTTGTCTGAGTTCGGGGGAGGGATGATCAGTGTATGTGCTCACCATGGCAGATTGCTGGCTTTGCCCTTTGGCTTTTTCTAACTACATCTCCCTTACAGTAATAAGCAGGCAAGCATGACAGATAGGAGTCACCTGCCCTGCAATTTTGCAGCAATGATGCCATGCTGATTTGGAGACCTTCAAAGCTCAGCTCTTCTGGAGGAGAGAAATGCTATTTTACTGCGTGTTTCACAAGGTTTCTGGTACCTGGGCCTTCCACAGATGTTCCCTTTCCCTTCTTGCTGTTGATGAAGGCGACCTTGTCCTTGCTGTCTTCAGGTACTTCTTACGTAAGGCTTCCCAGTGTTTACTTTGATCTTTCCTCACAGGGAGAGAGTAGAATTCCTGAAGGGTCACAGAAATGCAACAGTAGCAGTGGGAGTCTCATCTGTGCTTTGTGGGATTTTTTTAGTTCTCACCCTCTCTTCTGCCCCTTGTCTTTAGCCTTTCTATCAGCCATGTCTGCTCCTCACTTATAACAGGCACAACCAAAGCACAAACTGAACAATGATCTGAATAGAAATGATTTCCTACCCTAGAAAAGCCTGGCATTTTTATTTGCATTATGAACAGTGCCTTTTTATCTCCATGAAGAATGGTGCCAAGGAAGATGGTCTGATATGTTGCATAAGATGACGGGAGCAAAGAACACACTCCAAAAAGACAAACAACTGAAGATACGTGGTTTAAAGGAAGCTCCAGAAGAAATCACTTAATGTTCAAATGAGTACAGATTAGCTATTTCAGACTCTGTAGCCATATAACGGTGCTTTTCTACAATGAATTATGAGACAAGAATTACATCACTGTCTATCATGGACCTGTCCTGCTCTCTCATGACTGTCACAAATAGTTTGTGCAGGTTGGGGTCCAGCCACAGGAGTGTCATTGCCTTGGCTCTTCTTTTTCCTGCACATTCTCCACTTCAAAACAGCCAGCTCACTGCAGACACACAGCAAGAGGAGTTAGTGGGAGCACAGGGAAGACTGCCATCCTTTGCTCCCAGGCTGGGCACCCCGCTCTGCAGCAGAAGGTGGCTCTACTGGGGAAGTGTGTGTTGGGAACAGCCCTTCTTTCCCCTGCTGCTGCTGGGGGTGGAAGCAAGGGCGTTGCCTGAGGGGAAACACCACCCATATCTGGATATATTTACCACTGCAGCTTATCTTCCCGATCCCTCTCTTCATGCCTGTGTCCCCTCCGACTTCGGTCAACCTGTCCCAGGATGCACGGCACTATCTCGAGCAGGGCCTGGCTTGTCCCTGGGGAAATTGGCCTAGAACAACAGGAAGAAACCCTCACTCACGCTCTGGCTGAAACCTTCCTGCCTCTCACCTTCCCCAGGCCCTGCACACAGAGTCTCACTGGTGCCCACAGCAGGAGGTTTAGGCATTTGCTTTGGGCTGCAGAAAGGCACCTGGAGTTGGGGGCTCCTGACCCCAGGTCTCCCCATGGCTTGACAGCTCAGAGGAGAGCCACGGATCAGGGATTTGGCTCCTTGACCCTGCAGATGGGTCAGTGCTACTCAGCTGCCCCAGGCCTTGGCACGACTTGCTCCATACTTACCTTTTTGGGGGTATCTCCAGTGAGTTGTCACCCTCCTTCTCTGAGGATGATTCGCCATCCTCTTTCCAGTTCCCCATCATTCCCTCTATGAGATCTGGGCTGGTCACCTTCCTCCTCATGCTGGCAGAAGGGATTTGCGTGGTGCCCCAAGAAACAGTGGGTTTCTGCAAAGGAAGGGAGAATCTCAGACAAGCATGCTGCAAAGACACAGGGCTGTTTGCCAGCGTACAGATCCCAGGGGTGAATTCTGGCCAGGATGCTGTGGCAGTAGAGGGGGAACCAGAAGAAGGACCTCCGCCTGCCCCAGGAGTTGGGATTTTGTTTTTTGTTGGTGGTGGGTTTGTGTTTTTTAAAGGAATTTCTAATCGAAAGCCCTCACAGTTTTTCAGAACTCTTTTTTACTTTCCATTTCATCCAGCACCTAGCCATAATATCTCAACAGATACAGTTTCTACCACTATGCAGGGGCAAAAAGTAGCATGCAGTTTAGATGGAAGTGTGGGCAGAGGCCATACCACTGATCAGCACTGAAGGCCTGTAGTGCTGCAAAGGCATGTTTACAACACTCCTTCTCAAATCTTTTTGTCCAGGGAAGTTAAAGACTTCATCCCTTGTGCATTGAGACAAGCAGAACTTTTTTTAATGTCAGCATGCTTGGAAGGAAATCCTAGTGCTTCGGTTAAAAACTAAACTTCCAGAAAATGTGCCTTCCTATTACGAATAATGTTCCTGATCATTCCAATGCAGTGAAGACTAAATAAAAGAACTAGCTGCCTTATAGGTAGTCTAGGTATGGCTCAGGTCATTGGACTGTGAACAGATGTGTCCAAATGCAAGTGCAGATACCTGAAACAGAGCTTGTCTGAGTTCGGGGGAGGGATGATCAGTGTATGTGCTCACCATGGCAGATTGCTGGCTTTGCCCTTTGGCTTTTTCTAACTACATCTCCCTTACAGTAATAAGCAGGCAAGCATGACAGATAGGAGTCACCTGCCCTGCAATTTTGCAGCAATGATGCCATGCTGACTTGGAGACCTTCAAAGCTCAGCTCTTCTGGAGGAGAGAAATGCTATTTTACTGCGTGTTTCACAAGGTTTCTGGTACCTGGGCCTTCCACAGATGTTCCCTTTCCCTTCTTGCTGTTGATGAAGGCGACCTTGTCCTTGCTGTCTTCAGGTACTTCTTACGTAAGGCTTCCCAGTGTTTACTTTGATCTTTCCTCACAGGGAGAGAGTAGAATTCCTGAAGGGTCACAGAAATGCAACAGTAGCAGTGGGAGTCTCATCTGTGCTTTGTGGGATTTTTTTAGTTCTCACCCTCTCTTCTGCCCCTTGTCTTTAGCCTTTCTATCAGCCATGTCTGCTCCTCAGTTATAACAGGCACAACCAAAGCACAAACTGAACAATGATCTGAATAGAAATGATTTCCTACCCTAGAAAAGCCTGGCATTTTTATTTGCATTATGAACAGTGCCTTTTTATCTCCATTAAGAATGGTGCCAAGGAAGATGGTCTGATATGTTGCATAAGATGACGGGAGCAAAGAACACACTCCAAAAAGACAAACAACTGAACATACGTGGTTTAAAGGAAGCTCCAGAAGAAATCACTTAATGTTCAAATGAGTACAGATTAGCTATTTCAGACTCTGTAGCCATATAACGGTGCTTTTCTACAATGAATTATGAGACAAGAATTACATCACTGTCTATCATGTACCTGTCCTGCTCTCTCATGACTGTCACAAATAGTTTGTGCAGGTTGGGGTCCAGCCACAGGAGTGTCACTGCCTTGGCTCTTCTTTTTCCTGCACATTCTCCACTTCAAAACAGCCAGCTCACTGCAGACACACAGCAAGAGGAGTTAGTGGGAGCACAGGGAAGATTGCCATCCTTTGCTCCCAGGCTGGGCACCCCGCTCTGCAGCAGAAGGTGGCTCTACTGGGGAAGTGTGTGTTGGGAACAGCCCTTCTTTCCCCTGCTGCTGCTGGGGGTGGAAGCAAGGGCGTTGCCTGAGGGGAAACACCACCCATATCTGGATATATTTACCACTGCAGCTTATCTTCCCGATGCCTCTCTTCATGCCTGTGTCCCCTCCGACTTCGGTCAACCTGTCCCAGGATGCACGGCACTATCTCGAGCAGGGCCTGGCTTGTCCCTGGGGAAATTGGCCTAGAACAACAGGAAGAAACCCTCACTCACGCTCTGGCTGAAACCTTCCTGCCTCTCACCTTCCCCAGGCCCTGCACACAGAGTCTCACTGGTGCCCACAGCAGGAGGTTTAGGCATTTGCTTTGGGCTGCAGAAAGGCACCTGGAGTTGGGGGCCCCTGACCCCAGGTCTCCCCATGGCTTGACAGCTCAGAGGAGAGCCATGGATCAGGGATTTGGATCCTTGACCCTGCAGATGGGTCAGTGCTACTCAGCTGCCCCAGGCCTTGGCACGACTTGCTCCATACTTACCTTTTTGGGGGTATCTCCAGCGAGTTGTCACCCTCCTTCTCTGAGGATGATTCGCCATCCTCTTTCCAGTTCCCCATCATTCCCTCTATGAGATCTGGGCTGGTCACCTTCCTCCTCATGCTGGCAGAAGGGATTTGCGTGGTGCCCCAAGAAACAGTGGGTTTCTGCAAAGGAAGGGAGAATCTCAGACAAGCATGCTGCAAAGACACAGGGCTGTTTGCCAGCGTACAGATCCCAGGGGTGAATTCTGGCCAGGATGCTGTGGCAGTAGAGGGGGAACCAGAAGAAGGACCTCCGCCTGCCCCAGGAGTTGGGATTTTGTTTTTTGTTGGTGGTGGGTTTGTGTTTTTTAAAGGAATTTCTAATCAAAAGCCCTCACAGTTTTGCAGAACTCTTTTTCACTTTCCATTTCATCCAGCACCTAGCCATAATATCTCAACAGATACAGTTTCTACCACTATGCAGGGGCAAAAAGTAGCATGCAGTTTAGATGGAAGTGTGGGCAGAGGCCATACCACTGATCAGCACTGAAGGCCTGTAGTGCTGCAAAGGCATGTTTACAACACTCCTTCTCAAATCTTTTTGTCCAGTGAAGTTAAAGACTTCATCCCTTGTGCATTGAGACAAGCAGAACTTTTTTTAATGTCAGCATGCTTGGAAGGAAATCCTAGTGCTTCGGTTAAAAACTAAACTTCCAGAAAATGTGCCTTCCTATTACAAATAATGTTCCTGATCATTCCAATGCAGTGAAGACTAAATAAAAGAACTAGCTGCCTTATAGGTAGTCTAGGTATGGCTCAGGTCATTGGACTGTGAACAGGTGTGTCCAAATGCAAGTGCAGATACCTGAAACAGAGCTTGTCTGAGTTCGGGGGAGGGATGATCAGTGTATGTGCTCACCATGGCAGATTGCTGGCTTTGCCCTTTGGCTTTTTCTAACTACATCTCCCTTACAGTAATAAGCAGGCAAGCATGACAGATAGGAGTCACCTGCCCTGCAATTTTGCAGCAATGATGCCATGCTGACTTGGAGACCTTCAAAGCTCAGCTCTTCTGGAGGAGAGAAATGCTATTTTACTGCGTGTTTCACAAGGTTTCTGGTACCTGGGCCTTCCACAGATGTTCCCTTTCCCTTCTTGCTGTTGATGAAGGCGACCTTGTCCTTGCTGTCTTCAGGTACTTCTTACGTAAGGCTTCCCAGTGTTTACTTTGATCTTTCCTCACAGGGAGAGAGTAGAATTCCTGAAGGGTCACAGAAATGCAACAGTAGCAGTGGGAGTCTCATCTGTGCTTTGTGGGATTTTTTTAGTTCTCACCCTCTCTTCTGCCCCTTGTCTTTAGCCTTTCTATCAGCCATGTCTGCTCCTCAGTTATAACAGGCACAACCAAAGCACAAACTGAACAATGATCTGAATAGAAATTATTTCCTACCCTAGAAAAGCCTGGCATTTTTATTTGCATTATGAACAGTGCCTTTTTATCTCCATGAAGAATGGTGCCAAGGAAGATGGTCTGATATGTTGCATAAGATGACGGGAGCAAAGAACACACTCCAAAAAGACAAACAACTGAAGATACGTGGTTTAAAGGAAGCTCCAGAAGAAATCACTTAATGTTCAAATGAGTACAGATTAGCTATTTCAGACTCTGTAGCCATATAACGGTGCTTTTCTACAATGAATTATGAGACAAGAATTACATCACTGTCTATCAGGTACCTGTCCTGCTCTCTCATGACTGTCACAAATAGTTTGTGCAGGTTGGGGTCCAGCCACAGGAGTGTCATTGCCTTGGCTTTTCTTTTTCCTGCACATTCTCCACTTCAAAACAGCCAGCTCACTGCAGACACACAGCAAGAGGAGTTAGTGGGAGCACAGGGAAGATTGCCATCCTTTGCTCCCAGGCTGGGCACCCCGCTCTGCAGCAGAAGGTGGCTCTACTGGGGAAGTGTGTGTTGGGAACAGCCCTTCTTTCCCCTGCTGCTGCTGGGGGTGGAAGCAAGGGCGTTGCCTGAGGGGAAACACCACCCATATCTGGATGTATTTACCACTGCAGCTTATCTTCCCGATCCCTCTCTTCATGCCTGTGTCCCCTCCGACTTCGGTCAACCTGTCCCAGGATGCACGGCACTATCTCGAGCAGGGCCTGGCTTGTCCCTGGGGAAATTGGCCTAGAACAACAGGAAGAAACCCTCACTCACGCTCTGGCTGAAACCTTCCTGCCTCTCACCTTCCCCAGGCCCTGCACACAGAGTCTCACTGGTGCCCACAGCAGGAGGTTTAGGCATTTGCTTTGGGCTGCAGAAAGGCACCTGGAGTTGGGGGCTCCTGACCCCAGGTCTCCCCATGGCTTGACAGCTCAGAGGAGAGCCACGGATCAGGGATTTGGCTCCTTGACCCTGCAGATGGGTCAGTGCTACTCAGCTGCCCCAGGCCTTGGCACGACTTGCTCCATACTTACCTTTTTGGGGGTATCTCCAGTGAGTTGACACCCTCCTTCTCTGAGGATGATTCGCCATCCTCTTTCCAGTTCCCCATCATTCCCTCTATGAGATCTGGGCTGGTCACCTTCCTCCTCATGCTGGCAGAAGGGATTTGTGTGGTGCCCCAAGAAACAGTGGGTTTCTGCAAAGGAAGGGAGAATCTCAGACAAGCATGCTGCAAAGACACAGGGCTGTTTGCCAGCGTACAGATCCCAGGGGTGAATTCTGGCCAGGATGCTGTGGCAGTAGAGGGGGAACCAGAAGAAGGACCTCCGCCTGCCCCAGGAGCTGGGATTTTGTTTTTTGTTGGTGGTGGGTTTGTGTTTTTTAAAGGAATTTCTAATCAAAAGCCCTCACAGTTTTGCAGAACTCTTTTTCACTTTCCATTTCATCCAGCACCTAGCCATAATATCTCAACAGATACAGTTTCTACCACTATGCAGGGGCAAAAAGTAGCATGCAGTTTAGATGGAAGTGTGGGCAGAGGCCATACCACTGATCAGCGCTGAAGGCCTGTAGTGCTGCAAAGGCATGTTTACAACACTCCTTCTCAAATCTTTTTGTCCAGGGAAGTTAAAGACTTCATCCCTTGTGCATTGAGACAAGCAGAACTATTTTTAATGTCAGCATGCTTGGATGGAAATCCTAGTGCTTCGGTTAAAAACTAAACTTCCAGAAAATGTGCCTTCCTATTACGAATAATGTTCCTGATCATTCCAATGCAGTGAAGACTAAATAAAAGAACTAGCTGCCTTATAGGTAGTCTAGGTATGGCTCAGGTCATTGGACTGTGAACAGATGTGTCCAAATGCAAGTGCAGATACCTGAAACAGAGCTTGTCTGAGTTCGGGGGAGGGATGATCAGTGTATGTGCTCACCATGGCAGATTGCTGGCTTTGCCCTTTGGCTTTTTCTAACTACATCTCCCTTACAGTAATAAGCAGGCAAGCATGACAGATAGGAGTCACCTGCCCTGCAATTTTGCAGCAATGATGCCATGCTGACTTGGAGACCTTCAAAGCTCAGCTCTTCTGGAGGAGAGAAATGCTATTTTACTGCGTGTTTCACAAGGTTTCTGGTACCTGGGCCTTCCACAGATGTTCCCTTTCCCTTCTTGCTGTTGATGAAGGCGACCTTGTCCTTGCTGTCTTCAGGTACTTCTTACGTAAGGCTTCCCAGTGTTTACTTTGATCTTTCCTCACAGGGAGAGAGTAGAATTCCTGAAGGGTCACAGAAATGCAACAGTAGCAGTGGGAGTCTCAGCTGTGCTTTGTGGGATTTTTTTAGTTCTCACCCTCTCTTCTGCCCCTTGTCTTTAGCCTTTCTATCAGCCATGTCTGCTCCTCAGTTATAACAGGCACAACCAAAGCACAAACTGAACAATGATCTGAATAGAAATTATTTCCTACCCTAGAAAAGCCTGGCATTTTTATTTGCATTATGAACAGTGCCTTTTTATCTCCATGAAGAATGGTGCCAAGGAAGATGGTCTGATATGTTGCATAAGATGACGGGAGCAAAGAACACACTCCAAAAAGACAAACAACTGAAGATACGTGGTTTAAAGGAAGCTCCAGAAGAAATCACTTAATGTTCAAATGAGTACAGATTAGCTATTTCAGACTCTGTAGCCATATAACGGTGCTTTTCTACAATGAATTATGAGACAAGAATTACATCACTGTCTATCATGGACCTGTCCTGCTCTCTCATGACTGTCACAAATAGTTTGTGCAGGTTGGGGTCCAGCCACAGGAGTGTCATTGCCTTGGCTCTTCTTTTTCCTGCACATTCTCCACTTCAAAACAGCCAGCTCACTGCAGACACACAGCAAGAGGAGTTAGTGGGAGCACAGGGAAGATTGCCATCCTTTGCTCCCAGGCTGGGCACCCCGCTCTGCAGCAGAAGGTGGCTCTACTGGGGAAGTGTGTGTTGGGAACAGCCCTTCTTTCCCCTGCTGCTGCTGGGGGTGGAAGCAAGGGCGTTGCCTGAGGGGAAACACCACCCATATCTGGATATATTTACCACTGCAGCTTATCTTCCCGATCCCTCTCTTCATGCCTGTGTCCCCTCCGACTTCGGTCAACCTGTCCCAGGATGCACGGCACTATCTCGAGCAGGGCCTGGCTTGTCCCTGGGGAAATTGGCCTAGAACAACAGGAAGAAACCCTCACTCACGCTCTGGCTGAAACCTTCCTGCCTCTCACCTTCCCCAGGCCCTGCACACAGAGTCTCACTGGTGCCCACAGCAGGAGGTTTAGGCATTTGCTTTGGGCTGCAGAAAGGCACCTGGAGTTGGGGGCTCCTGACCCCAGGTCTCCCCATGGCTTGACAGCTCAGAGGAGAGCCACGGATCAGGGATTTGGCTCCTTGACCCTGCAGATGGGTCAGTGCTACTCAGCTGCCCCAGGCCTTGGCACGACTTGCTCCATACTTACCTTTTTGGGGGTATCTCCAGTGAGTTGTCACCCTCCTTCTCTGAGGATGATTCGCCATCCTCTTTCCAGTTCCCCATCATTCCCTCTATGAGATCTGGGCTGGTCACCTTCCTCCTCATGCTGGCAGAAGGGATTTGCGTGGTGCCCCAAGAAACAGTGGGTTTCTGCAAAGGAAGGGAGAATCTCAGACAAGCATGCTGCAAAGACACAGGGCTGTTTGCCAGCGTACAGATCCCAGGGGTGAATTCTGGCCAGGATGCTGTGGCAGTAGAGGGGGAACCAGAAGAAGGACCTCCGCCTGCCCCAGGAGCTGGGATTTTGTTTTTTGTTGGTGGTGGGTTTGTGTTTTTTAAAGGAATTTCTAATCAAAAGCCCTCACAGTTTTGCAGAACTCTTTTTCACTTTCCATTTCATCCAGCACCTAGCCATAATATCTCAACAGATACAGTTTCTACCACTATGCAGGGGCAAAAAGTAGCATGCAGTTTAGATGGAAGTGTGGGCAGAGGCCATACCACTGATCAGCGCTGAAGGCCTGTAGTGCTGCAAAGGCATGTTTACAACACTCATTCTCAAATCTTTTTGTCCAGTGAAGTTAAAGACTTCATCCCTTGTGCATTGAGACAAGCAGAACTTTTTTTAATGTCAGCATGCTTGGAAGGAAATCCTAGTGCTTCGGTTAAAAACTAAACTTCCAGAAAATGTGCCTTCCTATTACGAATAATGTTCCTGATCATTCCAATGCAGTGAAGACTAAATAAAAGAACTAGCTGCCTTATAGGTAGTCTAGGTATGGCTCAGGTCATTGGACTGTGAACAGATGTGTCCAAATGCAAGTGCAGATACCTGAAACAGAGCTTGTCTGAGTTTGGGGGAGGGATGATCAGTGTATGTGCTCACCATGGCAGATTGCTGGCTTTGCCCTTTGGCTTTTTCTAACTACATCTCCCTTACAGTAATAAGCAGGCAAGCATGACAGATAGGAGTCACCTGCCCTGCAATTTTGCAGCAATGATGCCATGCTGACTTGGAGACCTTCAAAGCTCAGCTCTTCTGGAGGAGAGAAATGCTATTTTACTGCGTGTTTCACAAGGTTTCTGGTACCTGGGCCTTCCACAGATGTTCCCTTTCCCTTCTTGCTGTTGATGAAGGCGACCTTGTCCTTGCTGTCTTCAGGTACTTCTTACGTAAGGCTTCCCAGTGTTTACTTTGATCTTTCCTCACAGGGAGAGAGTAGAATTCCTGAAGGGTCACAGAAATGCAACAGTAGCAGTGGGAGTCTCATCTGTGCTTTGTGGGATTTTTTTAGTTCTCACCCTCTCTTCTGCCCCTTGTCTTTAGCCTTTCTATCAGCCATGTCTGCTCCTCAGTTATAACAGGCACAACCAAAGCACAAACTGAACAATGATCTGAATAGAAATGATTTCCTACCCTAGAAAAGCCTGGCATTTTTATTTGCATTATGAACAGTGCCTTTTTATCTCCATTAAGAATGGTGCCAAGGAAGATGGTCTGATATGTTGCATAAGATGACGGGAGCAAAGAACACACTCCAAAAAGACAAACAACTGAACATACGTGGTTTAAAGGAAGCTCCAGAAGAAATCACTTAATGTTCAAATGAGTACAGATTAGCTATTTCAGACTCTGTAGCCATATAACGGTGCTTTTCTACAATGAATTATGAGACAAGAATTACATCACTGTCTATCATGTACCTGTCCTGCTCTCTCATGACTGTCACAAATAGTTTGTGCAGGTTGGGGTCCAGCCACAGGAGTGTCACTGCCTTGGCTCTTCCTTTTCCTGCACATTCTCCACTTCAAAACAGCCAGCTCACTGCAGACACACAGCAAGAGGAGTTAGTGGGAGCACAGGGAAGATTGCCATCCTTTGCTCCCAGGCTGGGCACCCCGCTCTGCAGCAGAAGGTGGCTCTACTGGGGAAGTGTGTGTTGGGAACAGCCCTTCTTTCCCCTGCTGCTGCTGGGGGTGGAAGCAAGGGCGTTGCCTGAGGGGAAACACCACCCATATCTGGATATATTTACCACTGCAGCTTATCTTCCCGATGCCTCTCTTCATGCCTGTGTCCCCTCCGACTTCGGTCAACCTGTCCCAGGATGCACGGCACTATCTCGAGCAGGGCCTGGCTTGTCCCTGGGGAAATTGGCCTAGAACAACAGGAAGAAACCCTCACTCACGCTCTGGCTGAAACCTTCCTGCCTCTCACCTTCCCCAGGCCCTGCACACAGAGTCTCACTGGTGCCCACAGCAGGAGGTTTAGGCATTTGCTTTGGGCTGCAGAAAGGCACCTGGAGTTGGGGGCCCCTGACCCCAGGTCTCCCCATGGCTTGACAGCTCAGAGGAGAGCCATGGATCAGGGATTTGGATCCTTGACCCTGCAGATGGGTCAGTGCTACTCAGCTGCCCCAGGCCTTGGCACGACTTGCTCCATACTTACCTTTTTGGGGGTATCTCCAGCGAGTTGTCACCCTCCTTCTCTGAGGATGATTCGCCATCCTCTTTCCAGTTCCCCATCATTCCCTCTATGAGATCTGGGCTGGTCACCTTCCTCCTCATGCTGGCAGAAGGGATTTGCGTGGTGCCCCAAGAAACAGTGGGTTTCTGCAAAGGAAGGGAGAATCTCAGACAAGCATGCTGCAAAGACACAGGGCTGTTTGCCAGCGTACAGATCCCAGGGGTGAATTCTGGCCAGGATGCTGTGGCAGTAGAGGGGGAACCAGAAGAAGGACCTCCGCCTGCCCCAGGAGTTGGGATTTTGTTTTTTGTTGGTGGTGGTTTTGTGTTTTTTAAAGGAATTTCTAATCAAAAGCCCTCACAGTTTTGCAGAACTCTTTTTCACTTTCCATTTCATCCAGCACCTAGCCATAATATCTCAACAGATACAGTTTCTACCACTATGCAGGGGCAAAAAGTAGCATGCAGTTTAGATGGAAGTGTGGGCAGAGGCCATACCACTGATCAGCACTGAAGGCCTGTAGTGCTGCAAAGGCATGTTTACAACACTCCTTCTCAAATCTTTTTGTCCAGTGAAGTTAAAGACTTCATCCCTTGTGCATTGAGACAAGCAGAACTTTTTTTAATGTCAGCATGCTTGGAAGGAAATCCTAGTGCTTCGGTTAAAAACTAAACTTCCAGAAAATGTGCCTTCCTATTACAAATAATGTTCCTGATCATTCCAATGCAGTGAAGACTAAATAAAAGAACTAGCTGCCTTATAGGTAGTCTAGGTATGGCTCAGGTCATTGGACTGTGAACAGATGTGTCCAAATGCAAGTGCAGATACCTGAAACAGAGCTTGTCTGAGTTCGGGGGAGGGATGATCAGTGTATGTGCTCACCATGGCAGATTGCTGGCTTTGCCCTTTGGCTTTTTCTAACTACATCTCCTTTACAGTAATAAGCAGGCAAGCATGACAGATAGGAGTCACCTGCCCTGCAATTTTGCAGCAATGATGCCATGCTGACTTGGAGACCTTCAAAGCTCAGCTCTTCTGGAGGAGAGAAATGCTATTTTACTGCGTGTTTCACAAGGTTTCTGGTACCTGGGCCTTCCACAGATGTTCCCTTTCCCTTCTTGCTGTTGATGAAGGCGACCTTGTCCTTGCTGTCTTCAGGTACTTCTTACGTAAGGCTTCCCAGTGTTTACTTTGATCTTTCCTCACAGGGAGAGAGTAGAATTCCTGAAGGGTCACAGAAATGCAACAGTAGCAGTGGGAGTCTCATCTGTGCTTTGTGGGATTTTTTTAGTTCTCACCCTCTCTTCTGCCCCTTGTCTTTAGCCTTTCTATCAGCCATGTCTGCTCCTCAGTTATAACAGGCACAACCAAAGCACAAACTGAACAATGATCTGAATAGAAATGATTTCCTACCCTAGAAAAGCCTGGCATTTTTATTTGCATTATGAACAGTGCCTTTTTATCTCCATTAAGAATGGTGCCAAGGAAGATGGTCTGATATGTTGCATAAGATGACGGGAGCAAAGAACACACTCCAAAAAGACAAACAACTGAAGATACGTGGTTTAAAGGAAGCTCCAGAAGAAATCACTTAATGTTCAAATGAGTACAGATTAGCTATTTCAGACTCTGTAGCCATATAACGGTGCTTTTCTACAATGAATTATGAGACAAGAATTACATCACTGTCTATCATGTACCTGTCCTGCTCTCTCATGACTGTCACAAATAGTTTGTGCAGGTTGGGGTCCAGCCACAGGAGTGTCACTGCCTTGGCTCTTCTTTTTCCTGCACATTCTCCACTTCAAAACAGCCAGCTCACTGCAGACACACAGCAAGAGGAGTTAGTGGGAGCACAGGGAAGATTGCCATCCTTTGCTCCCAGGCTGGGCACCCCGCTCTGCAGCAGAAGGTGGCTCTACTGGGGAAGTGTGTGTTGGGAACAGCCCTTCTTTCCCCTGCTGCTGCTGGGGGTGGAAGCAAGGGCGTTGCCTGAGGGGAAACACCACCCATATCTGGATATATTTACCACTGCAGCTTATCTTCCCGATGCCTCTCTTCATGCCTGTGTCCCCTCCGACTTCGGTCAACCTGTCCCAGGATGCACGGCACTATCTCGAGCAGGGCCTGGCTTGTCCCTGGGGAAATTGGCCTAGAACAACAGGAAGAAACCCTCACTCACGCTCTGGCTGAAACCTTCCTGCCTCTCACCTTCCCCAGGCCCTGCACACAGAGTCTCACTGGTGCCCACAGCAGGAGGTTTAGGCATTTGCTTTGGGCTGCAGAAAGGCACCTGGAGTTGGGGGCCCCTGACCCCAGGTCTCCCCATGGCTTGACAGCTCAGAGGAGAGCCATGGATCAGGGATTTGGATCCTTGACCCTGCAGATGGGTCAGTGCTACTCAGCTGCCCCAGGCCTTGGCACGACTTGCTCCATACTTACCTTTTTGGGGGTATCTCCAGCGAGTTGTCACCCTCCTTCTCTGAGGATGATTCGCCATCCTCTTTCCAGTTCCCCATCATTCCCTCTATGAGATCTGGGCTGGTCACCTTCCTCCTCATGCTGGCAGAAGGGATTTGCGTGGTGCCCCAAGAAACAGTGGGTTTCTGCAAAGGAAGGGAGAATCTCAGACAAGCATGCTGCAAAGACACAGGGCTGTTTGCCAGCGTACAGATCCCAGGGGTGAATTCTGGCCAGGATGCTGTGGCAGTAGAGGGGGAACCAGAAGAAGGACCTCCGCCTGCCCCAGGAGTTGGGATTTTGTTTTTTGTTGGTGGTGGGTTTGTGTTTTTTAAAGGAATTTCTAATCAAAAGCCCTCACAGTTTTGCAGAACTCTTTTTCACTTTCCATTTCATCCAGCACCTAGCCATAATATCTCAACAGATACAGTTTCTACCACTATGCAGGGGCAAAAAGTAGCATGCAGTTTAGATGGAAGTGTGGGCAGAGGCCATACCACTGATCAGCACTGAAGGCCTGTAGTGCTGCAAAGGCATGTTTACAACACTCATTCTCAAATCTTTTTGTCCAGTGAAGTTAAAGACTTCATCCCTTGTGCATTGAGACAAGCAAAACTTTTTTTAATGTCAGCATGCTTGGAAGGAAATCCTAGTGCTTCGGTTAAAAACTAAACTTCCAGAAAATGTGCCTTCCTATTACGAATAATGTTCCTGATCATTCCAATGCAGTGAAGACTAAATAAAAGAACTAGCTGCCTTATAGGTAGTCTAGGTATGGCTCAGGTCATTGGACTGTGAACAGATGTGTCCAAATGCAAGTGCAGATACCTGAAACAGAGCTTGTCTGAGTTCGGGGGAGGGATGATCAGTGTATGTGCTCACCATGGCAGATTGCTGGCTTTGCCCTTTGGCTTTTTCTAACTACATCTCCCTTACAGTAATAAGCAGGCAAGCATGACAGATAGGAGTCACCTGCCCTGCAATTTTGCAGCAATGATGCCATGCTGACTTGGAGACCTTCAAAGCTCAGCTCTTCTGGAGGAGAGAAATGCTATTTTACTGCGTGTTTCACAAGGTTTCTGGTACCTGGGCCTTCCACAGATGTTCCCTTTCCCTTCTTGCTGTTGATGAAGGCGACCTTGTCCTTGCTGTCTTCAGGTACTTCTTACGTAAGGCTTCCCAGTGTTTACTTTGATCTTTCCTCACAGGGAGAGAGTAGAATTCCTGAAGGGTCACAGAAATGCAACAGTAGCAGTGGGAGTCTCATCTGTGCTTTGTGGGATTTTTTTAGTTCTCACCCTCTCTTCTGCCCCTTGTCTTTAGCCTTTCTATCAGCCATGTCTGCTCCTCACTTATAACAGGCACAACCAAAGCACAAACTGAACAATGATCTGAATAGAAATTATTTCCTACCCTAGAAAAGCCTGGCATTTTTATTTGCATTATGAACAGTGCCTTTTTATCTCCATTAAGAATGGTGCCAAGGAAGATGGTCTGATATGTTGCATAAGATGACGGGAGCAAAGAACACACTCCAAAAAGACAAACAACTGAAGATACGTGGTTTAAAGGAAGCTCCAGAAGAAATCACTTAATGTTCACATGAGTACAGATTAGCTATTTCAGACTCTGTAGCCATATAACGGTGCTTTTCTACAATGAATTATGAGACAAGAATTACATCACTGTCTATCATGTACCTGTCCTGCTCTCTCATGACTGTCACAAATAGTTTGTGCAGGTTGGGGTCCAGCCACAGGAGTGTCATTGCCTTGGCTCTTCTTTTTCCTGCACATTCTCCACTTCAAAACAGCCAGCTCACTGCAGACACACAGCAAGAGGAGTTAGTGGGAGCACAGGGAAGATTGCCATCCTTTGCTCCCAGGCTGGGCACCCCGCTCTGCAGCAGAAGGTGGCTCTACTGGGGAAGTGTGTGTTGGGAACAGCCCTTCTTTCCCCTGCTGCTGCTGGGGGTGGAAGCAAGGGCGTTGCCTGAGGGGAAACACCACCCATATCTGGATATATTTACCACTGCAGCTTATCTTCCCGATGCCTCTCTTCATGCCTGTGTCCCCTCCGACTTCGGTCAACCTGTCCCAGGATGCACGGCACTATCTCGAGCAGGGCCTGGCTTGTCCCTGGGGAAATTGGCCTAGAACAACAGGAAGAAACCCTCACTCACGCTCTGGCTGAAACCTTCCTGCCTCTCACCTTCCCCAGGCCCTGCACACAGAGTCTCACTGGTGCCCACAGCATGAGGTTTAGGCATTTGCTTTGGGCTGCAGAAAGGCACCTGGAGTTGGGGGCTCCTGACCCCAGGTCTCCCCATGGCTTGACAGCTCAGAGGAGAGCCACGGATCAGGGATTTGGCTCCTTGACCCTGCAGATGGGTCAGTGCTACTCAGCTGCCCCAGGCCTTGGCACGACTTGCTCCATACTTACCTTTTTGGGGGTATCTCCAGCGAGTTGTCACCCTCCTTCTCTGAGGATGATTCGCCATCCTCTTTCCAGTTCCCCATCATTCCCTCTATGAGATCTGGGCTGGTCACCTTCCTCCTCATGCTGGCAGAAGGGATTTGCGTGGTGCCCCAAGAAACAGTGGGTTTCTGCAAAGGAAGGGAGAATCTCAGACAAGCATGCTGCAAAGACACAGGGCTGTTTGCCAGCATACAGATCCCAGGGGTGAATTCTGGCCAGGATGCTGTGGCAGTAGAGGGGGAACCAGAAGAAGGACCTCCGCCTGCCCCAGGAGTTGGGATTTTGTTTTTTGTTGGTGGTGGTTTTGTGTTTTTTAAAGGAATTTCTAATCAAAAGCCCTCACAGTTTTGCAGAACTCTTTTTCACTTTCCATTTCATCCAGCACCTAGCCATAATATCTCAACAGATACAGTTTCTACCACCATGCAGGGGCAAAAAGTAGCATGCAGTTTAGATGGAAGTGTGGGCAGAGGCCATACCACTGATCAGCACTGAGGGCCTGTAGTGCTGCAAAGGCATGTTTACAACACTCATTCTCAAATCTTTTTGTCCAGTGAAGTTAAAGACTTCATCCCTTGTGCATTGAGACAAGCAGAACTTTTTTTAATGTCAGCATGCTTGGAAGGAAATCCTAGTGCTTCGGTTAAAAACTAAACTTCCAGAAAATGTGCCTTCCTATTACGAATAATGTTCCTGATCATTCCAATGCAGTGAAGACTAAATAAAAGAACTAGCTGCCTTATAGGTAGTCTAGGTATGGCTCAGGTCATTGGACTGTGAACAGATGTGTCCAAATGCAAGTGCAGATACCTGAAACAGAGCTTGTCTGAGTTCGGGGGAGGGATGATCAGTGTATGTGCTCACCATGGCAGATTGCTGGCTTTGCCCTTTGGCTTTTTCTAACTACATCTCCCTTACAGTAATAAGCAGGCAAGCATGACAGATAGGAGTCACCTGCCCTGCAATTTTGCAGCAATGATGCCATGCTGACTTGGAGACCTTCAAAGCTCAGCTCTTCTGGAGGAGAGAAATGCTATTTTACTGCGTGTTTCACAAGGTTTCTGGTACCTGGGCCTTCCACAGATGTTCCCTTTCCCTTCTTGCTGTTGATGAAGGCGACCTTGTCCTTGCTGTCTTCAGGTACTTCTTACGTAAGGCTTCCCAGTGTTTACTTTGATCTTTCCTCACAGGGAGAGAGTAGAATTCCTGAAGGGTCACAGAAATGCAACAGTAGCAGTGGGAGTCTCATCTGTGCTTTGTGGGATTTTTTTAGTTCTCACCCTCTCTTCTGCCCCTTGTCTTTAGCCTTTCTATCAGCCATGTCTGCTCCTCACTTATAACAGGCACAATCAAAGCACAAACTGAACAATGATCTGAATAGAAATGATTTCCTACCCTAGAAAAGCCTGGCATTTTTATTTGCATTATGAACAGTGCCTTTTTATCTCCATTAAGAATGGTGCCAAGGAAGATGGTCTGATATGTTGCATAAGATGACGGGAGCAAAGAACACACTCCAAAAAGACAAACAACTGAACATACGTGGTTTAAAGGAAGCTCCAGAAGAAATCACTTAATGTTCAAATGAGTACAGATTAGCTATTTCAGACTCTGTAGCCATATAACGGTGCTTTTCTACAATGAATTATGAGACAAGAATTACATCACTGTCTATCAGGTACCTGTCCTGCTCTCTCATGACTGTCACAAATAGTTTGTGCAGGTTGGGGTCCAGCCACAGGAGTGTCATTGCCTTGGCTCTTCTTTTTCCTGCACATTCTCCACTTCAAAACAGCCAGCTCACTGCAGACACACAGCAAGAGGAGTTAGTGGGAGCACAGGGAAGATTGCCATCCTTTGCTCCCAGGCTGGGCACCCCGCTCTGCAGCAGAAGGTGGCTCTACTGGGGAAGTGTGTGTTGGGAACAGCCCTTCTTTCCCCTGCTGCTGCTGGGGGTGGAAGCAAGGGCGTTGCCTGAGGGGAAACACCACCCATATCTGGATATATTTACCACTGCAGCTTATCTTCCCGATCCCTCTCTTCATGCCTGTGTCCCCTCCGACTTCGGTCAACCTGTCCCAGGATGCACGGCACTATCTCGAGCAGGGCCTGGCTTGTCCCTGGGGAAATTGGCCTAGAACAACAGGAAGAAACCCTCACTCACGCTCTGGCTGAAACCTTCCTGCCTCTCACCTTCCCCAGGCCCTGCACACAGAGTCTCACTGGTGCCCACAGCAGGAGGTTTAGGCATTTGCTTTGGGCTGCAGAAAGGCACCTGGAGTTGGGGGCTCCTGACCCCAGGTCTCCCCATGGCTTGACAGCTCAGAGGAGAGCCACGGATCAGGGATTTGGATCCTTGACCCTGCAGATGGGTCAGTGCTACTCAGCTGCCCCAGGCCTTGGCACGACTTGCTCCATACTTACCTTTTTGGGGGTATCTCCAGCGAGTTGTCACCCTCCTTCTCTGAGGATGATTCGCCATCCTCTTTCCAGTTCCCCATCATTCCCTCTATGAGATCTGGGCTGGTCACCTTCCTCCTCATGCTGGCAGAAGGGATTTGCGTGGTGCCCCAAGAAACAGTGGGTTTCTGCAAAGGAAGGGAGAATCTCAGACAAGCATGCTGCAAAGACACAGGGCTGTTTGCCAGCGTACAGATCCCAGGGGTGAATTCTGGCCAGGATGCTGTGGCAGTGGAGGGGGAACCAGAAGAAGGACCTCCGCCTGCCCCAGGAGTTGGGATTTTGTTTTTTGTTGTTGGTGGGTTTGTGTTTTTTAAAGGAATTTCTAATCAAAAGCCCTCACAGTTTTTCAGAACTCTTTTTTACTTTCCATTTCATCCAGCACCTAGCCATAATATCTCAACAGATACAGTTTCTACCACTATGCAGGGGCAAAAAGTAGCATGCAGTTTAGATGGAAGTGTGGGCAGAGGCCATACCACTGATCAGCGCTGAAGGCCTGTAGTGCTGCAAAGGCATGTTTACAACACTCCTTCTCAAATCTTTTTGTCCAGTGAAGTTAAAGACTTCATCCCTTGTGCATTGAGACAAGCAGAACTTTTTTTAATGTCAGCATGCTTGGATGGAAATCCTAGTGCTTCTGTTAAAAACTAAGCTTCCAGAAAATGTGCCTTCCTATTACGAATAATGTTCCTGATCATTCCAATACAGTGAAGACTAAATAAAAGAACTAGCTGCCTTATAGGTAGTCTAGGTATGGCTCAGGTCATTGGACTGTGAACAGATGTGTCCAAATGCAAGTGCAGATACCTGAAACAGAGCTTGTCTGAGTTCGGGGGAGGGATGATCAGTGTATGTGCTCACCATGGCAGATTGCTGGCTTTGCCCTTTGGCTTTTTCTAACTACATCTCCCTTACAGTAATAAGCAGGCAAGCATGACAGATAGGAGTCACCTGCCCTGCAATTTTGCAGCAGTGATGCCATGCTGACTTGGAGACCTTCAAAGCTCAGCTCTTCTGGAGGAGAGAAATGCTATTTTACTGCGTGTTTCACAAGGTTTCTGGTACCTGGGCCTTCCACAGATGTTCCCTTTCCCTTCTTGCTGTTGATGAAGGCGACCTTGTCCTTGCTGTCTTCAGGTACTTCTTACGTAAGGCTTCCCAGTGTTTACTTTGATCTTTCCTCACAGGGAGAGAGTAGAATTCCTGAAGGGTCACAGAAATGCAACAGTAGCAGTGGGAGTCTCATCTGTGCTTTGTGGGATTTTTTTAGTTCTCACCCTCTCTTCTGCCCCTTGTCTTTAGCCTTTCTATCAGCCATGTCTGCTCCTCACTTATAACAGGCACAACCAAAGCGCAAACTGAACAATGATCTGAATAGAAATTATTTCCTACCCTAGAAAAGCCTGGCATTTTTGTTTGCATTATGAACAGTGCCTTTTTATCTCCATTAAGAATGGTGCCAAGGAAGATGGTCTGATATGTTGCATAAGATGACGGGAGCAAAGAACACACTCCAAAAAGACAAACAACTGAACATACGTGGTTTAAAGGAAGCTCCAGAAGAAATCACTTAATGTTCAAATGAGTACAGATTAGCTATTTCAGACTCTGTAGCCATATAATGGTGCTTTTCTACAATGAATTATGAGACAAGAATTACATCACTGTCTATCATGTACCTGTCCTGCTCTCTCATGACTGTCACAAATAGTTTGTGCAGGTTGGGGTCCAGCCACAGGAGTGTCATTGCCTTGGCTCTTCTTTTTCCTGCACATTCTCCACTTCAAAACAGCCAGCTCACTGCAGACACACAGCAAGAGGAGTTAGTGGGAGCACAGGGAAGATTGCCATCCTTTGCTCCCAGGCTGGGCACCCCGCTCTGCAGCAGAAGGTGGCTCTACTGGGGAAGTGTGTGTTGGGAACAGCCCTTCTTTCCCCTGCTGCTGCTGGGGGTGGAAGCAAGGGCGTTGCCTGAGGGGAAACACCACCCATATCTGGATATATTTACCACTGCAGCTTATCTTCCCGATGCCTCTCTTCATGCCTGTGTCCCCTCCGACTTCGGTCAACCTGTCCCAGGATGCACGGCACTATCTCGAGCAGGGCCTGGCTTGTCCCTGGGGAAATTGGCCTAGAACAACAGGAAGAAACCCTCACTCACGCTCTGGCTGAAACCTTCCTGCCTCTCACCTTCCCCAGGCCCTGCACACAGAGTCTCACTGGTGCCCACAGCAGGAGGTTTAGGCATTTGCTTTGGGCTGCAGAAAGGCACCTGGAGTTGGGGGCTCCTGACCCCAGGTCTCCCCATGGCTTGACAGCTCAGAGGAGAGCCACGGATCAGGGATTTGGATCCTTGACCCTGCAGATGGGTCAGTGCTACTCAGCTGCCCCAGGCCTTGGCACGACTTGCTCCATACTTACCTTTTTGGGGGTATCTCCAGTGAGTTGTCACCCTCCTTCTCTGAGGATGATTCGCCATCCTCTTTCCAGTTCCCCATCATTCCCTCTATGAGATCTGGGCTGGTCACCTTCCTCCTCATGCTGGCAGAAGGGATTTGCGTGGTGCCCCAAGAAACAGTGGGTTTCTGCAAAGGAAGGGAGAATCTCAGACAAGCATGCTGCAAAGACACAGGGCTGTTTGCCAGCGTACAGATCCCAGGGGTGAATTCTGGCCAGGATGCTGTGGCAGTAGAGGGGGAACCAGAAGAAGGACCTCCGCCTGCCCCAGGAGCTGGGATTTTGATTTTTGTTGGTGGTGGGTTTGGTTTTTTTAAAGGAATTTCTAATCAAAAGCCCTCACAGTTTTTCAGAACTCTTTTTCACTTTCCATTTCATCCAGCACCTAGCCATAATATCTCAACAGATACAGTTTCTACCACTATGCAGGGGCAAAAAGTAGCATGCAGTTTAGATGGAAGTGTGGGCAGAGGCCATACCACTGATCAGCGCTGAAGGCCTGTAGTGCTGCAAAGGCATGTTTACAACACTCCTTCTCAAATCTTTTTGTCCAGGGAAGTTAAAGACTTCATCCCTTGTGCATTGAGACAAGCAGAACTTTTTTTAATGTCAGCATGCTTGGAAGGAAATCCTAGTGCTTCGGTTAAAAACTAAACTTCCAGAAAATGTGCCTTCCTATTACGAATAATGTTCCTGATCATTCCAATGCAGTGAAGACTAAATAAAAGAACTAGCTGCCTTATAGGTAGTCTAGGTATGGCTCAGGTCATTGGACTGTGAACAGATGTGTCCAAATGCAAGTGCAGATACCTGAAACAGAGCTTGTCTGAGTTCGGGGGAGGGATGATCAGTGTATGTGCTCACCATGGCAGATTGCTGGCTTTGCCCTTTGGCTTTTTCTAACTACATCTCCCTTACAGTATAAGCAGGCAAGCATGACAGATAGGAGTCACCTGCCCTGCAATTTTGCAGCAATGATGCCATGCTGACTTGGAGACCTTCAAAGCTCAGCTCTTCTGGAGGAGAGAAATGCTATTTTACTGCGTGTTTCACAAGGTTTCTGGTACCTGGGCCTTCCACAGATGTTCCCTTTCCCTTCTTGCTGTTGATGAAGGCGACCTTGTCCTTGCTGTCTTCAGGTACTTCTTACGTAAGGCTTCCCAGTGTTTACTTTGATCTTTCCTCACAGGGAGAGAGCAGAATTCCTGAAGGGTCACAGAAATGCAACAGTAGCAGTGGGAGTCTCAGCTGTGCTTTGTGGGATTTTTTTAGTTCTCACCCTCTCTTCTGCCCCTTGTCTTTAGCCTTTCTATCAGCCATGTCTGCTCCTCACTTATAACAGGCACAACCAAAGCACAAACTGAACAATGATCTGAATAGAAATGATTTCCTACCCTAGAAAAGCCTGGCATTTTTATTTGCATTATGAACAGTGCCTTTTTATCTCCATTAAGAATGGTGCCAAGGAAGATGGTCTGATATGTTGCATAAGATGACGGGAGCAAAGAACACACTCCAAAAAGACAAACAACTGAAGATACGTGGTTTAAAGGAAGCTCCAGAAGAAATCACTTAATGTTCAAATGAGTACAGATTAGCTATTTCAGACTCTGTAGCCATATAACGGTGCTTTTCTACAATGAATTATGAGACAAGAATTACATCACTGTCTATCATGTACCTGTCCTGCTCTCTCATGACTGTCACAAATAGTTTGTGCAGGTTGGGGTCCAGCCACAGGAGTGTCATTGCCTTGGCTCTTCTTTTTCCTGCACATTCTCCACTTCAAAACAGCCAGCTCACTGCAGACACACAGCAAGAGGAGTTAGTGGGAGCACAGGGAAGATTGCCATCCTTTGCTCCCAGGCTGGGCACCCCGCTCTGCAGCAGAAGGTGGCTCTACTGGGGAAGTGTGTGTTGGGAACAGCCCTTCTTTCCCCTGCTGCTGCTGGGGGTGGAAGCAAGGGCGTTGCCTGAGGGGAAACACCACCCATATCTGGATGTATTTACCACTGCAGCTTATCTTCCCGATCCCTCTCTTCATGCCTGTGTCCCCTCCGACTTCGGTCAACCTGTCCCAGGATGCACGGCACTATCTCGAGCAGGGCCTGGCTTGTCCCTGGGGAAATTGGCCTAGAACAACAGGAAGAAACCCTCACTCACGCTCTGGCTGAAACCTTCCTGCCTCTCACCTTCCCCAGGCCCTGCACACAGAGTCTCACTGGTGCCCACAGCATGAGGTTTAGGCATTTGCTTTGGGCTGCAGAAAGGCACCTGGAGTTGGGGGCTCCTGACCCCAGGTCTCCCCATGGCTTGACAGCTCAGAGGAGAGCCACGGATCAGGGATTTGGCTCCTTGACCCTGCAGATGGGTCAGTGCTACTCAGCTGCCCCAGGCCTTGGCACGACTTGCTCCATACTTACCTTTTTGGGGGTATCTCCAGCGAGTTGTCACCCTCCTTCTCTGAGGATGATTCGCCATCCTCTTTCCAGTTCCCCATCATTCCCTCTATGAGATCTGGGCTGGTCACCTTCCTCCTCATGCTGGCAGAAGGGATTTGCGTGGTGCCCCAAGAAACAGTGGGTTTCTGCAAAGGAAGGGAGAATCTCAGACAAGCATGCTGCAAAGACACAGGGCTGTTTGCCAGCGTACAGATCCCAGGGGTGAATTCTGGCCAGGATGCTGTGGCAGTAGAGGGGGAACCAGAAGAAGGACCTCCGCCTGCCCCAGGAGTTGGGATTTTGTTTTTTGTTGGTGGTGGGTTTGTGTTTTTTAAAGGAATTTCTAATCAAAAGCCCTCACAGTTTTGCAGAACTCTTTTTCACTTTCCATTTCATCCAGCACCTAGCCATAATATCTCAACAGATACAGTTTCTACCACTATGCAGGGGCAAAAAGTAGCATGCAGTTTAGATGGAAGTGTGGGCAGAGGCCATACCACTGATCAGCGCTGAAGGCCTGTAGTGCTGCAAAGGCATGTTTACAACACTCCTTCTCAAATCTTTTTGTCCAGTGAAGTTAAAGACTTCATCCCTTGTGCATTGAGACAAGCAGAACTTTTTTTAATGTCAGCATGCTTGGAAGGAAATCCTAGTGCTTCGGTTAAAAACTAAACTTCCAGAAAATGTGCCTTCCTATTACGAATAATGTTCCTGATCATTCCAATGCAGTGAAGACTAAATAAAAGAACTAGCTGCCTTATAGGTAGTCTAGATATGGCTCAGGTCATTGGACTGTGAACAGATGTGTCCAAATGCAAGTGCAGATACCTGAAACAGAGCTTGTCTGAGTTCGGGGGAGGGATGATCAGTGTATGTGCTCACCATGGCAGATTGCTGGCTTTGCCCTTTGGCTTTTTCTAACTACATCTCCCTTACAGTATAAGCAGGCAAGCATGACAGATAGGAGTCACCTGCCCTGCAATTTTGCAGCAATGATGCCATGCTGACTTGGAGACCTTCAAAGCTCAGCTCTTCTGGAGGAGAGAAATGCTATTTTACTGCGTGTTTCACAAGGTTTCTGGTACCTGGGCCTTCCACAGATGTTCCCTTTCCCTTCTTGCTGTTGATGAAGGCGACCTTGTCCTTGCTGTCTTCAGGTACTTCTTACGTAAGGCTTCCCAGTGTTTACTTTGATCTTTCCTCACAGGGAGAGAGCAGAATTCCTGAAGGGTCACAGAAATGCAACAGTAGCAGTGGGAGTCTCATCTGTGCTTTGTGGGATTTTTTTAGTTCTCACCCTCTCTTCTGCCCCTTGTCTTTAGCCTTTCTATCAGCCATGTCTGCTCCTCACTTATAACAGGCACAACCAAAGCACAAACTGAACAATGATCTGAATAGAAATGATTTCCTACCCTAGAAAAGCCTGGCATTTTTATTTGCATTATGAACAGTGCCTTTTTATCTCCATTAAGAATGGTGCCAAGGAAGATGGTCTGATATGTTGCATAAGATGACGGGAGCAAAGAACACACTCCAAAAAGACAAACAACTGAACATACGTGGTTTAAAGGAAGCTCCAGAAGAAATCACTTAATGTTCAAATGAGTACAGATTAGCTATTTCAGACTCTGTAGCCATATAACGGTGCTTTTCTACAATGAATTATAAGACAAGAATTACATCACTGTCTATCATGTACCTGTCCTGCTCTCTCAGGACTG
Organism: Dromaius novaehollandiae; assembly: GCF_036370855.1. Classification (NCBI taxonomy): domain Eukaryota; kingdom Metazoa; phylum Chordata; class Aves; order Casuariiformes; family Dromaiidae; genus Dromaius; species Dromaius novaehollandiae. The sequence continues at coordinate 68,573 of NW_026991310.1, forward strand.
TCACAAATAGTTTGTGCAGGTTGGGGTCCAGCCACAGGAGTGTCATTGCCTTGGCTCTTCTTTTTCCTGCACATTCTCCACTTCAAAACAGCCAGCTCACTGCAGACACACAGCAAGAGGAGTTAGTGGGAGCACAGGGAAGATTGCCATCCTTTGCTCCCAGGCTGGGCACCCCGCTCTGCAGCAGAAGGTGGCTCTACTGGGGAAGTGTGTGTTGGGAACAGCCCTTCTTTCCCCTGCTGCTGCTGGGGGTGGAAGGAAGGGCGTTGCCTGAGGGGAAACACCACCCATATCTGGATGTATTTACCACTGCAGCTTATCTTCCCGATCCCTCTCTTCATGCCTGTGTCCCCTCCGACTTCGGTCAACCTGTCCCAGGATGCACGGCACTATCTCGAGCAGGGCCTGGCTTGTCCCTGGGGAAATTGGCCTAGAACAACAGGAAGAAACCCTCACTCACGCTCTGGCTGAAACCTTCCTGCCTCTCACCTTCCCCAGGCCCTGCACACAGAGTCTCACTGGTGCCCACAGCATGAGGTTTAGGCATTTGTTTTGGGCTGCAGAAAGGCACCTGGAGTTGGGGGCTCCTGACCCCAGGTCTCCCCATGGCTTGACAGCTCAGAGGAGAGCCACGGACCAGGGATTTGGATCCTTGACCCTGCAGATGGGTCAGTGCTACTCAGCTGCCCCAGGCCTTGGCACGACTTGCTCCATACTTACCTTTTTGGGGGTATCTCCAGCGAGTTGTCACCCTCCTTCTCTGAGGATGATTCGCCATCCTCTTTCCAGTTCCCCATCATTCCCTCTATGAGATCTGGGCTGGTCACCTTCCTCCTCATGCTGGCAGAAGGGATTTGCGTGGTGCCCCAAGAAACAGGGGGTTTCTGCAAAGGAAGGGAGAATCTCAGACAAGCATGCTGCAAAGACACAGGGCTGTTTGCCAGCGTACAGATCCCAGGGGTGAATTCTGGCCAGGATGCTGTGGCAGTAGAGGGGGAACCAGAAGAAGGACCTCCGCCTGCCCCAGGAGTTGGGATTTTGTTTTTTGTTGTTGGTGGGTTTGTGTTTTTTAAAGGAATTTCTAATCAAAAGCCCTCACAGTTTTTCAGAACTCTTTTTTACTTTCCATTTCATCCAGCACCTAGCCATAATATCTCAACAGATACAGTTTCTACCACTATGCAGGGGCAAAAAGTAGCATGCAGTTTAGATGGAAGTGTGGGCAGAGGCCATACCACTGATCAGCACTGAAGGCCTGTAGTGCTGCAAAGGCATGTTTACAACACTCCTTCTCAAATCTTTTTGTCCAGTGAAGTTAAAGACTTCATCCCTTGTGCACTGAGACAAGCAGAACTTTTTTTAATGTCAGCATGCTTGGATGGAAATCCTAGTGCTTCGGTTAAAAACTAAACTTCCAGAAAATGTGCCTTCCTATTACGAATAATGTTCCTGATCATTCCAATGCAGTGAAGACTAAATAAAAGAACTAGCTGCCTTATAGGTAGTCTAGGTATGGCTCAGGTCATTGGACTGTGAACAGATGTGTCCAAATGCAAGTGCAGATACCTGAAACAGAGCTTGTCTGAGTTCGGGGGAGGGATGATCAGTGTATGTGCTCACCATGGCAGATTGCTGGCTTTGCCCTTTGGCTTTTTCTAACTACATCTCCCTTACAGTAATAAGCAGGCAAGCATGACAGATAGGAGTCACCTGCCCTGCAATTTTGCAGCAATGATGCCATGCTGACTTGGAGACCTTCAAAGCTCAGCTCTTCTGGAGGAGAGAAATGCTATTTTACTGCGTGTTTCACAAGGTTTCTGGTACCTGGGCCTTCCACACATGTTCCCTTTCCCTTCTTGCTGTTGATGAAGGCGACCTTGTCCTTGCTGTCTTCAGGTACTTCTTACGTAAGGCTTCCCAGTGTTTACTTTGATCTTTCCTCACAGGGAGAGAGTAGAATTCCTGAAGGGTCACAGAAATGCAACAGTAGCAGTGGGAGTCTCATCTGTGCTTTGTGGGATTTTTTTAGTTCTCACCCTCTCTTCTGCCCCTTGTCTTTAGCCTTTCTATCAGCCATGTCTGCTCCTCACTTATAACAGGCACAACCAAAGCACAAACTGAACAATGATCTGAATAGAAATTATTTCCTACCCTAGAAAAGCCTGGCATTTTTATTTGCATTATGAACAGTGCCTTTTTATCTCCATGAAGAATGGTGCCAAGGAAGATGGTCTGATATGTTGCATAAGATGACGGGAGCAAAGAACACACTCCAAAAAGACAAACAACTGAACATACGTGGTTTAAAGGAAGCTCCAGAAGAAATCACTTAATGTTCAAATGAGTACAGATTAGCTATTTCAGACTCTGTAGCCATATAACGGTGCTTTTCTACAATGAATTATGAGACAAGAATTACATCACTGTCTATCAGGTACCTGTCCTGCTCTCTCATGACTGTCACAAATAGTTTGTGCAGGTTGGGGTCCAGCCACAGGAGTGTCATTGCCTTGGCTCTTCTTTTTCCTGCACATTCTCCACTTCAAAACAGCCAGCTCACTGCAGACACACAGCAAGAGGAGTTAGTGGGAGCACAGGGAAGATTGCCATCCTTTGCTCCCAGGCTGGGCACCCCGCTCTGCAGCAGAAGGTGGCTCTACTGGGGAAGTGTGTGTTGGGAACAGCCCTTCTTTCCCCTGCTGCTGCTGGGGGTGGAAGCAAGGGCGTTGCCTGAGGGGAAACACCACCCATATCTGGATATATTTACCACTGCAGCTTATCTTCCCGATCCCCCTCTTCATGCCTGTGTCCCCTCCGACTTCGGTCAACCTGTCCCAGGATGCACGGCACTATCTCGAGCAGGGCCTGGCTTGTCCCTGGGGAAATTGGCCTAGAACAACAGGAAGAAACCCTCACTCACGCTCTGGCTGAAACCTTCCTGCCTCTCACCTTCCCCAGGCCCTGCACACAGAGTCTCACTGGTGCCCACAGCAGGAGGTTTAGGCATTTGCTTTGGGCTGCAGAAAGGCACCTGGAGTTGGGGGCTCCTGACCCCAGGTCTCCCCATGGCTTGACAGCTCAGAGGAGAGCCACGGATCAGGGGTTTGGATCCTTGACCCTGCAGATGGGTCAGTGCTACTCAGCTGCCCCAGGCCTTGGCACGACTTGCTCCATACTTACCTTTTTGGGGGTATCTCCAGCGAGTTGTCACCCTCCTTCTCTGAGGATGATTCGCCATCCTCTTTCCAGTTCCCCATCATTCCCTCTATGAGATCTGGGCTGGTCACCTTCCTCCTCATGCTGGCAGAAGGGATTTGCGTGGTGCCCCAAGAAACAGGGGGTTTCTGCAAAGGAAGGGAGAATCTCAGACAAGCATGCTGCAAAGACACAGGGCTGTTTGCCAGCGTACAGATCCCAGGGGTGAATTCTGGCCAGGATGCTGTGGCAGTAGAGGGGGAACCAGAAGAAGGACCTCCGCCTGCCCCAGGAGTTGGGATTTTGTTTTTTGTTGGTGGTGGGTTTGTTTTTTTTAAAGAAATTTCTAATCAAAAGCCCTCACAGTTTTTCAGAACTCTGTTTCACTTTCCATTTCATCCAGCACCTAGCCATAATATCTCAACAGATACAGTTTCTACCACTATGCAGGGGCAAAAAGTAGCATGCAATTTAGATGGAAGTGTGGGCAGAGGCCATACCACTGATCAGCGCTGAAGGCCTGTAGTGCTGCAAAGGCATGTTTACAACACTCCTTCTCAAATCTTTTTGTCCAGTGAAGTTAAAGACTTCATCCCTTGTGCATTGAGACAAGCAGAACTTTTTTTAATGTCAGCATGCTTGGAAGGAAATCCTAGTGCTTCGGTTAAAAACTAAACTTCCAGAAAATGTGCCTTCCTATTACGAATAATGTTCCTGATCATTCCAATGCAGTGAAGACTAAATAAAAGAACTAGCTGCCTTATAGGTAGTCTAGGTATGGCTCAGGTCATTGGACTGTGAACAGATGTGTCCAAATGCAAGTGCAGATACCTGAAACAGAGCTTGTCTGAGTTCGGGGGAGGGATGATCAGTGTATGTGCTCACCATGGCAGATTGCTGGCTTTGCCCTTTGGCTTTTTCTAACTACATCTCCCTTACAGTAATAAGCAGGCAAGCATGACAGATAGGAGTCACCTGCCCTGCAATTTTGCAGCAATGATGCCATGCTGACTTGGAGACCTTCAAAGCTCAGCTCTTCTGGAGGAGAGAAATGCTATTTTACTGCGTGTTTCACAAGGTTTCTGGTACCTGGGCCTTCCACAGATGTTCCCTTTCCCTTCTTGCTGTTGATGAAGGCGACCTTGTCCTTGCTGTCTTCAGGTACTTCTTACGTAAGGCTTCCCAGTGTTTACTTTGATCTTTCCTCACAGGGAGAGAGCAGAATTCCTGAAGGGTCACAGAAATGCAACAGTAGCAGTGGGAGTCTCATCTGTGCTTTGTGGGATTTTTTTAGTTCTCACCCTCTCTTCTGCCCCTTGTCTTTAGCCTTTCTATCAGCCATGTCTGCTCCTCACTTATAACAGGCACAACCAAAGCACAAACTGAACAATGATCTGAATAGAAATTATTTCCTACCCTAGAAAAGCCTGGCATTTTTATTTGCATTATGAACAGTGCCTTTTTATCTCCATTAAGAATGGTGCCAAGGAAGACGGTCTGATATGTTGCATAAGATGACGGGAGCAAAGAACACACTCCAAAAAGACAAACAACTGAAGATACGTGGTTTAAAGGAAGCTCCAGAAGAAATCACTTAATGTTCAAATGAGTACAGATTAGCTATTTCAGACTCTGTAGCCATATAACGGTGCTTTTCTACAATGAATTATAAGACAAGAATTACATCACTGTCTATCATGGACCTGTCCTGCTATCTCAGGACTGTCACAAATAGTTTGTGCAGGTTGGGGTCCAGCCACAGGAGTGTCATTGCCTTGGCTCTTCTTTTTCCTGCACATTCTCCACTTCAAAACAGCCAGCTCACTGCAGACACACAGCAAGAGGAGTTAGTGGGAGCACAGGGAAGATTGCCATCCTTTGCTCCCAGGCTGGGCACCCCGCTCTGCAGCAGAAGGTGGCTCTACTGGGGAAGTGTGTGTTGGGAACAGCCCTTCTTTCCCCTGCTGCTGCTGGGGGTGGAAGCAAGGGCGTTGCCTGAGGGGAAACACCACCCATATCTGGATGTATTTACCACTGCAGCTTATCTTCCCGATCCCCCTCTTCATGCCTGTGTCCCCTCCGACTTCGGTCAACCTGTCCCAGGATGCACGGCACTATCTCGAGCAGGGCCTGGCTTGTCCCTGGGGAAATTGGCCTAGAACAACAGGAAGAAACCCTCACTCACGCTCTGGCTGAAACCTTCCTGCCTCTCACCTTCCCCAGGCCCTGCACACAGAGTCTCACTGGTGCCCACAGCAGGAGGTTTAGGCATTTGCTTTGGGCTGCAGAAAGGCACCTGGAGTTGGGGGCTCCTGACCCCAGGTCTCCCCATGGCTTGACAGGTCAGAGGAGAGCCACGGATCAGGGATTTGGCTCCTTGACCCTGCAGATGGGTCAGTGCTACTCAGCTGCCCCAGGCCTTGGCACGACTTGCTCCATACTTACCTTTTTGGGGGTATCTCCAGCGAGTTGTCACCCTCCTTCTCTGAGGATGATTCGCCATCCTCTTTCCAGTTCCCCATCATTCCCTCTATGAGATCTGGGCTGGTCACCTTCCTCCTCATGCTGGCAGAAGGGATTTGCGTGGTGCCCCAAGAAACAGGGGGTTTCTGCAAAGGAAGGGAGAATCTCAGACAAGCATGCTGCAAAGACACAGGGCTGTTTGCCAGCATACAGATCCCAGGGGTGAATTCTGGCCAGGATGCTGTGGCAGTAGAGGGGGAACCAGAAGAAGGACCTCCGCCTGCCCCAGGAGCTGGGATTTTGTTTTTTGTTGGTGGTGGGTTTGTGTTTTTTAAAGGAATTTCTAATCAAAAGCCCTCACAGTTTTTCAGAACTCTTTTTCACTTTCCATTTCATCCAGCACCTAGCCATAATATCTCAACAGATACAGTTTCTACCACTATGCAGGGGCAAAAAGTAGCATGCAGTTTAGATGGAAGTGTGGGCAGAGGCCATACCACTGATCAGCACTGAAGGCCTGTAGTGCTGCAAAGGCATGTTTACAACACTCCTTCTCAAATCTTTTTGTCCAGTGAAGTTAAAGACTTCATCCCTTGTGCATTGAGACAAGCAGAACTTTTTTTAATGTCAGCATGCTTGGATGGAAATCCTAGTGCTTCTGTTAAAAACTAAACTTCCAGAAAATGTGCCTTCCTATTACGAATAATGTTCCTGATCATTCCAATGCAGTGAAGACTAAATAAAAGAACTAGCTGCCTTATAGGTAGTCTAGGTATGGCTCAGGTCATTGGACTGTGAACAGATGTGTCCAAATGCAAGTGCAGATACCTGAAACAGAGCTTGTCTGAGTTCGGGGGAGGGGTGATCAGTGTATGTGCTCACCATGGCAGATTGCTGGCTTTGCCCTTTGGCTTTTTCTAACTACATCTCCCTTACAGTATAAGCAGGCAAGCATGACAGATAGGAGTCACCTGCCCTGCAATTTTGCAGCAATGATGCCATGCTGACTTGGAGACCTTCAAAGCTCAGCTCTTCTGGAGGAGAGAAATGCTATTTTACTGCGTGTTTCACAAGGTTTCTGGTACCTGGGCCTTCCACAGATGTTCCCTTTCCCTTCTTGCTGTTGATGAAGGCGACCTTGTCCTTGCTGTCTTCAGGTACTTCTTACGTAAGGCTTCCCAGTGTTTACTTTGATCTTTCCTCACAGGGAGAGAGCAGAATTCCTGAAGGGTCACAGAAATGCAACAGTAGCAGTGGGAGTCTCATCTGTGCTTTGTGGGATTTTTTTAGTTCTCACCCTCTCTTCTGCCCCTTGTCTTTAGCCTTTCTATCAGCCATGTGTGCTCCTCACTTATAACAGGCACAACCAAAGCACAAACTGAACAATGATCTGAATAGAAATGATTTCCTACCCTAGAAAAGCCTGGCATTTTTATTTGCATTATGAACAGTGCCTTTTTATCTCCATTAAGAATGGTGCCAAGGAAGATGGTCTGATATGTTGCATAAGATGACGGGAGCAAAGAACACACTCCAAAAAGACAAACAACTGAACATACGTGGTTTAAAGGAAGCTCCAGAAGAAATCACTTAATGTTCAAATGAGTACAGATTAGCTATTTCAGACTCTGTAGCCATATAACGGTGCTTTTCTACAATGAATTATAAGACAAGAATTACATCACTGTCTATCATGGACCTGTCCTGCTCTCTCAGGACTGTCACAAATAGTTTGTGCAGGTTGGGGTCCAGCCACAGGAGTGTCATTGCCTTGGCTCTTCTTTTTCCTGCACATTCTCCACTTCAAAACAGCCAGCTCACTGCAGACACACAGCAAGAGGAGTTAGTGGGAGCACAGGGAAGATTGCCATCCTTTGCTCCCAGGCTGGGCACCCCGCTCTGCAGCAGAAGGTGGCTCTACTGGGGAAGTGTGTGTTGGGAACAGCCCTTCTTTCCCCTGCTGCTGCTGGGGGTGGAAGGAAGGGCGTTGCCTGAGGGGAAACACCACCCATATCTGGATGTATTTACCACTGCAGCTTATCTTCCCGATCCCTCTCTTCATGCCTGTGTCCCCTCCGACTTCGGTCAACCTGTCCCAGGATGCACGGCACTATCTCGAGCAGGGCCTGGCTTGTCCCTGGGGAAATTGGCCTAGAACAACAGGAAGAAACCCTCACTCACGCTCTGGCTGAAACCTTCCTGCCTCTCACCTTCCCCAGGCCCTGCACACAGAGTCTCACTGGTGCCCACAGCATGAGGTTTAGGCATTTGCTTTGGGCTGCAGAAAGGCACCTGGAGTTGGGGGCTCCTGACCCCAGGTCTCCCCATGGCTTGACAGCTCAGAGGAGAGCCACGGATCAGGGATTTGGCTCCTTGACCCTGCAGATGGGTCAGTGCTACTCAGCTGCCCCAGGCCTTGGCACGACTTGCTCCATACTTACCTTTTTGGGGGTATCTCCAGCGAGTTGTCACCCTCCTTCTCTGAGGATGATTCGCCATCCTCTTTCCAGTTCCCCATCATTCCCTCTATGAGATCTGGGCTGGTCACCTTCCTCCTCATGCTGGCAGAAGGGATTTGCGTGGTGCCCCAAGAAACAGTGGGTTTCTGCAAAGGAAGGGAGAATCTCAGACAAGCATGCTGCAAAGACACAGGGCTGTTTGCCAGCGTACAGATCCCAGGGGTGAATTCTGGCCAGGATGCTGTGGCAGTAGAGGGGGAACCAGAAGAAGGACCTCCGCCTGCCCCAGGAGTTGGGATTTTGTTTTTTGTTGGTGGTGGGTTTGTGTTTTTTAAAGGAATTTCTAATCGAAAGCCCTCACAGTTTTGCAGAACTCTTTTTTACTTTCCATTTCATCCAGCACCTAGCCATAATATCTCAACAGATACAGTTTCTACCACTATGCAGGGGCAAAAAGTAGCATGCAGTTTAGATGGAAGTGTGGGCAGAGGCCATACCACTGATCAGCACTGAGGGCCTGTAGTGCTGCAAAGGCATGTTTACAACACTCCTTCTCAAATCTTTTTGTCCAGGGAAGTTAAAGACTTCATCCCTTGTGCATTGAGACAAGCAGAACTTTTTTTCATGTCAGCATGCTTGGATGGAAATCCTAGTGCTTCTGTTAAAAACTAAACTTCCAGAAAATGTGCCTTCCTATTACGAATAATGTTCCTGATCATTCCAATGCAGTGAAGACTAAATAAAAGAACTAGCTGCCTTATAGGTAGTCTAGGTATGGCTCAGGTCATTGGACTGTGAACAGATGTGTCCAAATGCAAGTGCAGATACCTGAAACAGAGCTTGTCTGAGTTCGGGGGAGGGATGATCAGTGTATGTGCTCACCATGGCAGATTGCTGGCTTTGCCCTTTGGCTTTTTCTAACTACATCTCCCTTACAGTAATAAGCAGGCAAGCATGACAGATAGGAGTCACCTGCCCTGCAATTTTGCAGCAATGATGCCATGCTGACTTGGAGACCTTCAAAGCTCAGCTCTTCTGGAGGAGAGAAATGCTATTTTACTGCGTGTTTCACAAGGTTTCTGGTACCTGGGCCTTCCACACATGTTCCCTTTCCCTTCTTGCTGTTGATGAAGGCGACCTTGTCCTTGCTGTCTTCAGGTACTTCTTACGTAAGGCTTCCCAGTGTTTACTTTGATCTTTCCTCACAGGGAGAGAGCAGAATTCCTGAAGGGTCACAGAAATGCAACAGTAGCAGTGGGAGTCTCATCTGTGCTTTGTGGGATTTTTTTAGTTCTCACCCTCTCTTCTGCCCCTTGTCTTTAGCCTTTCTATCAGCCATGTCTGCTCCTCACTTATAACAGGCACAACCAAAGCACAAACTGAACAATGATCTGAATAGAAATTATTTCCTACCCTAGAAAAGCCTGGCATTTTTATTTGCATTATGAACAGTGCCTTTTTATCTCCATTAAGAATGGTGCCAAGGAAGACGGTCTGATATGTTGCATAAGATGACGGGAGCAAAGAACACACTCCAAAAAGACAAACAACTGAACATACGTGGTTTAAAGGAAGCTCCAGAAGAAATCACTTAATGTTCAAATGAGTACAGATTAGCTATTTCAGACTCTGTAGCCATATAACGGTGCTTTTCTACAATGAATTATGAGACAAGAATTACATCACTGTCTATCATGGACCTGTCCTGCTCTCTCAGGACTGTCACAAATAGTTTGTGCAGGTTGGGGTCCAGCCACAGGAGTGTCATTGCCTTGGCTCTTCTTTTTCCTGCACATTCTCCACTTCAAAACAGCCAGCTCACTGCAGACACACAGCAAGAGGAGTTAGTGGGAGCACAGGGAAGATTGCCATCCTTTGCTCCCAGGCTGGGCACCCCGCTCTGCAGCAGAAGGTGGCTCTACTGGGGAAGTGTGTGTTGGGAACAGCCCTTCTTTCCCCTGCTGCTGCTGGGGGTGGAAGCAAGGGCGTTGCCTGAAGGGAAACACCACCCATATCTGGATATATTTACCACTGCAGCTTATCTTCCCGATGCCTCTCTTCATGCCTGTGTCCCCTCCGACTTCGGTCAACCTGTCCCAGGATGCACGGCACTATCTCGAGCAGGGCCTGGCTTGTCCCTGGGGAAATTGGCCTAGAACAACAGGAAGAAACCCTCACTCACGCGCTGGCTGAAACCTTCCTGCCTCTCACCTTCCCCAGGCCCTGCACACAGAGTCTCGCTGGTGCCCACAGCAGGAGGTTTAGGCATTTGCTTTGGGCTGCAGAAAGGCACCTGGAGTTGGGGGCTCCTGACCCCAGGTCTCCCCATGGCTTGACAGCTCAGAGGAGAGCCATGGATCAGGGATTTGGCTCCTTGACCCTGCAGATGGGTCAGTGCTACTCAGCTGCCCCAGGCCTTGGCACGACTTGCTCCATACTTACCTTTTTGGGGGTATCTCCAGTGAGTTGTCACCCTCCTTCTCTGAGGATGATTCGCCATCCTCTTTCCAGTTCCCCATCATTCCCTCTATGAGATCTGGGCTGGTCACCTTCCTCCTCATGCTGGCAGAAGGGATTTGCGTGGTGCCCCAAGAAACAGTGGGTTTCTGCAAAGGAAGGGAGAATCTCAGACAAGCATGCTGCAAAGACACAGGGCTGTTTGCCAGCGTACAGATCCCAGGGGTGAATTCTGGCCAGGATGCTGTGGCAGTAGAGGGGGAACCAGAAGAAGGACCTCCGCCTGCCCCAGGAGTTGGGATTTTGTTTTTTGTTGGTGGTGGGTTTGGTTTTTTTAAAGAAATTTCTAATCAAAAGCCCTCACAGTTTTTCAGAACTCTGTTTCACTTTCCATTTCATCCAGCACCTAGCCATAATATCTCAACAGATACAGTTTCTACCACCATGCAGGGGCAAAAAGTAGCATGCAGTTTAGATGGAAGTGTGGGCAGAGGCCTTACCACTGATCAGCACTGAGGGCCTGTAGTGCTGCAAAGGCATGTTTACAACACTCATTCTCAAATCTTTTTGTCCAGGGAAGTTAAAGACTTCATCCCTTGTGCATTGAGACAAGCAGAACTTTTTTTAATGTCAGCATGCTTGGAAGGAAATCCTAGTGCTTCGGTTAAAAACTAAACTTCCAGAAAATGTGCCTTCCTATTACGAATAATGTTCCTGATCATTCCAATGCAGTGAAGACTAAATAAAAGAACTAGCTGCCTTATAGGTAGTCTAGGTATGGCTCAGGTCATTGGACTGTGAACAGATGTGTCCAAATGCAAGTGCAGATACCTGAAACAGAGCTTGTCTGAGTTCGGGGGAGGGATGATCAGTGTATGTGCTCACCATGGCAGATTGCTGGCTTTGCCCTTTGGCTTTTTCTAACTACATCTCCCTTACAGTAATAAGCAGGCAAGCATGACAGATAGGAGTCACCTGCCCTGCAATTTTGCAGCAATGATGCCATGCTGATTTGGAGACCTTCAAAGCTCAGCTCTTCTGGAGGAGAGAAATGCTATTTTACTGCGTGTTTCACAAGGTTTCTGGTACCTGGGCCTTCCACAGATGTTCCCTTTCCCTTCTTGCTGTTGATGAAGGCGACCTTGTCCTTGCTGTCTTCAGGTACTTCTTACGTAAGGCTTCCCAGTGTTTACTTTGATCTTTCCTCACAGGGAGAGAGTAGAATTCCTGAAGGGTCACAGAAATGCAACAGTAGCAGTGAGAGTCTCATCTGTGCTTTGTGGGATTTTTTTAGTTCTCACCCTCTCTTCTGCCCCTTGTCTTTAGCCTTTCTATCAGCCATGTCTGCTCCTCACTTATAACAGGCACAACCAAAGCACAAACTGAACAATGATCTGAATAGAAATGATTTCCTACCCTAGAAAAGCCTGGCATTTTTATTTGCATTATGAACAGTGCCTTTTTATCTCCATGAAGAATGGTGCCAAGGAAGATGGCCTGATATGTTGCATAAGATGACGGGAGCAAAGAACACACTCCAAAAAGACAAACAACTGAACATACGTGGTTTAAAGGAAGCTCCAGAAGAAATCACTTAATGTTCAAATGAGTACAGATTAGCTATTTCAGACTCTGTAGCCATATAACTGTGCTTTTCTACAATGAATTATAAGACAAGAATTACATCACTGTCTATCATGTACCTGTCCTGCTCTCTCAGGACTGTCACAAATAGTTTGTGCAGGTTGGGGTCCAGCCACAGGAGTGTCATTGCCTTGGCTCTTCTTTTTCCTGCACATTCTCCACTTCAAAACAGCCAGCTCACTGCAGACACATAGCAAGAGGAGTTAGTGGGAGCACAGGGAAGATTGCCATCCTTTGCTCCCAGGCTGGGCACCCCGCTCTGCAGCAGAAGGTGGCTCTACTGGGGAAGTGTGTGTTGGGAACAGCCCTTCTTTCCCCTGCTGCTGCTGGGGGTGGAAGCAAGGGCGTTGCCTGAGGGGAAACACCACCCATATCTGGATATATTTACCACTGCAGCTTATCTTCCCGATGCCTCTCTTCATGCCTGTGTCCCCTCCGACTTCGGTCAACCTGTCCCAGGATGCACGTCACTATCTCGAGCAGGGCCTGGCTTGTCCCTGGGGAAATTGGCCTAGAACAACAGGAAGAAACCCTCACTCACGCTCTGGCTGAAACCTTCCTGCCTCTCACCTTCCCCAGGCCCTGCACACAGAGTCTCACTGGTGCCCACAGCATGAGGTTTAGGCATTTGCTTTGGGCTGCAGAAAGGCACCTGGAGTTGGGGGCTCCTGACCCCAGGTCTCCCCATGGCTTGACAGCTCAGAGGAGAGCCACGGATCAGGGATTTGGATCCTTGACCCTGCAGATGGGTCAGTGCTACTCAGCTGCCCCAGGCCTTGGCACGACTTGCTCCATACTTACCTTTTTGGGGGTATCTCCAGCGAGTTGTCACCCTCCTTCTCTGAGGATGATTCGCCATCCTCTTTCCAGTTCCCCATCATTCCCTCTATGAGATCTGGGCTGGTCACCTTCCTCCTCATGCTGGCAGAAGGGATTTGCGTGGTGCCCCAAGAAACAGTGGGTTTCTGCAAAGGAAGGGAGAATCTCAGACAAGCATGCTGCAAAGACACAGGGCTGTTTGCCAGCGTACAGATCCCAGGGGTGAATTCTGGCCAGGATGCTGTGGCAGTAGAGGGGGAACCAGAAGAAGGACCTCCGCCTGCCCCAGGAGTTGGGATTTTGTTTTTTGTTGGTGGTGGGTTTGGTTTTTTTAAAGAAATTTCTAATCAAAAGCCCTCACAGTTTTTCAGAACTCTGTTTCACTTTCCATTTCATCCAGCACCTAGCCATAATATCTCAACAGATACAGTTTCTACCACCATGCAGGGGCAAAAAGTAGCATGCAGTTTAGATGGAAGTGTGGGCAGAGGCCTTACCACTGATCAGCACTGAGGGCCTGTAGTGCTGCAAAGGCATGTTTACAACACTCATTCTCAAATCTTTTTGTCCAGGGAAGTTAAAGACTTCATCCCTTGTGCATTGAGACAAGCAGAACTTTTTTTAATGTCAGCATGCTTGGAAGGAAATCCTAGTGCTTCGGTTAAAAACTAAACTTCCAGAAAATGTGCCTTCCTATTACGAATAATGTTCCTGATCATTCCAATGCAGTGAAGACTAAATAAAAGAACTAGCTGCCTTATAGGTAGTCTAGGTATGGCTCAGGTCATTGGACTGTGAACAGATGTGTCCAAATGCAAGTGCAGATACCTGAAACAGAGCTTGTCTGAGTTCGGGGGAGGGATGATCAGTGTATGTGCTCACCATGGCAGATTGCTGGCTTTGCCCTTTGGCTTTTTCTAACTACATCTCCCTTACAGTAATAAGCAGGCAAGCATGACAGATAGGAGTCACCTGCCCTGCAATTTTGCAGCAATGATGCCATGCTGACTTGGAGACCTTCAAAGCTCAGCTCTTCTGGAGGAGAGAAATGCTATTTTACTGCGTGTTTCACAAGGTTTCTGGTACCTGGGCCTTCCACAGATGTTCCCTTTCCCTTCTTGCTGTTGATGAAGGCGACCTTGTCCTTGCTGTCTTCAGGTACTTCTTACGTAAGGCTTCCCAGTGTTTACTTTGATCTTTCCTCACAGGGAGAGAGTAGAATTCCTGAAGGGTCACAGAAATGCAACAGTAGCAGTGAGAGTCTCATCTGTGCTTTGTGGGATTTTTTTAGTTCTCACCCTCTCTTCTGCCCCTTGTCTTTAGCCTTTCTATCAGCCATGTCTGCTCCTCACTTATAACAGGCACAACCAAAGCACAAACTGAACAATGATCTGAATAGAAATGATTTCCTACCCTAGAAAAGCCTGGCATTTTTATTTGCATTATGAACAGTGCCTTTTTATCTCCATGAAGAATGGTGCCAAGGAAGATGGCCTGATATGTTGCATAAGATGACGGGAGCAAAGAACACACTCCAAAAAGACAAACAACTGAACATACGTGGTTTAAAGGAAGCTCCAGAAGAAATCACTTAATGTTCAAATGAGTACAGATTAGCTATTTCAGACTCTGTAGCCATATAACTGTGCTTTTCTACAATGAATTATAAGACAAGAATTACATCACTGTCTATCATGTACCTGTCCTGCTCTCTCAGGACTGTCACAAATAGTTTGTGCAGGTTGGGGTCCAGCCACAGGAGTGTCATTGCCTTGGCTCTTCTTTTTCCTGCACATTCTCCACTTCAAAACAGCCAGCTCACTGCAGACACATAGCAAGAGGAGTTAGTGGGAGCACAGGGAAGATTGCCATCCTTTGCTCCCAGGCTGGGCACCCCGCTCTGCAGCAGAAGGTGGCTCTACTGGGGAAGTGTGTGTTGGGAACAGCCCTTCTTTCCCCTGCTGCTGCTGGGGGTGGAAGGAAGGGCGTTGCCTGAGGGGAAACACCACCCATATCTGGATATATTTACCACTGCAGCTTATCTTCCCGATGCCTCTCTTCATGCCTGTGTCCCCTCCGACTTCGGTCAACCTGTCCCAGGATGCACGTCACTATCTCGAGCAGGGCCTGGCTTGTCCCTGGGGAAATTGGCCTAGAACAACAGGAAGAAACCCTCACTCACGCTCTGGCTGAAACCTTCCTGCCTCTCACCTTCCCCAGGCCCTGCACACAGAGTCTCACTGGTGCCCACAGCATGAGGTTTAGGCATTTGCTTTGGGCTGCAGAAAGGCACCTGGAGTTGGGGGCTCCTGACCCCAGGTCTCCCCATGGCTTGACAGCTCAGAGGAGAGCCACGGATCAGGGATTTGGATCCTTGACCCTGCAGATGGGTCAGTGCTACTCAGCTGCCCCAGGCCTTGGCACGACTTGCTCCATACTTACCTTTTTGGGGGTATCTCCAGCGAGTTGTCACCCTCCTTCTCTGAGGATGATTCGCCATCCTCTTTCCAGTTCCCCATCATTCCCTCTATGAGATCTGGGCTGGTCACCTTCCTCCTCATGCTGGCAGAAGGGATTTGCGTGGTGCCCCAAGAAACAGTGGGTTTCTGCAAAGGAAGGGAGAATCTCAGACAAGCATGCTGCAAAGACACAGGGCTGTTTGCCAGCGTACAGATCCCAGGGGTGAATTCTGGCCAGGATGCTGTGGCAGTAGAGGGGGAACCAGAAGAAGGACCTCCGCCTGCCCCAGGAGTTGGGATTTTGTTTTTTGTTGGTGGTGGGTTTGTGTTTTTTAAAGGAATTTCTAATCAAAAGCCCTCACAGTTTTGCAGAACTCTTTTTTACTTTCCATTTCATCCAGCACCTAGCCATAATATCTCAACAGATACAGTTTCTACCACTATGCAGGGGCAAAAAGTAGCATGCAGTTTAGATGGAAGTGTGGGCAGAGGCCATACCACTGATCAGCACTGAAGGCCTGTAGTGCTGCAAAGGCATGTTTACAACACTCCTTCTCAAATCTTTTTGTCCAGTGAAGTTAAAGACTTCATTCCTTGTGCACTGAGACAAGCAGAACTTTTTTTAATGTCAGCATGCTTGGATGGAAATCCTAGTGCTTCGGTTAAAAACTAAACTTCCAGAAAATGTGCCTTCCTATTACGAATAATGTTCCTGATCATTCCAATGCAGTGAAGACTAAATAAAAGAACTAGCTGCCTTATAGGTAGTCTAGGTATGGCTCAGGTCATTGGACTGTGAACAGATGTGTCCAAATGCAAGTGCAGATACCTGAAACAGAGCTTGTCTGAGTTCGGGGGAGGGATGATCAGTGTATGTGCTCACCATGGCAGATTGCTGGCTTTGCCCTTTGGCTTTTTGTAACTACATCTCCCTTACAGTAATAAGCAGGCAAGCATGACGGATAGGAGTCACCTGCCCTGCAATTTTGCAGCAATGATGCCATGCTGACTTGGAGACCTTCAAAGCTCAGCTCTTCTGGAGGAGAGAAATGCTATTTTACTGCGTGTTTCACAAGGTTTCTGGTACCTGGGCCTTCCACAGATGTTCCCTTTCCCTTCTTGCTGTTGATGAAGGCGACCTTGTCCTTGCTGTCTTCAGGTACTTCTTACGTAAGGCTTCCCAGTGTTTACTTTGATCTTTCCTCACAGGGAGAGAGCAGAATTCCTGAAGGGTCACAGAAATGCAACAGTAGCAGTGGGAGTCTCATCTGTGCTTTGTGGGATTTTTTTAGTTCTCACCCTCTCTTCTGCCCCTTGTCTTTAGCCTTTCTATCAGCCATGTCTGCTCCTCACTTATAACAGGCACAACCAAAGCACAAACTGAACAATGATCTGAATAGAAATTATTTCCTACCCTAGAAAAGCCTGGCATTTTTATTTGCATTATGAACAGTGCCTTTTTATCTCCATGAAGAATGGTGCCAAGGAAGACGGTCTGATATGTTGCATAAGATGACGGGAGCAAAGAACACACTCCAAAAAGACAAACAACTGAAGATACGTGGTTTAAAGGAAGCTCCAGAAGAAATCACTTAATGTTCAAATGAGTACAGATTAGCTATTTCAGACTCTGTAGCCATATAACGGTGCTTTTCTACAATGAATTATAAGACAAGAATTACATCACTGTCTATCATGGACCTGTCCTGCTCTCTCATGACTGTCACAAATAGTTTGTGCAGGTTGGGGTCCAGCCACAGGAGTGTCATTGCCTTGGCTTTTCTTTTTCCTGCACATTCTCCACTTCAAAACAGCCAGCTCACTGCAGACACACAGCAAGAGGAGTTAGTGGGAGCACAGGGAAGATTGCCATCCTTTGCTCCCAGGCTGGGCACCCCGCTCTGCAGCAGAAGGTGGCTCTACTGGGGAAGTGTGTGTTGGGAACAGCCCTTCTTTCCCCTGCTGCTGCTGGGGGTGGAAGCAAGGGCGTTGCCTGAGGGGAAACACCACCCATATCTGGATGTATTTACCACTGCAGCTTATCTTCCCGATCCCTCTCTTCATGCCTGTGTCCCCTCCGACTTCGGTCAACCTGTCCCAGGATGCACGGCACTATCTCGAGCAGGGCCTGGCTTGTCCCTGGGGAAATTGGCCTAGAACAACAGGAAGAAACCCTCACTCACGCTCTGGCTGAAACCTTCCTGCCTCTCACCTTCCCCAGGCCCTGCACACAGAGTCTCACTGGTGCCCACAGCATGAGGTTTAGGCATTTGCTTTGGGCTGCAGAAAGGCACCTGGAGTTGGGGGCTCCTGACCCCAGGTCTCCCCATGGCTTGACAGCTCAGAGGAGAGCCACGGATCAGGGATTTGGCTCCTTGACCCTGCAGATGGGTCAGTGCTACTCAGCTGCCCCAGGCCTTGGCACGACTTGCTCCATACTTACCTTTTTGGGGGTATCTCCAGTGAGTTGTCACCCTCCTTCTCTGAGGATGATTCGCCATCCTCTTTCCAGTTCCCCATCATTCCCTCTATGAGATCTGGGCTGGTCACCTTCCTCCTCATGCTGGCAGAAGGGATTTGCGTGGTGCCCCAAGAAACAGTGGGTTTCTGCAAAGGAAGGGAGAATCTCAGACAAGCATGCTGCAAAGACACAGGGCTGTTTGCCAGCGTACAGATCCCAGGGGTGAATTCTGGTCAGGATACTGTGGCAGTAGAGGGGGAAGCAGAAGAAGGACCTCCGCCTGCCCCAGGAGTTGGATGCTGGAGTCTGACCAGGGTTTCACTGCGTTGCCCAATTGACCCTTTCTCATGAGACTCCTGCCATTTTGCAGTAAGAGTTCCAGGAAGACTTGAAATAGCCTGAAATCTCAAGCTGCTCTGTAGGAGAGAGATGTTTTTTTTCCTGTCTAGTTTAAAATGCTGCCAGTACCGTGGCCCTCTGTAGCTTATCCTTTCCTCTCCCAGGGATCGGTGGTGCCAATTTTTCCTTTTCTTTCCTTCTGTCTTTCTCTTTCTTCTGCCATTCTTTCTTCTCCTGTCTTTCTACAGCTTGAAGTTCATGGAGACCTCTTTGGTGTCGTTTCTTAACCTGGAGGATTCTTCTCTGGAGGGCCACAGAAATGTAACAGCAGCAATGTCAGTCTCATCTGCTTTTGTTTTTATATTCATTATTATTATTGATTTCTCACTCTCTTTTCTGCCCCTTTTTGTCAGCTGTGTTTTGCTCCTGAATTATCGTGGGCTCAACCAAGGTGTGAACTAACCAATGATCTAAAAAACTCCTATTTCCTATCCCAGAAAAGCCTGGCATTTTGATTTTGAACTCCATTATGAATAGCGGCAAGGAAGGTGTTCTAATGTGTTTCATGAGACAACAGAAGTGAAGAGCAGATTCTAAACATACAGTAACCCCCATCTTTTAAAGTAGACTCCAGGAGAAGTCACTTAATGTACAAATGAGCACACACTGCGACATCTTTTCAGAGTCAATGGCTGTACAACTGTGCTTTTCTACAATAAACTACTACGCAAACATTGCATCACTCCCTATTATATACCTGCTCTTTTGTCTTAATAGCTTCAGCAATAAAGTTTACAAGTTTTGGTCCAGCATGAGGGATTTCTTTCTTTTTGGCTTCCACTTTCTTCACTGAGCTCCACTGGATTGGTGGTGGTGGACTAAAAAGGTAGAATAGAAGGCATCTGTATGAGTAGAGGACGAGTTTGTTTTCCAGTTTGGTCTCCCAAGGTGTGTCCCTGCCCCTGCAGCAGAAGGCAGCTAGCTCTGCAGGAAGATTGGTTGCATTCGACCAAGTACTTTCAGATACAGAGAAAGAGATAACCCCAAGCTGCAACATCAGGTGTGGCACAACACTCCCTAGGAAAGCTCAGGATGCCCAGGTTTAGGCCTTCTCTTGGTAGATCAAGAAGAAGGCCAGAGTCATGGGAATGGAGGCTCCTGTCTGTTATTTCAAGGCTCTAATACCACAGATCCCTCCTGGCAGTTGCATTAATGCTCTGATTACCCAACAAGGAAACTTTAGCATCTGTACCACATGGTAATAGCCTGCCAGAGTTAGCCCAGACATTGTGTCTGAAGGAAACTTCTTATTCCTAAAAAGAATAAGAGCACAGGGTCCCCCACATCCATTTTCCCCCAAGTCTGACCTGTCAGGAAGCCCTTTTCCCCTGGTTTTGTGCATCTTGTCTTCCTCCTTATGGATAGAAGTCTTTTTGGGTGGAGCATGCCTCTCTCTGGAGAGAAGGCGATTGTCAGGAAGAGCCCCTGCAAGCAAGAAAGCAGAGAACTCTTCAAACAGCATCTTTGTGCCCATTCTAACAGGAATGCTGGGCAGGTGTGCATACATGTGATGAAACTGCACCAAGCCATCCCCCTGGAGCCATGTTTCCCATGAGGTTTTAGGCCTTTCCTGACACTGGATGTTGTCCAACTCTTAATTTCTAAAGGGTAATGTTATTCCCTGGGGAATTCTGGTGCTACTGGCTTCTCTTGTCTATATCGTGAAAAGCAGGGGGAGGCCTTGCTGAGAAATGCTGGTGACTAAATGGAGCCTTGCGGGGAAGGAGGGAGAAATTCCCATGAAGGCACAGACTTTGGGATCTCTCTACAGATCTCGTGTGTGCAAGTTCACTCTTTTGGTGTGTTCAGCCCAAAGATACTTGTATGTTTGTGAACAATTAAGAAAGCAGGATTGGAATTCCCAACTTTCAAAATGAAATGAAGTTGCCTATGCCTTGCATTGTAGCCTTGGCTATAATGTCCCATTAGTGAGGAGAATGTCCAAACACCACCCAGGTGTCAACCGTTCCACTACCTTTTTTGTTGCCATTATCATCCTTCTCCTCCTCCTGTTCTTCGGTGAGCTCTGCGGGTCCTTTGATGGCAGGCTGCACAATCTGGAGTTCATACCTGGAAACCAGAAGACTCCAGTTTGAATAAGAGCTCCATATTTGCTTTGCACCTTGTGTTAATAATCTGGTCACAAAGATATTAGGGAGCTAATGTAAAATCTCTGGTAAGAGAGCAGAATATGCAGCATTACTCTAGACTATATCCAGAAACTGTGAGATGCATCATAGAGGTCCACTGCTGATTAGTTCTGAATAACTTCCTGAGAGGACTTCACAAGCCCTGGCAAGACAGCACAACCAGACGCAAGCTGAGAAGGTCCTGGCTTGGTCAGCCAGGGGCTGCTGAACCCAACATACTCACTGTGGGAAGACAATGACACTGCCAGAGCGGATCTGGGAAGCCACAGTCTCAGTGCCTGACAGGACTGAATCCCTCATCTCTGGCATCTGCAATAGAGACAGAGACATGTGAGATGATGCCAAGGAAATTGTCTTCTTGCTCACAGAGGCAGCAAGCCACTCTCCTGCTCCTGTCCCTCTGAAACCCTGTCACCAAGTGCTCCTTCATTAACAATAATAACAGTAATAGCAAAGAGAAGCTGTTAAATAGATAATTTGGAATGGGTAGTAGCATCACCAGGCTTTTTTCTGAGGGCAAGAATCATGAGATTCAGTCAGGAGGCCCATTCTTTTCTAATGGAGAAGTCCAAGAAGGCAAGCAGATTTGATTAGCTGGGGTTTCTGGGTGTTGGCTTTTGTCTTTTGGCTTGTTGTGACTGTTCCTGAATGGAGAACAAAGGACTCAGATATGGGCTTAACCCCAAGTCTCTCCTAGGATGCAAATGACTGCATCTGCAGCTTGGAGTTACAGAGAGGCATAGTCCTTCCTTTTCCTTTGCACAGTTGTTAAGACCTGGGAGTGCCAAATATCTGAGGGGGTCCGGATCTTGGATGGGGACCTACTGGAGCAAAGGCCCAGAAAACATGCTGACAAGACCCCAGAGAGTGAGCCAGGTGGGAGAGACAGAGCTGGGAACCAGGGCTGTGCTGCAGCCTGGCTGCACGTCTTGGGGTAAATCATTCCTCCCTCAGAGGGAATGAGGAGCTCATGTCTGCCGGTGCCTCTGGGTCTCGCCCAAGGCAAGAAGCAGCAGTGAAAGACGTGCTGGACAGGGAGAAGGTGAGGGGGCCATGATGAGTTCTCCTGACACAAGAACTCAGGGCTGTCCCATGAAATGATTAGGCATGCATTTTCTAACAGGGGCTCAGAAATGTTTGTGTGTAGCAGATGGTGAAATTGCCAAACTCACTACCTCAGAATCCCAAACATGGCCAAAGCAGAAACTCATTAATAAGCAGCAAGGTCACCTGATGCTGTTAACTCAGAGTGGCACCAGCCCAAATAGCTTTTCTGCTTTTGAAAAGCCCACCAGCTTTTCTGCTGGTGCCCAAAGAGCTTTTTCTTAGGCTCTTTCCCTTAGGCTTTTTCTTGGGGATGGGAGTGGGCTCACGGGGTCTTTGATTGGACCCAGTACAGCTTTTCTTACATCCTTCTGCTGCCAAGACCTCTGAATGTGAGAGAAGGCCTTTACAGAGAGCTATAGTCCATGTCTAGCCCCAGAAGCTAGACCTCTTTTGGAAAGAGGAGCTATGAGTTCCCTTGTCCTTTAAGAGAAGTGCAAAAGAACTCCAAGTAGTACTAGAAAAATGGAAATCTTACTCCAAGAAGAGCTTCTAGCATCTTTTCAGTCCCATTCAGCCTTTTCAGAAAGTCTTTATAAAATCTTATTTTCACATCTTTTCCCTGGATAACAAGCATGCTGACGTCATTTAAAACAAAGGCAACATTCTTGCCATTCTCTATGCAGAGAGAGAAAAGACGCATGGTCTTTTCTATGCAACCCTCCACTGTCCTCTGAGAAACGGAGATGTCTGAGGCAATCCGAGCATACTGCAGTTGCTCAATGTGGTTATGATCTGGAAAATAGTGCAAGAGGAAGAAAGCGTTACTGAAATGCTAAACAGAATAAACTGAAGAGTCAGCATCTGCTAGGACTAGAGGTGATACAGAGTATAGGTTGGTTGGTACCTCTGGTAATTTCCCTGAAAGTAAGTGCTGTAATCCCTTCCTGGAAGAAGTTCAAAGCTCTCTTACAATTGAGATGCCAAGAGGACAGCAATGATTTCTTCAACACAGAAATAGGAAGAAAGCCTCTCAGCCCTGTGGTACGAACAGTACACAGGACAGCACGACAAGCAGGGAGGATGGAGACAGTCCCCATGACAAGGGGGAGGATGCTTGCCCATTGCATCTCTTCTCTCAGGCCATATACTCTGGGTTTGAAGAAGATTAGCCATGCCATGTCAAATGGCTGGAATGAAGAAGGAAAACAGCAGGACTTCACAACTGCCCTTAGAATTCCTCTCCCCTCTCCCCTCCCCACCCCCCCAAGTTTATCTGCAAATGTCTCCACTGTTTGTGTCAGTGTCCTCTCCCCAGGGGACACCAGGCTGATGGTCACAGCAGAGAGAAGGTGGGGTGCTTTGAAAGGAGAGGATCGCTCCAGACACAGCTGCAAGAGTGAGCAAAGGGGTTTTTCTTCTTACCAGGAATATCTTTGTTGTCATACGGGAGATCATAAGCCTTTGCAATAGCCCTCGAAAGACGAAACACTGGTCTCTCAACAACCACCAGGTCATTCTTTCTATTCTGTACTCGCTCTCTAACAACAGCAAATGTCCCCAGTCCAGCAATTCTGACAGGCTGAAAAGAAAGAGAAAGTCTAATATGAAGCATTCTTGTGATGGAAAAACTGACTGAGGTTGTACCTGACCTGGGCACTTTGGAGAGCTTTGGCAAAGGCCTACAGAGTCTGGAGTTTTTCCTCTTCCTCTTCTTCACCCTCTAAGAACTGTTTGGTGTAGTAAAAGCTGAGCAATTATCCATTGACTAGAGGAGACCTAAGGGCCTTTCCGCTCTCTCTGCAGGGACTAGAGAAGCTCCAGAAAGTGTCCATCACTTTCTGAAACTGCGCTTGGACTTCCACTTTTATCTCCATTGACAGGGAAGCTGGTCTGTGGCACATTAGTCAACCACAGTGTCCTTCTGGGGCATTTTCTGGCTTCCAAAGGACAGAAAGAATCATGGCACTGCATGACATGGGGATATTAAGAGGACTGAAGCCATCAGGGTATGAGGGGAGGAACAGGAGGCAAGTCCCACCTGGTACAGCATGAGCTGTAGACTAAGGTAATAGGATGTACAAGTCCAGATGTTATTGAACTCTGCAAAGCAAATGATAGATACGTCAGGCTCTGAGTCAGCAAGCTCATAACCACTCAGTGCACTTCCAACCAAGAAAGGCAGCAGACGCAAGTGTAGCCAAGCACCCCCCACCAACCCCAAAGAAATGCCTCTTTGACAGGAACTTCACAGCTGAGGTCTTGACTGACTTCAGACTAAAATCTTGATTATGACCACAGGAAAGGTCTGGAGCTGAAAGGGAGACCTCAGAAGTGTTTTCACCCAGGGGATCCTGTCTTCTCACATCCGCAGTGGGAAGGCATCTCTGAGTCCAAAGCCTGCTCTGCCAATTTGGAGGTGCAAGGAGAGCCGGTGTGGAGAAACCAGAGGCAGTGGCTAGCGGACAAGAAGCCAAGCTGAGTTGATGAAAAGTCAAAGGCTTCATTTCTAAAACGTGCAGTGTGGCATTCGACGACATGGACCACAAGAAGAATGGTGCAAAAAAGCCTGTATTGAAAACACAATGGCTGGTTACATAGCCATCAGCTCAGCCACTCCTCCAAGTATCTTCTTGGCATTGTGTCATCTTGTGATAGGTGGGTAAGGTGTCTTCTGATGCCTAGCAGGCGGGCAGGACAGGCCAGCAGGACAGGCCCACCGCAGCTGCTGACACGTAGGCAGGAAGGCACACCGTGACACATGATCACTGGCAACTTCATAGTTACCAGATCATTACTTTCTGCCTTAGAGATCCTCTGCTGTCCTACACAGCATCACTCAATCTTGGTCCCCAACATATCCCCTCTTTTTATTTATTAAACTTAAAGCTTGTCAGGTAGGGGAGACAGATAACAAGGATTAGAGATCTTACCAAGATTACCAATTCACACGTCAGTGCCTTCTTAACTTATGCCCCAAGCCTAACGTCCAATCCTATCCCTTAAAAGGCTTCCACTCTAATTCTGTCTAATCCACAACTTATCAGTGCACTTATATTCTATCCATAACTTATCAGTGCAGTTATATTCTATCTATAACTTATCCTATATTCTATCTATAACTTATCAGCCTATATTCTATCTATATCTTATCAGCCTATATTCTATCTATATCTCATCAATGCAATAAGCCTCTGCAAATCAACAGTGATCCTGCACAAGGCAGACAAACACCGCTGAAAATACCCCAAGATGGGTTCATCTCAACTGGCTCCCAGCCCTCACCCGGCATCCCGAGGAACACACCAACAGGTCGAATCAGTCGTACAGGTATCCAGTGAAGTCCGTTACCTGTGGAAACACAAGCGTAACCTTTCCCCCACGTTATTAGATCCACCGGTTCACTCCACTGACCTGTCTCCAGGTCCCTGTAGCGAACTCGAGGTTGTTCTCGCCCTGTAGGACATGAGAGATGCTTATTAACTGCACTCTGGTCCGTATATCGGTTTAAGAAGTTAAGAACATATAGAGCCTTCCAGAGTTGCTCTTGTGGGGAAGCGCCAGGGCTATTTCCCCTTTTTTGTTTCTCAAGCTTTTCTTTCAGGGTACGATGGGTACGTTCCACTATTGCCTGGCCAGTTGGGGAATGGGGAATTCCGGTCACATGAGTGACCCCCCAAGCTTGAAGAAAGGCCCGTGTTCGTTGTGCCGTGTATGCGGGACCATTGTCAGTCTTAATTTGAGCAGGAACCCCCATTACGGCGAAACAGGCAAGCCAGTGATGACAAACATCACGGCTCTTCTCCCCAACATGGGCAGTAGCGACAGCGTAATGGGAAAAGGTATCTACAGAGACGTGAACATACTTCAATCTTCCAAACGAGGGATAATGGGTGACACTATCTGTGTAGAACCCTTGACATGCAGTTGAAGTCCTGCTTGGCCAGTGCGATAGAGATACTAGCCGGATCTTGCGCCAAAAGGCTTTGCAAACGATGGCGCCCTTTCTGAATAAGCAGCACCATCATCTCTATCCCAGTGGTCACGGTCCTCGAGAAAGCATGTGCTAGAAACACCCACTCCAGAATTCTTAAGGGATCAATGTCACCTGAAACCCATTGGCATAAGAGAGCGTAAGGTTGAAAGACATTATAAATCAGAATCAGGCGAACTGGAAACATTGGAGAGATGCGATGAATCTGTTGATTTTGAATAGCTGCGGACACCCGTTGTAGGGCGTGCAGTGCTTCAGGAGTTAATGTTCGGGATGATGCTAAGTCTGACTCTCCCTTTAGCAGAGCAAAGAGAGGGGCTAGATCCTGTGTGGTAATGCCAAGATAAGGTCGCACCCAGTTAATGGTGCCAAGTAGTTTCTGCAAGTCATTTAGGGTTTTAATATCAGATGCTAGCCGCAAAGGCTGCGGCAGAATAGCAGTGTCTGTAATTTTCCACCCTAAATACTTCCAAGGCGCTTGCACTTGGACCTTTTCCTCGGCTATACACAGACCATTAGCACTCAAAGATTTCCGCAACTCTTTGACTACCGTTTGAACAGCATCCCTCGAGGATGCGGAGATCAAAATATCATCCACATAGTGATAAATTAAAGCACTGGGATATGCTCTGCGAATAGGGAGGATAGCTCGAGCCACAAACATTTGGCATATTGTCGGACTACTTAGCATCCCCTGAGGCAATACCGTCCAGTGAAAGCAAAGTGTAGACTCCTGACTGTTGATCGCTGGAACCGTAAATGCAAATCGTGGTGCATCTGCTGGATGTAACGGTATAGTGAAAAAACAACCCTTAAGATCAATAACAACAAGAGGCCATGATTCAGGTAACATTGCTGGTGGCGGGATCCCAGGTTGGAGTGTCCCCATAGGTTAACCCTCGGCGATAGCTTGAAATCAGTTCATGGTGTAAGCTGACTGGAGGCCGTAATCCTCAACCGAGTTCCTGACTCCTTTCACCGCCTCATAAGGTAGCTGCTCCCATGCAGTGGGTTGCCCTGCCTGCTATCGCCCCGGGAGGGCGTGGAGAATGTCCGAGTCTCCGCTTCGCAGCGCCTCCTGGCGGCAAAGCTCTAGCGCACCACAGCACTGCGCTAGCGCTGGCGTCGGGCCAACAGCTCTTCCCCAGGAAGCCGGGACGGCGGAGGGGGGCTGCGGGCGGTCCGCGTTCGTGGGCAGCCCCGCCTCTTGAGGGGAGGGCGGTCCCGGGGGGCGGTGCCAGGCGGGGGGTGGTTCCGGAGGGGGGCGGTGCCAGGCGGGGGGTGGTTCCGGAGGGGCCGTGGGCTGGACACAGCAGTGCGTAGTAGGGGGTGGATGAAAGTCCGCCTCCTGGTCCAGATCATTCGACCCTGAATTAAATGAGTCGTCACACTCGGAGTCCGGTCCGGGTATTATCGAGGACCTTACGGTGCTCTCACCGGCCGTTGCTGCGTAGGGCAAAAGTTCAGCCGCGTTTACTGCTTGCAAGCGGAGGAGGGCGGAAAAGACCTGTTGCCAAGTCACTAAAAGTTTCTTCGCCTTATCATCCCTCTGCCGCCGCAGCTCGTCCCCAATTTGTTCCCACACCGCAACGCTTAGCGTTCCCTCCTGCGGGAACCAGGGACAATTATCCTGAGTCCACACTAACAGAGTCATTAGCGAATGCTGGGCAACATTCTGAAACCCATGAGTCTTTAAGACTTTCTGTAATACTTCCATATAACTTCTCTGATCCCTTGTAAGAGATTGCCCCATAGTTCCCAGCTGCTCACCTGCCGTTCCGTGGTGGTGATGGGAGCGCTCAACTATCAACCGTCCTGACGTTCAGCTGGGCTATGCCACCGGATTTATTGGTTCTGTCTTTCCTGCTTCATTCTTCAGTACTTCCATTCTGAAGTTCCTTGACTCTATTTTTCAGGCTTCTGTTTTTGGATTCGGGCGCCATTTGTGGCATACGACGACACGGACCTCAACAAGTATAGTGCAAAAAGCCTTTCTTGAAAACACAGTGGCTGGTTATATAGCCATCAGCTCAGCCACTCCTCCAAGTATCTTCTTGGCATTGTGGCGTCTTGTGATAGGTGGGTAAGGTGTCTTCTGATGCCTAGCAGGCGGGCAGGACAGGCCAGCAGGACAGGCCCACCGCAGCTGCTGACACGTAGGCAGGAAGGCACACCGTGACTGCTGACACATAGGCAGGAAGACACATGATCAGTGGCAACTCACGTGCACACATTCGGGGCACAAATCATAGTTACCACTTCATTACTTTCTGCCTTAAAGATTCTCCGCTGTCTTACACAGCATCATTCAATCTTGGTCCCCAACACCCTGCACCCAAGCTTTTGCAACTCGGGAATCACTCAACATCACCTTGACAGGGTCAGTGCTTCTGCTAGAAAACCCGGGGGGCGGCTGGGCAGACTTAGCTCTGCTGCTCCACCACAGCCCACAAATCCCAAACCTACCAGAGGACAGGAAAAATGGAGGAAGCTCCCTGCCCTTCCTTTCTCTTTCCTGCCCTTCCCAAAGGTGATGTTGCCCTCATCACCAGGGCCGCCAACACTCACCCCTCTCTCAGAGAGACACGTCCAGGCCAATACCTTCTTGCCAGGACTACAAGCCATCACTTAACTAAACCACAGGTGTCCCAGCTCTTCAAAGGACACAGTGCTATGGAAAATCATGCTCGCCAGCCACCATAACAGGGTCCGACCCTAGGTTCCCGCTGAGAAGTTCAGAGCCAAATCAAAGCATACTTAATACAATTTAATGATGCATGTGCAGCAATTGCAGCTAGAGCTAGGTGCCTCCCAAGAGGCACCCCAAACAAAGTAATCCCTGGGCAATTATACCCTCACAAGCTAATCTCCCCACACCCCATGCAAAGCTTCAGACCAATCACCATATCTGGCTCTGGGGGCTTCGTGTTCTTCGGTGGCTCCCACTGCTGTCTCTAGGCAGCCTGGTTTGCCTTATCTTTATTGTGGCGGCTTCTGCTGATGGACTTAGCTTCCTCGTAAGCTTCCTTATCTTTCCACCTTGTACCGGCCTTAGGGCCCTTCCTTACTGGACTAGCTGACAGTTCCTCACGTTATCTGAGTGCAGCCTAAGGCTTCAGCACGTTTAGCTACTCATGCTAAGCAAGGTTTATATAAGTTGTGCTAAGCTGTTACCTCTAGACAGTTCCAGCTCAATATTCTTTAACAGTCCTCCCTTTGTTTCTGGTAAGCATCCCTGCTAATACCTTAAAAAAGAGTTCTCAAAGGCTGTCAAGGCATACCATCACTTTCCATAATCTTATGTATAATATGATCATAAGTAATAGGCATAACATGGTTAAACTTAACACAACTACTCCTGGGTACAACACGTGAGTATGAATCCCTGTTGCAGTTGGTGATCTTCTCAGAGGAGTTTCCCAACCATGATGTGCTCCGTCCTGCTTCACCCTTTCCAAGACGTCCTGTATCTCCTCTGTATCATGATGAGTGGCGATTAGAGCTTTTTGTCCATTGTTTTGGATGCACTCTAGCAGCTGACGCAGCTCATCACGTTGCGGTAGTTTCTCCACCAATGTAAGATTCATTCCGATGGGGGTAAGCAGTCAAGCTTGACTCAGTGTGTAATTAGATTGTAACAATGGATAAGACGTACCAGGAGCTGAAGAACTAAGTTACCAACGCAACTACTTGAGTGATTACTTGTCTTTACAGCAATGTCCACTATGAATATAAGACTACAAAGGGTTCTCATACATACACAGCCTTTCCCAATATATACAAGTACAGTCTAACAGCAAAATTTCCGTCTAACAGGCTGCTCTTAGCTGGAATAGAAGTCCCTAAAGGTCTCCCACAGAGAATTTCAGCTGGTGGTAGTCCTACGGGTTGTTGTGGAGCATTTCGTACGTCCCACAGAGCGAAGTTTAGGGCTTCTGGCCATGTTAGGCCACTGTGTGTGCATACCTTTGTGATTCTTTCGTCGAAAGAATGACAGGACATTAGACCTCTCCTGAAGATTGTGGGTGGTAGGGAGTAGGGAGGTTTCTCTCTGTTCCTAGGGATTTATATAATTGATTGACTATGTCTGCCATAAATTGAGCACCCCTGTCTGAATCAATGGCTTCTGGAACCCCATACCTGCGTATGATTTCTTTCAATAAGGCTTTACTACCCCTCCTGCGTCGTCCTTTCTTGTCGGGAAAGCTTCTACCCAGCCTGACAACTGATCTACTATCACTAACAAGCGTTTGCACCCATCGGTGGATGGCATTTCCGCGTAATCTATTGGTAGCCTTTGAAAAGGGAAGCAGGCCCACGGTCGTCCCCCTACCTCCAAGCTTGGTTTGCTGCTCGAGAACTTTTGGCAGGCTGGGCAGCTATTGCTTCTTCTTTGTGCGGCCGTGTAAATTCCTGCACTGGCCCTTACTGTCTGTACCTGCTTAGCTACTGCCGCTGCTCCCTCATGAGCTTTCTCGTGAAACCACCTGCTATAGGAATTACTTCTCTTTTTTTTTTTTTTTGGTAGAATTGGTTTTCCACTAATTGTCCATATCCATCATCACTTTGTTTTGCTTCCCACTATTCCTATTATTTCTTCTCTTCCACGGAGCAGGCCTTTCAATACATGGTTCTGGGGTCTATGACATTTGGCCATTCACTTTGGTTCATCATTGGAAGTGCCACCACACATCCTCTCAGAGGTTCATGGGCTGCAGCCTTTGCAGCGGCGTCAGCTAAAGCATTTCCTTTACTAATTTCTGTAGTGTCTTTAGGATGGGCTGGGCAGTGTATTACAGCAATTTCTTTGGGCCTTTGGACTGCTTCCAGCCAGTTACATATTTTTTCTCCACTAGCTGTTTTCTTTCCTGATGACATTAAAAAAATCCTCGTTCTTTTCAAAAGGCAGATAGAGAGTTGGTTCTAATAGTTCTGCTCCTTGCACACTCTTTCTTGTGGGAAGCAGTTCGGCCTGTGTTACTCATTCCTGGCTGACTACAGCATACTCAGTTCGTCGTTGTCCATGCAGGTAGCAGGATGAGCTGTCTACAAATAGAACTAGATGCGGGTTTTGCAAAGGAACATCAGTTAAATCGGTTCTCGGCTTAATGGCAGTGTGCATTGCGGGGCTGGCCTGGGAGGTTGCGGGTAGCGGTGCAGGGGCCGTTGCCCTGCAGCACCCATCCAGGGAGCCAGGGCGGCTCTCCTTAAAAGGCTGAGCTGGGTGTGCTGGAGGAGCCCACGTCCTGCACAGCTCTGCCCATTTTAGCTTGAGGCTTGCTTTTGCTCCTCGGTTTATGGTGGGGCAGTAGTGCAGCGCTGAAGTCTGAAAAGCACGGGCATTGGGATGTGCGAGGCGTTGCAAGTGGCCCTTCCTCTGGCCACACTCTCTCGGTGGCCTCGTGGCAGGAGTGCCTGTGTTAAAGCCTCTGCTTTAGAAGTGGTGGCATCGGGGGCGTTTCTTGACCAGCCGCTGAGGAGGTGGGAGTTTCCCCCGCCTCTCCAGGAGCCTGTGGCAGAATTAGGCTTTGGCTTCTGTGCTTCTGGAGGCCTCCTGCAGTGGCGTAACCCTGAGCTCCTTCCTCCCCTTGCCTCTCGTTGTGCTGAGGAGCCACCGCAACCACCTCTGCCTGCCAGCTCACACCCAGCGCGGGAAGGATTCCCTTGGTTTGGGCGGGTTGTGCTTTGAGACCCAGTGCCTGAACATCTTCCTGTGAGAAGCGCTGCTCTCGGGAGTCGTCGTGTGTTCCTAGTGCTTAGCTGGCTGAGCCTTGTGAGAGGAGGCTGCCGCTTGAATGCCTGTCCCGTAGTGCAGCGTGCCGAGCAAATCCTGCAGCACTTGATGAACATGCAGGGAAGGTGGAGGAGGAGCTGGTTCTTCCGATCCCAGAGGCAAAGGGTTGCTGGGCCACCTGAGAAACATCCTCAGATCTCACCGCTTGCCTTTCCTGTCCTACGCCCTTCCCTCACCAGGTTTCTCGGGGCTCTGTGAGCTTCCCCAGGGACACTGCAGGTGCTGGGGCTGCACCTTCCTGCCACCGCCTTCCTGTTGGATCCTACGAGGGCCTTTACTCCTTTCCCTCTCCTGCAAGCTGGCAATAGGGGTGACCAATGTTTTCAGAGGCAGCAACTCTTTGCCTACGTTCCTCTGGAAAGGTAAGAGTCCACTTGGACCCCCTTGAAAGAGAGCACAGAGGATCCTGGGCGCTCCTCCAAATAGGACTGTATTCCCTTTTCTGCCTTACCTCTAGTATTCATGGCTTGAGTGTTTGGGAGCAGAGCAATGCCATTTCTGTGGGTCTTTTGGTTACCTTTTGTGCCATTTCTAAGGCCAGTACTGTTCTTCCTATCACAGTGCTTTTTACTCTTTCCCTGCCAGCCCCCTCTCACTTCTACTTGGAGATGTTCAGCTTCTGCGCACAGAAGACCATTGCGCTAAGCCCCAGCAGCCTCTCGTCTCACTTTAGCACTCCTCTAACTCATTGCTCAGAGCTGCACGGCCATCCTTCGCAGCACCTCCTTCCCCTCTCGGTCACCAAATCCACCGGGATTCACTGGAGCACTTCCAGTGACTTCACTTGTGCTCCCAGGCTCATCTGCGCTCCCCCATTCCGATGAATGAGACCTTAAGGACAGCCCGAGCTGGGAAACTACAGTGATGAGGGGACCGAGGGCATCCCTTGATGCAGGGCAACTCTCTGACAGCTCCTCTCCCTCATCCAACCCTGCCGTAAGCACTGTGCATTACACCCAGACACAAAGGACCAAAACAGCCAAGGACTCGCACCATTTTAGCCCAACAGGGTTTTTATTCTCTTTGGAATAGGCGCAGGTTTTTTATTCTGCTTAGAATAGGAAGCCGAGTGGAGCTGCTGCTGGCATTTTCATTTTCTGTGGTAAGCTCTTCCTTTTCTCTTTCGCTCCCTGGTTTTGCTCTGCCTTCCTCCATACTGGGCTCCTGTCTGCCGGAGGCAGCGGCAGGGTTAGCTGGTACCGCTTCTCTGCAACAACGAGAATGGCTTTCAGGAAAGAGCACTCGCTGCCAGGAAGGAAGAGTCTGCTTAAGAAAGCTAACAGCAGACGTCTCAACAGAGCACTCTCAACAGCTCACCAGGCACTCCACCACACTATCACTACACACGCTAAGAGCAGCCATGGACTAAAGAACAACTCACCGTTTTCTCTTCCTCAGCCGGAAAGTGACGATACACATCAGCACGACAGCAAACAGTGCGGAACCCAAGACTGCAGCGCTCAGGACCAAACGCTGCTTTTGTTGGCCTTTATGAGCTGCAGCCTCGGCATTTTTGTCACCAGCAAGGCCTGGAGGAAAGGAGACAATCCCATACATCCCTGGCTTCTGCAGGACTGATAATCTCACTGCGTGTTTGGGATTCCCAGGCAATTTTACATGCCGTGGTGTTACTATGGCTGATTCTGGTCTCTTGGCACCGGCGGACAAGAAAGCTCACTGACACTTCTCAGGGGCAAGAGCCCACCGGCCAGTGAAAGCCTGAACCAGCGCTGCCCCTACCTGTGCCCCTGGGCTTCAGGGAGGGCATGTGTGCTGGGCACCTTGGATTCCCCAGGAGGGCAATAAAAGAGGAAAAAAGAGAAAATACTAATAGAAGAATCAAAAGGAAAGGAAGACAGACTACTTACCCCTGAGATCTCCCTGAGGCTCGAGCAGAGGCTCCAGCCCCTGAGAAGCTGCAGAAGCTTCAGTGACTTGAGGGACATCTGTAATTACACACGGAGGAGAAAAGGGTAGAATACCTGGGGCAATACACGTGTTTGTAAAGGAACTCCAGTGCACTGAAAGGGATGTTGCCATGCCCTGGGTAGGTCTAGATTCGCACAGCGGCCGAGGGGCCTGCCTGACCTTTGGCTAGGCACACGGCGCCTCTCACAGTAAACCAAGAGTCACGCCTCACCTCTGGGATTCCCCAGAGACTAATTGCAAGCATCTCCACACACCAGAGACAAAGGTCATCTTCAGAAAGCCGCTCCCGCCTTGCTTTAGGACACTTCCCACACTCTAGCACCTTAACATTAACAAACGCGGTGAAGAACACGCTTGTAGAAGAGACCCTCAACAAGCTCTGCGGCTTGCCAATGCCTGCAAGGTGTGACGTGGTGCGTCACTGCGGCGAGGCTCTGATCCATCCCTTTCTCCTGTGTAAGCCACAGCTTATCCATAGCTGTTTCTAAAACCTCACGTTTACAATGATCTCCCTTAACACAGAGTGAAATCTACCCACCAGCTGCTCTCTGCAACTTCTTCAAGATGTCCTGAAGGAGTTTAGCATATTTGTCAGAGGACTTTCCTCTCTGGGCCTTGTACTTCCTCTGCCGAGCACCTAAACAGAAAGTATTAAGTTAAATTGCACATGAACAACATCCGCACAAGTAAATGCTGCTTCTTTCAAATAACCCAAAAGAGTAGGCAAAGAGTCACGACTCACCTGTACGACTCCCCACAGACTCTGCCTGGCCATCCAGACGAGAGCCTGCATAGCCATCTCCTGCGGCCACATCTGCAACCGAAGAGACGAGCAGAGCTCTCGTTACCTCTTTCCATATGCTGCTTCAGATTTGAATGGTAGCGAATGAGCATGGAATGTCTCATTACAGCAAGGCACTCGTCTTGCCCTTCCGCTCCTGAGTCTTTGGCAAACACTTATCGGGTGCCTGCACAGGCACCACGTGGCTACAAATCCAAGCATGCTGGGAAAGGATGCCCTGGAGTTCACCTGAGCTCTAAGCTCAACCCCAACAAGCCTGCTGGCTTTGCTGCAGGCACTGGAAAAGCACAAGGCTGGAGCAGCCAGGCAAAGCACCCACCGCAGATCTCTGAAGCCCTCCCAAAGCCCGCTCTGCTCTTTTGCAGGCATGAGCCTCGGCCAAGGACTGAAGCTACACGGCCCACGAACACAACTCTGAAACCACAGGCTCCTCCCAGGAAGGGAATACATCTCCACCACTTACTCCTGGCATGCTCCTGAGGCTCAGAAGTGGGATCCAGCTGAGAAGCTGGAAGGCCCCTGCCTGCAGGAAGGCCTGTAAGCAAACACAGACAAGACAAGTTTTCATTATGGGCTGCAACATACTTCCACAGAAGTGACTTGTCATGAATCGAAGGGGAATGCGGGACACGCCAGTAGTTCAGGAGTCTCCCAGCTGCAGGAGGGCCAGGGGTACTTGTTGCCTGGGCCCTGCCGCCTCTCCAAATCCTCCGCTGAGGAGCTACTCAGCAGCCCCCAAGCACCCCCAGCATAAACACATGGCCCCTCGATGCTTTTTTCTGGGGAGGTCTCTAATGTCTCCAAGGAAACCAGGAAGGCTCCTCCCAGGAAGGGAATACATCTCCACCACTTACTCCTGGCATGCTCCTGAGGCTCAGAAACAGGATCCAGCTGGGAAGCTGGGAGGCCCCTGCCTGCAGGAAGGCCTGTAAGCAAACACAGACAAGACAAGTTTTCATTATGTGCTGCAACATACTTCCACAGAAGTGACTTGCCGGGAATGGGGGACACGCATGTAGTTTGAGAGTCTCCCAGCCACAACAGGGCCAGGGGCACTTGTTGGCTGGGACCTGGCACCTCTCCAAAATCCTCTGTTGAGGCGCAACCCAGCAGCCCCCAAGCACCCCCAGGACAAACACACAGCCCCTGGGTGCTTTCAAAAGTGAAATGGAAGCGAATGGAAGGGGGGGGCCCATGATGGGACATATATGTAGGTCAATAGTCCCAAAGCTGTGGAGGGGCAGAGAGGACCTTTTGCCTGGCAGCTCTCAAAGGAAAGAAATGCTCACAACTTACCCCTGGGACTCCCCTGCGGCTGTAAAGCCCTTGGACCCCAGAGGAAGTATGAAGCACAATTTCATGGGAGCAAAATAGCACAAGGAAAGTTCTTGTTCTTTCAGGGAAGTAAAAACTGACTACGTACCCCTGGGAAGACCTGGAGGCTCGGCAACGGGATGCAGCTGAGAAGCTGGATAATCCTCAGCTTCAGCCACATCTGTAAGCAACCACCGATGGGAGCAGTTCTCATCATGTATTGCCACAGACAGCCCCCAAGCACCCCCAAGACAAACAAACACGCGGCCCCTCGGCCCCTCCTTCCGCGGAGCTCTCTAACCTCCACCAAGGAAGCCAGCGCTCTGCAAAGGGGCAACCCTCAGCGCCGGAGGACACGAAGCAGCATTCGCACTGCGGGGGCACGAGAGCTCCCCGGCCAGCGCCAGGCCAAAGCGGCGCCAGGAAAGGCACGCTTCTGCTCTTGCCAGGGAAGCTGAGGTCCCCCGAGGACTCACCTCCAGCCTGTCCGCGAGGCTCGGCGCCGGCGTCCGGCCACGCAGCTGGATCGCCATCGCCGCCGGGCACCGCTGCAACCGCCCGCGGGGACAACAGCTCCCGTCAGCCAGCGCCAGGCGCCGCTCCAGGCACAGCTCTCGCCCCCGGCCCCCGCCGCCCCCCAGCGCACCCCCCTCCCCGCGGCCCCACGAGCCTCGCCCAGCCGCTCCCGGCCCCCGCCGCCCCGGCCGCTCGCCAGCCGGCCCCGCCGCCCCCAGCCTGCCGCGCCGCCTCCGCCTCCGCCTCCGCCTCCGGCGCCGCCCGCCCGCCCGCCCTACCTGGGCCCGGCGCTGCCCGCGGAGCAGCCCGGCTGTCCCGGGCACGCAGCGCCGCCAGGAGCCCGAGCAGCAGCAGCAGGCGCCGCCCGGCGCCGGACGCCCCCCGCGCTCGCACCATGCTGCCCGGCGCCAGCAGCCGCCCCCCGCCGGCGCCCTCGAGCAACGCGCGCGCGGAGCGGCGTCTGCGGGGCGCGGCGCGGCACAGCCCCGCGCAAAACCCCGCCCTGCAGCACCCCGCCCTGCACCGCCCCGCAGCACGACGCAGCGCAGAGCCCCGCACTGCACCGCAGCGCAGCGCAGCGCAGCGCAGCGCAACACCGCGCAGCACGACGCAGCGCAGCGCAGCGCGGGGCCCCTCTGTGAGCTCAGGGCGCGGCGCAGCGCGGGGCCCCTCTGTGAGCTCAGGGGCGCCCTCCGCGCGGGAGGCGCAGGGGGCCGCGCACCCCCGCCGCGGCCCGCGCTCCCTCCGCGCGCCGGCGCCGGCGCCGCCCTGTGCGGGCAGCCCGGGCATGCTGGCGGCCGGGGGTGCTGCTGCCGCCCTCGAGGAGCCCCTCGGGGGCAGCCCGGCTCTCTGCCCACACGCTCGCGCCCCTGCGCTCGCCTCGCTGCTCGGCAGCTCCGCGCCAGCGCCTGCTCCGGCCTCGCTCGCTGCTCTCCTTCGCGCCCCGCTGCCGCCGCTCTGCCCCAGCGCCGGCGCCAGCTCTGCGCTTCTGGAGCTGGCCCGGGGGCAGCTGCTGACAGGCGGGGGGGCTCCAGGGCCAAGCCTGTGCCCCAGCTCTCCTCCCCCGCCCCGCTGGGACTCTGCCTGCTAAAGCCCTAAAGAAACACTACATCAAAATGTTGTATTTCTCCGTACGTGTTGCCAGTTTGGCAAAAGAATTGGAGGTGCATCTATCCCTAACTGAACTGTCCTCCATAAAACACAAAAAATCACTCCCACAGGTCAAAAAGCCCCACGCCCGGGTGAAGACCCCTCCCCGAGCATGTGTAGTAGTAAATTGGTGTGTAAGCAGTAGTATAATTGTCTGTACATTACTCTCCAATCAGTGTAAAAGGGAAAGTTGCAAACCTTGCAATGTGTTTGTAAAAATGCTACTTGAAAAGGCCGGGGGTGTGCTTGATTTGTGGGAAATTGTTGCAAGACAACCCTGGGAAGCTCAGAAAGAATGTTCAAACTAGGTAGCTTAGGATAACTTCTATTTTCTGAAAAGAAAGGTGGGGGTGGGGGTGTGCTTGATTTGTGGGAAACCACCGAGCACCCAGGCTTGCGCAGCTCTGAGCTAAATAAGCCAATGTCTCTGCTGAGTGTGTAATTATTGGCTTATTGCACACCGGGCAACGAATCCGCTTTTTGGACAACAGTTTTCTGGTGACCCAGATGGGACCCTCCCTGTAAAGCCTTGCCCGGATCATCTTGCCAGTTCCTGGCGGGGAGACACTGCTCTTCGGACTCCAGCGCGCACCGACCGTTTTGTTCGGGGACTCCGCGCGCACCCTCCCCGGTCGGAGCGGGTAAGCGGCTCAAAGGTGCAATGCAGTAATCATTAAGAGACATTGCATCGAGGGTATGATATAGGGGCAATTGGTTGTGGTAACCCAGTGTAAGCTTTGTACACATTTGGACAGTGCCGACTGGAGTGTACGAAAGCATAATTGGTAAGAATGTTCTTTTAAGGGTAATAATATGGGAACAGGACAATCTGCAGGGGTATCCCCCTGTTCTCCTTTAGGATGCATCCTGAAACATTGGGATAAGTTTGGTGGGGATCCTTTAACAAGGAGAAAATGAAAGGAATACTGTACTCAGTGGTGGCCAATGTATAAAGTGGAGGATGAGGGAAAATGGCCAGAAATGGGAACACTAAACTAGAATACAATTTTGCCACTTATGTTGTTTTGCAGAAGACAGAACAAATGGGATGAGGTCCCATAGGTGGGTTTGTTTTTCTCTCTGAGAAATGATCATGAAAGAAGAAAAAAATGTAAGCTACTGGTCTCTGACTCCAATGTGTTAATGATGATGGAAGACAAAGAGAAAATGCCTCGGTGTTGCTCTGCTTGTAGTATTGGGAAAAGATGTTTAAAAGTGGGTGATGAGGAAGAGGATGTACAATTATTGGTCTCTCCGGAAAGAGATCAAGATAGTGTCGATGGCAGAGGTAAGGGAAGTGAGGCATGTAGCCCAACTGCAGGCAGAACTCGGGCTACTCGGGCTCAACAAAATGCTGTGATTGAGGCCGCGCTGCGTCAAGCAGTGGGACCAGACGGACTGCCTGTAGATGCGAAGGTGCCTTTTTCAACTCCAGATTGAATGAATCAGAAGGAGTCTGCCGGGTCGTACCGAGAAAATCCAGAAAAGATGTATCAATCCTTTAAAATGATAATTGCGAATCATAACCCAGCCTGGCAGGATTTACAGGTGCTTTTAAATACTTTGCTTGCAGCTGAGGAGAAGAGACTGGTATTGGACACAGCTCAAGAGGAAAATGAAAGAGAAAGTGCTAGAGATGGAGCGAACCGTTTTCTGCCGGCCCAAGAAGCAGACTGGGATCAAAATACAGGGGCAGGCAGGTTAATGACTAAACAGTAGCAACAGTTAATATTATATGGGGTAAAGCATGGAGTACCTAGGCCCAAGAATATTGCAAAACTATATCAAGTCGCACAGGGTGAGAATGAGGATCCCTCTGCATTTTACGCGTGGTTATGTGAAACTGCCTGAAAATGGACAGACTTGGATCCCGAGGACGAAGCGAACAAGACGACTTTTACTACATTATTTGTAGGACAATCAGCACCAGCTATAAGGAGAAAGCTTCAGAAAGCAGATGGTATGTCGGGGATGTCAATATCGCAATTAACAGAAATTGCATCTAAGGTGTACAATAACAGGGAAGAAGTAGAGGGAAAGGAAAAGCAGAAGGAGAAACTGAAAGATAAGAGGCAAAATGCTGCAGTCTTGGCAGCTGCATTTGCCCAGGCACAAACTTCCTCTCGGGGAAGAGGCTTTCCAAAAGGACGAGGATGTGCCAGGGGGAATAGAGTAGGAGGGAATTTGGGAAACAGAATTTCACTGAGGAGAGACCGACGTGC
This sequence comes from Dromaius novaehollandiae, assembly GCF_036370855.1. NCBI lineage: Eukaryota > Metazoa > Chordata > Aves > Casuariiformes > Dromaiidae > Dromaius > Dromaius novaehollandiae. Next base: position 107,843 of record NW_026991310.1, read on the forward strand.
GATCTGTAGGGAGAAGGGGCACTGGGGAAGTGAGTGCCCGAAGAAACAATCAGATCACTGGAAACCTCCGTCTGTATCTGTTCCAGAGGCAGATTTGCTCCTGATCGGTACAGAAGATTCAGACTGATGGGGACTGGGGGTTGAGAAATTGGATTCCCCAGCCGGACCCCTGCTTTCAGTAAAGCTGGGGAACGAAACAGTTAAATTTTTAGTAGACACTGGAGCAATGTATTCGGTATTAGACAGCTGTAAGGGACCAATGAGTAAATTCTCTATGCCAGCAATTGGGGCCACGGGAAAGCGAGAGGTCAAACCTTTCTTTCAACCAATTAAATGTAAAATAGGAAATAGAGTGTTAACACATGAATTCTCATATGTGCCAGAATGCCCATTACCCCTAATGGGGAGGGATTTACTGAATAAACTGGGGGCACAGATAACCTTTGATAAAAACAAAGTTCAGGTGCACATTCCACAAAATGGCGCCAGGAAAGCACAAGCCTCTATGTTGCAGAAAGCACTGGATTCTGAACAGGTGGAGAGTGGACCAAGCGCAATTCCCTCCGAAGTAATGGACACAGTAGTCCCTTTTGTGTGGGCAATGGAGAAACCTGGGAGAGCCAGATATGTAGAACCGGTACAGGTGGACTTAAAACAAGGAGCTAAATCGGTAAGGCGAAAACAGCATCCCATGAAGTTAGAGGCCCGTGTTGGACCGGAGCCTATCATTACTAATTTCTTAAAGTAGGGACTGTTGCGAGACTGTCAATCCGAGTACAATAATCCAGTCCTGCCTGTTAAAAAACCACATTCACAAGAATATCGTCTCGTACAGGATTTGCGAGCTATTAACCAGATAGCGACTGATGTGCACCCAGTGGTGCTCAGTCCACACACTTGGTTAACGACAACAAATGATTCAAATGTCTATTTTACAGTATTGGATTTAAAAGATGCTTTCTTCTGTATCCCTGTGGAGGAACAAAGTCAACAATTATTCGCCTTTGACTGGGAAAGTCCTACAACGAGACGCAAAAAGCAGTTGTGCTGGACAGTACTCCCGCAAGGATTCAAGAACAGCCCTACAATTTTTGGTAAGGTACTCGCAAGAGAATTAGAATTATGGCAAGGTAAGAAAGATACCACTACCTTATTACAGTATGTGGACGATATCTTATTGGGGGCAGACACGACTGAAGAATGTAGAGAAACAACCATCAGTTTATTAAATTTGGGGGCAACAGCGGGATATAGGGTGTCTCAGAAAAAAGTACAGATCACGAAGGAAAGCGTAATCTATCTAGGCTTTGAAATATCCCAGGGGGAAAGAAAATTAGGAATCAAAAGGAAAGAAGCGATTTGTCAGATCGCCCCCCGAAAATGAAGACGAGACCTTAGGGGATTTTTAGGAATGGCCGGGGGGTGTCACCTGTGGATACCTAATTTTGGATTAATGGCAAAGCCTCTCTATGAAGCTGTCAAGGGGCCGGGAGACTTGCTGGAGTGGACTCCAGAATGCCGAAAAGGATTTGATGAAATCAAGATTGCTGTCATGAGTGCTCCCGCATTAGGACTTCCAAACCTAACAAAGCCATTTGACCTTTACGTACATGAGAGAGGGCACCAGGCGTTGGGAGTGCTCGTACAGACTTTAGGAAACTGGAAAAGACCTGTGGCTTACTTTCCAAAACACTTGGATAAAGTGAGTGCAGGGTGGCCAGGATGCCGGAGAGCAGTTGCAGCTGCTGTGTTGTTGATACAAGAAGCAGGAAAATTGACGTTGGGACAAAAGGTGACTGTTTATGTGCCACATGCTGTTGCAGCAGTTTTAGGACAGAAAGGGCATCACTGGTTATCCGCGAGTAGGATGGTGCAATACCAAGCAGTAATACTTGAGCCAGAAGATGGAACCATGAAAGTGTCTAATACCCTTAATCTGGCATCTTTATTACCACTTGATGAGGAGGGGAGGTTGGCTCATGACTGCCTGCAAACTCTTGCACGAGCGTATTCCAGCCGTCCAGATTTGAGAGATATTCCATTGCAGAATCCAGATTGGGAATTATTTACTGATGGGAGCAGTTTTATAATAAAGGGAGAAAGAAGGGCTGGAGATGCTGTTGTCACTTTGGAAGAAGAAATCGAAGCAAGATTGCTGCCAGCAAATACATCTGCCCAGAAAGCAGAACTGATTGCTTTAAGCCAGGGTCTGGAAGTATCGGAAGGAAAACGGACCAATGTGTTTACAGAGTCAGAATATGCCTTTGGGGTTATACATACCCATGGCGCAAATTGGAAGGAAAGAGGATTGCTATCTTCTCAAGGGAATCCTATAAAATAGAGTAAGGAGATTATGGAGCTACTGGAAGCAGCTAATAACCCCAAAGAAATAGCAGTAATGCATTGCAAAGCGCACCAGTCCGGACAGACTGACATAGTTAAAGGGAACAAAAGGGCCAATGAGGCTGCAAAAAGGGCAGCACTATTCGTGTCGGTGGCAGCCTTAGTTCCAGAGAGAACGCTAAGAATGGAAATTCCAGTAGACACTGAAAAAGAAAATAAATTAGCAGAAATACTGAAATGCATCAAGACTTCCGAAGGATGGTGGGTAACATCTCCTGGACAATGTGTGGTAACTTTGCTGATAATGAAGAAGCTGATGGAGCAAATACATGATAGTAGCCACATGGGAGCCGAGGCATCGGTTGAAACAGGTAAAAGAGTTGCTGTGGGAGTTAGTATGTTAATAATTGCAAAGGGTATTACACAAAAATGTGAAATGTGTCTTAGAAATAATCCCAAGATTCAGAAGAAGCCCCCCCCTCCCCAGGGGAAGTAAAAAGGGGCGTCATGCCTGAGGATTACTGGCAAATTGATTTTTCTGAATTACCAAGCTGTAATGGATATAAATACTTGTTGGTAATTGTTGACAGCTTTTCAGGATGGCCTGAGGCTTTCCTGTGTCGCACCAATAAAGCAAGGGAGGTAGTGAAAATGTTATTAAAAGAAATCAAAGCAAGATTTGGGGTACCAGAAGGATTTTCTTTGGATAGGGCACCTCATTTTATAGCAGAAATAGTACAGGAAATCTCAAAAATAGCACAAATTAAATGGGATTTACATACCCCCTGGAGGCCACAGTGCAGTGGAAAAGTGGAAAGAATGACTCAAACAATGAAGAGAGAGAGAGGAAAATTGTGTCAGGAGACTCAGATGAAATGGACTGATGTTTTACCTCTGGCATTATTAAGAATCAGAATAACCCCAAGGGTTAGGGAGAAAGTTGGTCCATTTGAGATTCTGTATGGTAAACCTTACATTGTCAGTTTAACTGGAAATGACATTCAGATGCACGTTAAGGGCGATCAAATTTTAAGGGATTCTCTCTTGTCTATGGCAAAGGTTCTTACTTCTCTCCGTAGGTACATCCAGTTAAGATCTCCCGTACTTTTAGATTCACCTGTACATTCATTCCAGCCGGGAGATCAAGTACATCTTTGGACCTGGAAGGATGAGCCGTTGACAGAAAAACGGAGAGGACCGTATCTTGTACTACTAACAACAAATACTGCTGTGAGACTGCAGGGAATTGGTTCCTGGATCCACTACACCCGAGTGAAAGCAGTGCCTCGAGAGACGTGGAAAGCTGAACAAGTTCAGCCTTTAAAGTTACGAGTTGTATTAGAAGCGAATCGGTTTCAAATTTAGATTGTCTTCAGGGAAGAATTGCTTTAATCTGTTTGTTAGGAATAGGGTTAATATTGTTGTTATGGTATCTGTGTAAAAATGATGTTCTCCTTAACAACCAGGGGAGAAATGTGGTGGTTAGTTTTTCTAGGTTCCCTGAGCCAAGCAATTAAAGGGAATCAGGAAGGATTTGGGGGTCAAAACCTTCATTTGGAAGTAATGACGAAATCTATGAAGCTAGTTAACCGGAGAGATTGTTGAGTGCGTACCCACTTCCCTGGCCATTCCAACAAGGGCTTCCCGCTAACTGGAGTGCCTCTTAATTTTTCCTTTATGGAATTTATACAACAGATAAGAAATGACAGTGATCAAAGGAAATATGATGAAACAACAGAACAGGAATGGGAAGTCCAGCGTGTGACAGGAGATTATTATCAACGTATCCTAAGATGCAATAATAGTAATAAATGGTGGGAGAAAACTGTACTTTATGGAAAACAACCGATCAACTGTACTGGAGTAATTAAGGTAGGAAGTTATGAGGATTGCTCTCAGATACCTGAAATAGGTTATAAGTGGCCAAGTAAGGAGCTAAATGGGTGGCGTGTTCCAAAAGGTAGGGGATGGTATTAGTTGCGTGGGAACAAGGCACGAAAAGTGCTGCCTCCTAGTTGGTCAGGGACATGTACTCTCGGGGCAATAATCCCTAATATTACTGTAACAAAAGATTTGAGTAATAAATATCAAAAATCATGGTTAAGAACATTCATGAGGAGACAAAAGAGGGTCAGTAATCCTTTAGTAGATCTCCCTACTAGGTTTCATCCATTTGTAAGGTGGCTGTTTCCCCAGCTGGGAGTGAGTGAACTTGAAAAAGCAACAGTAAATATTTCAGCAGGTATTGAAAAAAATAGGGAATAAAACCTCTGATGCCTTTGCAGCTTTACAAGAGGAGGTTTCAGAAACTGCTAAAATAACTACCCAAAACAGAATGGCTCTAGATATGTTATTGTCATCTCAGGGAGTACGTACAGTACAGTACAGTACAGTACAGTAATAAATACTGGCTGCTGTGTATATGTGGATCAAAGCGGGAGAATTTCTACCGATCTATATGAAATCTGGAAGCAGACTGAAATCTTACGTGGAGTTCAGAAAGATGATACTTCTTTGGGGTTTGAAGAAACATGGAAATGGTTGACTTCCTGGTTCCCTGATGTAGGCTCATGGGTTAAAAAGTGTTTAACAGTTTTGGGAATGGTGTTGTTACTATTTGTATGTGTTTATGTAGTGATTCAATGCATTTCTGGATGTTGTACGAAGTTAATAAGGGAAGAATTTTAAAAGAGTGAGACTAATAGGAAAATGATCATCTAAGTCTCAAAAGGGGGAACTGTTACAAGACAGCCCTGGGAAGCTCAGAAAGAATGTTCAAACTAGGTAGTTTAGGATAACTTCTATTTTCTGAAAAGAAGCATTCTTTAATCAAGGGCATCGTAGAAGTGCTAAAGCCCTAAAAGAAACATTAAATCAAAATGTTTTATTTCTAGGTACGTATTGCCAATTTGGCAAAAGAACTGGAGGTGCACGTATCCCTAACTGAAGACCTTGGGACCTGGACTGTCAGTTATTGAACTGAAGCTGTCTAGAGGTAGCCGCTTAGCACAACTTGTATAAAACTTGCTTAGCATGACTAGCTGAATTTGCTTGAGCCTTAGGCCGCACTCCTAGTCCAGTGAGAAAGGGCCCCGGAGCTGGTGGAGGCTGGAAAAATGAGGGAGTTACAAGCAGGTTGCATTCCTGTGCCCTACTCTCCGAAAGGGAGGATGTCAAGGCTTTGAAATAAGGCCTGCTTGGGCGCCAGGACCTTGGGAAGCAAAGCCTCCTCTCACTGTTGAAACAATGTTAATTAAGGGGTCTGGATTATATCCTCTTCGTCAGGACCTTGGGAGATAACACCTACTGACCCTGCTGGGGCAGTGTCAATTGCTGAAATTACTATCTCCCCTCATCAGGACCTTGAGAGGCAGGGGTGGGAGCCAGGGAATGAAGAAATCACTAACCAATCAGTGCAAAAGGCAAAGTTGCAAACCTGGCAATGTGTTTGTCTTGATGCTACTTGAAAAGTTGGAGGGGGGTGCTTGATTTGTGGGAAACCACCGAGCACCCAGGCTTGCACAGCTCTGAACTAAATAAGCCAATGTCTCTGCTGAGTGTGTAATTACTGGCTTATTGCACACCGGGCAACGAATCCACTTTTCGGACAACAAAAGTGGACCTATATTTGTTGATTAGCAAAGAGAGAATGACCTTACAAAGCTGGAGCTTTGGAAGCAAAGGGCACTGTGTCAACACAGGCTGCTTGCCCTGAGCAGCATTAAGAACAGCAAGAGAGCATAAAGTAATACTTAAACTCCAGTTAACTGAATGTGTAGTTTGCTTCCAGCAGCATCTTGAACTGTCTTTGTTGTCCCGTTCCTTAACCATCTGTGCTGTGCTATTTTTGTTCCAATCACATAGTATCAGTCTTCAAGGATTATGGAGGGTCCTGTATGGTTCCTGTAAGGTGAGAAATAAGCATTTAAAAAATGAAATCAGTTTCAGAGGTCATGGATAAACTGTAAACCAAATGTGATTGTTAAAGCCCCCATTCTTATAACAGTTTGTTAAAAAAAAAACCCAAACACCACCAGCTTCAGGCTACTGTTCACTGGAAAACTACTATTACAGTAAGCGCTGACACTATTGATTTGAGTTAGAATGAAATAGAAAAGAAATAGGGCATGTTGCACCTTGCCTAGAATAAGGGCCCAGGAGGGCCCTCATCTTCTGAGGGACAGAAGATTTTACAAAATTAATCAAAATGAAAAATATTCATTTTGCTTAATACATTATTTGAAGTTTCCCAGGTACTTTGTGATGAAAATCTCAACGACCTTTGCACTTCTTTTGTTATTTATTCTTTTTAAAGAGGTATTACAGGAAAGAATTGTCATACTTCTGTAGTGTGTTCATCCTAGAAGTGGCAAACCTGACCTTAAAGCTTACTTTAGTGGGACGGGGTTCAAACTCACCTCTCCCACCTCTCACTCTAATGCAGTTGTCATCAGGCTATAAAGTTAGTTCTACTGGTTGGACTTGCTATCATCCTGGCTGCTAGAAAAAGCATGACTCTATAGGCTGATGGTTAGGGTTATTAGCAGTGAGACAGTCGACAGGCAGACGGAGTCCTATTTTTTTCTCTTGGGTTTGTTTGTGTACTCTACATATAGCAGTCATCACTCCCTCTACTGGCCTCATTTAAAAAGAAGAGACTGGCTGCATTTTATAAAGATCCTGATCTTCTCTGAGTATATAGGGAGTATTTTGAAAATACAATAAATATGACATGGGTTTATCATGGTAGATTGTGCCCAACTAATATCTTTTTTGATAGGGTGAATGATTCCATTGAAAAGAAAGATCAACTATCTCTAATCGCACTGGAATTCAGTAAAAGAGTTGGTGCACTGCAGGAAAAAAATCTTCTGGTTAAAGTGGAGCTTTCTAAAAAACTGTAAGTGATGGGTATGCGGAGGGCACGAGGAGCTGAAAAAATGAAAGCAACAAATATCCATGCTGAAAAAAGTGCTGTATAGTTGAATACAGGTGACTAGTGGACTCCCTTGAGGATCAAGTGTCAGACTGATTTTAGTTAACATTTTCATTTCTGGTCTTGACACAAAAAGAGTACATCACTGTTTGTTGATGACAAAAAGCTGAGAGGCACTACTAAGTCAGGTGACACCGGCCAACATAGTGGAAGGAAATGGAATGATTGGTACAAAACACAGTGCTAACAAGTGACAATTTGGTTATGTGGGGGCAAAGAAGAACTCTTACAGCTGGAGATATCAGAGATCACCTCCAAGGAAAAGGTGTTAGCTAACCATTGGATGCTTAGGAGCCACAAGACAGCTTCAGGAATAAAACATAAGCAGAAACCATCCTACGGTGTAGCAGATGAAAAAATAGGGAAATGTAAACATAGAAGGCACTTCACCCAGAACTGTGTGTGTGGTATTTTGGCCAGGCAAGAGGAATTCAAAGTGGAAGAGATGTTAACAGAAGAAAAAAGGATATATAAACCATTTATAATTCAGGCTGGGCTGTGACATTACTACTTTTTAAACAGGAATAATGGGGCAAAGGACCTAGTTTTATGATGCAGCATGAACAGTATAGTTAAAAGAAAAAATGATAGGATGCAATTCCAAAAGGTCTCTTCCAGTCCTGTATTTTTTCTGCAAATAGTATCTTATCCATAATTTACTCCTAATAAACTATAACCTCCCATCACAACTTACAATAGAAACTACTCCACATTTCTCACAGGGATATATGAGAGCTGTGTGACCTAAGATTCACACCTGACGGCCTGCTCAGCAGAATTTACCAGCTATTTAGAGAGTACATTTCCACTTAAAAACATCTGAAGTACACTTACTGTACGGGATGTTTCATACCCTGGTATTACATGTCCAGTCTATTGTTTTCAGATTACAATGCACTGGTTTCTATTCCTTATTGATTCAACATTCTGAATTTCTGTCATGGAGATTATGGCTTCAGTAATTCTGGCAGGTACAGCCTAAGAGGAATCCTGGAAATTAAACCACAGACTGGTAAGTTTTTCACAAACAATAAATAAAAATGCAGATCAAAAGTTTTTAAAGCTCAAATGATTTTTAAATAAAAGTTCTTTCATGGGCTGTAGTGCTTAGCCGAGACTTAAGGAAAAGTTCCCCATTTGTCTTACTATAAATTGACTTACTAGCTTCAGATTGACAGTGCTTTCTTCATAAAGAAAGGGAGGTTTAAACTGAATAGCTGGCTCTTTTTATAATGCTGGAAAATCTGGCATTTGTGAGGATTTTTTTAAACACAAAACCAACCCATGATAACCTCTCCTGGTACGGAGCCCTGCAACCAAGTTATCTGGAGATGTTACTGTCAATATTTTCTAGCATGCCAGGGCATCTAATTATACCACCTATTGGTTCAAGAAAAAAGCCTCTTTAAGAGTAGGCAGAGGGTTTTCTTTCTCTGCTTGTTCTTTGTCAAGAGGAAAAAATATTCCACCTCCCATTTTTTTTTATGTCTCTTGCCCACAGATCTCAGCTTAGAATCACCATGGCTTTACCTGAAATGCCACCCCTCTTTAGGGGATAAGAAAGGATGTGACCACCCTCCTGGCTTCTGAGTGTAGACAAAGCATTATGAATTTAAACTGTACGACATGGGCATTAGAATAACCCCAAAGAAGACAAGGAAGTGTAAACTACCCAAATTTGCTACGCTAGGCTGCTTTCAACTGCTTCAAAGCGTCTGGGTAGCAACGATGGAAAAAAGAGCATTGGTGCCACCAAAACCTGCCCAGCAGTGGCTGAATTCTGGCGGGTTAGAAGAGTAATGCAACAGGCTGTGCTGAGTAGGTGCAGGGTGGGAGTCGCTGCTGTGCTCGTGGCGAACAAGTCTTTTAGGAGGCCGAGAGGTCTCAGAGCCGTGGCTCTGAAGCGGTTGCTGCTCTGGCCATGTGGTAACTTAGACCGATGTAGACTTGGTGCATTTCTGCGACAGCTGGTCGTGCTAAAGTAACGATGAAGCTCTGCTCTTGCTGTTATTCACCGTGCAAGCGTGGAGCTCACCAACCACTTGCGAAGCGGTGCTGGCGGTGTAACGCCGGTGTGCATGAGGTCGAGCGAGCTCGCCAGGAGTGTTTGAGGGTCGGCCTGGGAGATGGGCCTGGCTCCAGCCGCGGCGGGCAGGCGGGGGCTGGCTGTCGAGGGACGGGCTGCTCCAGGAAGAGTTTGCCATACGCCAACTGTAGGGACTCCTTCCACCTCACCCGTGACGCTCTGTGCTTCTTCTCTGCTGGGCTGCGTTGCGCCAATTCCCCTCTCATCTCTCCCCTGCAGAACGTAAGGGGTTGTGCGATGCAGTATATTTGAACGATGCCTTTCCCAGAAATTGCTCCTCAGGAGCTAGCCACGGCAGGCTGAAGGCGAGCGCGCGCGCGCAGGCCTCAGCGGGGAGAGCCGCTGGCCCTGCAGGAGCCGTGCGGGAGGTGGGGGCAGCCCCAGCAAACGCCGCGCCCCGGCTCCTGCGGAGCAGCTTCGGCCCCCTGCAGACTGTAAGCGAGGAGAAGGCACCCCAGGCTGCACGAAGCGAGGACTCTCCGGGCCTTTCCTCCTCAGGCCTTCGCTGCAGACGCTCCGGGGCCTCCGCGCCGCTGCGGAGGCGCTGCCGGGGCCCGGCGGCGGCCCCGCCTCCCTCGCCCCGCTACCGTCTCCACGGCAACGCGGGCGCCGCCGAGGCGGAGCGCGGCCGCTGCGGAGCCGTCGGCGGGGGCCGCCGCCATGGAGGCCGGTGCCGAGCGAGTTTCCAGTCAGGCGGCGGCCGAGGGCGGCGCAGAGGAGGCGGCAGCGCCCGGCGACGGCAGCGGGCCTGGGGGCGGCGAGGTGCGCGGGCCGCGGGGAGCCGCCGTCGGGGAGCGCCCTGCCTGGCGCAACCGGCTGCAAGCGGGGCCCCCCGCCGCCGCCCCCCGGCCTGGGCCGGGCCGGGGAGCCGGGCCAGGCGGTGGGAGCGCGCCGTGCAGGGCTTTCTGCCTTCGTGTTCCCCACCGGTCCATTTGGCAAGGAGGTGGGTCTCTGAAATGCGGGTTTTTCCCAGGCTTGCATCTCTCCTCTCGCCTCTGGGTTTGGGGCAAACTAGGCGGTTTCGCCTTATTTCTTAATAAAGCGAGCGCTTTCCCAGCTCCCCTGCAACATCCGAGCACCTGCTCGGCCAGCGCGCTGGCCCTTGCCGCCCTTTGGGGGCATTCTGTTGCTCTGTGTTCAGGTTAATAATATATTTGCTGCTAAAATGCAAATCGGGACACAGGTTCCCAGATAACATGCTTTTGCCCCCCTGCTTCGAAGGACTTGGTCTGCCCTCACGCTCAGGGTAAGCAGATGGCTGCCGTGATGCCGTTGCCGAGTCCTGGGTCGCTGTCGATGGCTGAACGTGGCCTCAGACCCCAGTGGGGAGAGCGGGAGGCCGGCAGGGGAGGAGGGGATGCTGCCGTGAGCTTTTGGTACAAAGTTTAACCTCTGAAGTGTGAGTGCATCTTCCTGTATGGTGAAAATACCATGAGGAGTGACTAATGTTTCCAGTTCCCTTGTGAGGTTTTTCTCTTCTGCGCCACCTGTGAGTACTGAGCTGCCGTTTTGATTGTCAGGGAAAGCTGCCACGGCAACGTAACTCGAAATCATCCGTTAGGGATCGGTTGTCTGCACGGTGGGACATCTCTTTTTCCGCTAATGAGCTATACCATTGCGCAGATAGAAAACTTAAAATTAGCTCTTTTTCTCTTCCTCTGGAACTCCATTTGCCTATCAATGCTCCCAAGAATCGGTCTAGCAGAGAAACACAGCCTTAATTCTGGCAATATAAAGACCTCGGCATTGCTCCTCACTGTTGTCTTTTGGGGGCAAACTCTGCGTTCTAAGCAAAAGTCCTAACACGCATCAGGCAGAAGCAGTAGCAGCAGCTCCCTGTCTTCGGTGATGATTATTGTGGCAACTCACTTGATAGAGGGTAGTAGTTTTCGGGTTTTGTTGATTGGGCTGAATTTGCATTGGTGACCTAGAAATGAAAGTCTCCATGGCACCATCCTCTGACGAGGCCTTAGGGAACTTACTTAGCACTTTTCACCTTTTTTTTTCTTTCAAACTAAGAATAGTCATAGTTTATGCTACAGAATACCAGGGCTACTTTGTTCTCCATAGGGTTCATCCTATCCCTTCAGTTATGCTTTTATTAAAGACAAGCTATATGATTGATTAGGATATTTAGGTGATTTAATTTGAAGAGAAATAACACTGAAGACACACAAATGCCTTTAATAAAGCATTTAAGGAATTGAGGTTTTGATTTAAATGGGAATTTTTTGAATTACAAAATTTTGATTAATTTCTATAAAACGTCCCCCAAATGTCTGTCTTTTTGCTTAAAAATAATGGATACCTTAAAGTGTTTGTGGCTACAATCAATCACAATTGATCAAATTTCAATCAAAATCCATCAGATGAGTGGGCTGATAGTTAAGGATTTCTTCACTGAAGAGAAAAGGGATTATGGACAAGCTTTTGACTTAGTGTCTGTCACCTTGATACAGTTCAGCACTATGTTTACGTACGATACGATGTTTTTTCAGAACTTTCTACTGAGGGTCAGAAGTGCCAGTTTTAGAGTAGCAATCGAATTTATCTTTTTAGCAGTAGTGCACAAAGGTGTAATCTCCAGGGACTTCACCTGCAGCTGGAAATTAAAGACCTTATGGCAGGGCTGAAGACGCATGAGATCAGCAATAAACATATATCGTTTTATTTAAATATTATAATTATTTTATTTATTATACATCTTTAGTTTTATTTTATTTATAGTATATGGCAATTGTATTTTATTTATTATATATTATTAATTATATTTTAAATAAATATAATAATTGTATTTAATACACAATTATTTTGACTACTCACTGCAGACTGCATTTTATTGTACTTTAAGAGTATGGGTTGTTAGGTTGAGGGTGAGTAAAATTCATCAGAAGGTAGGGGTTGGGCATTTATTTGAGTGATAGCTCTTTCTCCAAGCAGAGTTTTGTCATTTGGAAGTAGGAATATTTTCTATGTGTGGAGGTTCTTTCCTTCTGTAATGAAAAAATTGATTTATAAGCATGTTAGCTAGGTGTTTTTCGTTTGGTTTTACTGGGTTTTATGTATTCGGCTGCTTGTTTTTTAGCAAAATATGTGTTTTCATGGCTATGCTGAATGCCCTGTTTTGTCGGATGCAAAATTTCCCAACCAAATGTTTATTGGGATACAGGTCTTTGTGAGAGGTGTTGAACACTTTGATAGGTCTTGGTTTAGCCTGCATCATTTGGCAGCATATCAACGATATGAACACTGAGACACATCTGCTAAAATAGTATGATCTTCCATCATGACTGCTACATGATGGAAGAGCTGCTGTGGCAACTGGTAAAATCTTGGTGGAGTTTTGAAGACAGTGACTACAGTGAAGTTGAGATTTTGCCTAGTCTTTCTTAACTGTATAACAGTTTCATCCTCAGTTTCCTTCACCTTGTTAGTGCTGCTCTGTTGCATTAAGGAGGCAATTAAAAATTCACTTATTTCTGTCCTCTGAACGGTATCATTCTTACTGTCCCTTCTCTTTGTGGTGGATTACAGAGATACACGGGACAGTTCTACATGGACCATCGCCATGGGAAAGGGATATGCTACTGGCCTGATGGTTCCAAATTCATTGGAGCATTTTCTCTCAGCCACGTAGAAGGCTATGGGACTCAGGAATGGAAGGACAGCAGAAAATTTCAGGTAACTGGAAAAATGTTGTGCTGTTACCATGATTTCCCTGCCTTTCAAAGTCAGCATGAGTACAGGAAAATTTGAGTGTTTTTTTTTTTTTCCAGGCAGCTCCATTAGTGTTTGGGTTGTTTAGAGCAAAAGTGTCATGCTTCAGTCTCCAGTAAGCTAGATTGCTCTCTTGAACTACTCAACTTCTACTGTACACAACTTTTGCTTAGGGAAATATTGAAGGAGCTAATGTGATACTGCCTGTCTAGAACTGAAAATCTGATGCCTGGAAGAGTTTCTTTTTCCAGTTTCTAATGTAGAAGTCTTCGGTATTTACTCCCCTTGCTAGATGAAGAACTCATTAGCTAGTCAGTACTCTCAACAGACATATTAAGAAGCCAGCAATATGAAACTGAAAAATACTGCATTTGAAGAAACTGTGGAGACAAAGAGCATTCTGGAGTATTGAGATAGCTAGTTGTCTCTTTTGTATCATTTCCAGGCCTGCTGCTACTAGTAGAAGCTAGAAAACTTGTTTTCTAAGAGTTTATAATTCTTTGTTTTCAAAGAAGAAGAAGGTGTATCTGAAAAGTGCCCAGCGTAGGGCAGCCCTCCCCTCATACTGATACATGGGTATCTTTGCAATAGGAAACAGTGCTTCATCAGATAATCCAACAGATATAACAAAACAATATACAGCCTTTGCATTAAGTTGACCGACAACAACATAACATTCTTGCTGAATGTTGATAATGTGGCACTACTTATGGATTTAGGAGAACTTTAATTTGAATAGATCATGTATAATCTGAAACTAAGGGAAAAATAGAACACCCTCAGGTTATAATCAAACTTGAAATTTTATTCTTGCCAGTCATAGTGCGTTTTCCTGGTTCTTTATCTCCATAGCTAAACAGTTCAATGAGTGAAGCAGTTAATTTGTGTTCCAAATAGCTGTTCTGAGGTTGTGATAGCCTTGTGTGAATATGCCTTGAGCCATGTGTGTGATCCAGAAACACCGGAGATGCATCAGCCTGCTTGAATTTGGAAGCGGTGCTCATGCATTGCTTAATATAGTGTCATATCAAACTAGGATGGTTTTCTAAGGAGGCTAAAACTCCTGTCTTGTAGTGCTGTATTTGTGTCTGAGACTCTTCTGTTGGCATGAAATAAAAACATGTGTTGTCATGCTTGCAAGGTTGTCCTGAGGTTAATTACCATGTTGTCCTGAAGTTAATGACCATGGTAAGAAAAGAAATAGCTGGGAACTGCGCTACCTTTCCCATACTCTACGCCTGTGCAGTTGTGTGTCAGAGGTGTTTCTTCTGATTTGGAAAACATTACTGAAAATCTATCCTGGTCTAAAAAGTAGCAGTGTGGCTAATGAATGCAAAGCTGGATACAGAATAGTATAAAACAGAATCCTGCTCAGGCTAAAATCTACGTGAAATTTCATCTAAACATAACATCCCAATGTAGTTAAATTTAGGGCCTTCCACTGTTCTTGTACTGGAGAAGTTAATGTGTTTGTCATTAAATGAATCAAACTGACTGTGAAGGCTTTGTAGTACAGAATGGCTTCAGCAGTTATTACTCTGCCAATAAGAAATGGACCAATAAGACACAGGCAGAACAGTTGAGATAGAAACCAGACTTTAATTGTATAACTTGTTTGATCTCTGATTGATACTAACGAGCTTACTCGTTTCTTAAGGGGCTGTACAACTCTGATGAGCGATTTGGACCGGGAATTGAGAGCTATCCAGATGGCTGTCAGGATGTTGGCTTGTGGCTGAGGAATAATTAAACTGTGTACTGAAGTACCTGGTTATTTTTCTGTCTCGGATCATCCAGAACACTTCAGATATGTTGATGCCAGTTCTCAAAGGACGTATATTTCTGTTGAGGGGGACCCATTTCTCCGTAGCTATAAACGTCTCCCCTTTGATGACAAGAATATTTTGCCTGAAGGAGTTTTTGCCTATTCCCATAACACAGATCATCTTACTTTGACTTGCACCTTTCCGAAAGAGTGTGATGCTTCATATTTTCAGAATACCTCCAAGCTGCCTGAGGAAGAACCTTGGCCTGTTGCAAAGTAACCCCCTTACTGGTCAGAATGCAGATGCGTGTTTATAAGCACAGGTAGCTGTTGATCATTTGTTTTTTATGTATGGATTTTTATAAATCATATCTATTATTTTCAAATATAAGTTGCATGATTGAAGCTGCTCTCCAAAAGTTTTTTTATAGTCTTGAGATGACAGGTTGCCAATGAGGATTTTTTTTAAATGAAACAAACAATTTGCGATACCAATGGTACCTTTCTGTGGTTGTCTTAACTCTTATTCTACTTCAAGGCTATAGAAAACATGCTGCAGCAAGTCTGCAGCTACTTGTAACTGCCCACTGAGCCTTAGGTTTATATGTAGCTTGATACTTGTACATGGAGATGTTCTTTGGGCAGGCAGAGTATGTTTTGGTTTGCTTTGTTGCTGGGAACACGTGCCACATGTGTGTATTTTATAGCCATAGCTAAAGCTGGTTATATAAATCAGATACTAAACAGATATGAATGTGCATGCTAAATATTCTGTTTGTAGAAACACTTGGCAGTTAGATTTTGCTTTCTAATTTTATAGGTGTTGGATGGCTGGACATTTATGAACTGTTCTGTAGCCAAAATCTGTGTGCTGCTGCCAGCAGCCCCTAGACTAGTTTGCCTTTCTGCCTGTAATTTAAGCAAACTTATACTATCTGAAATAGTTCTTAAAATGATAGCTGTTCATATTTTTGCATCTTACCCAGCAGCATGTTTTGCTCTTGATGTGTTTTTTCTTTAATTGCATTAGCGGCCTAAGAGTACCTAGCTGCTTAAATGCATCAGTGCTTTTTTCTCCTTTGCTAGGTGCTGTGAAGCAGAGTTTACTTCAGATGTCAACTTCATTCTCAGTGGAGTCCGCAGTACTTATGGGCCTCCAGGCCCCAAAGAACTTGCCTCAGAGCAGTTAATTCAGAAAGCGGCAAAAGGAGGCTTTGATGGGGTCTATACGATTCTGAGGGATGAGCTTGCTCATCCGGACGTAGCAGACAAACATGGATACACAGCACTTGCTGCTGCCGCTGTAAGACTCTGAGAATGACTCTTTACCATATGATGAGAAATTCCTGGTGTAGTAGCCTGGATTAGATTTTTCTCTTGTTCCATTACATAGTAAGTGTGAAGGGAGTGTTCAGTAAACAACAAAAGAGCAGGTGTGGCATGAGGAATATCTGTAATGAATGGTATCATGCCAAACCCCACAGTAAATAATAGTCTACAAAAAGAAGCACTTCAGTAAACATTAGAGATTATTTCAGCTGTCAAGTTTGTTTTCCGTTTGTGATTATGCAGTGGACTAGATCTGCGTTCTTGGGTATGACCCTGTCCTTATTACTGTTTTTTTCTTGTCCAGTCATAATCACATTCAGACAGGGTTATTTTGTTTTTGCTGGCAAGGGGTGGTGGTTAGAAACTGTGCATGCATGACTTGCTGTAGGGGAGGATGACCTCCGCTTTTCTTTGTGCCCTTTTCAGCTACCTGAATAGCTGGCATTCATTGTAAAAGTCCAGCAAAATTTAGATAATAATTTAGGGTGCTATATTTCTTTCTGTGTGTGAATCCTCACTGAGTTCCTGTGAAAGCTGGTAGAAATTGTTATAAAAAAGAGAGGAAGGTCAGGGATGTACTTGAGGATGCTCCAAGATACACATTCTGAACCCCGTAAGACATGGTTCAGTATCGTGTTTTTATTGTGTGGCAAATATAAACCTGAATTAGTTCAACAGTGTTGGCTGTCACTACTTTCAAACTGTGCTGCCTATTCTTTCCATGTAGAAACCTGCAAGTGCGTGAGTGTATGTGCAAGTACAGATGTTTACAAAATAAAATAACATCCTGAAGCATTTTCTCCTCTACAGGTTACTTCCCACAACGATATTGTCAATCTTCTTCTCGATAGTGGAGCTGATGTGAGTAAGTGTAGTGATGAAGGATTATCTGCTCTCTCCATGTGCTTTATTCTGTATTATCCAGCAGAATCTTTTAAGGGTAATATTGCTGAGAGGAACCTGCACAGATGCAAGGTTGGTTTATTTCTAATCTAAAATGTCAGAATCATGATATATTATCGTCTCAAGCTGTAAGTTTACTTTTCAGAATTACTTTACTGTGTTGACTCCCTAGGAAAAAGCCAGAACTTTTGTGCATCTTGCACTCTGAGGATGCAGAGTATTCTCTGCTCTTACACTACTAAGTCCTACTTCAAATGACCAAGCTCCAGTGCAGAAACAAGCTTACTCTGCAGTTGAAATAGGGCACTGTATTAATAGCACAGATGTGAGGCCATGTCTGCTAGGTATTTAAGACAGTGAAGATGCAGTGGGCAACTGGTGGGAATTACGAAAGCATCCAAGCAGGACAAGAGGATTTAGGTGGTTCCGATAGCACAGAGTCCTGCTGGCATGGTTGAAGTGTCAAGCAAGAAGCAATTCAACTGTCAGAGGAGTCTCTTGACCCTTAGGGAGTGTTTACAAAGGAAGACTCATGACCCTAGGCTTCCTCCTGCTGAAAAGAGAAGTACCTGCTTTAAATTGTCCTGTGGAGGAGCATGATACATATTTTGTAAGAGTACAAACCATGCAGTGGGGAAGGAGATGATAACAAGGGTGAAGCAGAGGGTCAGGAGTCGCCAAACAGTCTGAGAAGATAGAAGGAATCAAAGAGGGGCCTAGGCAGGTAGGGACTGTGTGGTCTTGGACGTGTTTCAGAGGAGGCTAGAAATGTAAGGATGTTGCTGAGGCTTTCAGAAGAGGCTACACAGGTCTAAATGCCCTCAAGAAACTTGTTGGAAATGAACTACAGAATAGTTTTTGGTTGCTGTAAAATACCTGTTCAAGTTCCAAGAGTATGTTTAAGTGGTGGCCCGTTACCAAAGTTGCAAGACTTTTGTGGGAAGGAAAGAAAGAGAGAGAGAGAGATGTATATAAAGCAGATGCTCAGAGATTCACAGAAAATCAGTGTGAAACTATTGCTTCTCATTTTGGAGTGAGAAAAGGAAATTAGGAATAAACAGGATTTGTTTCTGTCACGGTCTCTAAGATTCAGAAAGGAAAATGTGCTTTGCTTTCTCTTTTCCTCTGAGTTGAATACGAATCCAGAAGATTTGGAAACAGTGGTCTTGGAGGTCCTAGTTCTACATTCTCGTGCAAAATAATGCAGGTTGAAAATCTGTAAGAGTCTTGTAAACATGTTTTACTCACAAGGGAAATTGAGCAAGAAAATGTTCAGTTATTTGGTTTATTTAAAAAATAACTTAGCTACAAATTACTTCTAAATGATTTCCCTATCTGTTGTTAACTGAATTCCATTATTATTACATGCTCTTGTATTACTGTTATTACTTGTATTATTGTTCTGATGACTGAATATGCTGACTCACCCATTGAAAGTGTGGTTTTTCATTTTTGTAACTACTTTCTTTTATTTTTTTAATCTTCAAGCAGAACGAACAATCAGAACCGTCAGAAACAGCTAATGTGTCTGAAGGCGTAATCGCAGAGTAAGTCTCACTTATGCCCTATGAATGGGAGACAGAGTCTCCTAAGTCTCTTTGAACATAGAAGGCAACAATTAGTATTTCACATATTTCACAGAAGGGTGCAGCTATTGCAGGAAAAGCTAGTCAGATGTCAGTATATTTTTGTTTGTTTAACTATAGAAATCTCGTGTTCATATCAGTAGAAGCCACTCGTTTATATGCTCTGTTATAATTCAGGTTGGCAGAGTGTGAAGAGTGAAGCTGGAAAGTGTAGTTCAAGCTAAGGACCTCATGCTTGAACAAGACAAGATTTCTTGATTGCATACTTTGCAGCTTGTCACAGTCTGCTATGCACACCTGCAGTGTAGTGTGGACATGAGGAAAGATAAGAATATATTCAGCTTACTCTTTGAAGTTTTGACTACATTTGACCATGCTGGTTGTTTTCTACAGGTGTCTGTTTAGCCGCGTGGCCTGAAATGTAGTCTTTTTGTCTTGCTTTTATGGATCCCCCAAAGGGCCACATCTTGCCTTTTGTTTTGCCTCCAGAGCAGTCCCCAAAGATGATGAAATTTTTGTGTTGGGTTTTATGCCAGCGTAGGTCACTTTGACGTCTTAGAATTCCCACAATGAAAATTCCCTGTTGGCCTTCTTGCCCTTCATCCCTTGCATTTGGCTTTTGTGGCACATCTTGCCACCTCCCTTGCTTCTCATATGTATATTGTGTGTGTGTTGCATGTTTTTCATTGGAATATAAAGATGCACTGAATGTAGGGCTTGTGAGTAAAAATGAGTTAATGCCATGTGAGAAAAGAGGAGCCTCTGCCCAGATCACTATGTGGTAGAGTTTCTGGGTGATATCCAAGGACTGTTTGCTTTTTTTGATGGTGTTAGGTTTCTTTTTTAGGGGTGTGCATGTGTATTTTGCCTCCATGGAAATACAGATGGAATCATCAGCCTGCTGAAATACACTGTCCTAGTCCAGCATAGCTCTTGTTCCAGCTTTGGTTAAGGGAAACACAGAAAAAGTATCTCTGTTTTCTTGGGATGGATGAATGAAGTACGATAGAGGAAAGAACCTTCCAAACGGTCTTAGATGACAGGAAGGAGGAGTCAGTCTGTTTCTGTCATTAAACAAGTCTCACACTAAACGTTTAGAAGTGACACATGAGTGAATAGTGGAGATGCAGGGAACCTTACTTTGCCTATCCATTCCCATGCAACCCGAAGGAACTGCTTTTAAGTGCTGCCTTTTTAGTTTGGAGGGGTGAGATACCCTCTTCAGGTAATAATATTGTTGCCTGGGTGGAGCACGGCAGTTGTTGTGACACTGCTCTAAAGAATGAAGTCTTGTCTCTGCCAAATGCCATTTTTAATGTCTGCACCTGGGAGTCATCTTAGTTCACCATCATTTAGAGGTTTTTTGCAAGATGCTAATGAGTGATTCTGGTATTTTCCATGTCAACTTTAGACAGCAGAAGAGATGGGCAACAATCCAGCTGCTGCTTCACCGAGGTGCAGATCCCAATGCATGCTGGATACCAGCACCCCTTCTCTTCCTTGCCATTAAAGCTGCAGATGCAGAAGCAGAGAAACTCCTCTTAGAAAGGGGAGCCAGGACTGATGTGCGGCTTCCATCCAAGGTTTTATTGCATTATAATTGATAATGATGTAGGATTCTAGATGAGTGCAGCAGCTTCTGTGTCCTGCTGTAAAATCTGCAAGTAAGAACCAGCTTTAGAATGGACAAAAAGCTGTTTAAAGTGATTATCCTGTTCAAAGAACTATTTTATAGAAAGAACTCAAAGCTCCTTATTCCCTGAGTTTTCCTTCCTCATTATGTTTTCTTGTTGCCAAGCCCATGAATGACTGGGGAATGCTTGTGAAGCTGCTCCTCAAGTTGGTAACAGCTGTTGTGATTTTGGTACGTTGTGTATCTGGTACCTTGAGCTTTCCACTGTCCCGTAACTCAGTTTGTAGGTTCATGGTGGCTGAAAGTGAGACGTGGGAAGAGGAAGCTGGGATTATTCTTTTGAAAATATTTGGTACTGTTTTAAGTTGCGATAAACAGGAGTCTTAATGCTATGTTTCTTTTTTCAGTTTGGGGGTTTAACCCCTCTCCACATAGCTGTATCTATTCCTGGGGAGGAAGGAGTCCAGATAACACAGTACCTCCTGCATTCTGCATCAGATCTTGATGCAAGGGCAGAAGATGGAAATGAGGTATATGGTCCAGACCAGGTATGTTGCTTTGTGAGCTCAGCTTCTTGCAGCTCTTGAAGGCTGCACAATACATAAGCAGAGAGTTGAGCTTCCTGCCTGCTTGATTTCCGTGAAATTTTTGCATCCTACTGGAATAACTATGTTCCTTTAAAAAAGAAAAAAAGTAAAAAAAAAAAAAAAAAAAAAGCCACTGGAGGTCTGTATTATTGGGTTACAGTAAACACATCCATGTGTTTTGATGCCCCAGAACATTTTTGCTGTCATACCTTGTGGCGGACAGATGAGTGAACTTTTGCCTTGAACATTTCTTGGTACATAAGATGCAAGCGAACCATAACCCCGAACAAGCCATCTGTTCCCAGCGGAAACAGGACTGAGCTGCTGCGACCCCTGAAATGGTCTCCCTGCGACCATTCAGGACACACCGAGCCTGCGCTGAACCAGACCACGATCGGGCAGAGACTTTGGGACCTGGACTGCAAATTACTGCCGCTTAGCACAACTTCTATAAAAGTTGCTTAGCATGAGTAGCTAAATTTGCTGAAGCCTTAGGCCGCACTCCCTAGTTCAGTGAGAAAGGGCCCCAGAGCTGGTGCAGACTGGAAAGATAAGGGAGTTACCAGCAGTTTGCATTCCTATGCGTCACACTCCGGGAGGGAGGATGTCAAGGCTTTGAAATAAGGCCTGCTTGGGCGCCAGGACCCTGAGAAACAAAGCCTCCCCTCACTGCTGAAACAGTGTTAATTAGGGGGGGTCTGGATTGTATCCTCTTCATCAGGACCTTGGAAGATAACACTGTAAGTGTTAATTGCTGGAACAACACCTGTTTGTCAAGGCCCTGAGAAAGAAGGGCAGAGTAAAGATAACAATGATGAGACCCAATAAGGGAGCAGGAGACCCCAGACCCAAAGATTACTATTGGTCTGAACTGCCGCGTGAGGGGTGGGAAACTTAATTTGAAAAAGCTATAATTGCCCAGGGATTTCTTTGTTCAGGGTCCCTCTTCGGAGGCACCCAACTCGAGCTGTTACTACTGCACGCGTGTCATTACAATTTATTTATTTAATTTGCCTTGATTTGGCTCCAAACTTTTCAGCGGGAACCTAGGGTCGGACCCTGCTCAAGTTGTAATTACTGCACGCGCATCGCTAAAATTTACACCCAGGGTGAAGAGGACCAACGGGACGCCGCTGGATCCACGGGTGGTGATATCTCTTTCTCTCCCCCCCTTTTCTCTCTCTTTCTCTCTCTCTCTCCTCCCCTTTGCCTTTCCCCACCTTTATTCCCCACTCTGTGGAAAATAAAGTTAAAAGGTTGTATGATATTTGACCGGTTTTAGCGTCTTAATCTCGTCCTTGGGATCGTAACGAAACCCTCCCGATATTGGATCGGGACATCTAATTGGCGTCACGGACAGGATCCCTTGAGACGAGAGTGTCGTACAACCTTATGGTGTGCTGAGCGAGTGTGTGTACGAGACGTACGAACAAGTACGAAGCGAGTGCGGAGTTCCGATCTGCGGTTCCGCTCTCCCGCGAGGGAAGCGGCCGGAGACGAACGAAGCGTAAGGAAGGAGTGAATGCTGAGATCTTTAGTATATTAGTTGGTGGTTCGGCTCCTGAGGGTGTATAGGGGAAACTTGGATTTTAAGGTGTGACCCCCTCAGGATGAAATCCCCTTTGTAGGACGTTTTTGAACTAGTTTGTGGTTTGGCTCCTGAGGGTGTATAGGGGAAACTTGGACTTTAAGGTGTGACCCCCTCAGGATGAAATCCCCTTTGTAGGACATTTTTTGTAGTAGCTTACGGTTTGCCCTCCCGGGAGCGTATTGGGGAAACTTGGACTCATTTAAGGTTTGGCCCTCCCGGGACGAAATCCCCTTTGTAGGATATGGCTGCCCAGAAGGCAGGCGACTTTTGTGGAGAAATCGAGAAACTATATGACCTTTTGGAAATACACTGTTCTCGCCCCTCGCCCTCAGGACGAGACTGGGCACGGAACCATTGGTCCCAATTGCAAAGTGTAGTGGACCGGATAGCGGTCTTGCAAAAAGAAGCTAAAGTTAAGAGAGGAAAAGGGAAAGCTATTGTTTGTGCCGTGTTAGGAGCGTGCCTAGCAGCTGCGGTGGAGGAGAAGAAGGGGGCACCTTGTCAGGCGGAGGCTGCGAATGCCGCGCTGCAAGCGGCGGTAACAGCCCTGCAAGAACAATTACGGGAAACCAAGCGTGCGCTGGAGGAGGAGAAACACCAGGGTCTGATATTGAAAGAGGAGCTAAGAAACCAGCTCCTGAGGGAGACAGACACCCTCGCCGAAGGTGAGGTGCTGCCTGAAGGAAAAAGGGTACGCCAAATTTACCCCCAAAGGGACCTAAAAAGACTAAAGGAGGCCGTAGACGACCCCCCCCATATGTGCCCACTAGTCAAAACAGAATATATATACGAGGATGATAGCGACAACCGCCCCCAGGTTGTTACCAAAGAAATCCCTTTCACAGCTACCGAAATGGCCAAGCTGCGAAAGGATTTTGCCAGAACGGCTAGGGAATCTGAAACCGAATACGTGTGGAGGGTATGCCTGTCGGGGGGGGGACGGAATCCTGCTATCTGAAAAGGAGGCAGAGGGATATTGGGGCCCAGGCGTGTTCCTGACAACCGGCGATCGCCGAGCCCCGTGGTCCCTGACTCAGAGGGCCGCATATTGGGCAGGGGGGCTGAACCCTTTGGAAAGGGGGGATCCCCTAGCTATAACAGGTTCCGTCGATCAGTTGCTGGAAAGTGTACAAAAGGCAGCTTGTCTGCAAATGATGTATGATCGGGAACTCAAGCCAAACCTGAGCTCTCCGATGTTATCGCCAGTAGATCCCGAGAGGATGACACCCCTAATACGGGGACTTCCTGATTCCCTGAAACCTATTGGGATCCAATTGCAGGGGAGAATCCAAAATGTACCCCGCGAGGAGAGAATTGCGGCTGCCCTGGAGGGGATGGTAACCCCCGAGCATCAGCGGCTGGGAAAAAAGGTGTGGACCTGGGGGGAGGTAGCCCAGGAACTGATCAATTATGGGAGGAAATATGGGCCAGTCGGCCGGACTTATCAAAAAGCAGAAACTAGGGCCGTGCGGGCGGCAGAGCCAGCAAACAAGCCGCTGGCATTCTCTGGGAGGAGCCCAGACTTGGCCAGAAGAGAAAGATCCCTGACCCGGCAGGGACTATGGCAATTGGGGCTGCAAAAGGGTGTGCCCCGAGACTTGATGGACAGGCTCTCAACCAAAAAACTAGAGCTTCTGGTGCGAAGGTGGTCCGGACAGGGACTCCCGCCCAGACCGAAACTACCTTCCACACCGGTGTTAAACGTGGGAGAGGGGTTTGAGGGGGATGAAAGGGAGGCGGAAAACTAGCTCCTCCGTCCCCTCAGGGTGAGGGGGGAGGCAGAGGGTGGATGTTTATAAGACAGCTCACCTGCAATATCAAAGGGGATTTGTTAATCACTGTAGCGGTGGGGCCAAAGAGAAGGCCTGTAACCTTTTTAATTGACACAGGGGCCCAAATTACAGCACTAAAACGGAGTGAGGCAGAACGGTGTGGTATCTCGGCCCCCTCCAAACACCTAATAGTTTTAAATGCTCTGGGGAAGACCCAGACTGTGCCCATGACCCCGGTAACATTGTGGTTACCAGGGGAAGAGAGTCCTGTGGACACCATGGTGGCTGTGGGGCCTTTTCAAATGAACCTTTTAGGGATAGATGTCCTGAAGGGGAAACAGTGGCGAGATACCCAGGGAAATTCCTGGTCTTTCGGTGTTCCTCAAGTTAGAAGACTAACCAGAGATTTCGGGGTGGCAGTGCGCTTGCTGCAAGCGGCACCTCCCCTCCCCCCTTCCCGGCTGACTAATGTAAAACCCTACCCGTTACCTTTGGGAGCCAGGGAGGGTATTACCCCAGTATTGGAGGACCTGAAAAAACAGGGAGTTGTGATCCCGGCACAGTCCCCCTTCAATTCCCCTGTATGGCCAGTTCGAAAACCAAATGGCAAGTGGAGACTAACCGTAGACTATCGGCAACTAAATAACAATACAGGCCCATTGACGGCCGCTGTGCCAAATATTGCTGAGTTGATAACGACTATCCAGGAGCAGTCCCACCCTGTGATGGCAACAATCGATGTCAAAGACATGTTTTTTATGGTCCCTTTGCAGCCTGAGGACCAAGAGCGTTTTGCCTTCACGTGGGAGGGACAGCAATACACGTTCACCCAACTGCCTCAGGGGTACAAGCACTCCCCTACGCTAGCCCATCATGCGCTAGCACAAGAGCTTGAAACTGTCCCCATACAGGTGGGAGTCAAAATTTATCAATACATAGATGATGTGCTCGTGGGAGGGAGCCGGGTAGAGGACGTTGAGAAAACGCAGTGCGACATTATTGCCCACCTAGAGCGGATAGGGCTGACAATTCCGCCCGAAAAGATCCAAACTCCCTCCAGCGAGGTAAAATTTCTGGGAATTTGGTGGAGGGGAGGGATGACCTGCATTCCCCCGGATACCCTATCCTCATTGGACTCAATTAAAATGCCGGAGTCCAAGAAGGACTTGCAACATGCTTTAGGGCTGCTTGTGTTTTGGAGGAAGCACATTCCCGATTTTTCAATTATTGCTAGGCCATTATATGACTTACTATGGAAAAGGGCTCACTGGGAGTGGACCTCGGTCCACGATGAGGCGTTGCAGCTGCTGGTCTTTGAGGCAAATGCTTACCAGGCCTTGGGGCCAATCCACCCCACCGACCCTATCCAGATTGAATGGGGGTTTGCCCGGACCGGACTCTCTATCCACCTGTGGCAGAAGGGACCAGAGGGGCCTACACGGCCCATCGGGTTTTATTCACGTAGCTTCAAAGACGCTGAAAAGCGGTATACTACATGGGAGAAGGGGCTGTTTGTAGTCAGCCTTGCTCTAAGGGAGGCTGAACGAACTATTCGAAAACAACCCCTAGTTCTCCGAGGTCCATTTAAGGTAACCAAAGCAATCCTGGCAGGGACCCCGCCACTTGACGGGGTGGCTCAGAGAGCCTCTGTACGAAAATGGTATGCACAAATAGAGCATTATTGTGAAATTTTTTCTGTAACGGAAGGAGCCACTAAAATATTAAATATACAAGATGAAGTAGACTTGAATAAAGAAAACCCCCAACTCCCCCCTGTAATTCAAGTAGCTCCCCCATTTTCCGATCAGATCCTAAATGCATGGTTCACAGACGCTTCCTCAAAGCGGGAAGGGAAAACCTGGAGATACCGGGCTGTGGCGCTCCAGGTGGGGACTAAAGAGCAGATCATTACAGAGGGAGAGGGCAGTGCACAGGTGGGAGAGCTAGTTGCAGTGTGGAGCGTATTCCAACGCGAAAGCCAGGCTACTTCCCCAGTACACATCTACACAGACTCTTATGCGGTGTTCAAAGGCTGCACGGAATGGCTTCCTTTTTGGGAACAAAACGGTTGGGAGGTTAATGGAATACCAATCTGGCAAAAGGAGAGGTGGCAAGATATCCTTGCAATTGCAAAACGGGGGAAGTTTGCAGTGGCATGGGTGGCTTCCCACCAACAAAACAATACCCCGACGGGCCGGTGGAATGCTGAAGTAGACGAATTAGCTCGGTTAGCTCCATTACAAAGTGCCCAGATACAAGAAAACTGGGAGTACTTATTAGAGTGGCTGCATGTAAAAAGGAGGCACTCAGGGATCAACGATCTCTTCCGCGAGGCACAAGCTCGGGGATGGCCGGTCACTAGAGAGGAGTGCAAAACTTGCATATCCGCCTGCGAGCAATGCCGTGTCCGTTTGGACAGGCACCCCCTAGAAAACGAGCCCCTGCACCTCAGGGAAGGAAAAGGCTTGTGGGAGGCCTGGCAGATCGACTACATCGGACCTTTCCGAAAATCAGCAGGGAAATGTTATGTGTTGGTGGGAGTCGAAATAGTATCCGGACTTGCACAAGCCCGGGCCTGCACCAAGGCGACCGGAGAGAACACGGTGAAGGCCCTCAAGGAATGGTTCGGAACCTTTCCCAAACCACAGGCTATTCAATCTGATAACGGCTCACATTTCACTGCGAAAATAGTCCAGGAGTGGGCAGCTCGGGAAGGAATTTCGTGGGTGTTCCACACCCCATACTACCCACAAGCGAATGGGATTGTGGAGCGAACCAATGGGTTGCTCAAGCGTTTTTTAAAACCGCACAAACCAGGGTGGGATGAGCGAGTGGGGGAGGCAGTGACCAACGTCAACAGCCGCTGGGGGACAAATGGATGCCCCAAAATTGCGGCATTTTGTCCCCAAGCCCCAACA
The DNA here is from genome assembly GCF_036370855.1 of Dromaius novaehollandiae. Lineage (NCBI taxonomy): Eukaryota > Metazoa > Chordata > Aves > Casuariiformes > Dromaiidae > Dromaius > Dromaius novaehollandiae. Next base: position 135,069 of record NW_026991310.1, read on the forward strand.
CTCATACCTGCCTCCCAGAGCTCTGATTCCCCTGATATCCCATCCCGTTCCCCTGGCCAACCTGTTTTGGTCGAACTTCCCACAGTGGGAGCCGTACCGCTCGTATTAGACACTCCGATAAATAAATATACTTGGACAGCAAAAGATGCTAGTGGGAAAACCCACAAGATTCACACAAAATGGATTATTCCCTCCTTCTGACCCGAGGAGCGAGTTTGTTTTTTATTTCTGTTTTTAAGGGTGGCGATCTGACCAAGATGCACCTACTGCTCTGGACCATCCTGATTCAAGGATGCATCCACAGAGGCGACGAACGACCACTCCCTCTACCTTCCCCCAACCCATTTAATCCCTTCGAGAACAACGAGTTTGTGTTGCTGGCGAAAGCAGTAAGCCAAACTTTCAATTTAAGCCACTGCTGGGTTTGCGGAGGACCGCTAGGGTTATCAAGTTGGCCGTGGATGTCCACACCCCTCACCCCAGACCAGATCGTAAGCAATTATAGCGAAACCGTGGAAGACACGTGGGACGACAGTGGGACCTGGCCAATTCAGTTCCCAGCCATGGGGCAGTATTGTTTAAATCGTACCCAGGAGGGAGGAATTGAGGTGGGGGAAAGTAAATGTCGATGGACATTCACTCGTAGGACACTCGATAAAGACAAGAATCTACACCTATGGACTTGGCTCGATGAAACGGGGCGCGGTCGGGGATTTGAGGGATACTGGTCAAACAAAAATGAAACTTTAATTCTCCAACGACCCAATTATCCCCCTTACAAGCAAATCTGCAAATGGAGAGGTACTTTTGGGGCTTGGTATTGTACCGGCCAAATAGGTGATGGGGCAACCACATTTTTCAGCCCTCTGGGTGACAGAGACACAACTTACTTTCAATTTCCACCTGGAATAAATGGGCCATTTGCTCAGGGCATTGGAGCTAAGAAGGGGCATTATTGGATCTGCGGACACACAGCATATAAATTTTTACCTGCTGGATGGTCAGGAATTTGTTATATAGGGATTATCAGACCTTTGTTTTTCCTTTTACCAGAAACAGGCGGACCTCGGCTAGGCGTAAAGGTATATGATAACCTCGGAGACAGAAGGGTTGCCCGTAAGACGCGGTCCATTAAGGTAGATTTGGGTGGGACGCAAAAATGGGGAAATAATGAGTGGCCTCCTGAACGAATAATTCAACATTACGGGCCGGCAACCTGGAACCCTAATGAACCAATATCGGGGGCGAGGGAACCAATTTATAACCTAAATCGAATAATCAGACTACAAGCGGCTCTAGAAATTATTACCAACAAAACCGCTGATGCAATAGATCTTTTAACTCTGCAATCTCAACAGATGCGCACGGCAATCCTTCAGCACCGCATGGTTTTAGACTATCTATTAGCTGAAGAGGGAGGGGTGTGTGGGAAATTAAATATTTCCAACTGTTGTTTAGAAATAGATGATGTAGGCGAAGTAGTTCTCCAGTTAACCAAAGATATCAGAAAAATAGCCCACGTCCCTGTCCAAACCTGGAACAGCTGGAGTGGCGATTTGTGGGCCTGGTTACCGGGGGCACTGTGGGTGAAACAGTTAATATTGTATTTGTCATGCGTGGTTGCCGCTTTGATGTTCTTACCTTGTATAATTCCTTGCTTTGTTCAATTAATCCGACATGTTGTGTCAAATATGCAATTTGTTCCGACCACCTCACCTGACGGCATAAAGAAAATCCGTGCCATCCATCGGCCACGGCCAACCACAGTACCCATCATTTAAAACCCACTCCCAGTTTATCCTGAAGGAGGCAACTGCATATTAACATCCACAACGCATTTGCTAACTGTTTTATACTTGTTGTAACAATCACTTACCTTGTTATCTCAGTTTTGAATTTTGTTCTATGAAGTTAAAGAATTAGCTTGCATTGAGCAAGACCTCTGTTTAATCGCTGTCAAGTACCTTTCCTTTTACTCTTCCCACAACTTGTTCCCTGCGTGCTTCTATCTTTTCTATATTTCCTACTGGTCTCTCTCTCTCTCTGTCTCATATTATCACCATGGACGAAGGCTATGAAGACTTCAGGAAGGAGACGTACCAATCAATGTTTAAGTCACGGGGTGGTGTGGCGGACAGATGAGTGAACTTTTGCCTTGAACATTTCTTGGTACATAAGATGCAAGCGAACCATAACCCCGAACAAGCCATCTGTTCCCAGCGGAAACAGGACTGAGCTGCTGCGACCCCTGAAATGGTCTCCCTGCGACCATTCAGGACACACCGAGCCTGCGCTGAACCAGACCACGATCGGGCAGAGACTTTGGGACCTGGACTGCAAATTACTGCCGCTTAGCACAACTTCTATAAAAGTTGCTTAGCATGAGTAGCTAAATTTGCTGAAGCCTTAGGCCGCACTCCCTAGTTCAGTGAGAAAGGGCCCCAGAGCTGGTGCAGACTGGAAAGATAAGGGAGTTACCAGCAGTTTGCATTCCTATGCGTCACACTCCGGGAGGGAGGATGTCAAGGCTTTGAAATAAGGCCTGCTTGGGCGCCAGGACCCTGAGAAACAAAGCCTCCCCTCACTGCTGAAACAGTGTTAATTAGGGGGGGTCTGGATTGTATCCTCTTCATCAGGACCTTGGAAGATAACACTGTAAGTGTTAATTGCTGGAACAACACCTGTTTGTCAAGGCCCTGAGAAAGAAGGGCAGAGTAAAGATAACAATGATGAGACCCAATAAGGGAGCAGGAGACCCCAGACCCAAAGATTACTATTGGTCTGAACTGCCGCGTGAGGGGAGGGAAACTTAATTTGAAAAGCTATAATTGCCCAGGGTTTTTTCCTTTTTGGGGGGGAAACTCGCTCTCTTGCTCTCTCGTCCCTCGTCGGAGGCACCCAGCTTGAGCTGTGATTCGAGCGGAGTCAGCGGAACATCATCGGCCTCGGAGTGGTAGTAGCTAGCTTCTTCTCTCCTTTTCCAACTTTTCTCTGTCTTTTCCCCTTACCCTTGTTCCCCGCTTCCCTTCGCCTCCCCTTTGCTTTCCCCCCCACCTTTTCTCTCCACTCTGTGGAAAATAAAGCTAAAAGGTTGTACGATATTTGACCGGTTTTAGCGTCTTAATCTCGTCCTTGGGATCGTAACGAAACCCTCCCGATATTGGATCGGGACAGTTGCTCCCCCTGCCATCTTCTCGGGTTTTCTGATTACGCGTTCTTCTTGTGGTTTCACGCGCCTTTTCTCATCTGTTCTTCTTCTCCTGTCTGCTGTCTTTGCTGCTAGGAGGGATCATCGGCCATTCAGGGTGGTCCTCCCCTGCAATAAAGCTCAGACATTCATTAATTCACCTGACTCTCTGCTTCCTGTCTTGTCCTTGCCCTGAGGTCTGGGCGCACCCACTTCGCAGGGACCCATCTTACCACTTCTCCCTGCCTGACCGCTGCATACCCTCGTCCTTGGGTTACCAGCTGCCACCCCTCTTCCCATTCTCCTTTTTCCGGGATTCAGACCTTTACGTCTGGTCCCTTGTGCATCGCTCGGACCGCCCAATGCTTTTCCGCTGGCGTCTTGTTCTCCTCCCCCCTGATGAACTGATTCAGACCGAATAAGGCGCGCTTAATTATTTCTGATTGTTTGTGCGCGGGGATTCTTTGTGTATATCCTTCCCCCTCCCCAAGAATCTCGATCCTTTGCTTTAAAGTGCGGTTTGCTCGCTCGACAATGGCCTGACCTGTGCTATTATAGGCAATACCGTGCACTAGCTTAATTCCCCACCGTACGGCCCATTCTCTCGTGCTTTGCGCTGTGAAACACGTGCCGTTGTCTGTTTTAATAGTTTCTGGGGCACCCAGCCAGGCCATTGCCGTGTGCCAATGCAACTGTGCCGCCCGCGCTGTGACTCGTTTATGTTGGGTCGCCACGATGATACCGCTGTGTGTGTCCACTGTGACAGCCAGCCAGGGCCGTGGTCGAAGTCGCTGGCATATTGTGAAGTCCGTTTGCCATATTTGGTTTCCTTTCAGCCCCCTGGGGTTGATGCCGGCGCCCCACAGGGGTTTTTTTTTGGCAATACGGGCAAGCCGCAACCACTTCACGAGCTGTGGTGAGGGGGATGTTGCAGCTTTTTGCCAGTGCTTTTGCACCAACATGGAGAAGGTCGTGCACCTGCCTTGCTTCTGCGACTGTCCACACACCTTTGGCCGCTTGATCGGCTTTATTGTTGCCTTCTTGGTACACTCCTTGGATTGCCTCATGACTCCGAACATGAATAACAGAGGCAGTGGCCCGCCGCTGTTGTAGGGCTTCTTCTAGCATTAGCGCAATGGGCGATCCGGCCCATCCGGGATACGACATGTTGTGTAACAATTTAAAGACGAACATGGAGTCTGTCACTACATTCAAATGCTCTTCTGGCCACATTTGCAATGCCTGCGCCACAGCTCGGGCCTCTAGATGCTGTACGCTACTGTCCGGCTCGCTGATCTTCACTCGGTGCCATTGGGCCTTTTGATCTTGCCACACAATGACCGCTGCCCTGGTCACCGATGACGCGTCGGTGAACACTGTGCGCCCTGGTGCAGGTCGCTGTAGCACTCGGGCTTTCAGATGGGGCCGAAGGACGGAGAGGTGTGTATACATCTCCAGCACAGGCGATAATCTGATTGTTCCTGGGAATCCTTCTAAAGCTATTGCTATACTATCTTGTTTCTGGACCACGCTGTCCCATTGACTCCTTTTTACCGGCAGGTAAATGGACTCAGGCTCCTTCGCGAAGTGCCGAACGGTGGCGGTTCATCCCTTCTGTATCATCTGTGCCAACGCTGTTACGATTGTGACGTATGCCGTACTTATTTGGTTCGACACTATCCACCATACGACTTCCGGACGCTCCGGTGTCCCTTGTCCTAGAACGCCTATGGCTCCTGTTCTTGTAACTGCCACGTACAGATTGATAGGTCTGACCGGGTCGTATCTCGTTACTCCGCCCTTTGCCATGACATCTATTTTTCGGAGGGCTTCTAACGCGTTCGGTGTCATCTGCCTCGGTTCCCATGGTTTGTGGCCCTTGAGCAACTCGAACAGTGGCTCCATCCACTCCTTGGGAATACCTATCAGCCCTCGCAGCCATTGGAGAGCTCCAACTAATTACTGTACATCATGCAACGTCCGTATCTCTCTATTGAGCTTTATCGGCTGTGGCACCACAGCTCTGGGGAGGATGGTGGTTCCCAGATAGTCGACAGATTCTCCCCTTTGCGTCTTCGCTTTCTGGACGTACAATCCCGCTTCATTTAGGCAGTTAATTACTGCCTGTTCTGCCTGATCGGTTTCTTGCTGGGTCTCTGCAGCTATTAGGAGGTCGTCCATGTAATGGATGATAAGCGCGCGCGGGAGCTGCGCCCTTACCGGCTGCAATACCTTAGCTACTGCCGCCTGACAAATCGTAGGTGAATTTTTCATGCCCTGCGGGAGGACTGTCCATTGATATCGTGCTGCTGGCTCCTGCAGATTCTCTGAGGGCAGTGTGAAGGCAAATCAAGCTTTGTCCTGAGGGGCTAATGGTATAGAGAAAAAGCAATCTTGGATATCCATCACCACCACTGGCCAATTCTTTGGTATTGCTGATGGTAGTGGCAACCCCAGCTGGAGGGCACCCATCGCTTCCATCTGCTGATTTACCGCTCGTAGGTCGTGCAGTAATCGAAATTTAGACTTATCCTTTTTGTGTATCACAAATATAGGAGTGTTCCAGGGACTGTGGCTTTCCTCCAGGTGTCCCTGCTCTAGTTCTCTACTTACTATTTGTCGAGCAGCCGCCAATTTGTCCCCTGTCAATGGCCACTGCTCTACCCACACAGGCTCATTGGAGCACCATGTCAGCGGGACAGCGAAATGAGCCCCGAGGAGGTAGGCAGTGGCCCTTACCCTAAATTTGTCAGGTGAAAGCCGCTTTGCAATAAGGCATCTCGCCCTAACAATGGTTCCCCTATGGCAGTTATGTACGGTCGCACACGGATGATCTGAGCAGGCCTATCCGGGTCCTCCAATACAATTGTGATATCGGTTTCAGAAATCATAGCCTCCGCCCTGCCTCCCACTCCATCTAACGAGCTTGCCACTTTTGCTGGCCAACTCGATGGCCACAACCACGAGGGCACACATGTAACATCTGCCCCCGTATCTAGCATCATTATTAAGGGGATGCTAGGAGGACCCGCCCCTGGTGGGCCTATCAGATGCGCTTTCACTCGGGGTCTCTTCTCACACCCTAAGACCAGGGCCACGCGGGGTTTCCCTTCGGAGTTTGGTCGCTGGAGCTGTCCATCAGCGGTGTGTTGTTGTTGACGGGGGCTACTTGAGGCCGGCTCACCGGGGAGGGGTGGCCCCCTAGTTGCCCTCCCCGCTTCTCGTTTCCCGACCGCCGACAATCTCGTGCTCTGTGTCCTGGTTTTCCACAGGCCCAGCATGTAAGGCTCCCCATACCACCTGTTGGGCGCGCGTAACTTCCCTTATTCATGCACTGTGCTCTCAAATGGCCCATTCGCCCGCAGCCAAAGCATGGGCCTCCTTTTGGACCTCCTCTAGCTCTAACCTCCGGCATTGCCATAACTGCTGCAGCAATCTGTAGGGCTGTGGTCTTGTCCCGGTGTTCTAATACGTACTTGATCGTCTGCCCTAGACTTGCTCCCTTAGGCGCTGTTCTTAGGATTTCTTTTGTCAACTCGTTGCCCTGTTGTTTGATACATTCCAACATCACCGCTCCTTTTGCAGCGTCTGGTAAAGATGCAAGTTCTACTGCTGCCTGTAACCTGTCACAAAACTTGTCAAACGGCTCTCCCACTTTCTGCTTCACAGTCGTCCATGGGTCTGCCTGCTGCACCAGTGGCCCAATATCATCAAAGGCCTTTCGAGATGCTTCTGTTGCCGCCAGTATCTCCCGAGGTCTCAGGCCCGCTGCCTGCTGCTGGGGTGTAGCCATGGCCGCATCATTTCCTCTTAACCGCGTTAGGGTGGATTGGCCCAGTGGGTTCTGCAGGTCTGCCTGCGCGGCCATCAACGCCTGCTGCAGGCGCGAGGTCCACGCTTCTTTCCACATAAGGACCATCGTGGGCGATAAGACCAGTTGCGCGAGGGTGCGACAATCCCACGGTACTAGGCCTCCCGCGTGCGCCGCGTCCAGCAACGTCTGTGTCACCGGGTGTCGCAGGCCCTGTTCTTGCACTGCTTTCAATAGCTGTTGTACCGTCTTTGGGTCGAGGGGCACCCATTCCACTACCCCCCCCCGGGGCAACTCGTACTGGGAAGGCCCCTATTGGCGCACGAAACTTGAGGCCACTCAGGGCACATTCCGTCGCTATCAGTTTCCAGTCCGTTAGGGGAATTTCTTTTCCCCCTCCCGCTTGGGCGGAACCTGCTGTCTCTAATAGCCCTCTTTGTTTAGCTGCTGCCTCTAATAGCCCTCTTTGTTTAGCTGTTTCTTCTTCCAGAGCTGTAAGCAGCATAAACATCTGCTCCATATCTCTTGTGACTTTCCTCCTCCTCCTTTTTTTTTTTTTTTTTTTTTCCCGCCTCTGACTGCGGCGGGGGAACTCCGCCCTAGTTACTGCATCTTCGTCGTTATTCCTTCTAAGGAGTCAGAGTCTGTGCCTGAGTCTTCAGTCTCCTCCTTCCGCAATGCTGGTCGACGCCCACTCCTCTCTCGGCCAGCGCCATCTTTCCCCTGGTGCAGCACCCTCGGTCTTTCCCCTGCTTCTGGTCTTTCCCCTGCTTCTTCTCTTCTTTCGTCCTCCCACTGCACCCGAATCATGGCCCCCGGTAGCCAGTCTCGGGGATCATCCACTATAATCGGTCTTTCCTTTTCTTCTGCCTCCTCCACTTTCACCTTGCTTTCTTTTCCTCTACCCGCCACTGGCTTTTTCATATCTCGGTCTCCACAAAGGTCTCCTGCTTCTCCCCCTTCCATCGCCCTCATCTCTTTCCACAGATACCGCGGCGGTGGCGGAGAAGAGGGCATTATTGGGTAAGCCTCTGGAGTTTCTGCCTCCCCCTCTCCCTGCTCTGGTTCTTGATAAACCACCTCCTCCTTTATGTCTGTTTCCACACTCTCCGTTTTCACTTCATCCCCTACTATCGTCTCTCCCTCTATCGCCTCCGTTCGCTCCTCTGCGTTCGCTGCTGTCTGTGTCGCCATTTCCGCGGACATGTGCAGCGCCGCGCGGGCAGCCTGCCAGGTCTCAAGCTCCTCCCTAGTCCTTTGTAAAATGATCGTTATGTCTCCCCATGTCTTAAGCTCTGCGGCCTTCTTAGTGGCCATAGCTCTCTGAGCAAGCGCTCGAGTGCATTTCTCCCAGTTAGAAGGGGAAAAAATGTCCCCTGTTCTAACTATCGCTCCATCTTTCAGGAGCCGCCCGACGCAGTTCGCAACTGCATCCGCTCTCATAGAGAGCACCCATTCCCGGGCACCCACGCGTACAACCTTAAGTACCGCGTCCATGATCCGGATCCTCTCGACCGCCTGCGGTCCGCCGTCTCAGGTATCACGTCGGGGTCACCACTTGTCGCCTTCTGATGCGACAATCTCCCGTCCGCCTGAGATGGCACGGAGGCTCCCCCTGCCTCCGGGCCAATGAGCACTGACACCAATATGAGGATGCTGCAAATGGCGTTTATTGTACGTATGTATTCGCTTATATACCTACAAGCCTACTGCTATCTCTACGTCATATCCTTCCTCTTCCTTCCTCTTTCCGTGCCATTGCGAGATCTTCCGATCGCCGTTCCCTACAGACTCCCACTGCTACTGTTGCATTTCTGTGACCCTTCAGGAATTCTACTCTCTCCCTATGAGGAAAGATCAAAGTAAACACTGGGAAGCCTTACGTAAGAAGTACCTGAAGACAGCAAGGACAAGGTCGCCTTCATCAACAGCAAGAAGGGAAAGGGAACATCTGTGGAAGGCCCAGGTACCAGAAACCTTGTGAAACACGCAGTAAAATAGCATTTCTCTCCTCCAGAAGAGCTGAGCTTTGAAGGTCTCCAAGTCAGCATGGCATCATTGCTGCAAAATTGCAGGGCAGGTGACTCCTATCTGTCATGCTTGCCTGCTTATTACTGTAAGGGAGATGTAGTTAGAAAAAGCCAAAGGGCAAAGCCAGCAATCTGCCATGGTGAGCACATACACTGATCATCCCTCCCCCGAACTCAGACAAGCTCTGTTTCAGCTATCTGCACTTGCATTTGGACACATCTGTTCACAGTCCAATGACCTGAGCCATACCTAGACTACCTATAAGGCAGCTAGTTCTTTTATTTAGTCTTCACTGCATTGGAATGATCAGGAACATTATTCGTAATAGGAAGGCACATTTTCTGGAAGTTTAGTTTTTAACCGAAGCACTAGGATTTCCTTCCAAGCATGCTGACATTAAGAAAAGTTCTGCTTGTCTCAATGCACAAGGGATGAAGTCTTTAACTTCACTGGACAAAAAGATTTGAGAAGGAGTGTTGTAAACATGCCTTTGCAGCACTACAGGCCTTCAGTGCTGATCAGTGGTATGGCCTCTGCCCACACTTCCATCTAAACTGCATGCTACTTTTTGCCCCTGCATAGTGGTAGAAACTGTATCTGTTGAGATATTCTGGCTAGGTGCTGGATGAAATGGAAAGTAAAAAAGAGTTCTGAAAAACTGTGAGGGCTTTTGATTAGAAATTCCTTTAAAAAACACAAAACCACCACCACCAAAAAACAAAATCCCAACTCCTGGGGCAGGCGGAGGTCCTTCTTCTGGTTCCCCCTCTACTGCCACAGCATCCTGGCCAGAATTCACCCCTGGGATCTGTATGCTGGCAAACAGCCCTGTGTCTTTGCAGCATGCTTGTCTGAGATTCTCCCTTCCTTTGCAGAAACCCACTGTTTCTTGGGGCACCACGCAAATCCCTTCTGCCAGCATGAGGAGGAAGGTGACCAGCCCAGATCTCATAGAGGGAATGATGAGGAACTGGAAAGAGGATGGCGAATCATCCTCAGAGAAGGAGGGTGACAACTCTCTGGAGATACCCCCAAAAAGGTAAGTATGGAGCAAGTCGTGCCAAGGCCTGGGGCAGCTGAGTAGCACTGACCCATCTGCAGGGTCAAGGATCCAAATCCCTGATCCGTGGCTCTCCTCTGAGCTGTCAAGCCATGGGGAGACCTGGGGTCAGGAGCCCCCAACTCCAGGTGCCTTTCTGCAACCCAAAGCAAATGCCTAAACCTCCTGCTGTGGGCACCAGTGAGACTCTGTGTGCAGGGCCTGGGGAAGGTGAGAGGCAGGAAGGTTTCGGCCAGAGCGTGAGTGAGGGTTTCTTCCTGTTGTTCTAGGCCAATTTCCCCAGGGACAAGCCAGGCCCTGCTCGAGATAGTGACGTGCATCGTGGGACAGGTTGACCGAAGTCGGAGGGGACACAGGCATGAAGAGAGGGATCAGGAAGATAAGCTGAAGTGGTAAATATATCCAGATATGGGTGGTGTTTCCCCTCAGGCAACGCCCTTGCTTCCACCCCCAGCAGCAGCAGGGGAAAGAAGGGCTGTTCCCAACACACACTTCCCCAGTAGAGCCACCTTCTGCTGCAGAGCGGGGTGCCCAGCCTGGGAGCAAAGGATGGCAATCTTCCCTGTGCTCCCACTAACTCCTCTTGCTGTGTGTCTGCAGTGAGCTGGCTGTTTTGAAGTGGAGAATGTGCAGGAAAAAGAAAAGCCAAGGCAATGACACTCCTGTGGCTGGACCCCAACCTGCACAAACTATTTGTGACAGTCCTGAGAGAGCAGGACAGGTACCTGATAGACAGTGATGTAATTCTTGTCTCATAATTCATTGTAGAAAAGCACCGTTATATGGCTACAGAGTCTGAAATAGCTAATCTGTACGCATTTGAACATTAAGTGATTTCTTCTGGAGCTTCCTTTAAACCACGTATCTTCAGTTGTTTGTCTTTTTGGAGTGTGTTCTTTGCTCCCGTCATCTTATGCAACATATCAGGCCATCTTCCTTGGCACCATTCTTAATGGAGATAAAAAGGCACTGTTCATAATGCAAATAAAAATGCCAGGCTTTTCTAGGGTAGGAAATAATTTCTATTCAGATCATTGTTCAGTTTGTGCTTTGGTTGTGCCTGTTATAACTGAGGAGCAGACATGGCTGATAGAAAGGCTAAAGACAAGGGGCAGAAGAGAGGGTGAGAACTAAAAAAATCCCACAAAGCACAGATGAGACTCCCACTGCTACTGTTGCATTTCTGTGACCCTTCAGGAATTCTACTCTCTCCCTGTGAGGAAAGATCAAAGTAAACACTGGGAAGCCTTACGTAAGAAGTACCTGAAGACAGCAAGGACAAGGTCGCCTTCATCAACAGCAAGAAGGGAAAGGGAACATCTGTGGAAGGCCCAGGTACCAGAAACCTTGTGAAACACGCAGTAAAATAGCATTTCTCTCCTCCAGAAGAGCTGAGCTTTGAAGGTCTCCAAGTCAGCATGGCATCATTGCTGCAAAATTGCAGGGCAGGTGACTCCTATCCGTCATGCTTGCCTGCTTATTACTGTAAGGGAGATGTAGTTAGAAAAAGCCAAAGGGCAAAGCCAGCAATCTGCCATGGTGAGCACATACACTGATCATCCCTCCCCCGAACTCAGACAAGCTCTGTTTCAGCTATCTGCACTTGCATTTGGACACATCTGTTCACAGTCCAATGACCTGAGCCATACCTAGACTACCTATAAGGCAGCTAGTTCTTTTATTTAGTCTTCACTGCATTGGAATGATCAGGAACATTATTCGTAATAGGAAGGCACATTTTCTGGAAGTTTAGTTTTTAACCGAAGCACTAGGATTTCCTTCCAAGCATGCTGACATTAAAAAAAGTTCTGCTTGTCTCAATGCACAAGGGATGAAGTCTTTAACTTCACTGGACAAAAAGATTTGAGAAGGAGTGTTGTAAACATGCCTTTGCAGCACTACAGGCCTTCAGTGCTGATCAGTGGTATGGCCTCTGCCCACACTTCCATCTAAACTGCATGCTACTTTTTGCCCCTGCATAGTGGTAGAAACTGTATCTGTTGAGATATTCTGGCTAGGTGCTGGATGAAATGGAAAGTAAAAAAGAGTTCTGAAAAACTGTGAGGGCTTTTGATTAGAAATTCCTTTAACAAACACAAACCCACCACCACCAAAAAACAAAATCCCAACTCCTGGGGCAGGCGGAGGTCCTTCTTCTGGTTCCCCCTCTACTGCCACAGCATCCTGGCCAGAATTCACCCCTGGGATCTGTACGCTGGCAAACAGCCCTGTGTCTTTGCAGCATGCTTGTCTGAGATTCTCCCTTCCTTTGCAGAAACCCACTGTTTCTTGGGGCACCACGCAAATCCCTTCTGCCAGCATGAGGAGGAAGGTGACCAGCCCAGATCTCATAGAGGGAATGATGGGGAACTGGAAAGAGGATGGCGAATCATCCTCAGAGAAGGAGGGTGACAACTCTCTGGAGATACCCCCAAAAAGGTAAGTATGGAGCAAGTCGTGCCAAGGCCTGGGGCAGCTGAGTAGCACTGACCCATCTGCAGGGTCAAGGATCCAAATCCCTGATCCGTGGCTCTCCTCTGAGCTGTCAAGCCATGGGGAGACCTGGGGTCAGGAGCCCCCAACTCCAGGTGCCTTTCTGCAACCCAAAGCAAATGCCTAAACCTCCTGCTGTGGGCACCAGTGAGACTCTGTGTGCAGGGCCTGGGGAAGGTGAGAGGCAGGAAGGTTTCGGCCAGAGCGTGAGTGAGGGTTTCTTCCTGTTGTTCTAGGCCAATTTCCCCAGGGACAAGCCAGGCCCTGCTCGAGATAGTGACGTGCATCGTGGGACAGGTTGACCGAAGTCGGAGGGGACACAGGCATGAAGAGAGGGATCAGGAAGATAAGCTGCAGTGGTAAATATATCCAGATATGGGTGGTGTTTCCCCTCAGGCAACGCCCTTGCTTCCACCCCCAGCAGCAGCAGGGGAAAGAAGGGCTGTTCCCAACACACACTTCCCCAGTAGAGCCACCTTCTGCTGCAGAGCGGGGTGCCCAGCCTGGGAGCAAAGGATGGCAATCTTCCCTGTGCTCCCACTAACTCCTCTTGCTGTGTGTCTGCAGTGAGCTGGCTGTTTTGAAGTGGAGAATGTGCAGGAAAAAGAAAAGCCAAGGCAATGACACTCCTGTGGCTGGACCCCAACCTGCACAAACTATTTGTGACAGTCCTGAGAGAGCAGGACAGGTACATGATAGACAGTGATGTAATTCTTGTCTCATAATTCATTGTAGAAAAGCACAGTTATATGGCTACAGAGTCTGAAATAGCTAATCTGTACGCATTTGAACATTAAGTGATTTCTTCTGGAGCTTCCTTTAAACCACGTATGTTCAGTTGTTTGTCTTTTTGGAGTGTGTTCTTTGCTCCCGTCATCTTATGCAACATATCAGGCCATCTTCCTTGGCACCATTCTTAATGGAGATAAAAAGGCACTGTTCATAATGCAAATAAAAATGCCAGGCTTTTCTAGGGTAGGAAATAATTTCTATTCAGATCATTGTTCAGTTTGTGCTTTGGTTGTGCCTGTTATAAGTGAGGAGCAGACATGGCTGATAGAAAGGCTAAAGACAAGGGGCAGAAGAGAGGGTGAGAACTAAAAAAATCCCACAAAGCACAGATGAGACTCCCACTGCTACTGTTGCATTTCTGTGACCCTTCAGGAATTCTACTCTCTCCCTGTGAGGAAAGATCAAAGTAAACACTGGGAAGCCTTACGTAAGAAGTACCTGAAGACAGCAAGGACAAGGTCGCCTTCATCAACAGCAAGAAGGGAAAGGGAACATCTGTGGAAGGCCCAGGTACCAGAAACCTTGTGAAACACGCAGTAAAATAGCATTTCTCTCCTCCAGAAGAGCTGAGCTTTGAAGGTCTCCAAGTCAGCATGGCATCATTGCTGCAAAATTGCAGGGCAGGTGACTCCTATCTGTCATGCTTGCCTGCTTATTACTGTAAGGGAGATGTAGTTAGAAAAAGCCAAAGGGCAAAGCCAGCAATCTGCCATGGTGAGCACATACACTGATCATCCCTCCCCCGAACTCAGACAAGCTCTGTTTCAGCTATCTGCACTTGCATTTGGACACATCTGTTCACAGTCCAATGACCTGAGCCATACCTAGACTACCTATAAGGCAGCTAGTTCTTTTATTTAGTCTTCACTGCATTGGAATGATCAGGAACATTATTCGTAATAGGAAGGCACATTTTCTGGAAGTTTAGTTTTTAACCGAAGCACTAGGATTTCCTTCCAAGCATGCTGACATTAAAAAAAGTTCTGCTTGTCTCAATGCACAAGGGATGAAGTCTTTAACTTCACTGGACAAAAAGATTTGAGAAGGAGTGTTGTAAACATGCCTTTGCAGCACTACAGGCCTTCAGCGCTGATCAGTGGTATGGCCTCTGCCCACACTTCCATCTAAACTGCATGCTACTTTTTGCCCCTGCATAGTGGTAGAAACTGTATCTGTTGAGATATTATGGCTAGGTGCTGGATGAAATGGAAAGTGAAACAGAGTTCTGAAAAACTGTGAGGGCTTTTGATTAGAAATTCCTTTAAAAAACACAAAACCACCACCAACAAAAAACAAAATCCCAACTCCTGGGGCAGGCGGAGGTCCTTCTTCTGGTTCCCCCTCTACTGCCACAGCATCCTGGCCAGAATTCACCCCTGGGATCTGTATGCTGGCAAACAGCCCTGTGTCTTTGCAGCATGCTTGTCTGAGATTCTCCCTTCCTTTGCAGAAACCCCCTGTTTCTTGGGGCACCACGCAAATCCCTTCTGCCAGCATGAGGAGGAAGGTGACCAGCCCAGATCTCATAGAGGGAATGATGGGGAACTGGAAAGAGGATGGCGAATCATCCTCAGAGAAGGAGGGTGACAACTCTCTGGAGATACCCCCAAAAAGGTAAGTATGGAGCAAGTCGTGCCAAGGCCTGGGGCAGCTGAGTAGCACTGACCCATCTGCAGGGTCAAGGATCCAAATCCCTGATCCATGGCTCTCCTCTGAGCTGTCAAGCCATGGGGAGACCTGGGGTCAGGAGCCCCCAACTCCAGGTGCCTTTCTGCAGCCCAAAGCAAATGCCTAAACCTCCTGCTGTGGGCACCAGTGAGACTCTGTGTGCAGGGCCTGGGGAAGGTGAGAGGCAGGAAGGTTTCAGCCAGAGCGTGAGTGAGGGTTTCTTCCTGTTGTTCTAGGCCAATTTCCCCAGGGACAAGCCAGGCCCTGCTCGAGATAGTGCCGTGCATCCTGGGACAGGTTGACCGAAGTCGGAGGGGACACAGGCATGAAGAGAGGGATCGGGAAGATAAGCTGCAGTGGTAAATACATCCAGATATGGGTGGTGTTTCCCCTCAGGCAATGCCCTTCCTTCCACCCCCAGCAGCAGCAGGGGAAAGAAGGGCTGTTCCCAACACACACTTCCCCAGTAGAGCCACCTTCTGCTGCAGAGCCGGGTGCCCAGCCTGGGAGCAAAGGATGGCAATCTTCCCTGTGCTCCCACTAACTCCTCTTGCTGTGTGTCTGCAGTGAGCTGGCTGTTTTGAAGTGGAGAATGTGCAGGAAAAAGAAGAGCCAAGGCAATGACACTCCTGTGGCTGGACCCCAACCTGCACAAACTATTTGTGACAGTCATGAGAGAGCAGGACAGGTACATGATAGACAGTGATGTAATTCTTGTCTCATAATTCATTGTAGAAAAGCACAGTTATATGGCTACAGAGTCTGAAATAGCTAATCTGTACTCATTTGAACATTAAGTGATTTCTTCTGGAGCTTCCTTTAAACCACGTATGTTCAGTTGTTTGTCTTTTTGGAGTGTGTTCTTTGCTCCCGTCATCTTATGCAACATATCAGGCCATCTTCCTTGGCACCATTCTTAATGGAGATAAAAAGGCACTGTTCATAATGCAAATAAAAATGCCAGGCTTTTCTAGGGTAGGAAATAATTTCTATTCAGATCATTGTTCAGTTTGTGCTTTGGTTGTGCCTGTTATAACTGAGGAGCAGACATGGCTGATAGAAAGGCTAAAGACAAGGGGCAGAAGAGAGGGTGAGAACTAAAAAAATCCCACAAAGCACAGATGAGACTCCCACTGCTACTGTTGCATTTCTGTGACCCTTCAGGAATTCTACTCTCTCCCTGTGAGGAAAGATCAAAGTAAACACTGGGAAGCCTTACGTAAGAAGTACCTGAAGACAGCAAGGACAAGGTCGCCTTCATCAACAGCAAGAAGGGAAAGGGAACATCTGTGGAAGGCCCAGGTACCAGAAACCTTGTGAAACACGCAGTAAAATAGCATTTCTCTCCTCCAGAAGAGCTGAGCTTTGAAGGTCTCCAAGTCAGCATGGCATCATTGCTGCAAAATTGCAGGGCAGGTGACTCCTATCTGTCATGCTTGCCTGCTTATTACTGTAAGGGAGATGTAGTTAGAAAAAGCCAAAGGGCAAAGCCAGCAATCTGCCATGGTGAGCACATACACTGATCATCCCTCCCCCGAACTCAGACAAGCTCTGTTTCAGCTATCTGCACTTGCATTTGGACACATCTGTTCACAGTCCAATGACCTGAGCCATACCTAGACTACCTATAAGGCAGCTAGTTCTTTTATTTAGTCTTCACTGCATTGGAATGATCAGGAACATTATTCGTAATAGGAAGGCACATTTTCTGGAAGTTTAGTTTTTAACCGAAGCACTAGGATTTCCTTCCAAGCATGCTGACATTAAAAAAAGTTCTGCTTGTCTCAATGCACAAGGGATGAAGTCTTTAACTTCACTGGACAAAAAGATTTGAGAAGGAGTGTTGTAAACATGCCTTTGCAGCTCTACAGGCCTTCAGCGCTAATCAGTGGTATGGCCTCTGCCCACACTTCCATCTAAACTGCATGCTACTTTTTGCCCCTGCATGGTGGTAGAACCTGTATCTGTTGAGATGTTATGGCTAGGTGCTGGATGAAATGGAAAGTAAAAAAGAGTTCTGAAAAACTGTGAGGGCTTTTGATTAGAAATTCCTTTAAAAAACACAAAACCACCACCACCAAAAAACAAAATCCCAACTCCTGGGGCAGGCGGAGGTCCTTCTTCTGGTTCCCCCTCTACTGCCACAGCATCCTGGCCAGAATTCACCCCTGGGATCTGTATGCTGGCAAACAGCCCTGTGTCTTTGCAGCATGCTTGTCTGAGATTCTCCCTTCCTTTGCAGAAACCCACTGTTTCTTGGGGCACCACGCAAATCCCTTCTGCCAGCATGAGGAGGAAGGTGACCAGCCCAGATCTCATAGAGGGAATGATGGGGAACTGGAAAGAGGATGGCGAATCATCCTCAGAGAAGGAGGGTGACAACTCGCTGGAGATACCCCCAAAAAGGTAAGTATGGAGCAAGTCGTGCCAAGGCCTGGGGCAGCTGAGTAGCACTGACCCATCTGCAGGGTCAAGGATCCAAATCCCTGATCCATGGCTCTCCTCTGAGCTGTCAAGCCATGGGGAGACCTGGGGTCAGGAGCCCCCAACTCCAGGTGCCTTTCTGCAGCCCAAAGCAAATGCCTAAACCTCCTGCTGTGGGCACCAGTGAGACTCTGTGTGCAGGGCCTGGGGAAGGTGAGAGGCAGGAAGGTTTCAGCCAGAGCGTGAGTGAGGGTTTCTTCCTGTTGTTCTAGGCCAATTTCCCCAGGGACAAGCCAGGCCCTGCTCGAGATAGTGCCGTGCATCCTGGGACAGGTTGACCGAAGTCGGAGGGGACACAGGCATGAAGAGAGGGATCAGGAAGATAAGCTGAAGTGGTAAATATATCCAGATATGGGTGGTGTTTCCCCTCAGGCAACGCCCTTGCTTCCACCCCCAGCAGCAGCAGGGGAAAGAAGGGCTGTTCCCAACACACACTTCCCCAGTAGAGCCACCTTCTGCTGCAGAGCGGGGTGCCCAGCCTGGGAGCAAAGGATGGCAATCTTCCCTGTGCTCCCACTAACTCCTCTTGCTGTGTGTCTGCAGTGAGCTGGCTGTTTTGAAGTGGAGAATGTGCAGGAAAAAGAAGAGCCAAGGCAATGACACTCCTGTGGCTGGACCCCAACCTGCACAAACTATTTGTGACAGTCATGAGAGAGCAGGACAGGTACATGATAGACAGTGATGTAATTCTTGTCTCATAATTCATTGTAGAAAAGCACAGTTATATGGCTACAGAGTCTGAAATAGCTAATCTGTACTCATTTGAACATTAAGTGATTTCTTCTGGAGCTTCCTTTAAACCACGTATGTTCAGTTGTTTGTCTTTTTGGAGTGTGTTCTTTCCTCCCGTCATCTTATGCAACATATCAGACCATCTTCCTTGGCACCATTCTTCATGGAGATAAAAAGGCACTGTTCATAATGCAAATAAAAATGCCAGGCTTTTCTAGGGTAGGAAATAATTTCTATTCAGATCATTGTTCAGTTTGTGCTTTGGTTGTGCCTGTTATAAGTGAGGAGCACACATGGCTGATAGAAAGGCTAAAGACAAGGGGCAGAAGAGAGGGTGAGAACTAAAAAAATCCCACAAAGCACAGATGAGACTCCCACTGCTACTGTTGCATTTCTGTGACCCTTCAGGAATTCTACTCTCTCCCTGTGAGGAAAGATCAAAGTAAACACTGGGAAGCCTTACGTAAGAAGTACCTGAAGACAGCAAGGACAAGGTCGCCTTCATCAACAGCAAGAAGGGAAAGGGAACATCTGTGGAAGGCCCAGGTACCAGAAACCTTGTGAAACACGCAGTAAAATAGCATTTCTCTCCTCCAGAAGAGCTGAGCTTTGAAGGTCTCCAAGTCAGCATGGCATCATTGCTGCAAAATTGCAGGGCAGGTGACTCCTATCTGTCATGCTTGCCTGCTTATTACTGTAAGGGAGATGTAGTTAGAAAAAGCCAAAGGGCAAAGCCAGCAATCTGCCATGGTGAGCACATACACTGATCATCCCTCCCCCGAACTCAGACAAGCTCTGTTTCAGCTATCTGCACTTGCATTTGGACACATCTGTTCACAGTCCAATGACCTGAGCCATACCTAGACTACCTATAAGGCAGCTAGTTCTTTTATTTAGTCTTCACTGCATTGGAATGATCAGGAACATTATTCGTAATAGGAAGGCACATTTTCTGGAAGTTTAGTTTTTAACCGAAGCACTAGGATTTCCTTCCAAGCATGCTGACATTAAAAAAAGTTCTGCTTGTCTCAATGCACAAGGGATGAAGTCTTTAACTTCCCTGGACAAAAAGATTTGAGAAGGAGTGTTGTAAACATGCCTTTGCAGCTCTACAGGCCTTCAGCGCTAATCAGTGGTATGGCCTCTGCCCACACTTCCATCTAAACTGCATGCTACTTTTTGCCCCTGCATGGTGGTAGAACCTGTATCTGTTGAGATGTTATGGCTAGGTGCTGGATGAAATGGAAAGTAAAAAAGAGTTCTGAAAAACTGTGAGGGCTTTTGATTAGAAATTCCTTTAAAAAACACAAACCCACCACCACCAAAAAACAAAATCCCAACTCCTGGGGCAGGCGGAGGTCCTTCTTCTGGTTCCCCCTCTACTGCCACAGCATCCTGGCCAGAATTCACCCCTGGGATCTGTATGCTGGCAAACAGCCCTGTGTCTTTGCAGCATGCTTGTCTGAGATTCTCCCTTCCTTTGCAGAAACCCACTGTTTCTTGGGGCACCACGCAAATCCCTTCTGCCAGCATGAGGAGGAAGGTGACCAGCCCAGATCTCATAGAGGGAATGATGGGGAACTGGAAAGAGGATGGCGAATCATCCTCAGAGAAGGAGGGTGACAACTCGCTGGAGATACCCCCAAAAAGGTAAGTATGGAGCAAGTCGTGCCAAGGCCTGGGGCAGCTGAGTAGCACTGACCCATCTGCAGGGTCAAGGAGCCAAATCCCTGATCCATGGCTCTCCTCTGAGCTGTCAAGCCATGGGGAGACCTGGGGTCAGGAGCCCCCAACTCCAGGTGCCTTTCTGCAGCCCAAAGCAAATGCCTAAACCTCATGCTGTGGGCACCAGTGAGACTCTGTGTGCAGGGCCTGGGGAAGGTGAGAGGCAGGAAGGTTTCAGCCAGAGCGTGAGTGAGGGTTTCTTCCTGTTGTTCTAGGCCAATTTCCCCAGGGACAAGCCAGGCCCTGCTCGAGATAGTGCCGTGCATCCTGGGACAGGTTGACCGAAGTCGGAGGGGACACAGGCATGAAGAGAGGGATCGGGAAGATAAGCTGAAGTGGTAAATATATCCAGATATGGGTGGTGTTTCCCCTCAGGCAACGCCCTTGCTTCCACCCCCAGCAGCAGCAGGGGAAAGAAGGGCTGTTCCCAACACACACTTCCCCAGTAGAGCCACCTTCTGCTGCAGAGCGGGGTGCCCAGCCTGGGAGCAAAGGATGGCAATCTTCCCTGTGCTCCCACTAACTCCTCTTGCTGTGTGTCTGCAGTGAGCTGGCTGTTTTGAAGTGGAGAATGTGCAGGAAAAAGAAAAGCCAAGGCAATGACACTCCTGTGGCTGGACCCCAACCTGCACAAACTATTTGTGACAGTCATGAGAGAGCAGGACAGGTACATGATAGACAGTGATGTAATTCTTGTCTCATAATTCATTGTAGAAAAGCACCGTTATATGGCTACAGAGTCTGAAATAGCTAATCTGTACTCATTTGAACATTAAGTGATTTCTTCTGGAGCTTCCTTTAAACCACGTATCTTCAGTTGTTTGTCTTTTTGGAGTGTGTTCTTTGCTCCCGTCATCTTATGCAACATATCAGGCCATCTTCCTTGGCACCATTCTTAATGGAGATAAAAAGGCACTGTTCATAATGCAAATAAAAATGCCAGGCTTTTCTAGGGTAGGAAATAATTTCTATTCAGATCATTGTTCAGTTTGTGCTTTGGTTGTGCCTGTTATAAGTGAGGAGCAGACATGGCTGATAGAAAGGCTAAAGACAAGGGGCAGAAGAGAGGGTGAGAACTAAAAAAATCCCACAAAGCACAGATGAGACTCCCACTGCTACTGTTGCATTTCTGTGACCCTTCAGGAATTCTACTCTCTCCCTGTGAGGAAAGATCAAAGTAAACACTGGGAAGCCTTACGTAAGAAGTACCTGAAGACAGCAAGGACAAGGTCGCCTTCATCAACAGCAAGAAGGGAAAGGGAACATCTGTGGAAGGCCCAGGTACCAGAAACCTTGTGAAACACGCAGTAAAATAGCATTTCTCTCCTCCAGAAGAGCTGAGCTTTGAAGGTCTCCAAGTCAGCATGGCATCATTGCTGCAAAATTGCAGGGCAGGTGACTCCTATCTGTCATGCTTGCCTGCTTATTACTGTAAGGGAGATGTAGTTAGAAAAAGCCAAAGGGCAAAGCCAGCAATCTGCCATGGTGAGCACATACACTGATCATCCCTCCCCCGAACTCAGACAAGCTCTGTTTCAGCTATCTGCACTTGCATTTGGACACATCTGTTCACAGTCCAATGACCTGAGCCATACCTAGACTACCTATAAGGCAGCTAGTTCTTTTATTTAGTCTTCACTGCATTGGAATGATCAGGAACATTATTCGTAATAGGAAGGCACATTTTCTGGAAGTTTAGTTTTTAACCGAAGCACTAGGATTTCCTTCCAAGCATGCTGACATTAAAAAAAGTTCTGCTTGTCTCAATGCACAAGGGATGAAGTCTTTAACTTCCCTGGACAAAAAGATTTGAGAAGGAGTGTTGTAAACATGCCTTTGCAGCACTACAGGCCTTCAGCGCTGATCAGTGGTATGGCCTCTGCCCACACTTCCATCTAAACTGCATGCTACTTTTTGCCCCTGCATAGTGGTAGAAACTGTATCTGTTGAGATATTATGGCTAGGTGCTGGATGAAATGGAAAGTGAAACAGAGTTCTGAAAAACTGTGAGGGCTTTTGATTAGAAATTCCTTTAAAAAACACAAAACCACCACCAACAAAAAACAAAATCCCAACTCCTGGGGCAGGCGGAGGTCCTTCTTCTGGTTCCCCCTCTACTGCCACAGCATCCTGGCCAGAATTCACCCCTGGGATCTGTACGCTGGCAAACAGCCCTGTGTCTTTGCAGCATGCTTGTCTGAGATTCTCCCTTCCTTTGCAGAAACCCACTGTTTCTTGGGGCACCACGCAAATCCCTTCTGCCAGCATGAGGAGGAAGGTGACCAGCCCAGATCTCATAGAGGGAATGATGGGGAACTGGAAAGAGGATGGCGAATCATCCTCAGAGAAGGAGGGTGACAACTCTCTGGAGATACCCCCAAAAAGGTAAGTATGGAGCAAGTCGTGCCAAGGCCTGGGGCAGCTGAGTAGCACTGACCCATCTGCAGGGTCAAGGATCCAAATCCCTGATCCATGGCTCTCCTCTGAGCTGTCAAGCCATGGGGAGACCTGGGGTCAGGAGCCCCCAACTCCAGGTGCCTTTCTGCAGCCCAAAGCAAATGCCTAAACCTCCTGCTGTGGGCACCAGTGAGACTCTGTGTGCAGGGCCTGGGGAAGGTGAGAGGCAGGAAGGTTTCAGCCAGCGCGTGAGTGAGGGTTTCTTCCTGTTGTTCTAGGCCAATTTCCCCAGGGACAAGCCAGGCCCTGCTCGAGATAGTGCCGTGCATCCTGGGACAGGTTGACCGAAGTCGGAGGGGACACAGGCATGAAGAGGGGGATCGGGAAGATAAGCTGCAGTGGTAAATATATCCAGATATGGGTGGTGTTTCCCCTCAGGCAATGCCCTTCCTTCCACCCCCAGCAGCAGCAGGGGAAAGAAGGGCTGTTCCCAACACACACTTCCCCAGTAGAGCCACCTTCTGCTGCAGAGCGGGGTGCCCAGCCTGGGAGCAAAGGATGGAAATCTTCCCTGTGCTCCCACTAACTCCTCTTGCTGTGTGTCTGCAGTGAGCTGGCTGTTTTGAAGTGGAGAATGTGCAGGAAAAAGAAAAGCCAAGGCAATGACACTCCTGTGGCTGGACCCCAACCTGCACAAACTATTTGTGACAGTCATGAGAGAGCAGGACAGGTACCTGATAGACAGTGATGTAATTCTTGTCTCATAATTCATTGTAGAAAAGCACCGTTATATGGCTACAGAGTCTGAAATAGCTAATCTGTACTCATTTGAACATTAAGTGATTTCTTCTGGAGCTTCCTTTAAACCACGTATGTTCAGTTGTTTGTCTTTTTGGAGTGTGTTCTTTGCTCCCGTCATCTTATGCAACATATCAGACCATCTTCCTTGGCACCATTCTTCATGGAGATAAAAAGGCACTGTTCATAATGCAAATAAAAATGCCAGGCTTTTCTAGGGTAGGAAATAATTTCTATTCAGATCATTGTTCAGTTTGTGCTTTGGTTGTGCCTGTTTTAAGTGAGGAGCAGACATGGCTGATAGAAAGGCTAAAGACAAGGGGCAGAAGAGAGGGTGAGAACTAAAAAAATCCCACAAAGCACAGATGAGACTCCCACTGCTACTGTTGCATTTCTGTGACCCTTCAGGAATTCTACTCTCTCCCTGTGAGGAAAGATCAAAGTAAACACTGGGAAGCCTTACGTAAGAAGTACCTGAAGACAGCAAGGACAAGGTCGCCTTCATCAACAGCAAGAAGGGAAAGGGAACATCTGTGGAAGGCCCAGGTACCAGAAACCTTGTGAAACACGCAGTAAAATAGCATTTCTCTCCTCCAGAAGAGCTGAGCTTTGAAGGTCTCCAAGTCAGCATGGCATCATTGCTGCAAAATTGCAGGGCAGGTGACTCCTATCTGTCATGCTTGCCTGCTTATTACTGTAAGGGAGATGTAGTTAGAAAAAGCCAAAGGGCAAAGCCAGCAATCTGCCATGGTGAGCACATACACTGATCATCCCTCCCCCGAACTCAGACAAGCTCTGTTTCAGCTATCTGCACTTGCATTTGGACACATCTGTTCACAGTCCAATGACCTGAGCCATACCTAGACTACCTATAAGGCAGCTAGTTCTTTTATTTAGTCTTCACTGCATTGGAATGATCAGGAACATTATTCGTAATAGGAAGGCACATTTTCTGGAAGTTTAGTTTTTAACCGAAGCACTAGGATTTCCTTCCAAGCATGCTGACATTAAAAAAAGTTCTGCTTGTCTCAATGCACAAGGGATGAAGTCTTTAACTTCACTGGACAAAAAGATTTGAGAAGGAGTGTTGTAAACATGCCTTTGCAGCACTACAGGCCTTCAGCGCTGATCAGTGGTATGGCCTCTGCCCACACTTCCATCTAAACTGCATGCTACTTTTTGCCCCTGCATAGTGGTAGAAACTGTATCTGTTGAGATATTCTGGCTAGGTGCTGGATGAAATGGAAAGTGAAACAGAGTTCTGAAAAACTGTGAGGGCTTTTGATTAGAAATTCCTTTAAAAAACACAAAACCACCACCAACAAAAAACAAAATCCCAACTCCTGGGGCAGGCGGAGGTCCTTCTTCTGGTTCCCCCTCTACTGCCACAGCATCCTGGCCAGAATTCACCCCTGGGATCTGTACGCTGGCAAACAGCCCTGTGTCTTTGCAGCATGCTTGTCTGAGATTCTCCCTTCCTTTGCAGAAACCCACTGTTTCTTGGGGCACCACGCAAATCCCTTCTGCCAGCATGAGGAGGAAGGTGACCAGCCCAGATCTCATAGAGGGAATGATGGGGAACTGGAAAGAGGATGGCGAATCATCCTCAGAGAAGGAGGGTGACAACTCGCTGGAGATACCCCCAAAAAGGTAAGTATGGAGCAAGTCGTGCCAAGGCCTGGGGCAGCTGAGTAGCACTGACCCATCTGCAGGGTCAAGGAGCCAAATCCCTGATCCATGGCTCTCCTCTGAGCTGTCAAGCCATGGGGAGACCTGGGGTCAGGAGCCCCCAACTCCAGGTGCCTTTCTGCAGCCCAAAGCAAATGCCTAAACCTCCTGCTGTGGGCACCAGTGAGACTCTGTGTGCAGGGCCTGGGGAAGGTGAGAGGCAGGAAGGTTTCAGCCAGAGCGTGAGTGAGGGTTTCTTCCTGTTGTTCTAGGCCAATTTCCCCAGGGACAAGCCAGGCCCTGCTCGAGATAGTGCCGTGCATCCTGGGACAGGTTGACCGAAGTCGGAGGGGACACAGGCATGAAGAGGGGGATCGGGAAGATAAGCTGCAGTGGTAAATATATCCAGATATGGGTGGTGTTTCCCCTCAGGCAATGCCCTTCCTTCCACCCCCAGCAGCAGCAGGGGAAAGAAGGGCTGTTCCCAACACACACTTCCCCAGTAGAGCCACCTTCTGCTGCAGAGCGGGGTGCCCAGCCTGGGAGCAAAGGATGGAAATCTTCCCTGTGCTCCCACTAACTCCTCTTGCTGTGTGTCTGCAGTGAGCTGGCTGTTTTGAAGTGGAGAATGTGCAGGAAAAAGAAAAGCCAAGGCAATGACACTCCTGTGGCTGGACCCCAACCTGCACAAACTATTTGTGACAGTCCTGAGAGAGCAGGACAGGTACATGATAGACAGTGATGTAATTCTTGTCTCATAATTCATTGTAGAAAAGCACCGTTATATGGCTACAGAGTCTGAAATAGCTAATCTGTACTCATTTGAACATTAAGTGATTTCTTCTGGAGCTTCCTTTAAACCACGTATGTTCAGTTGTCTTTTTGGAGTGTGTTCTTTGCTCCCGTCATCTTATGCAACATATCAGACCATCTTCCTTGGCACCATTCTTAATGGAGATAAAAAGGCACTGTTCATAATGCAAATAAAAATGCCAGGCTTTTCTAGGGTAGGAAAGCATTTCTATTCAGATCATTGTTCAGTTTGTGCTTTGGTTGTGCCTGTTTTAAGTGAGGAGCAGACATGGCTGATAGAAAGGCTAAAGACAAGGGGCAGAAGAGAGGGTGAGAACTAAAAAAATCCCACAAAGCACAGATGAGACTCCCACTGCTACTGTTGCATTTCTGTGACCCTTCAGGAATTCTACTCTTTCCCTGTGAGGAAAGATCAAAGTAAACACTGGGAAGCCTTACGTAAGAAGTACCTGAAGACAGCAAGGACAAGGTCGCCTTCATCAACAGCAAGAAGGGAAAGGGAACATCTGTGGAAGGCCCAGGTACCAGAAACCTTGTGAAACACGCAGTAAAATAGCATTTCTCTCCTCCAGAAGAGCTGAGCTTTGAAGGTCTCCAAGTCAGCATGGCATCATTGCTGCAAAATTGCAGGGCAGGTGACTCCTATCCGTCATGCTTGCCTGCTTATTACTGTAAGGGAGATGTAGTTAGAAAAAGCCAAAGGGCAAAGCCAGCAATCTGCCATGGTGAGCACATACACTGATCATCCCTCCCCCGAACTCAGACAAGCTCTGTTTCAGCTATCTGCACTTGCATTTGGACACATCTGTTCACAGTCCAATGACCTGAGCCATACCTAGACTACCTATAAGGCAGCTAGTTCTTTTATTTAGTCTTCACTGCATTGGAATGATCAGGAACATTATTCGTAATAGGAAGGCACATTTTCTGGAAGTTTAGTTTTTAACCGAAGCACTAGGATTTCCTTCCAAGCATGCTGACATTAAGAAAAGTTCTGCTTGTCTCAATGCACAAGGGATGAAGTCTTTAACTTCCCTGGACAAAAAGATTTGAGAAGGAGTGTTGTAAACATGCCTTTGCAGCACTACAGGCCTTCAGCGCTGATCAGTGGTATGGCCTCTGCCCACACTTCCATCTAAACTGCATGCTACTTTTTGCCCCTGCATAGTGGTAGAAACTGTATCTGTTGAGATATTATGGCTAGGTGCTGGATGAAATGGAAAGTGAAACAGAGTTCTGAAAAACTGTGAGGGCTTTTGATTAGAAATTCCTTTAAAAAACACAAAACCACCACCACCAAAAAACAAAATCCCAACTCCTGGGGCAGGCGGAGGTCCTTCTTCTGGTTCCCCCTCTACTGCCACAGCATCCTGGCCAGAATTCACCCCTGGGATCTGTACGCTGGCAAACAGCCCTGTGTCTTTGCAGCATGCTTGTCTGAGATTCTCCCTTCCTTTGCAGAAACCCACTGTTTCTTGG
Source organism: Dromaius novaehollandiae (assembly GCF_036370855.1). Taxonomy (NCBI): domain Eukaryota; kingdom Metazoa; phylum Chordata; class Aves; order Casuariiformes; family Dromaiidae; genus Dromaius; species Dromaius novaehollandiae. The sequence continues at coordinate 162,207 of NW_026991310.1, forward strand.
GGCACCACGCAAATCCCTTCTGCCAGCATGAGGAGGAAGGTGACCAGCCCAGATCTCATAGAGGGAATGATGGGGAACTGGAAAGAGGATGGCGAATCATCCTCAGAGAAGGAGGGTGACAACTCTCTGGAGATACCCCCAAAAAGGTAAGTATGGAGCAAGTCGTGCCAAGGCCTGGGGCAGCTGAGTAGCACTGACCCATCTGCAGGGTCAAGGATCCAAATCCCTGATCCATGGCTCTCCTCTGAGCTGTCAAGCCATGGGGAGACCTGGGGTCAGGAGCCCCCAACTCCAGGTGCCTTTCTGCAGCCCAAAGCAAATGCCTAAACCTCCTGCTGTGGGCACCAGTGAGACTCTGTGTGCAGGGCCTGGGGAAGGTGAGAGGCAGGAAGGTTTCAGCCAGAGCGTGAGTGAGGGTTTCTTCCTGTTGTTCTAGGCCAATTTCCCCAGGGACAAGCCAGGCCCTGCTCGAGATAGTGCCGTGCATCCTGGGACAGGTTGACCGAAGTCGGAGGGGACACAGGCATGAAGAGAGGGATCGGGAAGATAAGCTGCAGTGGTAAATATATCCAGATATGGGTGGTGTTTCCCCTCAGGCAACGCCCTTGCTTCCACCCCCAGCAGCAGCAGGGGAAAGAAGGGCTGTTCCCAACACACACTTCCCCAGTAGAGCCACCTTCTGCTGCAGAGCGGGGTGCCCAGCCTGGGAGCAAAGGATGGCAATCTTCCCTGTGCTCCCACTAACTCCTCTTGCTGTGTGTCTGCAGTGAGCTGGCTGTTTTGAAGTGGAGAATGTGCAGGAAAAAGAAAAGCCAAGGCAATGACACTCCTGTGGCTGGACCCCAACCTGCACAAACTATTTGTGACAGTCCTGAGAGAGCAGGACAGGTACATGATAGACAGTGATGTAATTCTTGTCTCATAATTCATTGTAGAAAAGCACCGTTATATGGCTACAGAGTCTGAAATAGCTAATCTGTACTCATTTGAACATTAAGTGATTTCTTCTGGAGCTTCCTTTAAACCACGTATGTTCAGTTGTTTGTCTTTTTGGAGTGTGTTCTTTGCTCCCGTCATCTTATGCAACATATCAGACCATCTTCCTTGGCACCATTCTTCATGGAGATAAAAAGGCACTGTTCATAATGCAAATAAAAATGCCAGGCTTTTCTAGGGTAGGAAATAATTTCTATTCAGATCATTGTTCAGTTTGTGCTTTGGTTGTGCCTGTTTTAAGTGAGGAGCAGACATGGCTGATAGAAAGGCTAAAGACAAGGGGCAGAAGAGAGGGTGAGAACTAAAAAAATCCCACAAAGCACAGATGAGACTCCCACTGCTACTGTTGCATTTCTGTGACCCTTCAGGAATTCTACTCTCTCCCTGTGAGGAAAGATCAAAGTAAACACTGGGAAGCCTTACGTAAGAAGTACCTGAAGACAGCAAGGACAAGGTCGCCTTCATCAACAGCAAGAAGGGAAAGGGAACATCTGTGGAAGGCCCAGGTACCAGAAACCTTGTGAAACACGCAGTAAAATAGCATTTCTCTCCTCCAGAAGAGCTGAGCTTTGAAGGTCTCCAAGTCAGCATGGCATCATTGCTGCAAAATTGCAGGGCAGGTGACTCCTATCTGTCATGCTTGCCTGCTTATTACTGTAAGGGAGATGTAGTTAGAAAAAGCCAAAGGGCAAAGCCAGCAATCTGCCATGGTGAGCACATACACTGATCATCCCTCCCCCGAACTCAGACAAGCTCTGTTTCAGCTATCTGCACTTGCATTTGGACACATCTGTTCACAGTCCAATGACCTGAGCCATACCTAGACTACCTATAAGGCAGCTAGTTCTTTTATTTAGTCTTCACTGCATTGGAATGATCAGGAACATTATTCGTAATAGGAAGGCACATTTTCTGGAAGTTTAGTTTTTAACCGAAGCACTAGGATTTCCTTCCAAGCATGCTGACATTAAAAAAAGTTCTGCTTGTCTCAATGCACAAGGGATGAAGTCTTTAACTTCACTGGACAAAAAGATTTGAGAAGGAGTGTTGTAAACATGCCTTTGCAGCACTACAGGCCTTCAGCGCTGATCAGTGGTATGGCCTCTGCCCACACTTCCATCTAAACTGCATGCTACTTTTTGCCCCTGCATAGTGGTAGAAACTGTATCTGTTGAGATATTCTGGCTAGGTGCTGGATGAAATGGAAAGTGAAACAGAGTTCTGAAAAACTGTGAGGGCTTTTGATTAGAAATTCCTTTAAAAAACACAAAACCACCACCAACAAAAAACAAAATCCCAACTCCTGGGGCAGGCGGAGGTCCTTCTTCTGGTTCCCCCTCTACTGCCACAGCATCCTGGCCAGAATTCACCCCTGGGATCTGTACGCTGGCAAACAGCCCTGTGTCTTTGCAGCATGCTTGTCTGAGATTCTCCCTTCCTTTGCAGAAACCCACTGTTTCTTGGGGCACCACGCAAATCCCTTCTGCCAGCATGAGGAGGAAGGTGACCAGCCCAGATCTCATAGAGGGAATGATGGGGAACTGGAAAGAGGATGGCGAATCATCCTCAGAGAAGGAGGGTGACAACTCGCTGGAGATACCCCCAAAAAGGTAAGTATGGAGCAAGTCGTGCCAAGGCCTGGGGCAGCTGAGTAGCACTGACCCATCTGCAGGGTCAAGGATCCAAATCCCTGATCCATGGCTCTCCTCTGAGCTGTCAAGCCATGGGGAGACCTGGGGTCAGGAGCCCCCAACTCCAGGTGCCTTTCTGCAGCCCAAAGCAAATGCCTAAACCTCCTGCTGTGGGCACCAGTGAGACTCTGTGTGCAGGGCCTGGGGAAGGTGAGAGGCAGGAAGGTTTCAGCCAGAGCGTGAGTGAGGGTTTCTTCCTGTTGTTCTAGGCCAATTTCCCCAGGGACAAGCCAGGCCCTGCTCGAGATAGTGCCGTGCATCCTGGGACAGGTTGACCGAAGTCGGAGGGGACACAGGCATGAAGAGGGGGATCGGGAAGATAAGCTGCAGTGGTAAATATATCCAGATATGGGTGGTGTTTCCCCTCAGGCAATGCCCTTCCTTCCACCCCCAGCAGCAGCAGGGGAAAGAAGGGCTGTTCCCAACACACACTTCCCCAGTAGAGCCACCTTCTGCTGCAGAGCCGGGTGCCCAGCCTGGGAGCAAAGGATGGCAATCTTCCCTGTGCTCCCACTAACTCCTCTTGCTGTGTGTCTGCAGTGAGCTGGCTGTTTTGAAGTGGAGAATGTGCAGGAAAAAGAAAAGCCAAGGCAATGACACTCCTGTGGCTGGACCCCAACCTGCACAAACTATTTGTGACAGTCCTGAGAGAGCAGGACAGGTACATGATAGACAGTGATGTAATTCTTGTCTCATAATTCATTGTAGAAAAGCACCGTTATATGGCTACAGAGTCTGAAATAGCTAATCTGTACTCATTTGAACATTAAGTGATTTCTTCTGGAGCTTCCTTTAAACCACGTATGTTCAGTTGTTTGTCTTTTTGGAGTGTGTTCTTTGCTCCCGTCATCTTATGCAACATATCAGACCATCTTCCTTGGCACCATTCTTCATGGAGATAAAAAGGCACTGTTCATAATGCAAATAAAAATGCCAGGCTTTTCTAGGGTAGGAAATAATTTCTATTCAGATCATTGTTCAGTTTGTGCTTTGGTTGTGCCTGTTTTAAGTGAGGAGCAGACATGGCTGATAGAAAGGCTAAAGACAAGGGGCAGAAGAGAGGGTGAGAACTAAAAAAATCCCACAAAGCACAGATGAGACTCCCACTGCTACTGTTGCATTTCTGTGACCCTTCAGGAATTCTACTCTCTCCCTGTGAGGAAAGATCAAAGTAAACACTGGGAAGCCTTACGTAAGAAGTACCTGAAGACAGCAAGGACAAGGTCGCCTTCATCAACAGCAAGAAGGGAAAGGGAACATCTGTGGAAGGCCCAGGTACCAGAAACCTTGTGAAACACGCAGTAAAATAGCATTTCTCTCCTCCAGAAGAGCTGAGCTTTGAAGGTCTCCAAGTCAGCATGGCATCATTGCTGCAAAATTGCAGGGCAGGTGACTCCTATCTGTCATGCTTGCCTGCTTATTACTGTAAGGGAGATGTAGTTAGAAAAAGCCAAAGGGCAAAGCCAGCAATCTGCCATGGTGAGCACATACACTGATCATCCCTCCCCCGAACTCAGACAAGCTCTGTTTCAGCTATCTGCACTTGCATTTGGACACATCTGTTCACAGTCCAATGACCTGAGCCATACCTAGACTACCTATAAGGCAGCTAGTTCTTTTATTTAGTCTTCACTGCATTGGAATGATCAGGAACATTATTCGTAATAGGAAGGCACATTTTCTGGAAGTTTAGTTTTTAACCGAAGCACTAGGATTTCCTTCCAAGCATGCTGACATTAAAAAAAGTTCTGCTTGTCTCAATGCACAAGGGATGAAGTCTTTAACTTCACTGGACAAAAAGATTTGAGAAGGAGTGTTGTAAACATGCCTTTGCAGCACTACAGGCCTTCAGCGCTGATCAGTGGTATGGCCTCTGCCCACACTTCCATCTAAACTGCATGCTACTTTTTGCCCCTGCATAGTGGTAGAAACTGTATCTGTTGAGATATTATGGCTAGGTGCTGGATGAAATGGAAAGTGAAACAGAGTTCTGAAAAACTGTGAGGGCTTTTGATTAGAAATTCCTTTAAAAAACACAAACCCACCACCACCAAAAAACAAAATCCCAACTCCTGGGGCAGGCGGAGGTCCTTCTTCTGGTTCCCCCTCTACTGCCACAGCATCCTGGCCAGAATTCACCCCTGGGATCTGTACGCTGGCAAACAGCCCTGTGTCTTTGCAGCATGCTTGTCTGAGATTCTCCCTTCCTTTGCAGAAACCCACTGTTTCTTGGGGCACCACGCAAATCCCTTCTGCCAGCATGAGGAGGAAGGTGACCAGCCCAGATCTCATAGAGGGAATGATGGGGAACTGGAAAGAGGATGGCGAATCATCCTCAGAGAAGGAGGGTGACAACTCTCTGGAGATACCCCCAAAAAGGTAAGTATGGAGCAAGTCGTGCCAAGGCCTGGGGCAGCTGAGTAGCACTGACCCATCTGCAGGGTCAAGGAGCCAAATCCCTGATCCGTGGCTCTCCTCTGAGCTGTCAAGCCATGGGGAGACCTGGGGTCAGGAGCCCCCAACTCCAGGTGCCTTTCTGCAACCCAAAGCAAATGCCTAAACCTCATGCTGTGGGCACCAGTGAGACTCTGTGTGCAGGGCCTGGGGAAGGTGAGAGGCAGGAAGGTTTCGGCCAGAGCGTGAGTGAGGGTTTCTTCCTGTTGTTCTAGGCCAATTTCCCCAGGGACAAGCCAGGCCCTGCTCGAGATAGTGCCGTGCATCCTGGGACAGGTTGACCGAAGTCGGAGGGGACACAGGCATGAAGAGAGGGATCAGGAAGATAAGCTGAAGTGGTAAATATATCCAGATATGGGTGGTGTTTCCCCTCAGGCAACGCCCTTGCTTCCACCCCCAGCAGCAGCAGGGGAAAGAAGGGCTGTTCCCAACACACACTTCCCCAGTAGAGCCACCTTCTGCTGCAGAGCGGGGTGCCCAGCCTGGGAGCAAAGGATGGAAATCTTCCCTGTGCTCCCACTAACTCCTCTTGCTGTGTGTCTGCAGTGAGCTGGCTGTTTTGAAGTGGAGAATGTGCAGGAAAAAGAAAAGCCAAGGCAATGACACTCCTGTGGCTGGACCCCAACCTGCACAAACTATTTGTGACAGTCCTGAGAGAGCAGGACAGGTACATGATAGACAGTGATGTAATTCTTGTCTCATAATTCATTGTAGAAAAGCACAGTTATATGGCTACAGAGTCTGAAATAGCTAATCTGTACGCATTTGAACATTAAGTGATTTCTTCTGGAGCTTCCTTTAAACCACGTATCTTCAGTTGTTTGTCTTTTTGGAGTGTGTTCTTTGCTCCCGTCATCTTATGCAACATATCAGGCCATCTTCCTTGGCACCATTCTTAATGGAGATAAAAAGGCACTGTTCATAATGCAAATAAAAATGCCAGGCTTTTCTAGGGTAGGAAATAATTTCTATTCAGATCATTGTTCAGTTTGTGCTTTGGTTGTGCCTGTTATAACTGAGGAGCAGACATGGCTGATAGAAAGGCTAAAGACAAGGGGCAGAAGAGAGGGTGAGAACTAAAAAAATCCCACAAAGCACAGATGAGACTCCCACTGCTACTGTTGCATTTCTGTGACCCTTCAGGAATTCTACTCTCTCCCTATGAGGAAAGATCAAAGTAAACACTGGGAAGCCTTACGTAAGAAGTACCTGAAGACAGCAAGGACAAGGTCGCCTTCATCAACAGCAAGAAGGGAAAGGGAACATCTGTGGAAGGCCCAGGTACCAGAAACCTTGTGAAACACGCAGTAAAATAGCATTTCTCTCCTCCAGAAGAGCTGAGCTTTGAAGGTCTCCAAGTCAGCATGGCATCATTGCTGCAAAATTGCAGGGCAGGTGACTCCTATCTGTCATGCTTGCCTGCTTATTACTGTAAGGGAGATGTAGTTAGAAAAAGCCAAAGGGCAAAGCCAGCAATCTGCCATGGTGAGCACATACACTGATCATCCCTCCCCCGAACTCAGACAAGCTCTGTTTCAGCTATCTGCACTTGCATTTGGACACATCTGTTCACAGTCCAATGACCTGAGCCATACCTAGACTACCTATAAGGCAGCTAGTTCTTTTATTTAGTCTTCACTGTACTGGAATGTTCAGGAACATTATTCGTAATAGGAAGGCACATTTTCTGGAAGTTTAGTTTTTAACCGAAGCACTAGGATTTCCTTCCAAGCATGCTGACATTAAGAAAAGTTCTGCTTGTCTCAATGCACAAGGGATGAAGTCTTTAACTTCACTGGACAAAAAGATTTGAGAAGGAGTGTTGTAAACATGCCTTTGCAGCACTACAGGCCTTCAGTGCTGATCAGTGGTATGGCCTCTGCCCACACTTCCATCTAAACTGCATGCTACTTTTTGCCCCTGCATAGTGGTAGAAACTGTATCTGTTGAGATATTATGGCTAGGTGCTGGATGAAATGGAAAGTGAAACAGAGTTCTGAAAAACTGTGAGGGCTTTTGATTAGAAATTCCTTTAAAAAACACAAAACCACCACCACCAAAAAACAAAATCCCAACTCCTGGGGCAGGCGGAGGTCCTTCTTCTGCTTCCCCCTCTACTGCCACAGCATCCTGGCCAGAATTCACCCCTGGGATCTGTACGCTGGCAAACAGCCCTGTGTCTTTGCAGCATGCTTGTCTGAGATTCTCCCTTCCTTTGCAGAAACCCACTGTTTCTTGGGGCACCACGCAAATCCCTTCTGCCAGCATGAGGAGGAAGGTGACCAGCCCAGATCTCATAGAGGGAATGATGGGGAACTGGAAAGAGGATGGCGAATCATCCTCAGAGAAGGAGGGTGACAACTCACTGGAGATACCCCCAAAAAGGTAAGTATGGAGCAAGTCGTGCCAAGGCCTGGGGCAGCTGAGTAGCACTGACCCATCTGCAGGGTCAAGGAGCCAAATCCCTGATCCATGGCTCTCCTCTGAGCTGTCAAGCCATGGGGAGACCTGGGGTCAGGAGCCCCCAACTCCAGGTGCCTTTCTGCAGCCCAAAGCAAATGCCTAAACCTCCTGCTGTGGGCACCAGTGAGACTCTGTGTGCAGGGCCTGGGGAAGGTGAGAGGCAGGAAGGTTTCAGCCAGAGCGTGAGTGAGGGTTTCTTCCTGTTGTTCTAGGCCAATTTCCCCAGGGACAAGCCAGGCCCTGCTCGAGATAGTGCCGTGCATCCTGGGACAGGTTGACCGAAGTCGGAGGGGACACAGGCATGAAGAGAGGGATCGGGAAGATAAGCTGCAGTGGTAAATATATCCAGATATGGGTGGTGTTTCCCCTCAGGCAACGCCCTTGCTTCCACCCCCAGCAGCAGCAGGGGAAAGAAGGGCTGTTCCCAACACACACTTCCCCAGTAGAGCCACCTTCTGCTGCAGAGCGGGGTGCCCAGCCTGGGAGCAAAGGATGGCAATCTTCCCTGTGCTCCCACTAACTCCTCTTGCTGTGTGTCTGCAGTGAGCTGGCTGTTTTGAAGTGGAGAATGTGCAGGAAAAAGAAAAGCCAAGGCAATGACACTCCTGTGGCTGGACCCCAACCTGCACAAACTATTTGTGACAGTCCTGAGAGAGCAGGACAGGTACATGATAGACAGTGATGTAATTCTTGTCTCATAATTCATTGTAGAAAAGCACCGTTATATGGCTACAGAGTCTGAAATAGCTAATCTGTACTCATTTGAACATTAAGTGATTTCTTCTGGAGCTTCCTTTAAACCACGTATGTTCAGTTGTTTGTCTTTTTGGAGTGTGTTCTTTGCTCCCGTCATCTTATGCAACATATCAGACCATCTTCCTTGGCACCATTCTTCATGGAGATAAAAAGGCACTGTTCATAATGCAAATAAAAATGCCAGGCTTTTCTAGGGTAGGAAATAATTTCTATTCAGATCATTGTTCAGTTTGCGCTTTGGTTGTGCCTGTTATAAGTGAGGAGCAGACATGGCTGATAGAAAGGCTAAAGACAAGGGGCAGAAGAGAGGGTGAGAACTAAAAAAATCCCACAAAGCACAGATGAGACTCCCACTGCTACTGTTGCATTTCTGTGACCCTTCAGGAATTCTACTCTCTCCCTATGAGGAAAGATCAAAGTAAACACTGGGAAGCCTTACGTAAGAAGTACCTGAAGACAGCAAGGACAAGGTCGCCTTCATCAACAGCAAGAAGGGAAAGGGAACATCTGTGGAAGGCCCAGGTACCAGAAACCTTGTGAAACACGCAGTAAAATAGCATTTCTCTCCTCCAGAAGAGCTGAGCTTTGAAGGTCTCCAAGTCAGCATGGCATCATTGCTGCAAAATTGCAGGGCAGGTGACTCCTATCTGTCATGCTTGCCTGCTTATTACTGTAAGGGAGATGTAGTTAGAAAAAGCCAAAGGGCAAAGCCAGCAATCTGCCATGGTGAGCACATACACTGATCATCCCTCCCCCGAACTCAGACAAGCTCTGTTTCAGCTATCTGCACTTGCATTTGGACACATCTGTTCACAGTCCAATGACCTGAGCCATACCTAGACTACCTATAAGGCAGCTAGTTCTTTTATTTAGTCTTCACTGCATTGGAATGATCAGGAACATTATTCGTAATAGGAAGGCACATTTTCTGGAAGTTTAGTTTTTAACCGAAGCACTAGGATTTCCTTCCAAGCATGCTGACATTAAAAAAAGTTCTGCTTGTCTCAATGCACAAGGGATGAAGTCTTTAACTTCCCTGGACAAAAAGATTTGAGAAGGAGTGTTGTAAACATGCCTTTGCAGCTCTACAGGCCTTCAGTGCTGATCAGTGGTATGGCCTCTGCCCACACTTCCATCTAAACTGCATGCTACTTTTTGCCCCTGCATGGTGGTAGAACCTGTATCTGTTGAGATGTTATGGCTAGGTGCTGGATGAAATGGAAAGTAAAAAAGAGTTCTGAAAAACTGTGAGGGCTTTTGATTAGAAATTCCTTTAAAAAACACAAAACCACCACCACCAAAAAACAAAATCCCAACTCCTGGGGCAGGCGGAGGTCCTTCTTCTGCTTCCCCCTCTACTGCCACAGCATCCTGGCCAGAATTCACCCCTGGGATCTGTACGCTGGCAAACAGCCCTGTGTCTTTGCAGCATGCTTGTCTGAGATTCTCCCTTCCTTTGCAGAAACCCACTGTTTCTTGGGGCACCACGCAAATCCCTTCTGCCAGCATGAGGAGGAAGGTGACCAGCCCAGATCTCATAGAGGGAATGATGGGGAACTGGAAAGAGGATGGCGAATCATCCTCAGAGAAGGAGGGTGACAACTCACTGGAGATACCCCCAAAAAGGTAAGTATGGAGCAAGTCGTGCCAAGGCCTGGGGCAGCTGAGTAGCACTGACCCATCTGCAGGGTCAAGGAGCCAAATCCCTGATCCATGGCTCTCCTCTGAGCTGTCAAGCCATGGGGAGACCTGGGGTCAGGAGCCCCCAACTCCAGGTGCCTTTCTGCAGCCCAAAGCAAATGCCTAAACCTCCTGCTGTGGGCACCAGTGAGACTCTGTGTGCAGGGCCTGGGGAAGGTGAGAGGCAGGAAGGTTTCAGCCAGAGCGTGAGTGAGGGTTTCTTCCTGTTGTTCTAGGCCAATTTCCCCAGGGACAAGCCAGGCCCTGCTCGAGATAGTGCCGTGCATCCTGGGACAGGTTGACCGAAGTCGGAGGGGACACAGGCATGAAGAGAGGGATCGGGAAGATAAGCTGCAGTGGTAAATATATCCAGATATGGGTGGTGTTTCCCCTCAGGCAACGCCCTTGCTTCCACCCCCAGCAGCAGCAGGGGAAAGAAGGGCTGTTCCCAACACACACTTCCCCAGTAGAGCCACCTTCTGCTGCAGAGCGGGGTGCCCAGCCTGGGAGCAAAGGATGGCAATCTTCCCTGTGCTCCCACTAACTCCTCTTGCTGTGTGTCTGCAGTGAGCTGGCTGTTTTGAAGTGGAGAATGTGCAGGAAAAAGAAAAGCCAAGGCAATGACACTCCTGTGGCTGGACCCCAACCTGCACAAACTATTTGTGACAGTCCTGAGAGAGCAGGACAGGTACATGATAGACAGTGATGTAATTCTTGTCTCATAATTCATTGTAGAAAAGCACCGTTATATGGCTACAGAGTCTGAAATAGCTAATCTGTACTCATTTGAACATTAAGTGATTTCTTCTGGAGCTTCCTTTAAACCACGTATGTTCAGTTGTTTGTCTTTTTGGAGTGTGTTCTTTGCTCCCGTCATCTTATGCAACATATCAGACCATCTTCCTTGGCACCATTCTTCATGGAGATAAAAAGGCACTGTTCATAATGCAAATAAAAATGCCAGGCTTTTCTAGGGTAGGAAATAATTTCTATTCAGATCATTGTTCAGTTTGCGCTTTGGTTGTGCCTGTTATAAGTGAGGAGCAGACATGGCTGATAGAAAGGCTAAAGACAAGGGGCAGAAGAGAGGGTGAGAACTAAAAAAATCCCACAAAGCACAGATGAGACTCCCACTGCTACTGTTGCATTTCTGTGACCCTTCAGGAATTCTACTCTCTCCCTATGAGGAAAGATCAAAGTAAACACTGGGAAGCCTTACGTAAGAAGTACCTGAAGACAGCAAGGACAAGGTCGCCTTCATCAACAGCAAGAAGGGAAAGGGAACATCTGTGGAAGGCCCAGGTACCAGAAACCTTGTGAAACACGCAGTAAAATAGCATTTCTCTCCTCCAGAAGAGCTGAGCTTTGAAGGTCTCCAAGTCAGCATGGCATCATTGCTGCAAAATTGCAGGGCAGGTGACTCCTATCTGTCATGCTTGCCTGCTTATTACTGTAAGGGAGATGTAGTTAGAAAAAGCCAAAGGGCAAAGCCAGCAATCTGCCATGGTGAGCACATACACTGATCATCCCTCCCCCGAACTCAGACAAGCTCTGTTTCAGCTATCTGCACTTGCATTTGGACACATCTGTTCACAGTCCAATGACCTGAGCCATACCTAGACTACCTATAAGGCAGCTAGTTCTTTCATTTAGTCTTCACTGCATTGGAATGATCAGGAACATTATTCGTAATAGGAAGGCACATTTTCTGGAAGTTTAGTTTTTAACCGAAGCACTAGGATTTCCTTCCAAGCATGCTGACATTAAAAAAAGTTCTGCTTGTCTCAATGCACAAGGGATGAAGTCTTTAACTTCACTGGACAAAAAGATTTGAGAAGGAGTGTTGTAAACATGCCTTTGCAGCTCTACAGGCCTTCAGCGCTAATCAGTGGTATGGCCTCTGCCCACACTTCCATCTAAACTGCATGCTACTTTTTGCCCCTGCATGGTGGTAGAACCTGTATCTGTTGAGATGTTATGGCTAGGTGCTGGATGAAATGGAAAGTGAAACAGAGTTCTGAAAAACTGTGAGGGCTTTTGATTAGAAATTCCTTTAAAAAACACAAAACCACCACCACCAAAAAACAAAATCCCAACTCCTGGGGCAGGCGGAGGTCCTTCTTCTGGTTCCCCCTCTACTGCCACAGCATCCTGGCCAGAATTCACCCCTGGGATCTGTATGCTGGCAAACAGCCCTGTGTCTTTGCAGCATGCTTGTCTGAGATTCTCCCTTCCTTTGCAGAAACCCACTGTTTCTTGGGGCACCACGCAAATCCCTTCTGCCAGCATGAGGAGGAAGGTGACCAGCCCAGATCTCATAGAGGGAATGATGGGGAACTGGAAAGAGGATGGCGAATCATCCTCAGAGAAGGAGGGTGACAACTCGCTGGAGATACCCCCAAAAAGGTAAGTATGGAGCAAGTCGTGCCAAGGCCTGGGGCAGCTGAGTAGCACTGACCCATCTGCAGGGTCAAGGATCCAAATCCCTGATCCATGGCTCTCCTCTGAGCTGTCAAGCCATGGGGAGACCTGGGGTCAGGAGCCCCCAACTCCAGGTGCCTTTCTGCAGCCCAAAGCAAATGCCTAAACCTCCTGCTGTGGGCACCAGTGAGACTCTGTGTGCAGGGCCTGGGGAAGGTGAGAGGCAGGAAGGTTTCAGCCAGAGCGTGAGTGAGGGTTTCTTCCTGTTGTTCTAGGCCAATTTCCCCAGGGACAAGCCAGGCCCTGCTCGAGATAGTGCCGTGCATCCTGGGACAGGTTGACCGAAGTCGGAGGGGACACAGGCATGAAGAGAGGGATCGGGAAGATAAGCTGCAGTGGTAAATATATCCAGATATGGGTGGTGTTTCCCCTCAGGCAACGCCCTTGCTTCCACCCCCAGCAGCAGCAGGGGAAAGAAGGGCTGTTCCCAACACACACTTCCCCAGTAGAGCCACCTTCTGCTGCAGAGCCGGGTGCCCAGCCTGGGAGCAAAGGATGGCAATCTTCCCTGTGCTCCCACTAACTCCTCTTGCTGTGTGTCTGCAGTGAGCTGGCTGTTTTGAAGTGGAGAATGTGCAGGAAAAAGAAGAGCCAAGGCAATGACACTCCTGTGGCTGGACCCCAACCTGCACAAACTATTTGTGACAGTCCTGAGAGAGCAGGACAGGTCCATGATAGACAGTGATGTAATTCTTGTCTCATAATTCATTGTAGAAAAGCACCGTTATATGGCTACAGAGTCTGAAATAGCTAATCTGTACTCATTTGAACATTAAGTGATTTCTTCTGGAGCTTCCTTTAAACCACGTATCTTCAGTTGTTTGTCTTTTTGGAGTGTGTTCTTTGCTCCCGTCATCTTATGCAACATATCAGACCATCTTCCTTGGCACCATTCTTCATGGAGATAAAAAGGCACTGTTCATAATGCAAATAAAAATGCCAGGCTTTTCTAGGGTAGGAAATAATTTCTATTCAGATCATTGTTCAGTTTGTGCTTTGGTTGTGCCTGTTATAAGTGAGGAGCAGACATGGCTGATAGAAAGGCTAAAGACAAGGGGCAGAAGAGAGGGTGAGAACTAAAAAAATCCCACAAAGCACAGATGAGACTCCCACTGCTACTGTTGCATTTCTGTGACCCTTCAGGAATTCTACTCTCTCCCTGTGAGGAAAGATCAAAGTAAACACTGGGAAGCCTTACGTAAGAAGTACCTGAAGACAGCAAGGACAAGGTCGCCTTCATCAACAGCAAGAAGGGAAAGGGAACATCTGTGGAAGGCCCAGGTACCAGAAACCTTGTGAAACACGCAGTAAAATAGCATTTCTCTCCTCCAGAAGAGCTGAGCTTTGAAGGTCTCCAAGTCAGCATGGCATCATTGCTGCAAAATTGCAGGGCAGGTGACTCCTATCTGTCATGCTTGCCTGCTTATTACTGTAAGGGAGATGTAGTTAGAAAAAGCCAAAGGGCAAAGCCAGCAATCTGCCATGGTGAGCACATACACTGATCATCCCTCCCCCGAACTCAGACAAGCTCTGTTTCAGGTATCTGCACTTGCATTTGGACACATCTGTTCACAGTCCAATGACCTGAGCCATACCTAGACTACCTATAAGGCAGCTAGTTCTTTTATTTAGTCTTCACTGCATTGGAATGATCAGGAACATTATTCGTAATAGGAAGGCACATTTTCTGGAAGTTTAGTTTTTAACCGAAGCACTAGGATTTCCTTCCAAGCATGCTGACATTAAAAAAAGTTCTGCTTGTCTCAATGCACAAGGGATGAAGTCTTTAACTTCACTGGACAAAAAGATTTGAGAAGGAGTGTTGTAAACATGCCTTTGCAGCACTACAGGCCTTCAGCGCTGATCAGTGGTATGGCCTCTGCCCACACTTCCATCTAAACTGCATGCTACTTTTTGCCCCTGCATAGTGGTAGAAACTGTATCTGTTGAGATATTATGGCTAGGTGCTGGATGAAATGGAAAGTGAAACAGAGTTCTGCAAAACTGTGAGGGCTTTTGATTAGAAATTCCTTTAAAAAACACAAAACCACCACCAACAAAAAACAAAATCCCAACTCCTGGGGCAGGCGGAGGTCCTTCTTCTGGTTCCCCCTCTACTGCCACAGCATCCTGGCCAGAATTCACCCCTGGGATCTGTACGCTGGCAAACAGCCCTGTGTCTTTGCAGCATGCTTGTCTGAGATTCTCCCTTCCTTTGCAGAAACCCACTGTTTCTTGGGGCACCACGCAAATCCCTTCTGCCAGCATGAGGAGGAAGGTGACCAGCCCAGATCTCATAGAGGGAATGATGGGGAACTGGAAAGAGGATGGCGAATCATCCTCAGAGAAGGAGGGTGACAACTCGCTGGAGATACCCCCAAAAAGGTAAGTATGGAGCAAGTCGTGCCAAGGCCTGGGGCAGCTGAGTAGCACTGACCCATCTGCAGGGTCAAGGAGCCAAATCCCTGATCCGTGGCTCTCCTCTGAGCTGTCAAGCCATGGGGAGACCTGGGGTCAGGAGCCCCCAACTCCAGGTGCCTTTCTGCAGCCCAAAGCAAATGCCTAAACCTCCTGCTGTGGGCACCAGTGAGACTCTGTGTGCAGGGCCTGGGGAAGGTGAGAGGCAGGAAGGTTTCAGCCAGCGCGTGAGTGAGGGTTTCTTCCTGTTGTTCTAGGCCAATTTCCCCAGGGACAAGCCAGGCCCTGCTCGAGATAGTGCCGTGCATCCTGGGACAGGTTGACCGAAGTCGGAGGGGACACAGGCATGAAGAGGGGGATCGGGAAGATAAGCTGCAGTGGTAAATATATCCAGATATGGGTGGTGTTTCCCCTCAGGCAATGCCCTTCCTTCCACCCCCAGCAGCAGCAGGGGAAAGAAGGGCTGTTCCCAACACACACTTCCCCAGTAGAGCCACCTTCTGCTGCAGAGCCGGGTGCCCAGCCTGGGAGCAAAGGATGGCAATCTTCCCTGTGCTCCCACTAACTCCTCTTGCTGTGTGTCTGCAGTGAGCTGGCTGTTTTGAAGTGGAGAATGTGCAGGAAAAAGAAAAGCCAAGGCAATGACACTCCTGTGGCTGGACCCCAACCTGCACAAACTATTTGTGACAGTCCTGAGAGAGCAGGACAGGTCCATGATAGACAGTGATGTAATTCTTGTCTCATAATTCATTGTAGAAAAGCACCGTTATATGGCTACAGAGTCTGAAATAGCTAATCTGTACTCATTTGAACATTAAGTGATTTCTTCTGGAGCTTCCTTTAAACCACGTATCTTCAGTTGTTTGTCTTTTTGGAGTGTGTTCTTTGCTCCCGTCATCTTATGCAACATATCAGACCATCTTCCTTGGCACCATTCTTCATGGAGATAAAAAGGCACTGTTCATAATGCAAATAAAAATGCCAGGCTTTTCTAGGGTAGGAAATAATTTCTATTCAGATCATTGTTCAGTTTGTGCTTTGGTTGTGCCTGTTATAACTGAGGAGCAGACATGGCTGATAGAAAGGCTAAAGACAAGGGGCAGAAGAGAGGGTGAGAACTAAAAAAATCCCACAAAGCACAGATGAGACTCCCACTGCTACTGTTGCATTTCTGTGACCCTTCAGGAATTCTACTCTCTCCCTGTGAGGAAAGATCAAAGTAAACACTGGGAAGCCTTACGTAAGAAGTACCTGAAGACAGCAAGGACAAGGTCGCCTTCATCAACAGCAAGAAGGGAAAGGGAACATCTGTGGAAGGCCCAGGTACCAGAAACCTTGTGAAACACGCAGTAAAATAGCATTTCTCTCCTCCAGAAGAGCTGAGCTTTGAAGGTCTCCAAGTCAGCATGGCATCATTGCTGCAAAATTGCAGGGCAGGTGACTCCTATCTGTCATGCTTGCCTGCTTATTACTGTAAGGGAGATGTAGTTAGAAAAAGCCAAAGGGCAAAGCCAGCAATCTGCCATGGTGAGCACATACACTGATCATCCCTCCCCCGAACTCAGACAAGCTCTGTTTCAGCTATCTGCACTTGCATTTGGACACATCTGTTCACAGTCCAATGACCTGAGCCATACCTAGACTACCTATAAGGCAGCTAGTTCTTTTATTTAGTCTTCACTGCATTGGAATGATCAGGAACATTATTCGTAATAGGAAGGCACATTTTCTGGAAGTTTAGTTTTTAACCGAAGCACTAGGATTTCCTTCCAAGCATGCTGACATTAAGAAAAGTTCTGCTTGTCTCAATGCACAAGGGATGAAGTCTTTAACTTCACTGGACAAAAAGATTTGAGAAGGAGTGTTGTAAACATGCCTTTGCAGCACTACAGGCCTTCAGCGCTGATCAGTGGTATGGCCTCTGCCCACACTTCCATCTAAACTGCATGCTACTTTTTGCCCCTGCATAGTGGTAGAAACTGTATCTGTTGAGATATTATGGCTAGGTGCTGGATGAAATGGAAAGTGAAACAGAGTTCTGAAAAACTGTGAGGGCTTTTGATTAGAAATTCCTTTAAAAAACACAAAACCACCACCACCAAAAAACAAAATCCCAACTCCTGGGGCAGGCGGAGGTCCTTCTTCTGGTTCCCCCTCTACTGCCACAGCATCCTGGCCAGAATTCACCCCTGGGATCTGTACGCTGGCAAACAGCCCTGTGTCTTTGCAGCATGCTTGTCTGAGATTCTCCCTTCCTTTGCAGAAACCCCCTGTTTCTTGGGGCACCACGCAAATCCCTTCTGCCAGCATGAGGAGGAAGGTGACCAGCCCAGATCTCATAGAGGGAATGATGGGGAACTGGAAAGAGGATGGCGAATCATCCTCAGAGAAGGAGGGTGACAACTCGCTGGAGATACCCCCAAAAAGGTAAGTATGGAGCAAGTCGTGCCAAGGCCTGGGGCAGCTGAGTAGCACTGACCCATCTGCAGGGTCAAGGATCCAAATCCCTGATCCATGGCTCTCCTCTGAGCTGTCAAGCCATGGGGAGACCTGGGGTCAGGAGCCCCCAACTCCAGGTGCCTTTCTGCAGCCCAAAGCAAATGCCTAAACCTCCTGCTGTGGGCACCAGTGAGACTCTGTGTGCAGGGCCTGGGGAAGGTGAGAGGCAGGAAGGTTTCAGCCAGAGCGTGAGTGAGGGTTTCTTCCTGTTGTTCTAGGCCAATTTCCCCAGGGACAAGCCAGGCCCTGCTCGAGATAGTGCCGTGCATCCTGGGACAGGTTGACCGAAGTCGGAGGGGACACAGGCATGAAGAGAGGGATCGGGAAGATAAGCTGAAGTGGTAAATATATCCAGATATGGGTGGTGTTTCCCCTCAGGCAACGCCCTTGCTTCCACCCCCAGCAGCAGCAGGGGAAAGAAGGGCTGTTCCCAACACACACTTCCCCAGTAGAGCCACCTTCTGCTGCAGAGCCGGGTGCCCAGCCTGGGAGCAAAGGATGGCAATCTTCCCTGTGCTCCCACTAACTCCTCTTGCTGTGTGTCTGCAGTGAGCTGGCTGTTTTGAAGTGGAGAATGTGCAGGAAAAAGAAAAGCCAAGGCAATGACACTCCTGTGGCTGGACCCCAACCTGCACAAACTATTTGTGACAGTCCTGAGAGAGCAGGACAGGTACATGATAGACAGTGATGTAATTCTTGTCTCATAATTCATTGTAGAAAAGCACCGTTATATGGCTACAGAGTCTGAAATAGCTAATCTGTACTCATTTGAACATTAAGTGATTTCTTCTGGAGCTTCCTTTAAACCACGTATCTTCAGTTGTTTGTCTTTTTGGAGTGTGTTCTTTGCTCCCGTCATCTTATGCAACATATCAGACCATCTTCCTTGGCACCATTCTTCATGGAGATAAAAAGGCACTGTTCATAATGCAAATAAAAATGCCAGGCTTTTCTAGGGTAGGAAATAATTTCTATTCAGATCATTGTTCAGTTTGTGCTTTGGTTGTGCCTGTTATAACTGAGGAGCAGACATGGCTGATAGAAAGGCTAAAGACAAGGGGCAGAAGAGAGGGTGAGAACTAAAAAAATCCCACAAAGCACAGATGAGACTCCCACTGCTACTGTTGCATTTCTGTGACCCTTCAGGAATTCTACTCTCTCCCTGTGAGGAAAGATCAAAGTAAACACTGGGAAGCCTTACGTAAGAAGTACCTGAAGACAGCAAGGACAAGGTCGCCTTCATCAACAGCAAGAAGGGAAAGGGAACATCTGTGGAAGGCCCAGGTACCAGAAACCTTGTGAAACACGCAGTAAAATAGCATTTCTCTCCTCCAGAAGAGCTGAGCTTTGAAGGTCTCCAAGTCAGCATGGCATCATTGCTGCAAAATTGCAGGGCAGGTGACTCCTATCTGTCATGCTTGCCTGCTTATTACTGTAAGGGAGATGTAGTCAGAAAAAGCCAAAGGGCAAAGCCAGCAATCTGCCATGGTGAGCACATACACTGATCATCCCTCCCCCGAACTCAGACAAGCTCTGTTTCAGCTATCTGCACTTGCATTTGGACACATCTGTTCACAGTCCAATGACCTGAGCCATACCTAGACTACCTATAAGGCAGCTAGTTCTTTTATTTAGTCTTCACTGCATTGGAATGATCAGGAACATTATTCGTAATAGGAAGGCACATTTTCTGGAAGTTTAGTTTTTAACCGAAGCACTAGGATTTCCTTCCAAGCATGCTGACATTAAAAAAAGTTCTGCTTGTCTCAATGCACAAGGGATGAAGTCTTTAACTTCACTGGACAAAAAGATTTGAGAAGGAGTGTTGTAAACATGCCTTTGCAGCACTACAGGCCTTCAGTGCTGATCAGTGGTATGGCCTCTGCCCACACTTCCATCTAAACTGCATGCTACTTTTTGCCCCTGCATAGTGGTAGAAACTGTATCTGTTGAGATATTATGGCTAGGTGCTGGATGAAATGGAAAGTGAAACAGAGTTCTGAAAAACTGTGAGGGCTTTTGATTAGAAATTCCTTTAAAAAACACAAAACCACCACCAACAAAAAACAAAATCCCAACTCCTGGGGCAGGCGGAGGTCCTTCTTCTGGTTCCCCCTCTACTGCCACAGCATCCTGGCCAGAATTCACCCCTGGGATCTGTACGCTGGCAAACAGCCCTGTGTCTTTGCAGCATGCTTGTCTGAGATTCTCCCTTCCTTTGCAGAAACCCACTGTTTCTTGGGGCACCACGCAAATCCCTTCTGCCAGCATGAGGAGGAAGGTGACCAGCCCAGATCTCATAGAGGGAATGATGGGGAACTGGAAAGAGGATGGCGAATCATCCTCAGAGAAGGAGGGTGACAACTCTCTGGAGATACCCCCAAAAAGGTAAGTATGGAGCAAGTCGTGCCAAGGCCTGGGGCAGCTGAGTAGCACTGACCCATCTGCAGGGTCAAGGATCCAAATCCCTGATCCATGGCTCTCCTCTGAGCTGTCAAGCCATGGGGAGACCTGGGGTCAGGAGCCCCCAACTCCAGGTGCCTTTCTGCAGCCCAAAGCAAATGCCTAAACCTCATGCTGTGGGCACCAGTGAGACTCTGTGCAGGGCCTGGGGAAGGTGAGAGGCAGGAAGGTTTCAGCCAGAGCGTGAGTGAGGGTTTCTTCCTGTTGTTCTAGGCCAATTTCCCCAGGGACAAGCCAGGCCCTGCTCGAGATAGTGCCGTGCATCCTGGGACAGGTTGACCGAAGTCGGAGGGGACACAGGCATGAAGAGAGGGATCGGGAAGATAAGCTGCAGTGGTAAATATATCCAGATATGGGTGGTGTTTCCCCTCAGGCAACGCCCTTGCTTCCACCCCCAGCAGCAGCAGGGGAAAGAAGGGCTGTTCCCAACACACACTTCCCCAGTAGAGCCACCTTCTGCTGCAGAGCCGGGTGCCCAGCCTGGGAGCAAAGGATGGCAATCTTCCCTGTGCTCCCACTAACTCCTCTTGCTGTGTGTCTGCAGTGAGCTGGCTGTTTTGAAGTGGAGAATGTGCAGGAAAAAGAAAAGCCAAGGCAATGACACTCCTGTGGCTGGACCCCAACCTGCACAAACTATTTGTGACAGTCCTGAGAGAGCAGGACAGGTACATGATAGACAGTGATGTAATTCTTGTCTCATAATTCATTGTAGAAAAGCACCGTTATATGGCTACAGAGTCTGAAATAGCTAATCTGTACTCATTTGAACATTAAGTGATTTCTTCTGGAGCTTCCTTTAAACCACGTATCTTCAGTTGTTTGTCTTTTTGGAGTGTGTTCTTTGCTCCCGTCATCTTATGCAACATATCAGACCATCTTCCTTGGCACCATTCTTCATGGAGATAAAAAGGCACTGTTCATAATGCAAATAAAAATGCCAGGCTTTTCTAGGGTAGGAAATAATTTCTATTCAGATCATTGTTCAGTTTGTGCTTTGGTTGTGCCTGTTATAAGTGAGGAGCAGACATGGCTGATAGAAAGGCTAAAGACAAGGGGCAGAAGAGAGGGTGAGAACTAAAAAAAATCCCACAAAGCACAGATGAGACTCCCACTGCTACTGTTGCATTTCTGTGACCCTTCAGGAATTCTACTCTCTCCCTGTGAGGAAAGATCAAAGTAAACACTGGGAAGCCTTACGTAAGAAGTACCTGAAGACAGCAAGGACAAGGTCGCCTTCATCAACAGCAAGAAGGGAAAGGGAACATCTGTGGAAGGCCCAGGTACCAGAAACCTTGTGAAACACGCAGTAAAATAGCATTTCTCTCCTCCAGAAGAGCTGAGCTTTGAAGGTCTCCAAGTCAGCATGGCATCACTGCTGCAAAATTGCAGGGCAGGTGACTCCTATCTGTCATGCTTGCCTGCTTATTACTGTAAGGGAGATGTAGTTAGAAAAAGCCAAAGGGCAAAGCCAGCAATCTGCCATGGTGAGCACATACACTGATCATCCCTCCCCCGAACTCAGACAAGCTCTGTTTCAGCTATCTGCACTTGCATTTGGACACATCTGTTCACAGTCCAATGACCTGAGCCATACCTAGACTACCTATAAGGCAGCTAGTTCTTTTATTTAGTCTTCACTGCATTGGAATGATCAGGAACATTATTCGTAATAGGAAGGCACATTTTCTGGAAGTTTAGTTTTTAACCGAAGCACTAGGATTTCCTTCCAAGCATGCTGACATTAAAAAAAGTTCTGCTTGTCTCAATGCACAAGGGATGAAGTCTTTAACTTCACTGGACAAAAAGATTTGAGAAGGAGTGTTGTAAACATGCCTTTGCAGCACTACAGGCCTTCAGCGCTGATCAGTGGTATGGCCTCTGCCCACACTTCCATCTAAACTGCATGCTACTTTTTGCCCCTGCATAGTGGTAGAAACTGTATCTGTTGAGATATTCTGGCTAGGTGCTGGATGAAATGGAAAGTGAAACAGAGTTCTGCAAAACTGTGAGGGCTTTTGATTAGAAATTCCTTTAAAAAACACAAAACCACCACCACCAAAAAACAAAATCCCAACTCCTGGGGCAGGCGGAGGTCCTTCTTCTGGTTCCCCCTCTACTGCCACAGCATCCTGGCCAGAATTCACCCCTGGGATCTGTACGCTGGCAAACAGCCCTGTGTCTTTGCAGCATGCTTGTCTGAGATTCTCCCTTCCTTTGCAGAAACCCACTGTTTCTTGGGGCACCACGCAAATCCCTTCTGCCAGCATGAGGAGGAAGGTGACCAGCCCAGATCTCATAGAGGGAATGATGGGGAACTGGAAAGAGGATGGCGAATCATCCTCAGAGAAGGAGGGTGACAACTCACTGGAGATACCCCCAAAAAGGTAAGTATGGAGCAAGTCGTGCCAAGGCCTGGGGCAGCTGAGTAGCACTGACCCATCTGCAGGGTCAAGGAGCCAAATCCCTGATCCATGGCTCTCCTCTGAGCTGTCAAGCCATGGGGAGACCTGGGGTCAGGAGCCCCCAACTCCAGGTGCCTTTCTGCAGCCCAAAGCAAATGCCTAAACCTCCTGCTGTGGGCACCAGTGAGACTCTGTGTGCAGGGCCTGGGGAAGGTGAGAGGCAGGAAGGTTTCAGCCAGAGCGTGAGTGAGGGTTTCTTCCTGTTGTTCTAGGCCAATTTCCCCAGGGACAAGCCAGGCCCTGCTCGAGATAGTGCCGTGCATCCTGGGACAGGTTGACCGAAGTCGGAGGGGACACAGGCATGAAGAGAGGGATCGGGAAGATAAGCTGCAGTGGTAAATATATCCAGATATGGGTGGTGTTTCCCCTCAGGCAACGCCCTTGCTTCCACCCCCAGCAGCAGCAGGGGAAAGAAGGGCTGTTCCCAACACACACTTCCCCAGTAGAGCCACCTTCTGCTGCAGAGCGGGGTGCCCAACCTGGGAGCAAAGGATGGCAATCTTCCCTGTGCTCCCACTAACTCCTCTTGCTGTGTGTCTGCAGTGAGCTGGCTGTTTTGAAGTGGAGAATGTGCAGGAAAAAGAAAAGCCAAGGCAATGACACTCCTGTGGCTGGACCCCAACCTGCACAAACTATTTGTGACAGTCCTGAGAGAGCAGGACAGGTCCATGATAGACAGTGATGTAATTCTTGTCTCATAATTCATTGTAGAAAAGCACAGTTATATGGCTACAGAGTCTGAAATAGCTAATCTGTACTCATTTGAACATTAAGTGATTTCTTCTGGAGCTTCCTTTAAACCACGTATCTTCAGTTGTTTGTCTTTTTGGAGTGTGTTCTTTGCTCCCGTCATCTTATGCAACATATCAGACCATCTTCCTTGGCACCATTCTTCATGGAGATAAAAAGGCACTGTTCATAATGCAAATAAAAATGCCAGGCTTTTCTAGGGTAGGAAATAATTTCTATTCAGATCATTGTTCAGTTTGTGCTTTGGTTGTGCCTGTTATAAGTGAGGAGCAGACATGGCTGATAGAAAGGCTAAAGACAAGGGGCAGAAGAGAGGGTGAGAACTAAAAAAATCCCACAAAGCACAGATGAGACTCCCACTGCTACTGTTGCATTTCTGTGACCCTTCAGGAACTCTACTCTCTCCCTGTGAGGAAAGATCAAAGTAAACACTGGGAAGCCTTACGTAAGAAGTACCTGAAGACAGCAAGGACAAGGTCGCCTTCATCAACAGCAAGAAGGGAAAGGGAACATCTGTGGAAGGCCCAGGTACCAGAAACCTTGTGAAACACGCAGTAAAATAGCATTTCTCTCCTCCAGAAGAGCTGAGCTTTGAAGGTCTCCAAGTCAGCATGGCATCATTGCTGCAAAATTGCAGGGCAGGTGACTCCTATCTGTCATGCTTGCCTGCTTATTACTGTAAGGGAGATGTAGTTAGAAAAAGCCAAAGGGCAAAGCCAGCAATCTGCCATGGTGAGCACATACACTGATCATCCCTCCCCCGAACTCAGACAAGCTCTGTTTCAGCTATCTGCACTTGCATTTGGACACATCTGTTCACAGTCCAATGACCTGAGCCATACCTAGACTACCTATAAGGCAGCTAGTTCTTTTATTTAGTCTTCACTGCATTGGAATGATCAGGAACATTATTCGTAATAGGAAGGCACATTTTCTGGAAGTTTAGTTTTTAACCGAAGCACTAGGATTTCCTTCCAAGCATGCTGACATTAAAAAAAGTTCTGCTTGTCTCAATGCACAAGGGATGAAGTCTTTAACTTCACTGGACAAAAAGATTTGAGAAGGAGTGTTGTAAACATGCCTTTGCAGCACTACAGGCCTTCAGTGCTGATCAGTGGTATGGCCTCTGCCCACACTTCCATCTAAACTGCATGCTACTTTTTGCCCCTGCATGGTGGTAGAAACTGTATCTGTTGAGATATTATGGCTAGGTGCTGGATGAAATGGAAAGTGAAACAGAGTTCTGAAAAACTGTGAGGGCTTTTGATTAGAAATTCCTTTAAAAAACACAAAACCACCACCACCAAAAAACAAAATCCCAACTCCTGGGGCAGGCGGAGGTCCTTCTTCTGGTTCCCCCTCTACTGCCACAGCATCCTGGCCAGAATTCACCCCTGGGATCTGTACGCTGGCAAACAGCCCTGTGTCTTTGCAGCATGCTTGTCTGAGATTCTCCCTTCCTTTGCAGAAACCCACTGTTTCTTGGGGCACCACGCAAATCCCTTCTGCCAGCATGAGGAGGAAGGTGACCAGCCCAGATCTCATAGAGGGAATGATGGGGAACTGGAAAGAGGATGGCGAATCATCCTCAGAGAAGGAGGGTGACAACTCGCTGGAGATACCCCCAAAAAGGTAAGT
This sequence comes from Dromaius novaehollandiae, assembly GCF_036370855.1. Classification (NCBI taxonomy): domain Eukaryota; kingdom Metazoa; phylum Chordata; class Aves; order Casuariiformes; family Dromaiidae; genus Dromaius; species Dromaius novaehollandiae. The sequence goes on from NW_026991310.1 coordinate 186,958, forward strand.
ATGGAGCAAGTCGTGCCAAGGCCTGGGGCAGCTGAGTAGCACTGACCCATCTGCAGGGTCAAGGATCCAAATCCCTGATCCATGGCTCTCCTCTGAGCTGTCAAGCCATGGGGAGACCTGGGGTCAGGAGCCCCCAACTCCAGGTGCCTTTCTGCAGCCCAAAGCAAATGCCTAAACCTCCTGCTGTGGGCACCAGTGAGACTCTGTGTGCAGGGCCTGGGGAAGGTGAGAGGCAGGAAGGTTTCAGCCAGAGCGTGAGTGAGGGTTTCTTCCTGTTGTTCTAGGCCAATTTCCCCAGGGACAAGCCAGGCCCTGCTCGAGATAGTGCCGTGCATCCTGGGACAGGTTGACCGAAGTCGGAGGGGACACAGGCATGAAGAGAGGGATCGGGAAGATAAGCTGCAGTGGTAAATATATCCAGATATGGGTGGTGTTTCCCCTCAGGCAACGCCCTTGCTTCCACCCCCAGCAGCAGCAGGGGAAAGAAGGGCTGTTCCCAACACACACTTCCCCAGTAGAGCCACCTTCTGCTGCAGAGCGGGGTGCCCAGCCTGGGAGCAAAGGATGGCAATCTTCCCTGTGCTCCCACTAACTCCTCTTGCTGTGTGTCTGCAGTGAGCTGGCTGTTTTGAAGTGGAGAATGTGCAGGAAAAAGAAGAGCCAAGGCAATGACACTCCTGTGGCTGGACCCCAACCTGCACAAACTATTTGTGACAGTCCTGAGAGAGCAGGACAGGTCCATGATAGACAGTGATGTAATTCTTGTCTCATAATTCATTGTAGAAAAGCACAGTTATATGGCTACAGAGTCTGAAATAGCTAATCTGTACTCATTTGAACATTAAGTGATTTCTTCTGGAGCTTCCTTTAAACCACGTATCTTCAGTTGTTTGTCTTTTTGGAGTGTGTTCTTTGCTCCCGTCATCTTATGCAACATATCAGACCATCTTCCTTGGCACCATTCTTCATGGAGATAAAAAGGCACTGTTCATAATGCAAATAAAAATGCCAGGCTTTTCTAGGGTAGGAAATAATTTCTATTCAGATCATTGTTCAGTTTGCGCTTTGGTTGTGCCTGTTATAAGTGAGGAGCAGACATGGCTGATAGAAAGGCTAAAGACAAGGGGCAGAAGAGAGGGTGAGAACTAAAAAAATCCCACAAAGCACAGATGAGACTCCCACTGCTACTGTTGCATTTCTGTGACCCTTCAGGAATTCTACTCTCTCCCTGTGAGGAAAGATCAAAGTAAACACTGGGAAGCCTTACGTAAGAAGTACCTGAAGACAGCAAGGACAAGGTCGCCTTCATCAACAGCAAGAAGGGAAAGGGAACATCTGTGGAAGGCCCAGGTACCAGAAACCTTGTGAAACACGCAGTAAAATAGCATTTCTCTCCTCCAGAAGAGCTGAGCTTTGAAGGTCTCCAAGTCAGCATGGCATCATTGCTGCAAAATTGCAGGGCAGGTGACTCCTATCTGTCATGCTTGCCTGCTTATTACTGTAAGGGAGATGTAGTTAGAAAAAGCCAAAGGGCAAAGCCAGCAATCTGCCATGGTGAGCACATACACTGATCATCCCTCCCCCGAACTCAGACAAGCTCTGTTTCAGCTATCTGCACTTGCATTTGGACACATCTGTTCACAGTCCAATGACCTGAGCCATACCTAGACTACCTATAAGGCAGCTAGTTCTTTTATTTAGTCTTCACTGCATTGGAATGATCAGGAACATTATTCGTAATAGGAAGGCACATTTTCTGGAAGTTTAGTTTTTAACCGAAGCACTAGGATTTCCTTCCAAGCATGCTGACATTAAAAAAAGTTCTGCTTGTCTCAATGCACAAGGGATGAAGTCTTTAACTTCACTGGACAAAAAGATTTGAGAAGGAGTGTTGTAAACATGCCTTTGCAGCACTACAGGCCTTCAGTGCTGATCAGTGGTATGGCCTCTGCCCACACTTCCATCTAAACTGCATGCTACTTTTTGCCCCTGCATGGTGGTAGAAACTGTATCTGTTGAGATATTATGGCTAGGTGCTGGATGAAATGGAAAGTGAAACAGAGTTCTGAAAAACTGTGAGGGCTTTTGATTAGAAATTCCTTTAAAAAACACAAAACCACCACCACCAAAAAACAAAATCCCAACTCCTGGGGCAGGCGGAGGTCCTTCTTCTGGTTCCCCCTCTACTGCCACAGCATCCTGGCCAGAATTCACCCCTGGGATCTGTACGCTGGCAAACAGCCCTGTGTCTTTGCAGCATGCTTGTCTGAGATTCTCCCTTCCTTTGCAGAAACCCACTGTTTCTTGGGGCACCACGCAAATCCCTTCTGCCAGCATGAGGAGGAAGGTGACCAGCCCAGATCTCATAGAGGGAATGATGGGGAACTGGAAAGAGGATGGCGAATCATCCTCAGAGAAGGAGGGTGACAACTCGCTGGAGATACCCCCAAAAAGGTAAGTATGGAGCAAGTCGTGCCAAGGCCTGGGGCAGCTGAGTAGCACTGACCCATCTGCAGGGTCAAGGATCCAAATCCCTGATCCATGGCTCTCCTCTGAGCTGTCAAGCCATGGGGAGACCTGGGGTCAGGAGCCCCCAACTCCAGGTGCCTTTCTGCAGCCCAAAGCAAATGCCTAAACCTCCTGCTGTGGGCACCAGTGAGACTCTGTGTGCAGGGCCTGGGGAAGGTGAGAGGCAGGAAGGTTTCAGCCAGAGCGTGAGTGAGGGTTTCTTCCTGTTGTTCTAGGCCAATTTCCCCAGGGACAAGCCAGGCCCTGCTCGAGATAGTGCCGTGCATCCTGGGACAGGTTGACCGAAGTCGGAGGGGACACAGGCATGAAGAGAGGGATCGGGAAGATAAGCTGCAGTGGTAAATATATCCAGATATGGGTGGTGTTTCCCCTCAGGCAACGCCCTTGCTTCCACCCCCAGCAGCAGCAGGGGAAAGAAGGGCTGTTCCCAACACACACTTCCCCAGTAGAGCCACCTTCTGCTGCAGAGCGGGGTGCCCAGCCTGGGAGCAAAGGATGGCAATCTTCCCTGTGCTCCCACTAACTCCTCTTGCTGTGTGTCTGCAGTGAGCTGGCTGTTTTGAAGTGGAGAATGTGCAGGAAAAAGAAGAGCCAAGGCAATGACACTCCTGTGGCTGGACCCCAACCTGCACAAACTATTTGTGACAGTCCTGAGAGAGCAGGACAGGTCCATGATAGACAGTGATGTAATTCTTGTCTCATAATTCATTGTAGAAAAGCACAGTTATATGGCTACAGAGTCTGAAATAGCTAATCTGTACTCATTTGAACATTAAGTGATTTCTTCTGGAGCTTCCTTTAAACCACGTATCTTCAGTTGTTTGTCTTTTTGGAGTGTGTTCTTTGCTCCCGTCATCTTATGCAACATATCAGACCATCTTCCTTGGCACCATTCTTCATGGAGATAAAAAGGCACTGTTCATAATGCAAATAAAAATGCCAGGCTTTTCTAGGGTAGGAAATAATTTCTATTCAGATCATTGTTCAGTTTGCGCTTTGGTTGTGCCTGTTATAAGTGAGGAGCAGACATGGCTGATAGAAAGGCTAAAGACAAGGGGCAGAAGAGAGGGTGAGAACTAAAAAAATCCCACAAAGCACAGATGAGACTCCCACTGCTACTGTTGCATTTCTGTGACCCTTCAGGAATTCTACTCTCTCCCTGTGAGGAAAGATCAAAGTAAACACTGGGAAGCCTTACGTAAGAAGTACCTGAAGACAGCAAGGACAAGGTCGCCTTCATCAACAGCAAGAAGGGAAAGGGAACATCTGTGGAAGGCCCAGGTACCAGAAACCTTGTGAAACACGCAGTAAAATAGCATTTCTCTCCTCCAGAAGAGCTGAGCTTTGAAGGTCTCCAAGTCAGCATGGCATCATTGCTGCAAAATTGCAGGGCAGGTGACTCCTATCTGTCATGCTTGCCTGCTTATTACTGTAAGGGAGATGTAGTTAGAAAAAGCCAAAGGGCAAAGCCAGCAATCTGCCATGGTGAGCACATACACTGATCATCCCTCCCCCGAACTCAGACAAGCTCTGTTTCAGCTATCTGCACTTGCATTTGGACACATCTGTTCACAGTCCAATGACCTGAGCCATACCTAGACTACCTATAAGGCAGCTAGTTCTTTTATTTAGTCTTCACTGCATTGGAATGATCAGGAACATTATTCGTAATAGGAAGGCACATTTTCTGGAAGTTTAGTTTTTAACCGAAGCACTAGGATTTCCTTCCAAGCATGCTGACATTAAAAAAAGTTCTGCTTGTCTCAATGCACAAGGGATGAAGTCTTTAACTTCACTGGACAAAAAGATTTGAGAAGGAGTGTTGTAAACATGCCTTTGCAGCACTACAGGCCTTCAGTGCTGATCAGTGGTATGGCCTCTGCCCACACTTCCATCTAAACTGCATGCTACTTTTTGCCCCTGCATAGTGGTAGAAACTGTATCTGTTGAGATATTATGGCTAGGTGCTGGATGAAATGGAAAGTGAAACAGAGTTCTGAAAAACTGTGAGGGCTTTTGATTAGAAATTCCTTTAAAAAAAACAAAACCACCACCAACAAAAAACAAAATCCCAACTCTTGGGGCAGGCGGAGGTCCTTCTTCTGCTTCCCCCTCTACTGCCACAGCATCCTGGCCAGAATTCACCCCTGGGATCTGTACGCTGGCAAACAGCCCTGTGTCTTTGCAGCATGCTTGTCTGAGATTCTCCCTTCCTTTGCAGAAACCCACTGTTTCTTGGGGCACCACGCAAATCCCTTCTGCCAGCATGAGGAGGAAGGTGACCAGCCCAGATCTCATAGAGGGAATGATGGGGAACTGGAAAGAGGATGGCGAATCATCCTCAGAGAAGGAGGGTGACAACTCGCTGGAGATACCCCCAAAAAGGTAAGTATGGAGCAAGTCGTGCCAAGGCCTGGGGCAGCTGAGTAGCACTGACCCATCTGCAGGGTCAAGGATCCAAATCCCTGATCCATGGCTCTCCTCTGAGCTGTCAAGCCATGGGGAGACCTGGGGTCAGGAGCCCCCAACTCCAGGTGCCTTTCTGCAGCCCAAAGCAAATGCCTAAACCTCATGCTGTGGGCACCAGTGAGACTCTGTGTGCAGGGCCTGGGGAAGGTGAGAGGCAGGAAGGTTTCAGCCAGAGCGTGAGTGAGGGTTTCTTCCTGTTGTTCTAGGCCAATTTCCCCAGGGACAAGCCAGGCCCTGCTCGAGATAGTGCCGTGCATCCTGGGACAGGTTGACCGAAGTCGGAGGGGACACAGGCATGAAGAGAGGGATCGGGAAGATAAGCTGCAGTGGTAAATATATCCAGATATGGGTGGTGTTTCCCCTCAGGCAACGCCCTTGCTTCCACCCCCAGCAGCAGCAGGGGAAAGAAGGGCTGTTCCCAACACACACTTCCCCAGTAGAGCCACCTTCTGCTGCAGAGCGGGGTGCCCAGCCTGGGAGCAAAGGATGGCAATCTTCCCTGTGCTCCCACTAACTCCTCTTGCTGTGTGTCTGCAGTGAGCTGGCTGTTTTGAAGTGGAGAACGTGCAGGAAAAAGAAGAGCCAAGGCAATGACACTCCTGTGGCTGGACCCCAACCTGCACAAACTATTTGTGACAGTCCTGAGAGAGCAGGACAGGTCCATGATAGACAGTGATGTAATTCTTGTCTCATAATTCATTGTAGAAAAGCACAGTTATATGGCTACAGAGTCTGAAATAGCTAATCTGTACTCATTTGAACATTAAGTGATTTCTTCTGGAGCTTCCTTTAAACCACGTATCTTCAGTTGTTTGTCTTTTTGGAGTGTGTTCTTTGCTCCCGTCATCTTATGCAACATATCAGACCATCTTCCTTGGCACCATTCTTCATGGAGATAAAAAGGCACTGTTCATAATGCAAATAAAAATGCCAGGCTTTTCTAGGGTAGGAAATAATTTCTATTCAGATCATTGTTCAGTTTGCGCTTTGGTTGTGCCTGTTATAAGTGAGGAGCAGACATGGCTGATAGAAAGGCTAAAGACAAGGGGCAGAAGAGAGGGTGAGAACTAAAAAAATCCCACAAAGCACAGATGAGACTCCCACTGCTACTGTTGCATTTCTGTGACCCTTCAGGAATTCTACTCTCTCCCTGTGAGGAAAGATCAAAGTAAACACTGGGAAGCCTTACGTAAGAAGTACCTGAAGACAGCAAGGACAAGGTCGCCTTCATCAACAGCAAGAAGGGAAAGGGAACATCTGTGGAAGGCCCAGGTACCAGAAACCTTGTGAAACACGCAGTAAAATAGCATTTCTCTCCTCCAGAAGAGCTGAGCTTTGAAGGTCTCCAAGTCAGCATGGCATCATTGCTGCAAAATTGCAGGGCAGGTGACTCCTATCTGTCATGCTTGCCTGCTTATTACTGTAAGGGAGATGTAGTTAGAAAAAGCCAAAGGGCAAAGCCAGCAATCTGCCATGGTGAGCACATACACTGATCATCCCTCCCCCGAACTCAGACAAGCTCTGTTTCAGCTATCTGCACTTGCATTTGGACACATCTGTTCACAGTCCAATGACCTGAGCCATACCTAGACTACCTATAAGGCAGCTAGTTCTTTTATTTAGTCTTCACTGCATTGGAATGATCAGGAACATTATTCGTAATAGGAAGGCACATTTTCTGGAAGTTTAGTTTTTAACCGAAGCACTAGGATTTCCTTCCAAGCATGCTGACATTAAAAAAAGTTCTGCTTGTCTCAATGCACAAGGGATGAAGTCTTTAACTTCACTGGACAAAAAGATTTGAGAAGGAGTGTTGTAAACATGCCTTTGCAGCACTACAGGCCTTCAGTGCTGATCAGTGGTATGGCCTCTGCCCACACTTCCATCTAAACTGCATGCTACTTTTTGCCCCTGCATAGTGGTAGAAACTGTATCTGTTGAGATATTATGGCTAGGTGCTGGATGAAATGGAAAGTGAAACAGAGTTCTGAAAAACTGTGAGGGCTTTTGATTAGAAATTCCTTTAAAAAAAACAAAACCACCACCAACAAAAAACAAAATCCCAACTCCTGGGGCAGGCGGAGGTCCTTCTTCTGCTTCCCCCTCTACTGCCACAGCATCCTGGCCAGAATTCACCCCTGGGATCTGTACGCTGGCAAACAGCCCTGTGTCTTTGCAGCATGCTTGTCTGAGATTCTCCCTTCCTTTGCAGAAACCCACTGTTTCTTGGGGCACCACGCAAATCCCTTCTGCCAGCATGAGGAGGAAGGTGACCAGCCCAGATCTCATAGAGGGAATGATGGGGAACTGGAAAGAGGATGGCGAATCATCCTCAGAGAAGGAGGGTGACAACTCGCTGGAGATACCCCCAAAAAGGTAAGTATGGAGCAAGTCGTGCCAAGGCCTGGGGCAGCTGAGTAGCACTGACCCATCTGCAGGGTCAAGGATCCAAATCCCTGATCCATGGCTCTCCTCTGAGCTGTCAAGCCATGGGGAGACCTGGGGTCAGGAGCCCCCAACTCCAGGTGCCTTTCTGCAGCCCAAAGCAAATGCCTAAACCTCATGCTGTGGGCACCAGTGAGACTCTGTGTGCAGGGCCTGGGGAAGGTGAGAGGCAGGAAGGTTTCAGCCAGAGCGTGAGTGAGGGTTTCTTCCTGTTGTTCTAGGCCAATTTCCCCAGGGACAAGCCAGGCCCTGCTCGAGATAGTGCCGTGCATCCTGGGACAGGTTGACCGAAGTCGGAGGGGACACAGGCATGAAGAGAGGGATCGGGAAGATAAGCTGCAGTGGTAAATATATCCAGATATGGGTGGTGTTTCCCCTCAGGCAACGCCCTTGCTTCCACCCCCAGCAGCAGCAGGGGAAAGAAGGGCTGTTCCCAACACACACTTCCCCAGTAGAGCCACCTTCTGCTGCAGAGCGGGGTGCCCAGCCTGGGAGCAAAGGATGGCAATCTTCCCTGTGCTCCCACTAACTCCTCTTGCTGTGTGTCTGCAGTGAGCTGGCTGTTTTGAAGTGGAGAACGTGCAGGAAAAAGAAGAGCCAAGGCAATGACACTCCTGTGGCTGGACCCCAACCTGCACAAACTATTTGTGACAGTCCTGAGAGAGCAGGACAGGTCCATGATAGACAGTGATGTAATTCTTGTCTCATAATTCATTGTAGAAAAGCACAGTTATATGGCTACAGAGTCTGAAATAGCTAATCTGTACTCATTTGAACATTAAGTGATTTCTTCTGGAGCTTCCTTTAAACCACGTATCTTCAGTTGTTTGTCTTTTTGGAGTGTGTTCTTTGCTCCCGTCATCTTATGCAACATATCAGACCATCTTCCTTGGCACCATTCTTCATGGAGATAAAAAGGCACTGTTCATAATGCAAATAAAAATGCCAGGCTTTTCTAGGGTAGGAAATAATTTCTATTCAGATCATTGTTCAGTTTGCGCTTTGGTTGTGCCTGTTATAAGTGAGGAGCAGACATGGCTGATAGAAAGGCTAAAGACAAGGGGCAGAAGAGAGGGTGAGAACTAAAAAAATCCCACAAAGCACAGATGAGACTCCCACTGCTACTGTTGCATTTCTGTGACCCTTCAGGAATTCTACTCTCTCCCTGTGAGGAAAGATCAAAGTAAACACTGGGAAGCCTTACGTAAGAAGTACCTGAAGACAGCAAGGACAAGGTCGCCTTCATCAACAGCAAGAAGGGAAAGGGAACATCTGTGGAAGGCCCAGGTACCAGAAACCTTGTGAAACACGCAGTAAAATAGCATTTCTCTCCTCCAGAAGAGCTGAGCTTTGAAGGTCTCCAAGTCAGCATGGCATCATTGCTGCAAAATTGCAGGGCAGGTGACTCCTATCTGTCATGCTTGCCTGCTTATTACTGTAAGGGAGATGTAGTTAGAAAAAGCCAAAGGGCAAAGCCAGCAATCTGCCATGGTGAGCACATACACTGATCATCCCTCCCCCGAACTCAGACAAGCTCTGTTTCAGCTATCTGCACTTGCATTTGGACACATCTGTTCACAGTCCAATGACCTGAGCCATACCTAGACTACCTATAAGGCAGCTAGTTCTTTTATTTAGTCTTCACTGCATTGGAATGATCAGGAACATTATTCGTAATAGGAAGGCACATTTTCTGGAAGTTTAGTTTTTAACCGAAGCACTAGGATTTCCTTCCAAGCATGCTGACATTAAAAAAAGTTCTGCTTGTCTCAATGCACAAGGGATGAAGTCTTTAACTTCACTGGACAAAAAGATTTGAGAAGGAGTGTTGTAAACATGCCTTTGCAGCACTACAGGCCTTCAGTGCTGATCAGTGGTATGGCCTCTGCCCACACTTCCATCTAAACTGCATGCTACTTTTTGCCCCTGCATAGTGGTAGAAACTGTATCTGTTGAGATATTATGGCTAGGTGCTGGATGAAATGGAAAGTGAAACAGAGTTCTGAAAAACTGTGAGGGCTTTTGATTAGAAATTCCTTTAAAAAACACAAAACCACCACCACCAAAAAACAAAATCCCAACTCCTGGGGCAGGCGGAGGTCCTTCTTCTGCTTCCCCCTCTACTGCCACAGCATCCTGGCCAGAATTCACCCCTGGGATCTGTACGCTGGCAAACAGCCCTGTGTCTTTGCAGCATGCTTGTCTGAGATTCTCCCTTCCTTTGCAGAAACCCACTGTTTCTTGGGGCACCACGCAAATCCCTTCTGCCAGCATGAGGAGGAAGGTGACCAGCCCAGATCTCATAGAGGGAATGATGGGGAACTGGAAAGAGGATGGCGAATCATCCTCAGAGAAGGAGGGTGACAACTCGCTGGAGATACCCCCAAAAAGGTAAGTATGGAGCAAGTCGTGCCAAGGCCTGGGGCAGCTGAGTAGCACTGACCCATCTGCAGGGTCAAGGAGCCAAATCCCTGATCCATGGCTCTCCTCTGAGCTGTCAAGCCATGGGGAGACCTGGGGTCAGGAGCCCCCAACTCCAGGTGCCTTTCTGCAGCCCAAAGCAAATGCCTAAACCTCCTGCTGTGGGCACCAGTGAGACTCTGTGTGCAGGGCCTGGGGAAGGTGAGAGGCAGGAAGGTTTCAGCCAGAGCGTGAGTGAGGGTTTCTTCCTGTTGTTCTAGGCCAATTTCCCCAGGGACAAGCCAGGCCCTGCTCGAGATAGTGCCGTGCATCCTGGGACAGGTTGACCGAAGTCGGAGGGGACACAGGCATGAAGAGAGGGATCGGGAAGATAAGCTGCAGTGGTAAATATATCCAGATATGGGTGGTGTTTCCCCTCAGGCAACGCCCTTGCTTCCACCCCCAGCAGCAGCAGGGGAAAGAAGGGCTGTTCCCAACACACACTTCCCCAGTAGAGCCACCTTCTGCTGCAGAGCGGGGTGCCCAGCCTGGGAGCAAAGGATGGCAATCTTCCCTGTGCTCCCACTAACTCCTCTTGCTGTGTGTCTGCAGTGAGCTGGCTGTTTTGAAGTGGAGAATGTGCAGGAAAAAGAAAAGCCAAGGCAATGACACTCCTGTGGCTGGACCCCAACCTGCACAAACTATTTGTGACAGTCCTGAGAGAGCAGGACAGGTACATGATAGACAGTGATGTAATTCTTGTCTCATAATTCATTGTAGAAAAGCACCGTTATATGGCTACAGAGTCTGAAATAGCTAATCTGTACTCATTTGAACATTAAGTGATTTCTTCTGGAGCTTCCTTTAAACCACGTATCTTCAGTTGTTTGTCTTTTTGGAGTGTGTTCTTTGCTCCCGTCATCTTATGCAACATATCAGACCATCTTCCTTGGCACCATTCTTCATGGAGATAAAAAGGCACTGTTCATAATGCAAATAAAAATGCCAGGCTTTTCTAGGGTAGGAAATAATTTCTATTCAGATCATTGTTCAGTTTGTGCTTTGGTTGTGCCTGTTATAACTGAGGAGCAGACATGGCTGATAGAAAGGCTAAAGACAAGGGGCAGAAGAGAGGGTGAGAACTAAAAAAAATCCCACAAAGCACAGATGAGACTCCCACTGCTACTGTTGCATTTCTGTGACCCTTCAGGAACTCTACTCTCTCCCTGTGAGGAAAGATCAAAGTAAACACTGGGAAGCCTTACGTAAGAAGTACCTGAAGACAGCAAGGACAAGGTCGCCTTCATCAACAGCAAGAAGGGAAAGGGAACATCTGTGGAAGGCCCAGGTACCAGAAACCTTGTGAAACACGCAGTAAAATAGCATTTCTCTCCTCCAGAAGAGCTGAGCTTTGAAGGTCTCCAAGTCAGCATGGCATCATTGCTGCAAAATTGCAGGGCAGGTGACTCCTATCTGTCATGCTTGCCTGCTTATTACTGTAAGGGAGATGTAGTTAGAAAAAGCCAAAGGGCAAAGCCAGCAATCTGCCATGGTGAGCACATACACTGATCATCCCTCCCCCGAACTCAGACAAGCTCTGTTTCAGCTATCTGCACTTGCATTTGGACACATCTGTTCACAGTCCAATGACCTGAGCCATACCTAGACTACCTATAAGGCAGCTAGTTCTTTTATTTAGTCTTCACTGCATTGGAATGATCAGGAACATTATTCGTAATAGGAAGGCACATTTTCTGGAAGTTTAGTTTTTAACCGAAGCACTAGGATTTCCTTCCAAGCATGCTGACATTAAAAAAAGTTCTGCTTGTCTCAATGCACAAGGGATGAAGTCTTTAACTTCACTGGACAAAAAGATTTGAGAAGGAGTGTTGTAAACATGCCTTTGCAGCACTACAGGCCTTCAGTGCTGATCAGTGGTATGGCCTCTGCCCACACTTCCATCTAAACTGCATGCTACTTTTTGCCCCTGCATAGTGGTAGAAACTGTATCTGTTGAGATATTATGGCTAGGTGCTGGATGAAATGGAAAGTGAAACAGAGTTCTGAAAAACTGTGAGGGCTTTTGATTAGAAATTCCTTTAAAAAACACAAAACCACCACCACCAAAAAACAAAATCCCAACTCCTGGGGCAGGCGGAGGTCCTTCTTCTGGTTCCCCCTCTACTGCCACAGCATCCTGGCCAGAATTCACCCCTGGGATCTGTACGCTGGCAAACAGCCCTGTGTCTTTGCAGCATGCTTGTCTGAGATTCTCCCTTCCTTTGCAGAAACCCACTGTTTCTTGGGGCACCACGCAAATCCCTTCTGCCAGCATGAGGAGGAAGGTGACCAGCCCAGATCTCATAGAGGGAATGATGGGGAACTGGAAAGAGGATGGCGAATCATCCTCAGAGAAGGAGGGTGACAACTCTCTGGAGATACCCCCAAAAAGGTAAGTATGGAGCAAGTCGTGCCAAGGCCTGGGGCAGCTGAGTAGCACTGACCCATCTGCAGGGTCAAGGATCCAAATCCCTGATCCATGGCTCTCCTCTGAGCTGTCAAGCCATGGGGAGACCTGGGGTCAGGAGCCCCCAACTCCAGGTGCCTTTCTGCAGCCCAAAGCAAATGCCTAAACCTCCTGCTGTGGGCACCAGTGAGACTCTGTGTGCAGGGCCTGGGGAAGGTGAGAGGCAGGAAGGTTTCAGCCAGAGCGTGAGTGAGGGTTTCTTCCTGTTGTTCTAGGCCAATTTCCCCAGGGACAAGCCAGGCCCTGCTCGAGATAGTGCCGTGCATCCTGGAACAGGTTGACCGAAGTCGGAGGGGACACAGGCATGAAGAGAGGGATCGGGAAGATAAGCTGCAGTGGTAAATATATCCAGATATGGGTGGTGTTTCCCCTCAGGCAACGCCCTTGCTTCCACCCCCAGCAGCAGCAGGGGAAAGAAGGGCTGTTCCCAACACACACTTCCCCAGTAGAGCCACCTTCTGCTGCAGAGCGGGGTGCCCAGCCTGGGAGCAAAGGATGGCAATCTTCCCTGTGCTCCCACTAACTCCTCTTGCTGTGTGTCTGCAGTGAGCTGGCTGTTTTGAAGTGGAGAATGTGCAGGAAAAAGAAAAGCCAAGGCAATGACACTCCTGTGGCTGGACCCCAACCTGCACAAACTATTTGTGACAGTCCTGAGAGAGCAGGACAGGTACATGATAGACAGTGATGTAATTCTTGTCTCATAATTCATTGTAGAAAAGCACCGTTATATGGCTACAGAGTCTGAAATAGCTAATCTGTACTCATTTGAACATTAAGTGATTTCTTCTGGAGCTTCCTTTAAACCACGTATCTTCAGTTGTTTGTCTTTTTGGAGTGTGTTCTTTGCTCCCGTCATCTTATGCAACATATCAGACCATCTTCCTTGGCACCATTCTTCATGGAGATAAAAAGGCACTGTTCATAATGCAAATAAAAATGCCAGGCTTTTCTAGGGTAGGAAATAATTTCTATTCAGATCATTGTTCAGTTTGTGCTTTGGTTGTGCCTGTTATAACTGAGGAGCAGACATGGCTGATAGAAAGGCTAAAGACAAGGGGCAGAAGAGAGGGTGAGAACTAAAAAAAATCCCACAAAGCACAGATGAGACTCCCACTGCTACTGTTGCATTTCTGTGACCCTTCAGGAACTCTACTCTCTCCCTGTGAGGAAAGATCAAAGTAAACACTGGGAAGCCTTACGTAAGAAGTACCTGAAGACAGCAAGGACAAGGTCGCCTTCATCAACAGCAAGAAGGGAAAGGGAACATCTGTGGAAGGCCCAGGTACCAGAAACCTTGTGAAACACGCAGTAAAATAGCATTTCTCTCCTCCAGAAGAGCTGAGCTTTGAAGGTCTCCAAGTCAGCATGGCATCATTGCTGCAAAATTGCAGGGCAGGTGACTCCTATCTGTCATGCTTGCCTGCTTATTACTGTAAGGGAGATGTAGTTAGAAAAAGCCAAAGGGCAAAGCCAGCAATCTGCCATGGTGAGCACATACACTGATCATCCCTCCCCCGAACTCAGACAAGCTCTGTTTCAGGTATCTGCACTTGCATTTGGACACATCTGTTCACAGTCCAATGACCTGAGCCATACCTAGACTACCTATAAGGCAGCTAGTTCTTTTATTTAGTCTTCACTGCATTGGAATGATCAGGAACATTATTCGTAATAGGAAGGCACATTTTCTGGAAGTTTAGTTTTTAACCGAAGCACTAGGATTTCCTTCCAAGCATGCTGACATTAAAAAAAGTTCTGCTTGTCTCAATGCACAAGGGATGAAGTCTTTAACTTCACTGGACAAAAAGATTTGAGAAGGAGTGTTGTAAACATGCCTTTGCAGCACTACAGGCCTTCAGTGCTGATCAGTGGTATGGCCTCTGCCCACACTTCCATCTAAACTGCATGCTACTTTTTGCCCCTGCATAGTGGTAGAAACTGTATCTGTTGAGATATTATGGCTAGGTGCTGGATGAAATGGAAAGTGAAACAGAGTTCTGAAAAACTGTGAGGGCTTTTGATTAGAAATTCCTTTAAAAAACACAAAACCACCACCACCAAAAAACAAAATCCCAACTCCTGGGGCAGGTGGAGGTCCTTCTTCTGGTTCCCCCTCTACTGCCACAGCATCCTGGCCAGAATTCACCCCTGGGATCTGTACGCTGGCAAACAGCCCTGTGTCTTTGCAGCATGCTTGTCTGAGATTCTCCCTTCCTTTGCAGAAACCCACTGTTTCTTGGGGCACCACGCAAATCCCTTCTGCCAGCATGAGGAGGAAGGTGACCAGCCCAGATCTCATAGAGGGAATGATGGGGAACTGGAAAGAGGATGGCGAATCATCCTCAGAGAAGGAGGGTGACAACTCTCTGGAGATACCCCCAAAAAGGTAAGTATGGAGCAAGTCGTGCCAAGGCCTGGGGCAGCTGAGTAGCACTGACCCATCTGCAGGGTCAAGGATCCAAATCCCTGATCCATGGCTCTCCTCTGAGCTGTCAAGCCATGGGGAGACCTGGGGTCAGGAGCCCCCAACTCCAGGTGCCTTTCTGCAGCCCAAAGCAAATGCCTAAACCTCCTGCTGTGGGCACCAGTGAGACTCTGTGTGCAGGGCCTGGGGAAGGTGAGAGGCAGGAAGGTTTCAGCCAGAGCGTGAGTGAGGGTTTCTTCCTGTTGTTCTAGGCCAATTTCCCCAGGGACAAGCCAGGCCCTGCTCGAGATAGTGCCGTGCATCCTGGGACAGGTTGACCGAAGTCGGAGGGGACACAGGCATGAAGAGAGGGATCGGGAAGATAAGCTGCAGTGGTAAATATATCCAGATATGGGTGGTGTTTCCCCTCAGGCAACGCCCTTGCTTCCACCCCCAGCAGCAGCAGGGGAAAGAAGGGCTGTTCCCAACACACACTTCCCCAGTAGAGCCACCTTCTGCTGCAGAGCGGGGTGCCCAGCCTGGGAGCAAAGGATGGCAATCTTCCCTGTGCTCCCACTAACTCCTCTTGCTGTGTGTCTGCAGTGAGCTGGCTGTTTTGAAGTGGAGAATGTGCAGGAAAAAGAAAAGCCAAGGCAATGACACTCCTGTGGCTGGACCCCAACCTGCACAAACTATTTGTGACAGTCATGAGAGAGCAGGACAGGTACCTGATAGACAGTGATGTAATTCTTGTCTCATAATTCATTGTAGAAAAGCACAGTTATATGGCTACAGAGTCTGAAATAGCTAATCTGTACTCATTTGAACATTAAGTGATTTCTTCTGGAGCTTCCTTTAAACCACGTATCTTCAGTTGTTTGTCTTTTTGGAGTGTGTTCTTTGCTCCCGTCATCTTATGCAACATATCAGACCATCTTCCTTGGCACCATTCTTCATGGAGATAAAAAGGCACTGTTCATAATGCAAATAAAAATGCCAGGCTTTTCTAGGGTAGGAAATAATTTCTATTCAGATCATTGTTCAGTTTGTGCTTTGGTTGTGCCTGTTATAAGTGAGGAGCAGACATGGCTGATAGACAGGCTAAAGACAAGGGGCAGAAGAGAGGGTGAGAACTAAAAAAATCCCACAAAGCACAGATGAGACTCCCACTGCTACTGTTGCATTTCTGTGACCCTTCAGGAATTCTACTCTCTCCCTGTGAGGAAAGATCAAAGTAAACACTGGGAAGCCTTACGTAAGAAGTACCTGAAGACAGCAAGGACAAGGTCGCCTTCATCAACAGCAAGAAGGGAAAGGGAACATCTGTGGAAGGCCCAGGTACCAGAAACCTTGTGAAACACGCAGTAAAATAGCATTTCTCTCCTCCAGAAGAGCTGAGCTTTGAAGGTCTCCAAGTCAGCATGGCATCATTGCTGCAAAATTGCAGGGCAGGTGACTCCTATCTGTCATGCTTGCCTGCTTATTACTGTAAGGGAGATGTAGTTAGAAAAAGCCAAAGGGCAAAGCCAGCAATCTGCCATGGTGAGCACATACACTGATCATCCCTCCCCCGAACTCAGACAAGCTCTGTTTCAGCTATCTGCACTTGCATTTGGACACATCTGTTCACAGTCCAATGACCTGAGCCATACCTAGACTACCTATAAGGCAGCTAGTTCTTTTATTTAGTCTTCACTGCATTGGAATGATCAGGAACATTATTCGTAATAGGAAGGCACATTTTCTGGAAGTTTAGTTTTTAACCGAAGCACTAGGATTTCCTTCCAAGCATGCTGACATTAAAAAAAGTTCTGCTTGTCTCAATGCACAAGGGATGAAGTCTTTAACTTCACTGGACAAAAAGATTTGAGAAGGAGTGTTGTAAACATGCCTTTGCAGCACTACAGGCCTTCAGTGCTGATCAGTGGTATGGCCTCTGCCCACACTTCCATCTAAACTGCATGCTACTTTTTGCCCCTGCATGGTGGTAGAAACTGTATCTGTTGAGATATTATGGCTAGGTGCTGGATGAAATGGAAAGTGAAACAGAGTTCTGAAAAACTGTGAGGGCTTTTGATTAGAAATTCCTTTAAAAAACACAAAACCACCACCACCAAAAAACAAAATCCCAACTCCTGGGGCAGGCGGAGGTCCTTCTTCTGGTTCCCCCTCTACTGCCACAGCATCCTGGCCAGAATTCACCCCTGGGATCTGTACGCTGGCAAACAGCCCTGTGTCTTTGCAGCATGCTTGTCTGAGATTCTCCCTTCCTTTGCAGAAACCCACTGTTTCTTGGGGCACCACGCAAATCCCTTCTGCCAGCATGAGGAGGAAGGTGACCAGCCCAGATCTCATAGAGGGAATGATGGGGAACTGGAAAGAGGATGGCGAATCATCCTCAGAGAAGGAGGGTGACAACTCGCTGGAGATACCCCCAAAAAGGTAAGTATGGAGCAAGTCGTGCCAAGGCCTGGGGCAGCTGAGTAGCACTGACCCATCTGCAGGGTCAAGGATCCAAATCCCTGATCCATGGCTCTCCTCTGAGCTGTCAAGCCATGGGGAGACCTGGGGTCAGGAGCCCCCAACTCCAGGTGCCTTTCTGCAGCCCAAAGCAAATGCCTAAACCTCATGCTGTGGGCACCAGTGAGACTCTGTGTGCAGGGCCTGGGGAAGGTGAGAGGCAGGAAGGTTTCAGCCAGAGCGTGAGTGAGGGTTTCTTCCTGTTGTTCTAGGCCAATTTCCCCAGGGACAAGCCAGGCCCTGCTCGAGATAGTGCCGTGCATCCTGGGACAGGTTGACCGAAGTCGGAGGGGACACAGGCATGAAGAGAGGGATCGGGAAGATAAGCTGCAGTGGTAAATATATCCAGATATGGGTGGTGTTTCCCCTCAGGCAACGCCCTTGCTTCCACCCCCAGCAGCAGCAGGGGAAAGAAGGGCTGTTCCCAACACACACTTCCCCAGTAGAGCCACCTTCTGCTGCAGAGCCGGGTGCCCAGCCTGGGAGCAAAGGATGGCAATCTTCCCTGTGCTCCCACTAACTCCTCTTGCTGTGTGTCTGCAGTGAGCTGGCTGTTTTGAAGTGGAGAATGTGCAGGAAAAAGAAGAGCCAAGGCAATGACACTCCTGTGGCTGGACCCCAACCTGCACAAACTATTTGTGACAGTCCTGAGAGAGCAGGACAGGTCCATGATAGACAGTGATGTAATTCTTGTCTCATAATTCATTGTAGAAAAGCACCGTTATATGGCTACAGAGTCTGAAATAGCTAATCTGTACTCATTTGAACATTAAGTGATTTCTTCTGGAGCTTCCTTTAAACCACGTATCTTCAGTTGTTTGTCTTTTTGGAGTGTGTTCTTTGCTCCCGTCATCTTATGCAACATATCAGACCATCTTCCTTGGCACCATTCTTCATGGAGATAAAAAGGCACTGTTCATAATGCAAATAAAAATGCCAGGCTTTTCTAGGGTAGGAAATAATTTCTATTCAGATCATTGTTCAGTTTGTGCTTTGGTTGTGCCTGTTATAAGTGAGGAGCAGACATGGCTGATAGAAAGGCTAAAGACAAGGGGCAGAAGAGAGGGTGAGAACTAAAAAAATCCCACAAAGCACAGATGAGACTCCCACTGCTACTGTTGCATTTCTGTGACCCTTCAGGAATTCTACTCTCTCCCTGTGAGGAAAGATCAAAGTAAACACTGGGAAGCCTTACGTAAGAAGTACCTGAAGACAGCAAGGACAAGGTCGCCTTCATCAACAGCAAGAAGGGAAAGGGAACATCTGTGGAAGGCCCAGGTACCAGAAACCTTGTGAAACACGCAGTAAAATAGCATTTCTCTCCTCCAGAAGAGCTGAGCTTTGAAGGTCTCCAAGTCAGCATGGCATCATTGCTGCAAAATTGCAGGGCAGGTGACTCCTATCTGTCATGCTTGCCTGCTTATTACTGTAAGGGAGATGTAGTTAGAAAAAGCCAAAGGGCAAAGCCAGCAATCGGCCATGGTGAGCACATACACTGATCATCCCTCCCCCGAACTCAGACAAGCTCTGTTTCAGCTATCTGCACTTGCATTTGGACACATCTGTTCACAGTCCAATGACCTGAGCCATACCTAGACTACCTATAAGGCAGCTAGTTCTTTTATTTAGTCTTCACTGCATTGGAATGATCAGGAACATTATTCGTAATAGGAAGGCACATTTTCTGGAAGTTTAGTTTTTAACCGAAGCACTAGGATTTCCTTCCAAGCATGCTGACATTAAAAAAAGTTCTGCTTGTCTCAATGCACAAGGGATGAAGTCTTTAACTTCACTGGACAAAAAGATTTGAGAAGGAGTGTTGTAAACATGCCTTTGCAGCACTACAGGCCTTCAGTGCTGATCAGTGGTATGGCCTCTGCCCACACTTCCATCTAAACTGCATGCTACTTTTTGCCCCTGCATAGTGGTAGAAACTGTATCTGTTGAGATATTATGGCTAGGTGCTGGATGAAATGGAAAGTGAAACAGAGTTCTGAAAAACTGTGAGGGCTTTTGATTAGAAATTCCTTTAAAAAACACAAAACCACCACCACCAAAAAACAAAATCCCAACTCCTGGGGCAGGCGGAGGTCCTTCTTCTGGTTCCCCCTCTACTGCCACAGCATCCTGGCCAGAATTCACCCCTGGGATCTGTACGCTGGCAAACAGCCCTGTGTCTTTGCAGCATGCTTGTCTGAGATTCTCCCTTCCTTTGCAGAAACCCACTGTTTCTTGGGGCACCACGCAAATCCCTTCTGCCAGCATGAGGAGGAAGGTGACCAGCCCAGATCTCATAGAGGGAATGATGGGGAACTGGAAAGAGGATGGCGAATCATCCTCAGAGAAGGAGGGTGACAACTCGCTGGAGATACCCCCAAAAAGGTAAGTATGGAGCAAGTCGTGCCAAGGCCTGGGGCAGCTGAGTAGCACTGACCCATCTGCAGGGTCAAGGATCCAAATCCCTGATCCATGGCTCTCCTCTGAGCTGTCAAGCCATGGGGAGACCTGGGGTCAGGAGCCCCCAACTCCAGGTGCCTTTCTGCAGCCCAAAGCAAATGCCTAAACCTCCTGCTGTGGGCACCAGTGAGACTCTGTGTGCAGGGCCTGGGGAAGGTGAGAGGCAGGAAGGTTTCAGCCAGAGCGTGAGTGAGGGTTTCTTCCTGTTGTTCTAGGCCAATTTCCCCAGGGACAAGCCAGGCCCTGCTCGAGATAGTGCCGTGCATCCTGGGACAGGTTGACCGAAGTCGGAGGGGACACAGGCATGAAGAGAGGGATCGGGAAGATAAGCTGCAGTGGTAAATATATCCAGATATGGGTGGTGTTTCCCCTCAGGCAACGCCCTTGCTTCCACCCCCAGCAGCAGCAGGGGAAAGAAGGGCTGTTCCCAACACACACTTCCCCAGTAGAGCCACCTTCTGCTGCAGAGCGGGGTGCCCAGCCTGGGAGCAAAGGATGGCAATCTTCCCTGTGCTCCCACTAACTCCTCTTGCTGTGTGTCTGCAGTGAGCTGGCTGTTTTGAAGTGGAGAATGTGCAGGAAAAAGAAAAGCCAAGGCAATGACACTCCTGTGGCTGGACCCCAACCTGCACAAACTATTTGTGACAGTCCTGAGAGAGCAGGACAGGTACCTGATAGACAGTGATGTAATTCTTGTCTCATAATTCATTGTAGAAAAGCACAGTTATATGGCTACAGAGTCTGAAATAGCTAATCTGTACTCATTTGAACATTAAGTGATTTCTTCTGGAGCTTCCTTTAAACCACGTATCTTCAGTTGTTTGTCTTTTTGGAGTGTGTTCTTTGCTCCCGTCATCTTATGCAACATATCAGACCATCTTCCTTGGCACCATTCTTCATGGAGATAAAAAGGCACTGTTCATAATGCAAATAAAAATGCCAGGCTTTTCTAGGGTAGGAAATAATTTCTATTCAGATCATTGTTCAGTTTGTGCTTTGGTTGTGCCTGTTATAAGTGAGGAGCAGACATGGCTGATAGAAAGGCTAAAGACAAGGGGCAGAAGAGAGGGTGAGAACTAAAAAAATCCCACAAAGCACAGATGAGACTCCCACTGCTACTGTTGCATTTCTGTGACCCTTCAGGAATTCTACTCTCTCCCTGTGAGGAAAGATCAAAGTAAACACTGGGAAGCCTTACGTAAGAAGTACCTGAAGACAGCAAGGACAAGGTCGCCTTCATCAACAGCAAGAAGGGAAAGGGAACATCTGTGGAAGGCCCAGGTACCAGAAACCTTGTGAAACACGCAGTAAAATAGCATTTCTCTCCTCCAGAAGAGCTGAGCTTTGAAGGTCTCCAAGTCAGCATGGCATCATTGCTGCAAAATTGCAGGGCAGGTGACTCCTATCTGTCATGCTTGCCTGCTTATTACTGTAAGGGAGATGTAGTTAGAAAAAGCCAAAGGGCAAAGCCAGCAATCTGCCATGGTGAGCACATACACTGATCATCCCTCCCCCGAACTCAGACAAGCTCTGTTTCAGCTATCTGCACTTGCATTTGGACACATCTGTTCACAGTCCAATGACCTGAGCCATACCTAGACTACCTATAAGGCAGCTAGTTCTTTTATTTAGTCTTCACTGCATTGGAATGATCAGGAACATTATTCGTAATAGGAAGGCACATTTTCTGGAAGTTTAGTTTTTAACCGAAGCACTAGGATTTCCTTCCAAGCATGCTGACATTAAGAAAAGTTCTGCTTGTCTCAATGCACAAGGGATGAAGTCTTTAACTTCACTGGACAAAAAGATTTGAGAAGGAGTGTTGTAAACATGCCTTTGCAGCACTACAGGCCTTCAGTGCTGATCAGTGGTATGGCCTCTGCCCACACTTCCATCTAAAATGCATGCTACTTTTTGCCCCTGCATGGTGGTAGAAACTGTATCTGTTGAGATATTATGGCTAGGTGCTGGATGAAATGGAAAGTGAAACAGAGTTCTGCAAAACTGTGAGGGCTTTTGATTAGAAATTCCTTTAAAAAACACAAACCCACCACCACCAAAAAACAAAATCCCAACTCCTGGGGCAGGCGGAGGTCCTTCTTCTGGTTCCCCCTCTACTGCCACAGCATCCTGGCCAGAATTCACCCCTGGGATCTGTATGCTGGCAAACAGCCCTGTGTCTTTGCAGCATGCTTGTCTGAGATTCTCCCTTCCTTTGCAGAAACCCACTGTTTCTTGGGGCACCACGCAAATCCCTTCTGCCAGCATGAGGAGGAAGGTGACCAGCCCAGATCTCATAGAGGGAATGATGGGGAACTGGAAAGAGGATGGCGAATCATCCTCAGAGAAGGAGGGTGACAACTCACTGGAGATACCCCCAAAAAGGTAAGTATGGAACAAGTCGTGCCAAGGCCTGGGGCAGCTGAGTAGCACTGACCCATCTGCAGGGTCAAGGATCCAAATCCCTGATCCATGGCTCTCCTCTGAGCTGTCAAGCCATGGGGAGACCTGGGGTCAGGAGCCCCCAACTCCAGGTGCCTTTCTGCAGCCCAAAGCAAATGCCTAAACCTCCTGCTGTGGGCACCAGTGAGACTCTGTGTGCAGGGCCTGGGGAAGGTGAGAGGCAGGAAGGTTTCAGCCAGAGCGTGAGTGAGGGTTTCTTCCTGTTGTTCTAGGCCAATTTCCCCAGGGACAAGCCAGGCCCTGCTCGAGATAGTGCCGTGCATCCTGGGACAGGTTGACCGAAGTCGGAGGGGACACAGGCATGAAGAGAGGGATCGGGAAGATAAGCTGCAGTGGTAAATATATCCAGATATGGGTGGTGTTTCCCCTCAGGCAACGCCCTTGCTTCCACCCCCAGCAGCAGCAGGGGAAAGAAGGGCTGTTCCCAACACACACTTCCCCAGTAGAGCCACCTTCTGCTGCAGAGCGGGGTGCCCAGCCTGGGAGCAAAGGATGGCAATCTTCCCTGTGCTCCCACTAACTCCTCTTGCTGTGTGTCTGCAGTGAGCTGGCTGTTTTGAAGTGGAGAACGTGCAGGAAAAAGAAGAGCCAAGGCAATGACACTCCTGTGGCTGGACCCCAACCTGCACAAACTATTTGTGACAGTCATGAGAGAGCAGGACAGGTACCTGATAGACAGTGATGTAATTCTTGTCTCATAATTCATTGTAGAAAAGCACAGTTATATGGCTACAGAGTCTGAAATAGCTAATCTGTACTCATTTGAACATTAAGTGATTTCTTCTGGAGCTTCCTTTAAACCACGTATCTTCAGTTGTTTGTCTTTTTGGAGTGTGTTCTTTGCTCCCGTCATCTTATGCAACATATCAGACCATCTTCCTTGGCACCATTCTTCATGGAGATAAAAAGGCACTGTTCATAATGCAAATAAAAATGCCAGGCTTTTCTAGGGTAGGAAATAATTTCTATTCAGATCATTGTTCAGTTTGTGCTTTGGTTGTGCCTGTTATAAGTGAGGAGCAGACATGGCTGATAGAAAGGCTAAAGACAAGGGGCAGAAGAGAGGGTGAGAACTAAAAAAATCCCACAAAGCACAGATGAGACTCCCACTGCTACTGTTGCATTTCTGTGACCCTTCAGGAATTCTACTCTCTCCCTCTGAGGAAAGATCAAAGTAAACACTGGGAAGCCTTACGTAAGAAGTACCTGAAGACAGCAAGGACAAGGTCGCCTTCATCAACAGCAAGAAGGGAAAGGGAACATCTGTGGAAGGCCCAGGTACCAGAAACCTTGTGAAACACGCAGTAAAATAGCATTTCTCTCCTCCAGAAGAGCTGAGCTTTGAAGGTCTCCAAGTCAGCATGGCATCATTGCTGCAAAATTGCAGGGCAGGTGACTCCTATCTGTCATGCTTGCCTGCTTATTACTGTAAGGGAGATGTAGTTAGAAAAAGCCAAAGGGCAAAGCCAGCAATCTGCCATGGTGAGCACATACACTGATCATCCCTCCCCCGAACTCAGACAAGCTCTGTTTCAGCTATCTGCACTTGCATTTGGACACATCTGTTCACAGTCCAATGACCTGAGCCATACCTAGACTACCTATAAGGCAGCTAGTTCTTTTATTTAGTCTTCACTGCATTGGAATGATCAGGAACATTATTCGTAATAGGAAGGCACATTTTCTGGAAGTTTAGTTTTTAACCGAAGCACTAGGATTTCCTTCCAAGCATGCTGACATTAAAAAAAGTTCTGCTTGTCTCAATGCACAAGGGATGAAGTCTTTAACTTCACTGGACAAAAAGATTTGAGAAGGAGTGTTGTAAACATGCCTTTGCAGCACTACAGGCCTTCAGTGCTGATCAGTGGTATGGCCTCTGCCCACACTTCCATCTAAACTGCATGCTACTTTTTGCCCCTGCATAGTGGTAGAAACTGTATCTGTTGAGATATTATGGCTAGTTGCTGGATGAAATGGAAAGTAAAAAAGAGTTCTGAAAAACTGTGAGGGCTTTTGATTAGAAATTCCTTTAACAAACACAAAACCACCAACAACAAAAAACAAAATCCCAACTCCTGGGGCAGGCGGAGGTCCTTCTTCTGGTTCCCCCTCTACTGCCACAGCATCCTGGCCAGAATTCACCCCTGGGATCTGTATGCTGGCAAACAGCCCTGTGTCTTTGCAGCATGCTTGTCTGAGATTCTCCCTTCCTTTGCAGAAACCCACTGTTTCTTGGGGCACCACGCAAATCCCTTCTGCCAGCATGAGGAGGAAGGTGACCAGCCCAGATCTCATAGAGGGAATGATGGGGAACTGGAAAGAGGATGGCGAATCATCCTCAGAGAAGGAGGGTGACAACTCACTGGAGATACCCCCAAAAAGGTAAGTATGGAGCAAGTCGTGCCAAGGCCTGGGGCAGCTGAGTAGCACTGACCCATCTGCAGGGTCAAGGATCCAAATCCCTGATCCATGGCTCTCCTCTGAGCTGTCAAGCCATGGGGAGACCTGGGGTCAGGAGCCCCCAACTCCAGGTGCCTTTCTGCAGCCCAAAGCAAATGCCTAAACCTCCTGCTGTGGGCACCAGTGAGACTCTGTGTGCAGGGCCTGGGGAAGGTGAGAGGCAGGAAGGTTTCAGCCAGAGCGTGAGTGAGGGTTTCTTCCTGTTGTTCTAGGCCAATTTCCCCAGGGACAAGCCAGGCCCTGCTCGAGATAGTGCCGTGCATCCTGGGACAGGTTGACCGAAGTCGGAGGGGACACAGGCATGAAGAGAGGGATCGGGAAGATAAGCTGCAGTGGTAAATATATCCAGATATGGGTGGTGTTTCCCCTCAGGCAACGCCCTTGCTTCCACCCCCAGCAGCAGCAGGGGAAAGAAGGGCTGTTCCCAACACACACTTCCCCAGTAGAGCCACCTTCTGCTGCAGAGCGGGGTGCCCAGCCTGGGAGCAAAGGATGGCAATCTTCCCTGTGCTCCCACTAACTCCTCTTGCTGTGTGTCTGCAGTGAGCTGGCTGTTTTGAAGTGGAGAATGTGCAGGAAAAAGAAGAGCCAAGGCAATGACACTCCTGTGGCTGGACCCCAACCTGCACAAACTATTTGTGACAGTCATGAGAGAGCAGGACAGGTACCTGATAGACAGTGATGTAATTCTTGTCTCATAATTCATTGTAGAAAAGCACAGTTATATGGCTACAGAGTCTGAAATAGCTAATCTGTACTCATTTGAACATTAAGTGATTTCTTCTGGAGCTTCCTTTAAACCACGTATCTTCAGTTGTTTGTCTTTTTGGAGTGTGTTCTTTGCTCCCGTCATCTTATGCAACATATCAGACCATCTTCCTTGGCACCATTCTTCATGGAGATAAAAAGGCACTGTTCATAATGCAAATAAAAATGCCAGGCTTTTCTAGGGTAGGAAATAATTTCTATTCAGATCATTGTTCAGTTTGCGCTTTGGTTGTGCCTGTTATAAGTGAGGAGCAGACATGGCTGATAGAAAGGCTAAAGACAAGGGGCAGAAGAGAGGGTGAGAACTAAAAAAATCCCACAAAGCACAGATGAGACTCCCACTGCTACTGTTGCATTTCTGTGACCCTTCAGGAATTCTACTCTCTCCCTCTGAGGAAAGATCAAAGTAAACACTGGGAAGCCTTACGTAAGAAGTACCTGAAGACAGCAAGGACAAGGTCGCCTTCATCAACAGCAAGAAGGGAAAGGGAACATCTGTGGAAGGCCCAGGTACCAGAAACCTTGTGAAACACGCAGTAAAATAGCATTTCTCTCCTCCAGAAGAGCTGAGCTTTGAAGGTCTCCAAGTCAGCATGGCATCATTGCTGCAAAATTGCAGGGCAGGTGACTCCTATCTGTCATGCTTGCCTGCTTATTACTGTAAGGGAGATGTAGTTAGAAAAAGCCAAAGGGCAAAGCCAGCAATCTGCCATGGTGAGCACATACACTGATCATCCCTCCCCCGAACTCAGACAAGCTCTGTTTCAGCTATCTGCACTTGCATTTGGACACATCTGTTCACAGTCCAATGACCTGAGCCATACCTAGACTACCTATAAGGCAGCTAGTTCTTTTATTTAGTCTTCACTGCATTGGAATGATCAGGAACATTATTCGTAATAGGAAGGCACATTTTCTGGAAGTTTAGTTTTTAACCGAAGCACTAGGATTTCCATCCAAGCATGCTGACATTAAAAAAAGTTCTGCTTGTCTCAATGCACAAGGGATGAAGTCTTTAACTTCACTGGACAAAAAGATTTGAGAAGGAGTGTTGTAAACATGCCTTTGCAGCACTACAGGCCTTCAGTGCTGATCAGTGGTATGGCCTCTGCCCACACTTCCATCTAAACTGCATGCTACTTTTTACCCCTGCATAGTGGTAGAAACTGTATCTGTTGAGATATTATGGCTAGGTGCTGGATGAAATGGAAAGTGAAACAGAGTTCTGAAAAACTGTGAGGGCTTTTGATTAGAAATTCCTTTAACAAACACAAAACCACCAACAACAAAAAACAAAATCCCAACTCCTGGGGCAGGCGGAGGTCCTTCTTCTGGTTCCCCCTCTACTGCCACAGCATCCTGGCCAGAATTCACCCCTGGGATCTGTATGCTGGCAAACAGCCCTGTGTCTTTGCAGCATGCTTGTCTGAGATTCTCCCTTCCTTTGCAGAAACCCCCTGTTTCTTGGGGCACCACGCAAATCCCTTCTGCCAGCATGAGGAGGAAGGTGACCAGCCCAGATCTCATAGAGGGAATGATGGGGAACTGGAAAGAGGATGGCGAATCATCCTCAGAGAAGGAGGGTGACAACTCTCTGGAGATACCCCCAAAAAGGTAAGTATGGAGCAAGTCGTGCCAAGGCCTGGGGCAGCTGAGTAGCACTGACCCATCTGCAGGGTCAAGGATCCAAATCCCTGATCCGTGGCTCTCCTCTGAGCTGTCAAGCCATGGGGAGACCTGGGGTCAGGAGCCCCCAACTCCAGGTGCCTTTCTGCAGCCCAAAGCAAATGCCTAAACCTCCTGCTGTGGGCACCAGTGAGACTCTGTGTGCAGGGCCTGGGGAAGGTGAGAGGCAGGAAGGTTTCAGCCAGAGCGTGAGTGAGGGTTTCTTCCTGTTGTTCTAGGCCAATTTCCCCAGGGACAAGCCAGGCCCTGCTCGAGATAGTGCCGTGCATCCTGGGACAGGTTGACCGAAGTCGGAGGGGACACAGGCATGAAGAGAGGGATCGGGAAGATAAGCTGCAGTGGTAAATATATCCAGATATGGGTGGTGTTTCCCCTCAGGCAACGCCCTTGCTTCCACCCCCAGCAGCAGCAGGGGAAAGAAGGGCTGTTCCCAACACACACTTCCCCAGTAGAGCCACCTTCTGCTGCAGAGCGGGGTGCCCAGCCTGGGAGCAAAGGATGGCAATCTTCCCTGTGCTCCCACTAACTCCTCTTGCTGTGTGTCTGCAGTGAGCTGGCTGTTTTGAAGTGGAGAATGTGCAGGAAAAAGAAGAGCCAAGGCAATGACACTCCTGTGGCTGGACCCCAACCTGCACAAACTATTTGTGACAGTCATGAGAGAGCAGGACAGGTACCTGATAGACAGTGATGTAATTCTTGTCTCATAATTCATTGTAGAAAAGCACAGTTATATGGCTACAGAGTCTGAAATAGCTAATCTGTACTCATTTGAACATTAAGTGATTTCTTCTGGAGCTTCCTTTAAACCACGTATCTTCAGTTGTTTGTCTTTTTGGAGTGTGTTCTTTGCTCCCGTCATCTTATGCAACATATCAGACCATCTTCCTTGGCACCATTCTTCATGGAGATAAAAAGGCACTGTTCATAATGCAAATAAAAATGCCAGGCTTTTCTAGGGTAGGAAATAATTTCTATTCAGATCATTGTTCAGTTTGCGCTTTGGTTGTGCCTGTTATAAGTGAGGAGCAGACATGGCTGATAGAAAGGCTAAAGACAAGGGGCAGAAGAGAGGGTGAGAACTAAAAAAATCCCACAAAGCACAGATGAGACTCCCACTGCTACTGTTGCATTTCTGTGACCCTTCAGGAATTCTACTCTCTCCCTCTGAGGAAAGATCAAAGTAAACACTGGGAAGCCTTACGTAAGAAGTACCTGAAGACAGCAAGGACAAGGTCGCCTTCATCAACAGCAAGAAGGGAAAGGGAACATCTGTGGAAGGCCCAGGTACCAGAAACCTTGTGAAACACGCAGTAAAATAGCATTTCTCTCCTCCAGAAGAGCTGAGCTTTGAAGGTCTCCAAGTCAGCATGGCATCATTGCTGCAAAATTGCAGGGCAGGTGACTCCTATCTGTCATGCTTGCCTGCTTATTACTGTAAGGGAGATGTAGTTAGAAAAAGCCAAAGGGCAAAGCCAGCAATCTGCCATGGTGAGCACATACACTGATCATCCCTCCCCCGAACTCAGACAAGCTCTGTTTCAGCTATCTGCACTTGCATTTGGACACATCTGTTCACAGTCCAATGACCTGAGCCATACCTAGACTACCTATAAGGCAGCTAGTTCTTTTATTTAGTCTTCACTGCATTGGAATGATCAGGAACATTATTCGTAATAGGAAGGCACATTTTCTGGAAGTTTAGTTTTTAACCGAAGCACTAGGATTTCCATCCAAGCATGCTGACATTAAAAAAAGTTCTGCTTGTCTCAATGCACAAGGGATGAAGTCTTTAACTTCACTGGACAAAAAGATTTGAGAAGGAGTGTTGTAAACATGCCTTTGCAGCACTACAGGCCTTCAGTGCTGATCAGTGGTATGGCCTCTGCCCACACTTCCATCTAAACTGCATGCTACTTTTTACCCCTGCATAGTGGTAGAAACTGTATCTGTTGAGATATTATGGCTAGGTGCTGGATGAAATGGAAAGTAAAAAAGAGTTCTGAAAAACTGTGAGGGCTTTTGATTAGAAATTCCTTTAACAAACACAAAACCACCAACAACAAAAAACAAAATCCCAACTCCTGGGGCAGGCGGAGGTCCTTCTTCTGGTTCCCCCTCTACTGCCACAGCATCCTGGCCAGAATTCACCCCTGGGATCTGTATGCTGGCAAACAGCCCTGTGTCTTTGCAGCATGCTTGTCTGAGATTCTCCCTTCCTTTGCAGAAACCCCCTGTTTCTTGGGGCACCACGCAAATCCCTTCTGCCAGCATGAGGAGGAAGGTGACCAGCCCAGATCTCATAGAGGGAATGATGGGGAACTGGAAAGAGGATGGCGAATCATCCTCAGAGAAGGAGGGTGACAACTCACTGGAGATACCCCCAAAAAGGTAAGTATGGAGCAAGTCGTGCCAAGGCCTGGGGCAGCTGAGTAGCACTGACCCATCTGCAGGGTCAAGGATCCAAATCCCTGATCCATGGCTCTCCTCTGAGCTGTCAAGCCATGGGGAGACCTGGGGTCAGGAGCCCCCAACTCCAGGTGCCTTTCTGCAGCCCAAAGCAAATGCCTAAACCTCCTGCTGTGGGCACCAGTGAGACTCTGTGTGCAGGGCCTGGGGAAGGTGAGAGGCAGGAAGGTTTCAGCCAGAGCGTGAGTGAGGGTTTCTTCCTGTTGTTCTAGGCCAATTTCCCCAGGGACAAGCCAGGCCCTGCTCGAGATAGTGCCGTGCATCCTGGGACAGGTTGACCGAAGTCGGAGGGGACACAGGCATGAAGAGAGGGATCGGGAAGATAAGCTGCAGTGGTAAATATATCCAGATATGGGTGGTGTTTCCCCTCAGGCAACGCCCTTGCTTCCACCCCCAGCAGCAGCAGGGGAAAGAAGGGCTGTTCCCAACACACACTTCCCCAGTAGAGCCACCTTCTGCTGCAGAGCGGGGTGCCCAGCCTGGGAGCAAAGGATGGCAATCTTCCCTGTGCTCCCACTAACTCCTCTTGCTGTGTGTCTGCAGTGAGCTGGCTGTTTTGAAGTGGAGAACGTGCAGGAAAAAGAAGAGCCAAGGCAATGACACTCCTGTGGCTGGACCCCAACCTGCACAAACTATTTGTGACAGTCATGAGAGAGCAGGACAGGTACCTGATAGACAGTGATGTAATTCTTGTCTCATAATTCATTGTAGAAAAGCACAGTTATATGGCTACAGAGTCTGAAATAGCTAATCTGTACTCATTTGAACATTAAGTGATTTCTTCTGGAGCTTCCTTTAAACCACGTATCTTCAGTTGTTTGTCTTTTTGGAGTGTGTTCTTTGCTCCCGTCATCTTATGCAACATATCAGACCATCTTCCTTGGCACCATTCTTCATGGAGATAAAAAGGCACTGTTCATAATGCAAATAAAAATGCCAGGCTTTTCTAGGGTAGGAAATCATTTCTATTCAGATCATTGTTCAGTTTGTGCTTTGGTTGTGCCTGTTATAAGTGAGGAGCAGACATGGCTGATAGAAAGGCTAAAGACAAGGGGCAGAAGAGAGGGTGAGAACTAAAAAAATCCCACAAAGCACAGATGAGACTCCCACTGCTACTGTTGCATTTCTGTGACCCTTCAGGAATTCTACTCTCTCCCTGTGAGGAAAGATCAAAGTAAACACTGGGAAGCCTTACGTAAGAAGTACCTGAAGACAGCAAGGACAAGGTCGCCTTCATCAACAGCAAGAAGGGAAAGGGAACATCTGTGGAAGGCCCAGGTACCAGAAACCTTGTGAAACACGCAGTAAAATAGCATTTCTCTCCTCCAGAAGAGCTGAGCTTTGAAGGTCTCCAAGTCAGCATGGCATCATTGCTGCAAAATTGCAGGGCAGGTGACTCCTATCTGTCATGCTTGCCTGCTTATTACTGTAAGGGAGATGTAGTTAGAAAAAGCCAAAGGGCAAAGCCAGCAATCTGCCATGGTGAGCACATACACTGATCATCCCTCCCCCGAACTCAGACAAGCTCTGTTTCAGCTATCTGCACTTGCATTTGGACACATCTGTTCACAGTCCAATGACCTGAGCCATACCTAGACTACCTATAAGGCAGCTAGTTCTTTTATTTAGTCTTCACTGCATTGGAATGATCAGGAACATTATTCGTAATAGGAAGGCACATTTTCTGGAAGTTTAGTTTTTAACCGAAGCACTAGGATTTCCTTCCAAGCATGCTGACATTAAAAAAAGTTCTGCTTGTCTCAATGCACAAGGGATGAAGTCTTTAACTTCACTGGACAAAAAGATTTGAGAAGGAGTGTTGTAAACATGCCTTTGCAGCACTACAGGCCTTCAGTGCTGATCAGTGGTATGGCCTCTGCCCACACTTCCATCTAAACTGCATGCTACTTTTTGCCCCTGCATAGTGGTAGAAACTGTATCTGTTGAGATATTATGGCTAGGTGCTGGATGAAATGGAAAGTAAAAAAGAGTTCTGAAAAACTGTGAGGGCTTTTGATTAGAAATTCCTTTAACAAACACAAAACCACCAACAACAAAAAACAAAATCCCAACTCCTGGGGCAGGCGGAGGTCCTTCTTCTGGTTCCCCCTCTACTGCCACAGCATCCTGGCCAGAATTCACCCCTGGGATCTGTATGCTGGCAAACAGCCCTGTGTCTTTGCAGCATGCTTGTCTGAGATTCTCCCTTCCTTTGCAGAAACCCCCTGTTTCTTGGGGCACCACGCAAATCCCTTCTGCCAGCATGAGGAGGAAGGTGACCAGCCCAGATCTCATAGAGGGAATGATGGGGAACTGGAAAGAGGATGGTGAATCATCCTCAGAGAAGGAGGGTGACAACTCACTGGAGATACCCCCAAAAAGGTAAGTATGGAGCAAGTCGTGCCAAGGCCTGGGGCAGCTGAGTAGCACTGACCCATCTGCAGGGTCAAGGATCCAAATCCCTGATCCATGGCTCTCCTCTGAGCTGTCAAGCCATGGGGAGACCTGGGGTCAGGAGCCCCCAACTCCAGGTGCCTTTCTGCAGCCCAAAGCAAATGCCTAAAGCTCCTGCTGTGGGCACCAGTGAGACTCTGTGTGCAGGGCCTGGGGAAGGTGAGAGGCAGGAAGGTTTCAGCCAGAGCGTGAGTGAGGGTTTCTTCCTGTTGTTCTAGGCCAATTTCCCCAGGGACAAGCCAGGCCCTGCTCGAGATAGTGCCGTGCATCCTGGGACAGGTTGACCGAAGTCGGAGGGGACACAGGCATGAAGAGAGGCATCGGGAAGATAAGCTGCAGTGGTAAATATATCCAGATATGGGTGGTGTTTCCCCTCAGGCAACGCCCTTGCTTCCACCCCCAGCAGCAGCAGGGGAAAGAAGGGCTGTTCCCAACACACACTTCCCCAGTAGAGCCACCTTCTGCTGCAGAGCGGGGTGCCCAGCCTGGGAGCAAAGGATGGCAATCTTCCCTGTGCTCCCACTAACTCCTCTTGCTGTGTGTCTGCAGTGAGCTGGCTGTTTTGAAGTGGAGAATGTGCAGGAAAAAGAAAAGCCAAGGCAATGACACTCCTGTGGCTGGACCCCAACCTGCACAAACTATTTGTGACAGTCATGAGAGAGCAGGACAGGTCCATGATAGACAGTGATGTAATTCTTGTCTCATAATTCATTGTAGAAAAGCACCGTTATATGGCTACAGAGTCTGAAATAGCTAATCTGTACTCATTTGAACATTAAGTGATTTCTTCTGGAGCTTCCTTTAAACCACGTATCTTCAGTTGTTTGTCTTTTTGGAGTGTGTTCTTTGCTCCCGTCATCTTATGCAACATATCAGACCATCTTCCTTGGCACCATTCTTCATGGAGATAAAAAGGCACTGTTCATAATGCAAATAAAAATGCCAGGCTTTTCTAGGGTAGGAAATAATTTCTATTCAGATCATTGTTCAGTTTGCGCTTTGGTTGTGCCTGTTATAAGTGAGGAGCAGACATGGCTGATAGAAAGGCTAAAGACAAGGGGCAGAAGAGAGGGTGAGAACTAAAAAAATCCCACAAAGCACAGATGAGACTCCCACTGCTACTGTTGCATTTCTGTGACCCTTCAGGAATTCTACTCTCTCCCTGTGAGGAAAGATCAAAGTAAACACTGGGAAGCCTTACGTAAGAAGTACCTGAAGACAGCAAGGACAAGGTCGCCTTCATCAACAGCAAGAAGGGAAAGGGAACATCTGTGGAAGGCCCAGGTACCAGAAACCTTGTGAAACACGCAGTAAAATAGCATTTCTCTCCTCCAGAAGAGCTGAGCTTTGAAGGTCTCCAAGTCAGCATGGCATCATTGCTGCAAAATTGCAGGGCAGGTGACTCCTATCTGTCATGCTTGCCTGCTTATTACTGTAAGGGAGATGTAGTTAGAAAAAGCCAAAGGGCAAAGCCAGCAATCGGCCATGGTGAGCACATACACTGATCATCCCTCCCCCGAACTCAGACAAGCTCTGTTTCAGCTATCTGCACTTGCATTTGGACACATCTGTTCACAGTCCAATGACCTGAGCCATACCTAGACTACCTATAAGGCAGCTAGTTCTTTTATTTAGTCTTCACTGCATTGGAATGATCAGGAACATTATTCGTAATAGGAAGGCACATTTTCTGGAAGTTTAGTTTTTAACCGAAGCACTAGGATTTCCATCCAAGCATGCTGACATTAAAAAAAGTTCTGCTTGTCTCAATGCACAAGGGATGAAGTCTTTAACTTCACTGGACAAAAAGATTTGAGAAGGAGTGTTGTAAACATGCCTTTGCAGCACTACAGGCCTTCAGTGCTGATCAGTGGTATGGCCTCTGCCCACACTTCCATCTAAACTGCATGCTACTTTTTGCCCCTGCATAGTGGTAGAAACTGTATCTGTTGAGATATTATGGCTAGGTGCTGGATGAAATGGAAAGTAAAAAAGAGTTCTGAAAAACTGTGAGGGCTTTTGATTAGAAATTCCTTTAACAAACACAAAACCACCACCAACAAAAAACAAAATCCCAACTCCTGGGGCAGGCGGAGGTCCTTCTTCTGGTTCCCCCTCTACTGCCACAGCATCCTGGCCAGAATTCACCCCTGGGATCTGTACGCTGGCAAACAGCCCTGTGTCTTTGCAGCATGCTTGTCTGAGATTCTCCCTTCCTTTGCAGAAACCCCCTGTTTCTTGGGGCACCACGCAAATCCCTTCTGCCAGCATGAGGAGGAAGGTGACCAGCCCAGATCTCATAGAGGGAATGATGGGGAACTGGAAAGAGGATGGCGAATCATCCTCAGAGAAGGAGGGTGACAACTCACTGGAGATACCCCCAAAAAGGTAAGTATGGAGCAAGTCGTGCCAAGGCCTGGGGCAGCTGAGTAGCACTGACCCATCTGCAGGGTCAAGGATCCAAATCCCTGATCCATGGCTCTCCTCTGAGCTGTCAAGCCATGGGGAGACCTGGGGTCAGGAGCCCCCAACTCCAGGTGCCTTTCTGCAGCGCAAAGCAAATGCCTAAACCTCCTGCTGTGGGCACCAGTGAGACTCTGTGTGCAGGGCCTGGGGAAGGTGAGAGGCAGGAAGGTTTCAGCCAGAGCGTGAGTGAGGGTTTCTTCCTGTTGTTCTAGGCCAATTTCCCCAGGGACAAGCCAGGCCCTGCTCGAGATAGTGCCGTGCATCCTGGGACAGGTTGACCGAAGTCGGAGGGGACACAGGCATGAAGAGAGGGATCGGGAAGATAAGCTGCAGTGGTAAATATATCCAGATATGGGTGGTGTTTCCCCTCAGGCAACGCCCTTGCTTCCACCCCCAGCAGCAGCAGGGGAAAGAAGGGCTGTTCCCAACACACACTTCCCCAGTAGAGCCACCTTCTGCTGCAGAGCGGGGTGCCCAGCCTGGGAGCAAAGGATGGCAATCTTCCCTGTGCTCCCACTAACTCCTCTTGCTGTGTGTCTGCAGTGAGCTGGCTGTTTTGAAGTGGAGAACGTGCAGGAAAAAGAAGAGCCAAGGCAATGACACTCCTGTGGCTGGACCCCAACCTGCACAAACTATTTGTGACAGTCCTGAGAGAGCAGGACAGGTCCATGATAGACAGTGATGTAATTCTTGTCTCATAATTCATTGTAGAAAAGCACAGTTATATGGCTACAGAGTCTGAAATAGCTAATCTGTACTCATTTGAACATTAAGTGATTTCTTCTGGAGCTTCCTTTAAACCACGTATCTTCAGTTGTTTGTCTTTTTGGAGTGTGTTCTTTGCTCCCGTCATCTTATGCAACATATCAGACCATCTTCCTTGGCACCATTCTTCATGGAGATAAAAAGGCACTGTTCATAATGCAAATAAAAATGCCAGGCTTTTCTAGGGTAGGAAATCATTTCTATTCAGATCATTGTTCAGTTTGTGCTTTGGTTGTGCCTGTTATAAGTGAGGAGCAGACATGGCTGATAGAAAGGCTAAAGACAAGGGGCAGAAGAGAGGGTGAGAACTAAAAAAATCCCACAAAGCACAGATGAGACTCCCACTGCTACTGTTGCATTTCTGTGACCCTTCAGGAATTCTACTCTCTCCCTGTGAGGAAAGATCAAAGTAAACACTGGGAAGCCTTACGTAAGAAGTACCTGAAGACAGCAAGGACAAGGTCGCCTTCATCAACAGCAAGAAGGGAAAGGGAACATCTGTGGAAGGCCCAGGTACCAGAAACCTTGTGAAACACGCAGTAAAATAGCATTTCTCTCCTCCAGAAGAGCTGAGCTTTGAAGGTCTCCAAGTCAGCATGGCATCATTGCTGCAAAATTGCAGGGCAGGTGACTCCTATCTGTCATGCTTGCCTGCTTATTACTGTAAGGGAGATGTAGTTAGAAAAAGCCAAAGGGCAAAGCCAGCAATCTGCCATGGTGAGCACATACACTGATCATCCCTCCCCCGAACTCAGACAAGCTCTGTTTCAGCTATCTGCACTTGCATTTGGACACATCTGTTCACAGTCCAATGACCTGAGCCATACCTAGACTACCTATAAGGCAGCTAGTTCTTTTATTTAGTCTTCACTGCATTGGAATGATCAGGAACATTATTCGTAATAGGAAGGCACATTTTCTGGAAGTTTAGTTTTTAACCGAAGCACTAGGATTTCCTTCCAAGCATGCTGACATTAAGAAAAGTTCTGCTTGTCTCAATGCACAAGGGATGAAGTCTTTAACTTCACTGGACAAAAAGATTTGAGAAGGAGTGTTGTAAACATGCCTTTGCAGCACTACAGGCCTTCAGTGCTGATCAGTGGTATGGCCTCTGCCCACACTTCCATCTAAAATGCATGCTACTTTTTGCCCCTGCATGGTGGTAGAAACTGTATCTGTTGAGATATTATGGCTAGGTGCTGGATGAAATGGAAAGTGAAACAGAGTTCTGAAAAACTGTGAGGGCTTTTGATTAGAAATTCCTTTAAAAAACACAAACCCACCACCACCAAAAAACAAAATCCCAACTCCTGGGGCAGGCGGAGGTCCTTCTTCTGGTTCCCCCTCTACTGCCACAGCATCCTGGCCAGAATTCACCCCTGGGATCTGTATGCTGGCAAACAGCCCTGTGTCTTTGCAGCATGCTTGTCTGAGATTCTCCCTTCCTTTGCAGAAACCCACTGTTTCTTGGGGCACCACGCAAATCCCTTCTGCCAGCATGAGGAGGAAGGTGACCAGCCCAGATCTCATAGAGGGAATGATGGGGAACTGGAAAGAGGATGGCGAATCATCCTCAGAGAAGGAGGGTGACAACTCACTGGAGATACCCCCAAAAAGGTAAGTATGGAACAAGTCGTGCCAAGGCCTGGGGCAGCTGAGTAGCACTGACCCATCTGCAGGGTCAAGGATCCAAATCCCTGATCCATGGCTCTCCTCTGAGCTGTCAAGCCATGGGGAGACCTGGGGTCAGGAGCCCCCAACTCCAGGTGCCTTTCTGCAGCCCAAAGCAAATGCCTAAACCTCCTGCTGTGGGCACCAGTGAGACTCTGTGTGCAGGGCCTGGGGAAGGTGAGAGGCAGGAAGGTTTCAGCCAGAGCGTGAGTGAGGGTTTCTTCCTGTTGTTCTAGGCCAATTTCCCCAGGGACAAGCCAGGCCCTGCTCGAGATAGTGCCGTGCATCCTGGGACAGGTTGACCGAAGTCGGAGGGGACACAGGCATGAAGAGAGGGATCGGGAAGATAAGCTGCAGTGGTAAATATATCCAGATATGGGTGGTGTTTCCCCTCAGGCAACGCCCTTGCTTCCACCCCCAGCAGCAGCAGGGGAAAGAAGGGCTGTTCCCAACACACACTTCCCCAGTAGAGCCACCTTCTGCTGCAGAGCGGGGTGCCCAGCCTGGGAGCAAAGGATGGCAATCTTCCCTGTGCTCCCACTAACTCCTCTTGCTGTGTGTCTGCAGTGAGCTGGCTGTTTTGAAGTGGAGAATGTGCAGGAAAAAGAAGAGCCAAGGCAATGACACTCCTGTGGCTGGACCCCAACCTGCACAAACTATTTGTGACAGTCATGAGAGAGCAGGACAGGTACCTGATAGACAGTGATGTAATTCTTGTCTCATAATTCATTGTAGAAAAGCACAGTTATATGGCTACAGAGTCTGAAATAGC
This sequence comes from Dromaius novaehollandiae, assembly GCF_036370855.1. Classification (NCBI taxonomy): domain Eukaryota; kingdom Metazoa; phylum Chordata; class Aves; order Casuariiformes; family Dromaiidae; genus Dromaius; species Dromaius novaehollandiae. The sequence continues at coordinate 224,680 of NW_026991310.1, forward strand.
TAATCTGTACTCATTTGAACATTAAGTGATTTCTTCTGGAGCTTCCTTTAAACCACGTATCTTCAGTTGTTTGTCTTTTTGGAGTGTGTTCTTTGCTCCCGTCATCTTATGCAACATATCAGACCATCTTCCTTGGCACCATTCTTCATGGAGATAAAAAGGCACTGTTCATAATGCAAATAAAAATGCCAGGCTTTTCTAGGGTAGGAAATCATTTCTATTCAGATCATTGTTCAGTTTGTGCTTTGGTTGTGCCTGTTATAAGTGAGGAGCAGACATGGCTGATAGAAAGGCTAAAGACAAGGGGCAGAAGAGAGGGTGAGAACTAAAAAAATCCCACAAAGCACAGATGAGACTCCCACTGCTACTGTTGCATTTCTGTGACCCTTCAGGAATTCTACTCTCTCCCTGTGAGGAAAGATCAAAGTAAACACTGGGAAGCCTTACGTAAGAAGTACCTGAAGACAGCAAGGACAAGGTCGCCTTCATCAACAGCAAGAAGGGAAAGGGAACATCTGTGGAAGGCCCAGGTACCAGAAACCTTGTGAAACACGCAGTAAAATAGCATTTCTCTCCTCCAGAAGAGCTGAGCTTTGAAGGTCTCCAAGTCAGCATGGCATCATTGCTGCAAAATTGCAGGGCAGGTGACTCCTATCTGTCATGCTTGCCTGCTTATTACTGTAAGGGAGATGTAGTTAGAAAAAGCCAAAGGGCAAAGCCAGCAATCTGCCATGGTGAGCACATACACTGATCATCCCTCCCCCGAACTCAGACAAGCTCTGTTTCAGCTATCTGCACTTGCATTTGGACACATCTGTTCACAGTCCAATGACCTGAGCCATACCTAGACTACCTATAAGGCAGCTAGTTCTTTTATTTAGTCTTCACTGCATTGGAATGATCAGGAACATTATTCGTAATAGGAAGGCACATTTTCTGGAAGTTTAGTTTTTAACCGAAGCACTAGGATTTCCTTCCAAGCATGCTGACATTAAAAAAAGTTCTGCTTGTCTCAATGCACAAGGGATGAAGTCTTTAACTTCACTGGACAAAAAGATTTGAGAAGGAGTGTTGTAAACATGCCTTTGCAGCACTACAGGCCTTCAGTGCTGATCAGTGGTATGGCCTCTGCCCACACTTCCATCTAAACTGCATGCTACTTTTTGCCCCTGCATAGTGGTAGAAACTGTATCTGTTGAGATATTATGGCTAGGTGCTGGATGAAATGGAAAGTAAAAAAGAGTTCTGAAAAACTGTGAGGGCTTTTGATTAGAAATTCCTTTAACAAACACAAAACCACCAACAACAAAAAACAAAATCCCAACTCCTGGGGCAGGCGGAGGTCCTTCTTCTGGTTCCCCCTCTACTGCCACAGCATCCTGGCCAGAATTCACCCCTGGGATCTGTATGCTGGCAAACAGCCCTGTGTCTTTGCAGCATGCTTGTCTGAGATTCTCCCTTCCTTTGCAGAAACCCCCTGTTTCTTGGGGCACCACGCAAATCCCTTCTGCCAGCATGAGGAGGAAGGTGACCAGCCCAGATCTCATAGAGGGAATGATGGGGAACTGGAAAGAGGATGGCGAATCATCCTCAGAGAAGGAGGGTGTCAACTCACTGGAGATACCCCCAAAAAGGTAAGTATGGAGCAAGTCGTGCCAAGGCCTGGGGCAGCTGAGTAGCACTGACCCATCTGCAGGGTCAAGGATCCAAATCCCTGATCCATGGCTCTCCTCTGAGCTGTCAAGCCATGGGGAGACCTGGGGTCAGGAGCCCCCAACTCCAGGTGCCTTTCTGCAGCCCAAAGCAAATGCCTAAACCTCATGCTGTGGGCACCAGTGAGACTCTGTGTGCAGGGCCTGGGAAAGGTGAGAGGCAGGAAGGTTTCAGCCAGAGCGTGAGTGAGGGTTTCTTCCTGTTGTTCTAGGCCAATTTCCCCAGGGACAAGCCAGGCCCTGCTCGAGATAGTGCCGTGCATCCTGGGACAGGTTGACCGAAGTCGGAGGGGACACAGGCATGAAGAGAGGCATCGGGAAGATAAGCTGCAGTGGTAAATATATCCAGATATGGGTGGTGTTTCCCCTCAGGCAACGCCCTTGCTTCCACCCCCAGCAGCAGCAGGGGAAAGAAGGGCTGTTCCCAACACACACTTCCCCAGTAGAGCCACCTTCTGCTGCAGAGCGGGGTGCCCAGCCTGGGAGCAAAGGATGGCAATCTTCCCTGTGCTCCCACTAACTCCTCTTGCTGTGTGTCTGCAGTGAGCTGGCTGTTTTGAAGTGGAGAATGTGCAGGAAAAAGAAAAGCCAAGGCAATGACACTCCTGTGGCTGGACCCCAACCTGCACAAACTATTTGTGACAGTCCTGAGAGAGCAGGACAGGTCCATGATAGACAGTGATGTAATTCTTGTCTCATAATTCATTGTAGAAAAGCACCGTTATATGGCTACAGAGTCTGAAATAGCTAATCTGTACTCATTTGAACATTAAGTGATTTCTTCTGGAGCTTCCTTTAAACCACGTATCTTCAGTTGTTTGTCTTTTTGGAGTGTGTTCTTTGCTCCCGTCATCTTATGCAACATATCAGACCATCTTCCTTGGCACCATTCTTCATGGAGATAAAAAGGCACTGTTCATAATGCAAATAAAAATGCCAGGCTTTTCTAGGGTAGGAAATAATTTCTATTCAGATCATTGTTCAGTTTGTGCTTTGGTTGTGCCTGTTATAACTGAGGAGCAGACATGGCTGATAGAAAGGCTAAAGACAAGGGGCAGAAGAGAGGGTGAGAACTAAAAAAAATCCCACAAAGCACAGATGAGACTCCCACTGCTACTGTTGCATTTCTGTGACCCTTCAGGAATTCTACTCTCTCCCTGTGAGGAAAGATCAAAGTAAACACTGGGAAGCCTTACGTAAGAAGTACCTGAAGACAGCAAGGACAAGGTCGCCTTCATCAACAGCAAGAAGGGAAAGGGAACATCTGTGGAAGGCCCAGGTACCAGAAACCTTGTGAAACACGCAGTAAAATAGCATTTCTCTCCTCCAGAAGAGCTGAGCTTTGAAGGTCTCCAAGTCAGCATGGCATCATTGCTGCAAAATTGCAGGGCAGGTGACTCCTATCTGTCATGCTTGCCTGCTTATTACTGTAAGGGAGATGTAGTTAGAAAAAGCCAAAGGGCAAAGCCAGCAATCTGCCATGGTGAGCACATACACTGATCATCCCTCCCCCGAACTCAGACAAGCTCTGTTTCAGCTATCTGCACTTGCATTTGGACACATCTGTTCACAGTCCAATGACCTGAGCCATACCTAGACTACCTATAAGGCAGCTAGTTCTTTTATTTAGTCTTCACTGCATTGGAATGATCAGGAACATTATTCGTAATAGGAAGGCACATTTTCTGGAAGTTTAGTTTTTAACCGAAGCACTAGGATTTCCTTCCAAGCATGCTGACATTAAGAAAAGTTCTGCTTGTCTCAATGCACAAGGGATGAAGTCTTTAACTTCACTGGACAAAAAGATTTGAGAAGGAGTGTTGTAAACATGCCTTTGCAGCACTACAGGCCTTCAGTGCTGATCAGTGGTATGGCCTCTGCCCACACTTCCATCTAAACTGCATGCTACTTTTTGCCCCTGCATGGTGGTAGAAACTGTATCTGTTGAGATATTATGGCTAGGTGCTGGATGAAATGGAAAGTGAAACAGAGTTCTGAAAAACTGTGAGGGCTTTTGATTAGAAATTCCTTTAAAAAACACAAAACCACCACCAACAAAAAACAAAATCCCAACTCCTGGGGCAGGCGGAGGTCCTTCTTCTGGTTCCCCCTCTACTGCCACAGTATCCTGGCCAGAATTCACCCCTGGGATCTGTACGCTGGCAAACAGCCCTGTGTCTTTGCAGCATGCTTGTCTGAGATTCTCCCTTCCTTTGCAGAAACCCACTGTTTCTTGGGGCACCACGCAAATCCCTTCTGCCAGCATGAGGAGGAAGGTGACCAGCCCAGATCTCATAGAGGGAATGATGGGGAACTGGAAAGAGGATGGCGAATCATCCTCAGAGAAGGAGGGTGACAACTCGCTGGAGATACCCCCAAAAAGGTAAGTATGGAGCAAGTCGTGCCAAGGCCTGGGGCAGCTGAGTAGCACTGACCCATCTGCAGGGTCAAGGATCCAAATCCCTGATCCATGGCTCTCCTCTGAGCTGTCAAGCCATGGGGAGACCTGGGGTCAGGAGCCCCCAACTCCAGGTGCCTTTCTGCAGCCCAAAGCAAATGCCTAAACCTCCTGCTGTGGGCACCAGTGAGACTCTGTGTGCAGGGCCTGGGGAAGGTGAGAGGCAGGAAGGTTTCAGCCAGAGCGTGAGTGAGGGTTTCTTCCTGTTGTTCTAGGCCAATTTCCCCAGGGACAAGCCAGGCCCTGCTCGAGATAGTGCCGTGCATCCTGGGACAGGTTGACCGAAGTCGGAGGGGACACAGACATGAAGAGAGGGATCGGGAAGATAAGCTGCAGTGGTAAATATATCCAGATATGGGTGGTGTTTCCCCTCAGGCAACGCCCTTGCTTCCACCCCCAGCAGCAGCAGGGGAAAGAAGGGCTGTTCCCAACACACACTTCCCCAGTAGAGCCACCTTCTGCTGCAGAGCGGGGTGCCCAGCCTGGGAGCAAAGGATGGCAATCTTCCCTGTGCTCCCACTAACTCCTCTTGCTGTGTGTCTGCAGTGAGCTGGCTGTTTTGAAGTGGAGAATGTGCAGGAAAAAGAAGAGCCAAGGCAATGACACTCCTGTGGCTGGACCCCAACCTGCACAAACTATTTGTGACAGTCCTGAGAGAGCAGGACAGGTCCATGATAGACAGTGATGTAATTCTTGTCTCATAATTCATTGTAGAAAAGCACAGTTATATGGCTACAGAGTCTGAAATAGCTAATCTGTACTCATTTGAACATTAAGTGATTTCTTCTGGAGCTTCCTTTAAACCACGTATCTTCAGTTGTTTGTCTTTTTGGAGTGTGTTCTTTGCTCCCGTCATCTTATGCAACATATCAGACCATCTTCCTTGGCACCATTCTTCATGGAGATAAAAAGGCACTGTTCATAATGCAAATAAAAATGCCAGGCTTTTCTAGGGTAGGAAATCATTTCTATTCAGATCATTGTTCAGTTTGTGCTTTGGTTGTGCCTGTTATAAGTGAGGAGCAGACATGGCTGATAGAAAGGCTAAAGACAAGGGGCAGAAGAGAGGGTGAGAACTAAAAAAATCCCACAAAGCACAGATGAGACTCCCACTGCTACTGTTGCATTTCTGTGACCCTTCAGGAATTCTACTCTCTCCCTGTGAGGAAAGATCAAAGTAAACACTGGGAAGCCTTACGTAAGAAGTACCTGAAGACAGCAAGGACAAGGTCGCCTTCATCAACAGCAAGAAGGGAAAGGGAACATCTGTGGAAGGCCCAGGTACCAGAAACCTTGTGAAACACGCAGTAAAATAGCATTTCTCTCCTCCAGAAGAGCTGAGCTTTGAAGGTCTCCAAGTCAGCATGGCATCATTGCTGCAAAATTGCAGGGCAGGTGACTCCTATCTGTCATGCTTGCCTGCTTATTACTGTAAGGGAGATGTAGTTAGAAAAAGCCAAAGGGCAAAGCCAGCAATCTGCCATGGTGAGCACATACACTGATCATCCCTCCCCCGAACTCAGACAAGCTCTGTTTCAGCTATCTGCACTTGCATTTGGACACATCTGTTCACAGTCCAATGACCTGAGCCATACCTAGACTACCTATAAGGCAGCTAGTTCTTTTATTTAGTCTTCACTGCATTGGAATGATCAGGAACATTATTCGTAATAGGAAGGCACATTTTCTGGAAGTTTAGTTTTTAACCGAAGCACTAGGATTTCCTTCCAAGCATGCTGACATTAAAAAAAGTTCTGCTTGTCTCAATGCACAAGGGATGAAGTCTTTAACTTCACTGGACAAAAAGATTTGAGAAGGAGTGTTGTAAACATGCCTTTGCAGCACTACAGGCCTTCAGTGCTGATCAGTGGTATGGCCTCTGCCCACACTTCCATCTAAACTGCATGCTACTTTTTGCCCCTGCATAGTGGTAGAAACTGTATCTGTTGAGATATTATGGCTAGGTGCTGGATGAAATGGAAAGTGAAACAGAGTTCTGAAAAACTGTGAGGGCTTTTGATTAGAAATTCCTTTAAAAAACACAAAACCACCACCAACAAAAAACAAAATCCCAACTCCTGGGGCAGGCGGAGGTCCTTCTTCTGCTTCCCCCTCTACTGCCACAGCATCCTGGCCAGAATTCACCCCTGGGATCTGTACGCTGGCAAACAGCCCTGTGTCTTTGCAGCATGCTTGTCTGAGATTCTCCCTTCCTTTGCAGAAACCCACTGTTTCTTGGGGCACCACGCAAATCCCTTCTGCCAGCATGAGGAGGAAGGTGACCAGCCCAGATCTCATAGAGGGAATGATGGGGAACTGGAAAGAGGATGGCGAATCATCCTCAGAGAAGGAGGGTGACAACTCGCTGGAGATACCCCCAAAAAGGTAAGTATGGAGCAAGTCGTGCCAAGGCCTGGGGCAGCTGAGTAGCACTGACCCATCTGCAGGGTCAAGGATCCAAATCCCTGATCCGTGGCTCTCCTCTGAGCTGTCAAGCCATGGGGAGACCTGGGGTCAGGAGCCCCCAACTCCAGGTGCCTTTCTGCAGCCCAAAGCAAATGCCTAAACCTCCTGCTGTGGGCACCAGTGAGACTCTGTGTGCAGGGCCTGGGGAAGGTGAGAGGCAGGAAGGTTTCAGCCAGAGCGTGAGTGAGGGTTTCTTCCTGTTGTTCTAGGCCAATTTCCCCAGGGACAAGCCAGGCCCTGCTCGAGATAGTGCCGTGCATCCTGGGACAGGTTGACCGAAGTCGGAGGGGACACAGGCATGAAGAGAGGCATCGGGAAGATAAGCTGCAGTGGTAAATATATCCAGATATGGGTGGTGTTTCCCCTCAGGCAACGCCCTTGCTTCCACCCCCAGCAGCAGCAGGGGAAAGAAGGGCTGTTCCCAACACACACTTCCCCAGTAGAGCCACCTTCTGCTGCAGAGCGGGGTGCCCAGCCTGGGAGCAAAGGATGGCAATCTTCCCTGTGCTCCCACTAACTCCTCTTGCTGTGTGTCTGCAGTGAGCTGGCTGTTTTGAAGTGGAGAATGTGCAGGAAAAAGAAAAGCCAAGGCAATGACACTCCTGTGGCTGGACCCCAACCTGCACAAACTATTTGTGACAGTCATGAGAGAGCAGGACAGGTACCTGATAGACAGTGATGTAATTCTTGTCTCATAATTCATTGTAGAAAAGCACCGTTATATGGCTACAGAGTCTGAAATAGCTAATCTGTACTCATTTGAACATTAAGTGATTTCTTCTGGAGCTTCCTTTAAACCACGTATCTTCAGTTGTTTGTCTTTTTGGAGTGTGTTCTTTGCTCCCGTCATCTTATGCAACATATCAGACCATCTTCCTTGGCACCATTCTTCATGGAGATAAAAAGGCACTGTTCATAATGCAAATAAAAATGCCAGGCTTTTCTAGGGTAGGAAATCATTTCTATTCAGATCATTGTTCAGTTTGCGCTTTGGTTGTGCCTGTTATAAGTGAGGAGCAGACATGGCTGATAGAAAGGCTAAAGACAAGGGGCAGAAGAGAGGGTGAGAACTAAAAAAATCCCACAAAGCACAGATGAGACTCCCACTGCTACTGTTGCATTTCTGTGACCCTTCAGGAATTCTACTCTCTCCCTCTGAGGAAAGATCAAAGTAAACACTGGGAAGCCTTACGTAAGAAGTACCTGAAGACAGCAAGGACAAGGTCGCCTTCATCAACAGCAAGAAGGGAAAGGGAACATCTGTGGAAGGCCCAGGTACCAGAAACCTTGTGAAACACGCAGTAAAATAGCATTTCTCTCCTCCAGAAGAGCTGAGCTTTGAAGGTCTCCAAGTCAGCATGGCATCATTGCTGCAAAATTGCAGGGCAGGTGACTCCTATCTGTCATGCTTGCCTGCTTATTACTGTAAGGGAGATGTAGTTAGAAAAAGCCAAAGGGCAAAGCCAGCAATCTGCCATGGTGAGCACATACACTGATCATCCCTCCCCCGAACTCAGACAAGCTCTGTTTCAGCTATCTGCACTTGCATTTGGACACATCTGTTCACAGTCCAATGACCTGAGCCATACCTAGACTACCTATAAGGCAGCTAGTTCTTTTATTTAGTCTTCACTGCATTGGAATGATCAGGAACATTATTCGTAATAGGAAGGCACATTTTCTGGAAGTTTAGTTTTTAACCGAAGCACTAGGATTTCCTTCCAAGCATGCTGACATTAAAAAAAGTTCTGCTTGTCTCAATGCACAAGGGATGAAGTCTTTAACTTCCCTGGACAAAAAGATTTGAGAAGGAGTGTTGTAAACATGCCTTTGCAGCACTACAGGCCTTCAGTGCTGATCAGTGGTATGGCCTCTGCCCACACTTCCATCTAAACTGCATGCTACTTTTTGCCCCTGCATGGTGGTAGAAACTGTATCTGTTGAGATATTATGGCTAGGTGCTGGATGAAATGGAAAGTAAAAAAGAGTTCTGAAAAACTGTGAGGGCTTTTGATTAGAAATTCCTTTAAAAAACACAAAACCACCACCAACAAAAAACAAAATCCCAACTCCTGGGGCAGGCGGAGGTCCTTCTTCTGGTTCCCCCTCTACTGCCACAGTATCCTGGCCAGAATTCACCCCTGGGATCTGTACGCTGGCAAACAGCCCTGTGTCTTTGCAGCATGCTTGTCTGAGATTCTCCCTTCCTTTGCAGAAACCCACTGTTTCTTGGGGCACCACGCAAATCCCTTCTGCCAGCATGAGGTCCTCCCAGATCTCATAGAGGGAATGATGGGGAACTGGAAAGAGGATGGCGAATCATCCTCAGAGAAGGAGGGTGACAACTCGCTGGAGATACCCCCAAAAAGGTAAGTATGGAGCAAGTCGTGCCAAGGCCTGGGGCAGCTGAGTAGCACTGACCCATCTGCAGGGTCAAGGAGCCAAATCCCTGATCCATGGCTCTCCTCTGAGCTGTCAAGCCATGGGGAGACCTGGGGTCAGGAGCCCCCAACTCCAGGTGCCTTTCTGCAGCCCAAAGCAAATGCCTAAACCTCATGCTGTGGGCACCAGTGAGACTCTGTGTGCAGGGCCTGGGGAAGGTGAGAGGCAGGAAGGTTTCAGCCAGAGCGTGAGTGAGGGTTTCTTCCTGTTGTTCTAGGCCAATTTCCCCAGGGACAAGCCAGGCCCTGCTCGAGATAGTGCCGTGCATCCTGGGACAGGTTGACCGAAGTCGGAGGGGACACAGGCATGAAGAGGGGGATCGGGAAGATAAGCTGCAGTGGTAAATATATCCAGATATGGGTGGTGTTTCCCCTCAGGCAACACCCTTGCTTCCACCCCCAGCAGCAGCAGGGGAAAGAAGGGCTGTTCCCAACACACACTTCCCCAGTAGAGCCACCTTCTGCTGCAGAGCGGGGTGCCCAGCCTGGGAGCAAAGGATGGCAATCTTCCCTGTGCTCCCACTAACTCCTCTTGCTGTGTGTCTGCAGTGGGCTGGCTGTTTTGAAGTGGAGAATGTGCAGGAAAAAGAAGAGCCAAGGCAATGACACTCCTGTGGCTGGACCCCAACCTGCACAAACTATTTGTGACAGTCCTGAGAGAGCAGGACAGGTACCTGATAGACAGTGATGTAATTCTTGTCTCATAATTCATTGTAGAAAAGCACCGTTATATGGCTACAGAGTCTGAAATAGCTAATCTGTACTCATCTGAACATTAAGTGATTTCTTCTGGAGCTTCCTTTAAACCACGTATCTTCAGTTGTTTGTCTTTTTGGAGTGTGTTCTTTGCTCCCGTCATCTTATGCAACATATCAGACCATCTTCCTTGGCACCATTCTTCATGGAGATAAAAAGGCACTGTTCATAATGCAAACAAAAATGCCAGGCTTTTCTAGGGTAGGAAATAATTTCTATTCAGATCATTGTTCAGTTTGTGCTTTGGTTGTGCCTGTTATAAGTGAGGAGCAGACATGGCTGATAGAAAGGCTAAAGACAAGGGGCAGAAGAGAGGGTGAGAACTAAAAAAATCCCACAAAGCACAGATGAGACTCCCACTGCTACTGTTGCATTTCTGTGACCCTTCAGGAATTCTACTCTCTCCCTGTGAGGAAAGATCAAAGTAAACACTGGGAAGCCTTACGTAAGAAGTACCTGAAGACAGCAAGGACAAGGTCGCCTTCATCAACAGCAAGAAGGGAAAGGGAACATCTGTGGAAGGCCCAGGTACCAGAAACCTTGTGAAACACGCAGTAAAATAGCATTTCTCTCCTCCAGAAGAGCTGAGCTTTGAAGGTCTCCAAGTCAGCATGGCATCATTGCTGCAAAATTGCAGGGCAGGTGACTCCTATCTGTCATGCTTGCCTGCTTATTACTGTAAGGGAGATGTAGTTAGAAAAAGCCAAAGGGCAAAGCCAGCAATCGGCCATGGTGAGCACATACACTGATCATCCCTCCCCCGAACTCAGACAAGCTCTGTTTCAGCTATCTGCACTTGCATTTGGACACATCTGTTCACAGTCCAATGACCTGAGCCATACCTAGACTACCTATAAGGCAGCTAGTTCTTTTATTTAGTCTTCACTGTATTGGAATGATCAGGAACATTATTCGTAATAGGAAGGCACATTTTCTGGAAGTTTAGTTTTTAACCGAAGCACTAGGATTTCCATCCAAGCATGCTGACATTAAAAAAAGTTCTGCTTGTCTCAATGCACAAGGGATGAAGTCTTTAACTTCACTGGACAAAAAGATTTGAGAAGGAGTGTTGTAAACATGCCTTTGCAGCACTACAGGCCTTCAGTGCTGATCAGTGGTATGGCCTCTGCCCACACTTCCATCTAAACTGCATGCTACTTTTTGCCCCTGCATGGTGGTAGAAACTGTATCTGTTGAGATGTTCTGGCTAGGTGCTGGATGAAATGGAAAGTGAAAAAGAGTTCTGAAAAACTGTGAGGGCTTTTGATTAGAAATTCCTTTAAAAAAACCAAACCCACCACCAACAAAAAACAAAATCCCAACTCCTGGGGCAGGCGGAGGTCCTTCTTCTGGTTCCCCCTCTACTGCCACAGTATCCTGGCCAGAATTCACCCCTGGGATCTGTACGCTGGCAAACAGCCCTGTGTCTTTGCAGCATGCTTGTCTGAGATTCTCCCTTCCTTTGCAGAAACCCACTGTTTCTTGGGGCACCACGCAAATCCCTTCTGCCAGCATGAGGAGGAAGGTGACCAGCCCAGATCTCATAGAGGGAATGATGGGGAACTGGAAAGAGGATGGCAAATCATCCTCAGAGAAGGAGGGTGTCAACTCACTGGAGATACCCCCAAAAAGGTAAGTATGGAGCAAGTCGTGCCAAGGCCTGGGGCAGCTGAGTAGCACTGACCCATCTGCAGGGTCAAGGAGCCAAATCCCTGATCCATGGCTCTCCTCTGAGCTGTCACGCCATGGGGAGACCTGGGGTCAGGAGCCCCCAACTCCAGGTGCCTTTCTGCAGCCCAAAGCAAATGCCTAAACCTCATCCTGCGTTGAAGAGTGCTGTGGGCACCAGTGAGACTCTGTGTGCAGGGCCTGGGGAAGGTGAGAGGCAGGAAGGTTTCGGCCAGAGCATGAGAGAGGGTGTCTCCCTGCTTTTGCAGGCACATTTCTCCTAGGAAAACGCAGGCATTGCTCACAGCAGTGACATCTCTGGTGGAGCAGGTCACGCAGGGACAGACAAGAGAGATCAGTAGACAGAGGGATCATGAAGAGGAGGCTCAAGTGAGTAAAGAGCTATCTGCTGCAATGGGGTGTCCCTCTCTCCTTCCACTTCCAGCAGCACCTAGAGGGACTTCTCCTGGCACCTCCCGTGGGAGGGACAGCAGCACACTTTTGAGTCTGTGGCCTTGGTCAGACAGTCCTTAACTGAAGGGGAAGTTGCTGATGACTCAGAATAAGATTTCCACTTTGGACATAGGTGGCTGAAGACATAAGGATTTGTCCAACGTTCGCCTCTCCATTTTCAGACTGGCAAGCCTGTCCTACCCTCTCAGAATACAGACACCAAGACCCTTTGCCCTGGGAGTTGATACCTATTCACTCCATCGCAGGTACTGCCTGACTCAGTTCCCACTTGACTCAGCCCCCGACTGATTAGTTGCACTGGGGACTTCTCACAGGCTTGGGCAGGAGTGCCTGTGCCGTATCACAGAGACCACTGAAATGCTGCTCAAAGCGGCTCCATTAATACCTGGCCTGCATTAGGCCTGCTGTATTTCCTTGCTTTCTTTCTGTACCTAAAACTGAACTTCTTTTCACTTCTCAGGGCTAGAGAGCCAGTCCAGCACAATGTGAACCAGCAACTGCCAGCTGTGCTGCCAAAGCGTTCTTGTGTTGAATAAAACCAAATCTCCAAATTGTTGTGCATCTGTCCTTGGCAAGGTGTGCATTGCTCTGCACTGAGCAATATGAGAGCTTTGCAGGGTCAGGAAAAGGACAGCTCAGAGACAGGGAATGTGTTTCAGTCCCTGCTCTGGGGGCAGCTTAAAGGGTCATTACATAATTCTTCTGCTGGAGCCACATTCTTCGTGGTTAAGGAAAATCCCTCTCTTTCCTGCTCCTTTGCCCCAGAGAGGGGAGGAGTCGAGAGCTGCAACTGCAGTAGTGCAGGAGGGACTGTGAGGTTGGCATGAAGAGTGTGTGCGTGGAGGTTTCTTCTCCCCATACCTTCCTCAGCAACTGAGCTCAAAGCGGAGCGGTGTCACTCGAGCTTGTGCAGGATGGGGCTTTCAGACCCAATGAAAAGGGTCTCTCCTCATGGCCTGTTCTGTGCCCCAGGAGAGAGCTGGAAGAAACATGAGCTTCTAATGGGAGTCAAGGCAATACAGATTGCCCTGCTCGGGGCTAAAGTCCAGCTTCAGGAAGATAACCCAGGCTTGGAAAGGCTCTGGCCTCAAACAGCATGTCTTGTTTGACTGCAGCATCTACTTTGTCCCTAACATGACAGTCCTCGTGTAGCATCACATGGCAAAGTGTGGACATAGCTTTCCACAGCCTTATGGGTTCCCTTTTCTGGACAGCCAGCTGTGGAGCCTCCTCTGCTTGCCTCAATGCCTCACTGCCTTGGGAGCGAAACAGAGGAACTGAGGGTGCCTCAGACTAACACCATGGAGTGCTGAGGAACACAAACATACCACTACCATAGGGAAGCTGCTTAACTAAATCAGCAGGTGTGTTACTGACACCACTGATCTGCAACTTCTCTGTGTTTGAAAGATGACGGAGCATCACTGGTATTCATCCTAGAAAGAGGTAAACTTAAGATTCGTGCAAGGCCAATAAACCTGCTGTTTTCATTCATCACCTGCCCAGCGTGCCGGGAGATGGTCTAGACAGTCAGAACAACAATCTAGAGGTAGAGATGGACATTACCAAACCAGATATACCTTTCACCATCAAATCATGCAGTGAAAGATCAGCTAACTTGTCAGCACTAACATCAGGAGCAATATGGATTTCCAGGTGGCAAGTGAGCTTAGTAGAACTCCCAAGGGGTAGGAGTGCACTACAGGCAGACTTGAGCGGCTGATTTCTGAGCAACAACCAGAAAAGTTGGAAGGTAATCTGGCAGAGCGATGGCCGCCCCAGGGGGCCTTCGGTTACCAGGAGCTAACTTTCCTGCGTCATCATTTGGAGGATAGGTTCCCCAGACAAATGGATTACTGGTATGTATGGGACGACTGGGCATTTGCTAGACGAAAAGAGGCGCCTAGGAAAGAGAGACTCTTTCCTCAGAATGCTGTAAGTACCGCAGCTGCTGAAACGCCTGTGGCAGTTATTCCACCCCATGCGCCACCCCCTGCTTCAGCTTCCCTATACGCCCCCTTGCCTTCCGCCCCCGCCCTTCAAGCTCCTCTGGAAGTCGTTCCTGTGCCAGGAGCGGCCCCACCCGATCCGGAAGGGGTACCTCGGGTCGCCACTACACGAGTCTACCGTCCCTGGAGACCCCAAGATTGAATTATAAGGAGTCAAGGGCTCCCCAGACTTAGGGATGATCCAGGGAGAGTGTTACAAATCCTAAGGGGAATTGTGCGGGCGTATGACCCTACCTGGGGAGATGTACAAACGCTCCTTGAATCTGCGTTCACTCCAGATGAAAGGTGCTCAATTTTGGATGCAAACCGCCGTTGGGCAGCAGAGAGGGGTGTCGGGGCTGCTCGAACAGCCTGGCCAGCTGTGGACCCCGGGTGGAATCATAATGTAGATGCAGATTACAGGCAGTTGCAATTAGCCAGAGAGGGCTTAGAAGAAGCTATACATTTGGCAGGACAAAAGACTGCAAACTGGTCTAAAGTAAGGGAGTGTCAGCAACAGGCAGAGGAACACCCCTCGGCTTTCTTTGCTAGGCTAATTAAGCAAGTCAGAGTGTATGGGGGAGGACTAGACCCAGAAGCCGAGGCTAACAGGCCGCTAATGATTTCTACATTTGTAGACCAGGCAGCCCCGGACATTAAAAAGTATTTTTCCAAACATGTTCCTGACTGGCCAGGAAAGCGGATGGACGAAATATTACGTTTAGCCACATTTGTGTATAATAGTCGAGAGGAGGAGAGGGCAAAAGAAAAGAGACAGCAAAAAAGAGAGGAAGTTAGTGTGTTAGCAGCTGTGTTAAGAGACGGATTTAAAGGACCCAGGGGGAGGGGACGTGGAAGAGCCCGGAGAGATAGATGGAGTCAAGGTGAACGTGCTGTACAATCAGGAGTTAATGATGTTTGTTATTATTGCGGGGAACAAGGACACTGGCAGCGGGAATGCCCAGTGAGGCCCTGTGTAGTTAGGAACAGAGGAACCGGCTTGAGACTATCAAACACTAAGGAGGAGACCAGGCGATTCCCAGTCAATCCACAATGACAGGAAACAGGAGACTCAGAAAATACTGTGGAAACTGGAGTAAATGTATGGGATGTAGATTTGGATTTTGAGGGCCACGTAATGGCAAATATAGACGGTTTAGAAGTTCCCTTTCTAGTGGATACTGGAGCCACCCTTTCCCTTTTAAATTTTGAGCCTAAAGGATGCAAGTCATCAGATAAAATAGTGATGCAAGGAGTGACAGGAAAGGGCGAAGGAATGTTATCTAAGCCCTTATTGCTCACTATTGGGGGTAAAACAGTGTGGGGACGTTTTATAATTTCCACAGACACACCTATATGCCTTTTGGGGAGAGATCTTCTGCAAGCCTTGGATACTCAGATCTGCTTACAGCCGGAAGGGATAAAGCTAATAATTATGGGTTCATGTGTTCTGGCTAAGACACCAGAACCAGAGTCAACTAATCTGCAAATTCCAACAGGTTTAGAATCAGTTTCTAAAAAATTATGGAGCTCTTCAGGGATGGATGTGGGACTACTGAAATCAGCTAGTCCAGTCTCGATAAAAACAAAGGGGGGATTGCCTCCTGCAGTTAAACAATACCCTATCCCAAAGGAAGCAGAGAAGAGTATCCAAAAACAAATTGATCATTATCTGAAACTGGGTATCCTTAGAGTCTGTGAATCCCCGTATAACACCCCAATTCTGCCAGTTAAAAAGAACAGGCAAGATGCTGATGGTGATCCAGAGTATCGCTTTGTACAAGACTTAAGGGCTATAAACCAACATGTAGTTGCTCCACATCCAGTAGTCCCCGACCCATCAACCATTTTACTACAGATACCCCATTGGGCAACTTGTTTTACTGTGATTGACCTAACAGCAGCCTTTTTTAGTATACCGATAGCTGAAGATAGCCAAGATCTCTTTGCTTTCACTTGGAAGGGACAACAATTAACTTGGACGAGGCTGCCACAGTTCAGCCCCTGCTCTAGGGTTACCAGATTACAGCAAACTATTTGCATTATTTGTCCATGAGCGACAGGGAGTAGCAAGTGGGGTACTCACCCAAAAACTAGGCCCTCACCGTAGACCAGTGGCCTATTACTCCACACAGCTAGATGAGGTAGCTAAAGGCACTCCAGGATGCATCAGAGCAATAGCAGCTACTGCAGCTCTTATTGAAAAAACACCACCTGTAGTTTTGGGTCACTCATTAACTGTGTATGTGCCACATGAAGTAGAACTGTTAATGAAACAATAGGCAACTCAAGCACTATCCCCACAGAGAGCTCACCGCTATGAACTGATAATACTGCATGCAGATAATGTGACTTTAAAAAGATGCAATATTTTGAATCCAGCAACGCTATTGCCTCTACCGGAGGACGGAGAGCCACATCGTTCCTGTGAGCAGGTAGTCGTCAGCTTGAGCAAGCCCCAGGAGGACCTTAAAGATGAACCTTTGGAGAACCCGGACTTAGTTCTGTTTACAGATGGGTCATCCTATTATTTGGACGGAAGACGTCACTCCGGCTATGCTGTCACTAACGTCTTTGAGGTACTCGAGGCCAATCCTTTGTCTCCATCAGTAAGTGCTCAAGGAGCAGAATTAATAGCATTGACCCAAGCAGCAAAAATAGGTAAGAGCTTGTGGGTAAATATCTATACCGACTCTAAATATGCATTTGGAGTGTGTCATGCAACAGGGATGTTATGGAAAGAACGAGGATTCTTTTCGTCATCAGGAAAGAAATTAGCTAATGGAGAAGAAATACCTAATTTGCTGGAAGCAGTTCAACTGCCCAAAGAAATTGCTGTAATACACTGCCCAGCCCATACTAAAGACACTACAGACATTAGCAGAGGAAATGCTTTAGCCGACGCTGCTGCGAGGGCTGCAGCTCGACAACCTCTGAGAGAATGTATGGGGGCAGTTCCAAGGATGGACCAAAGTGAGTGGCCAAACTTAATAGACCCCAAAACTATGTATGAAAAAGACTACTCAGTGGAAGAGAAAAAACAATGGGAGCAGTGGGAAGCAAAACAAAATGATGATGGAATATGGACAATTGGGGAAAAACCAATTCTACCAAAAAAATATTTAATTACTATAGCTAGGTGGTTTCACGATACAGCTCACGGGGGAGCCGAGGCAATAGCTAAACAGGTACAGAAAGTATGGGCTGCTCCAGGAATTTATGCAGCTGCTAAAAGAATAACGAATAGCTGCCCGACCTGCCAGAAGTTTTCAAATAACAAGCCAAGCTCAGATTTGGGGGGGGCGACCATGGGCTTACTTCCCTTTCCAGAAGCTGCAAATAGATTATGCGGATATGCCATCTGTCTATGGGTACAAACACTTGTTAGTGACAGTAGATCAGTTATCAGGCTGGGTAGAAGCTTTCCCAACAAGAAAGGCCGACACAGGGGGAGTGGTAAAAGCCTTACTGAAAGAAATCATACCCAGATATGGGGTCCCAGAAACCACTGATTCAGATAGGGGTGCCCATTTTACAGCAAGCATAATCAATCAGTTATATAAATCATTAGGAATAAAAAGAAACCTACATACTCCTTATCACCCACAATCTTCAGGATAAGTAGAAAGAATGAATAGAACATTAAAAGAGAAAATAGCAAGAATATGCACACATGCTAGCCTGAAATGGCCAGAGGCATTAAACTTAGCTCTATGGGATGTTCGAAATTCTCCACGGCAACCCATAGGACTAACACCAGCAGAAATTCTTTTTGGGAGACATTTAGCGATACCAGGGACTTATATCCCTGCTAAGACCAGCCTATTAGCTGGAGATGAACGAGTAACACAATATGTACTAGCCTTACAAGAACGGTTTCAGACTTTGCAAAATCAGGCTCAGTGGTTTCAGCCGGTGCCGTCAGACATTCAGGCACATGATATACAGCCTGCAGATAAAGTGTTGATAAAGGTATTCTCGCGAAAAACAAAATTAGAACCAAAATGGGAAGGACCCTAAACTGTATTGTTAAGTTCTTACTACGCTGTTAACATTCTAGGCAAAGAGAATTGGATTCACCACTCTCACGTGAAACGAGTGGCAGTCCAAGAAGCAAGCACAGCAGAGGTTGCAGCAGAACAATGAAGACAACCACGTAAAGCTCGATGGGATACACCACTTCCCCAGGGTAATCTGTCCGGACTCGCCTCACTAACACAAATCTCTTTTCCTTTACTGCGCCCTGCAGGATGGCAGGCAGAAGTGCCGTGCTCATGTTGCTGTTTCAAACCCTGGCAATGCTACTTTCCCTAACCTGTGGTCAAAGAACCTCAGAGTGGCCGTGGTCCCAGGCCTGTGTTAAGTATACTGGAAGTATGGGATTAAATTCTGCTAAAAACTTAAACCTCTTAACCCTGGTCATGCATGGAACTGAAGTATACTCAGAAAATGAATGGAGCTGGGATAATACTAACCAACTTCCCCAACTCCTGGGAAGGACAGGAAAGGAAATAAAGATAGGGTGTCGAGTGATCAACGGGTCCACCCATGAGAAGGCGACTCAAATCTCTCTCACTAAAATCAAATCAAATGAAAAAGAAAGGAAAATTTGTGCCACTGAAAAACTGGATTGTTGGTACAATTTTACCTTAGAACAGCCTGTTCTTATAGTTTGCCTGTGGGCTCACCACAATGTGGGACTATCATTTAAATTTAAAATAGACATTATTGAGTCCAGTACAGCAATACCTACCCTGACTACAATTATTTTCACCAATATAAATAACTCTGTTACCATGAAGAGCAAGAAAACCTTATCCCCACAAATCTTTGAAATTGGACCGTATGTGATTAGAAATACAGGCCAACAACAAGTATTATTTAATCCATCACGGTCTCTCAAACGAGTAGAGCTATTAATGCAAATTAATATCTCTACAATCAAACCGACCTGTTCACCATTCTTCGGTACGTCCTATGTGGGATGGACGGCGTGGTTACATAGGCGAACCCTCACCTCTCCAAAACGAACAAAGAGAGATGTGACTGGTATCATAGGAACAGGATTAGGAGTCCTAAACAGTATAGATGCTGAAGTACTCGTAAATAAACTGAGCACAACAACAAGTGACTTATACAGATTAAAACATCCATTGAGGTCTTCTCTATTAGCACTAGGAACTAACCAGTGGCTTTCATCCGAGATATTACCTCAGTGGGAAAAAATGAATGAAAAAGATCACCAATTGATAGTGGATGCACTTGGGGAAGCCCAAATTAATATTTCCCTGGCCCTCAGTTGCATCCAAGCTCAACTGTGGATGCAATCTATGGTAGCAGCGATTATAAGGGAAGGGGAAGAGGGCACTTTACCCACTGAAATTTGAAAGGTAATTTGGGATAATGCGACTGAATTTGAAAAGGAATTCCAATCCTGGTGGTATCTGGTCAATTTTACTTATGATCCTATCAACACTAAGGCCACAGCCTTTGTTTTAACAATACGTAATGCTTCAACATGCACAATATATCCAATCATTGCGTTAGGATTAAATCACAATGGAGCTATACTCTATCCATTGGAACATAGAGTATGGGCCCAACGAAATAGAAATAAATGGCAAACTGTGGACGTTAGCGCATGTATTGTACAGGAACAGCAAGGGTTTATTTGTGAAAGTAATACTATCAAAGCCCAAGACATTTGTCTTGACGCTGAGCAAAATGTTTGTCATTTTGAAATACACCCTGATGAAACAGCTGAAACGATACTTGTATATATTGGGAGAGGATGTGTATGTATGAGAACCTTTTGCAGTCTTGTAGTTATAGATGGCATTGTAGTAGATATAAGTAATCATTCAAATATCTGTAATTTTAACTTTACCAAAATCATGGGATGTGATTTTAATTATTCAGCTCCTATCACGTCTTATCAATTGTTACAATCTAATTATACATTAATTCAAAATTTACTACCTACCCCCATTGGGATGAATCTCACCCTGGTAAGGAAACTACTACAACAGGATGGTTTGCATCGACTGCTAGAGCGCATCCGGAACAGTGGACAGATGATGATGGAATATGGACAATTAGGGGAAAACCAATTCTGCCTCTCCCCAAAATGCAGTTCCTACAGCTAGGTGGTTTCACGAGAAAACTCATGGGGGAGCAGAGGCGGTAGCTAGGCAAGTACAGAAAGTCTGGGCCAGTGCAGGAATATACGTGGCTGCAAAAAGAAGAACAGGACATTAGACGAAAGAATCACAAAGATATGCACACACAGTGGCCTAACATGGCCAGAAGCCCTAAACTTAGCTCTGTGGGACGTACGAAATGCTCCACAACAACCCGCAGGACTATCACCAGCAGAAATTCTCTGTGGGAGACCTTTAGGGACTTCTATTCCAGCTAAGAGCAGCCTGTTAGACGGAAATGAACGACTAAGCCAGTGTGATCTAAGTATGCAAAAAAGGTTTGAAAATCTTAAAAAATATGCTCAGTGGTATCAATCCCCACCACCTGAAATACAAGTGCCTGATACACAGCCTGGGGATGAAGTTTTAGTTAAAGTATTTTTATGAAAATCCAAGTTAAAACCCAAATGGGACAGGCCATATACTGTCATACTATGTTCCAAGTTTGCTGTTAAAGTTAGACTGTACTTGTATATATTGGGAAAGGCTGTGTATGTACGAGAACCCTTTGTAGTCTTATATTCATAGTGGACATTGCTGTAAAGACAAGTAATCACTCAAATAGTTGTGTTGGTAACTTAGTTCTTCAGCTCCTGGTACGTCTTATCCATTGTTACAATCTAATTACACACTGAGTCAAGCGTGACTGCTTACCCCCATCGGAATGGATCTTACATTGGTGAAGAAACTACGGCAACGTGATGAGCTGCATCAGCTGCTAGAGCGCATCCAAAACAATGGACAAAAAGCTCTAATCACCACTCATCATGATACAGAGGAGATACAGGACGTCTTGGAAAGGGTGAAGCAGGACGGAGCACATCATGGTTGGGAAACTCCTCTGGGATGATCACCAACTGCAACAGGGATTCATACTCACGTGTTGTACCCAGGAGTAGTTGTGTTAAGTTTAACCATGTTATGCCTATTACTTATGATCATATTATACATAAGATTATGGAAAGTGATGGTATGCCTTGACAGCCTTTGAGAACTCTTGTCTAAAGGATTAGCAGGGATGCTTACCAGAAACAAAGGGAGGACTGTTAAAGAATATTGAGCTGGAACTGTCTAGAGGTAACAGCTTAGCACAACTTATATAAACCTTGCTTAGCATGAGTAGCTAAATTTGCTGAAGCCTTAGGCTGCATTCAGATAACATGAGGAACTGTCAGCTAGTCCAGTAAGGAAGGGCCCTAAGGCCGGTACAAGGTGGAAAGATAAGGAAGCTTACGAGGAAGCTAAGTCCATCAGCAGAAGCCGCCACAATAAAGATAAGGCAAACCAGGCTGCCTAGAGACAGCAGTGGGAGCCACCGAAGAACACGAAGCCCCCAGAGCCAGATATGGTGATTGGTCTGAAGCTTTGCATGGGGTGTGGGGAGATTAGCTTGTGAGGGTATAATTGCCCAGGGATTTCTTTGTTTGGGGTGCCTCTTGGGAGGCAGCCAGCTCGAGCTGCAATTGCTGCACATGCATCATTAAATTGTATTGAATTTGCTCTGATTTGGCTCTGAACTTCTCAGCGGGAACCTAGGGTCAGACCCTGTTATGGTGGCTGGCGAGCATAATTTTCCATAGCACTGTGTCCTTTGAAGAGCTGGGACACCTGTGGTTTAGTTAAGTGATGGCTTGTAGTCCTGGCAAGAAGGTATTGGCCTGGACGTGTCTCTCCGAGAGAGGGGTGAGTGTTGGCGGCCCTGGTGATGAGGGCAACATCACCTTTGGGAAGGGCAGGAAAGAGAAAGGAAGGGCAGGGAGCTTCCTCCATTTTTCCTGTCCTCTGGTAGGTTTGGGATTTGTGGGCTGTGGTGGAGCAGCAGAGCTAAGTCTGCCCAGCCGCCCCCCGGGTTTTCTAGCAGAAGCACTGACCCTGTCAAGGTGATGTTGAGTGATTCCCGAGTTGCAAAAGCTTGGGTGCAGGGTGTTGGGGACCAAGATTGAATGATGCTGTGTAAGACAGCGGAGAATCTTTAAGGCAGAAAGTAATTAAGTGGTAACTATGATTTGTGCCCCGAATGTGTGCACGTGAGTTGCCACTGATCATGTGTCTTCCTGCCTATGTGTCAGCAGTCACGGTGTGCCTTCCTGCCTACGTGTCAGCAGCTGCGGTGGGCCTGTCCTGCGGGCCTGTCCTGCCCGCCTGCTAGGCATCAGAAGACACCTTACCCACCTATCACAAGACGCCACAATGCCAAGAAGATACTTGGAGGAGTGGCTGAGCTGATGGCTATATAACCAGCCACTGTGTTTTCAAGAAAGGCTTTTTGCACTATACTTGTTGAGGTCCGTGTCGTCGTATGCCACAAATGGCGCCCGAATCCAAAAACAGAAGCCTGAAAAATAGAGTCAAGGAACTTCAGAATGGAAGTACTGAAGAATGAAGCAGGAAAGACAGAACCAATAAATCCGGTGGCATAGCCCAGCTGAACGTCAGGACGGTTGATAGTTGAGCGCTCCCATCACCACCACGGAACGGCAGGTGAGCAGCTGGGAACTATGGGGCAATCTCTTACAAGGGATCAGAGAAGTTATATGGAAGTATTACAGAAAGTCTTAAAGACTCATGGGTTTCAGAATGTTGCCCAGCATTCGCTAATGACTCTGTTAGTGTGGACTCGGGATAATTGTCCCTGGTTCCCGCAGGAGGGAACGCTAAGCGTTGCGGTGTGGGAACAAATTGGGGACGAGCTGCGGCGGCAGAGGGATGATAAGGCGAAGAAACTTTTAGTGACTTGGCAACAGGTCTTTTCCGCCCTCCTCCGCTTGCAAGCAGTAAACGCGGCTGAACTTTTGCCCTACGCAGCAACGGCCGGTGAGAGCACCGTAAGGTCCTCGATAATACCCGGACCGGACTCCGAGTGTGACGACTCATTTAATTCAGGGTCGAATGATCTGGACCAGGAGGCGGACTTTCATCCACCCCCTACTACGCACTGCTGTGTCCAGCCCACGGCCCCTCCGGAACCACCCCCCGCCTGGCACCGCCCCCCGGGACCGCCCTCCCCTCAAGAGGCGGGGCTGCCCACGAACGCGGACCGCCCGCAGCCCCCCTCCGCCGTCCCGGCTTCCTGGGGAAGAGCTGTTGGCCCGACGCCAGCGCTAGCGCAGTGCTGTGGTGCGCTAGAGCTTTGCCGCCAGGAGGCGCTGCGAAGCGGAGACTCGGACATTCTCCACGCCCTCCCGGGGCGATAGCAGGCAGGGCAACCCACTGCATGGGAGCAGCTGCCTTATGAGGCGGTGAAAGGAGTCAGGAACTCGGTTGAGGATTACGGCCTCCAGTCAGCTTACACCATGAACTGATTTCAAGCTATCGCCGAGGGTTAACCTATGGGGACACTCCAACCTGGGATCCCGCCACCAGCAATGTTACCTGAATCATGGCCTCTTGTTGTTATTGATCTTAAGGGTTGTTTTTTCACTATACCGTTACATCCAGCAGATGCACCACGATTTGCATTTACGGTTCCAGCGATCAACAATCAGGAGTCTACACTTTGCTTTCACTGGACGGTATTGCCTCAGGGGATGCTAAGTAGTCCGACAATATGCCAAATGTTTGTGGCTCGAGCTATCCTCCCTATTCGCAGAGCATATCCCAATGCTTTAATTTATCACTATATGGATGATATTTTGATCTCCGCATCCTCGAGGGATGCTGTTCAAACGGTAGTCAAAGAGTTGCGGAAATCTTTGAGTGCTAATGGTCTGTGTATAGCCGAGGAAAAGGTCCAAGTGCAAGCGCCTTGGAAGTATTTAGGGTGGAAAATTACAGACACTGCTATTCTGCCGCAGCCTTTGCGGCTAGCATCTGATATTAAAACCCTAAATGACTTGCAGAAACTACTTGGCACCATTAACTGGGTGCGACCTTATCTTGGCATTACCACACAGGATCTAGCCCCTCTCTTTGCTCTGCTAAAGGGAGAGTCAGACTTAGCATCATCCCGAACATTAACTCCTGAAGCACTGCACGCCCTACAACGGGTGTCCGCAGCTATTCAAAATCGACAGATTCATCGCATCTCTCCAATGTTTCCAGTTCGCCTGATTCTGATTTATAGTGTCTTTCAACCTTACGCTCTCTTATGCCAATGGGTTTCAGGTGACATTGATCCCTTAAGAATTCTGGAGTGGGTGTTTCTAGCACATGCTTTCTCGAGGACCGTGACCACTGGGATAGAGATGATGGTGCTGCTTATTCAGAAAGGGCGCCATCGTTTGCAAAGCCTTTTGGCGCAAGATCCGGCTAGTATCTCTATCGCACTGGCCAAGCAGGACTTCAACTGCATGTCAAGGGTTCTACACAGATAGTGTCACCCATTATCCCTCGTTTGGAAGATTGAAGTATGTTCACGTCTCTGTAGATACCTTTTCCCATTACGCTGTCGCTACTGCCCATGTTGGGGAGAAGAGCCGTGATGTTTGTCATCACTGGCTTGCCTGTTTCGCCGTAATGGGGGTTCCTGCTCAAATTAAGACTGACAATGGTCCCGCATACACGGCACAACGAACACGGGCCTTTCTTCAAGCTTGGGGGGTCACTCATGTGACCGGAATTCCCCATTCCCCAGCTGGCCAGGCAATAGTGGAACGTACCCATCGTACCCTGAAAGAAAAGCTTGAGAAACAAAAAAGGGGAAATAGCCCTGGCGCTTCCCCACAAGAGCAACTCTGGAAGGCTCTGTATGTTCTTAACTTCTTAAACCGATATACGGACCAGAGTGCAGTTAATAAGCATCTCTCATGTCCTACAGGGCGAGAACAACCTCGAGATCGCTACAGGGACCTGGAGACAGGTCAGTGGAGTGAACCGGTGGATCTAATAACGTGGGGGAAAGGTTACGCTTGTGTTTCCACAGGTAACGGACTTCACTGGATACCTGTACGACTGATTCGACCTGTTGGTGTGTTCCTCGGGATGCCAGGTGAGGGCTGGGAGCCAGTTGAGATGAACCCATCTTGGGGTATTTTCGGCGGTGTTTGTCTGCCTTGTGCAGGATCGCTGTTGATTTGCAGAGGCTTATTGCATTGATGAGATATAGATAGAATATAGGCTGATAAGATATAGATAGAATATAGGATAAGTTATAGATAGAATATAACTGCACTGATAAGTTATGGATAGACTATAAGTGCACTGATAAGTTGTGGATTAGATAGAATTAGAGTGGAAGCCTTTTAAGGGATAGGATTGGACGTTAGGCTTGGGGCATAAGTTAAGAAGGCACTGACGTGTGAATTGGTAATCTTGGTAAGATCTCTAATCCTTGTTATCTGTCTCCCCTACCTGACAAGCTTTGAGTTTAATAAATAAAAAGAGGGGATATGTTGGGGACCAAGATTGAGTGATGCTGTGTAGGACAGCAGAGGATCTCTAAGGCAGAAAGTAATGATCTGGTAACTATGAAGTTGCCAGTGATCATGTGTCTTCCTGCCTGTGTCAGCAGTCACGGTGTGCCTTCCTGCCTACGTGTCAGCAGCTGCGGTGGGCCTGTCCTTCTGGCCTGTCCTGCCCGCCTGCTAGGCATCAGAAGACACCTTACCCACCTATCACAAGATGCCACAATGCCAAGAAGATACTTGGAGGAGTGGCTGAGCTGATGGCTATATAACCAGCCATTGTGTTTTCAATACAGGCTTTTTTGCACCATTCTTCTTGTGGTCCATGTCATCGAATGCCACACTGCACGCTTTAGAAATGAAGCCTTTGACTTTTCATCAACTCAGCTTGGCTTCTTGTCCGCTAGCCACTGCCTCTGGTTTCTTCACACCGGCTCTCCTTGCACCTCCAAATTGGCAGAGCAGGCTTTGGACTCAGAGATGCCTTCCCACTGCGGATGTGAGAAGACAGGATCCCCTGGGTGAAAACACTTCTGAGGTCTCCCTTTCAGCTCCAGACCTTTCCTGTGGTCATAATCAAGATTTTAGTCTGAAGTCAGTCAAGACCTCAGCTGTGAAGTTCCTGTCAAAGAGGCATTTCTTTGGGGTTGGTGGGGGGTGCTTGGCTACACTTGCGTCTGCTGCCTTTCTTGGTTGGAAGTGCACTGAGTGGTTATGAGCTTGCTGACTCAGAGCCTGACGTATCTATCATTTGCTTTGCAGAGTTCAATAACATCTGGACTTGTACATCCTATTACCTTAGTCTACAGCTCATGCTGTACCAGGTGGGACTTGCCTCCTGTTCCTCCCCTCATACCCTGATGGCTTCAGTCCTCTTAATATCCCCATGTCATGCAGTGCCATGATTCTTTCTGTCCTTTGGAAGCCAGAAAATGCCCCAGAAGGACACTGTGGTTGACTAATGTGCCACAGACCAGCTTCCCTGTCAATGGAGATAAAAGTGGAAGTCCAAGCGCAGTTTCAGAAAGTGATGGACACTTTCTGGAGCTTCTCTAGTCCCTGCAGAGAGAGCGGAAAGGCCCTTAGGTCTCCTCTAGTCAATGGATAATTGCTCAGCTTTTACTACACCAAGCAGTTCTTAGAGGGTGAAGAAGAGGAAGAGGAAAAACTCCAGACTCTGTAGGCCTTTGCCAAAGCTCTCCAAAGTGCCCAGGTCAGGTACAACCTCAGTCAGTTTTTCCATCACAAGAATGCTTCGTATTAGACTTTCTCTTTCTTTTCAGCCTGTCAGAATTGCTGGACTGGGGACATTTGCTGTTGTTAGAGAGCGAGTACAGAATAGAAAGAATGACCTGGTGGTTGTTGAGAGACCAGTGTTTCGTCTTTCGAGGGCTATTGCAAAGGCTTATGATCTCCCGTATGACAACAAAGATATTCCTGGTAAGAAGAAAAACCCCCTTGCTCACTCTTGCAGCTGTGTCTGGAGCGATCCTCTCCTTTCAAAGCACCCCACCTTCTCTCTGCTGTGACCATCAGCCTGGTGTCCCCTGGGGAGAGGACACTGACACAAACAGTGGAGACATTTGCAGATAAACTTGGGGGGGTGGGGAGGGGAGAGGGGAGAGGAATTCTAAGGGCTGTTGTGAAGTCCTGCTGTTTTCCTTCTTCATTCCAGCCATTTGACATGGCATGGCTAATCTTCTTCAAACCCAGAGTATATGGCCTGAGAGAAGAGATGCAATGGGCAAGCATCCTCCCCCTTGCCATGGGGACTGTCTCCATCCTCCCTGCTTGTCGTGCTGTCCTGTGTACTGTTCGTACCACAGGGCTGAGAGGCTTTCTTCCTATTTCTGTGTTGAAGAAATCATTGCTGTCCCCTTGGCATCTCAATTGTAAGAGAGCTTTGAACTTCTTCCAGGAAGGGATTACAGCACTTACTTTCAGGGAAATTACCAGAGGTACCAACCAACCTATACTCTGTATCACCTCTAGTCCTAGCAGATGCTGACTCTTCAGTTTATTCTGTTTAGCATTTCAGTAACGCTTTCTTCCTCTTGCACTATTTTCCAGATCATAACCACACTGAGCAACTGCAGTATGCTCGGATTGCCTCAGACATCTCCGTTTCTCAGAGGACAGTGGAGGGTTGCATAGAAAAGACCATGCGTCTTTTCTCTCTCTGCATAGAGAATGGCAAGAATGTTGCCTTTGTTTTAAATGACGTCGGCATGCTTGTTATCCAGGGAAAAGATGTGAAAATAAGATTTTATAAAGACTTTCTGAAAAGGCTGAATGGGACTGAAAAGATGCTAGAAGCTCTTCTTGGAGTAAGATTTCCATTTTTCTAGTACTACTTGGAGTTCTTTTGCACTTCTCTTAAAGGACAAGGGAACTCATAGCTCCTCTTTCCAAAAGAGGTCTAGCTTCTGGGGCTAGTCATGGACTATAGCTCTCTGTAAAGGCCTTCTCTCACATTCAGAGGTCTTGGCAGCAGAAGGATGTAAGAAAAGCTGTACTGGGTCCAATCAAAAACCCCGTGAGCCCACTCCCATCCCCAAGAAAAAGCCTAAGGGAAAGAGCCTAAGAAAAAGCTCTTTGGGCACCAGCAGAAAAGCTGGTGGGCTTTTCAAAAGCAGAAAAGCTATTTGGGCTGGTGCCACTCTGAGTTAACAGCATCAGGTGACCTTGCTGCTTATTAATGAGTTTCTGCTTTGGCCATGTTTGGGATTCTGAGGTAGCGAGTTTGGCAATTTCACCATCTGCTACACACAAACATTTCTGAGCCCCTGTTAGAAAATGCATGCCTAATCATTTCATGGGACAGCCCTGAGTTCTTGTGTCAGGAGAACTCATCATGCCCCCCTCACCTTCTCCCTGTCCAGCACGTCTTTCACTGCTGCTTCTTGCCTTGGGCGAGACCCAGAGGCACCGGCAGACATGAGCTCCTCATTCCCTCTGAGGGAGGAATGATTTACCCCAAGACGTGCAGCCAGGCTGCAGCACAGCCCTGGTTCCCAGCTCTGTCTCTCCCACCTGGCTCACTCTCTGGGGTCTTGTCAGCATGTTTTCTGGGCCTTTGCTCCAGTAGGTCCCCGTCCAAGATCCGGACCCCCTCAGATATTTGGCACTCCCAGGTCTTAACAACTGTGCAAAGGAAAAGGAAGGACTATGCCTCTCTGTAACTCCAAGCTGCAGATGCAGTCATTTGCATCCTAGGAGAGACTTGGGGTTAAGCCCATATCTGAGTCCTTTGTTCTCCATTCAGGAACAGTCACAACAAGCCAAAAGACAAAAGCCAACACCCAGAAACCCCAGCTAATCAAATCTGCTTGCCTTCTTGGACTTCTCCATTAGAAAAGAATGGGCCTCCTGACTGAATCTCATGATTCTTGCCCTCAGAAAAAAGCCTGGTGATGCTACTACCCATTCCAAATTATCTATTTAACAGCTTCTCTTTGCTATTACTGTTATTATTGTTAATGAAGGAGCACTTGGTGACAGGGTTTCAGAGGGACAGGAGCAGGAGAGTGGCTTGCTGCCTCTGTGAGCAAGAAGACAATTTCCTTGGCATCATCTCACATGTCTCTGTCTCTATTGCAGATGCCAGAGATGAGGGATTCAGTCCTGTCAGGCACTGAGACTGTGGCTTCCCAGATCCGCTCTGGCAGTGTCATTGTCTTCCCACAGTGAGTATGTTGGGTTCAGCAGCCCCTGGCTGACCAAGCCAGGACCTTCTCAGCTTGCGTCTGGTTGTGCTGTCTTGCCAGGGCTTGTGAAGTCCTCTCAGGAAGTTATTCAGAACTAATCAGCAGTGGACCTCTATGATGCATCTCACAGTTTCTGGATATAGTCTAGAGTAATGCTGCATATTCTGCTCTCTTACCAGAGATTTTACATTAGCTCCCTAATATCTTTGTGACCAGATTATTAACACAAGGTGCAAAGCAAATATGGAGCTCTTATTCAAACTGGAGTCTTCTGGTTTCCAGGTATGAACTCCAGATTGTGCAGCCTGCCATCAAAGGACCCGCAGAGCTCACCGAAGAACAGGAGGAGGAGAAGGATGATAATGGCAACAAAAAAGGTAGTGGAACGGTTGACACCTGGGTGGTGTTTGGACATTCTCCTCACTAATGGGACATTATAGCCAAGGCTACAATGCAAGGCATAGGCAACTTCATTTCATTTTGAAAGTTGGGAATTCCAATCCTGCTTTCTTAATTGTTCACAAACATACAAGTATCTTTGGGCTGAACACACCAAAAGAGTGAACTTGCACACACGAGATCTGTAGAGAGATCCCAAAGTCTGTGCCTTCATGGGAATTTCTCCCTCCTTCCCCGCAAGGCTCCATTTAGTCACCAGCATTTCTCAGCAAGGCCTCCCCCTGCTT
Organism: Dromaius novaehollandiae; assembly: GCF_036370855.1. Taxonomy (NCBI): domain Eukaryota; kingdom Metazoa; phylum Chordata; class Aves; order Casuariiformes; family Dromaiidae; genus Dromaius; species Dromaius novaehollandiae. The sequence continues at coordinate 254,578 of NW_026991310.1, forward strand.
TTCACGATATAGACAAGAGAAGCCAGTAGCACCAGAATTCCCCAGGGAATAACATTACCCTTTAGAAATTAAGAGTTGGACAACATCCAGTGTCAGGAAAGGCCTAAAACCTCATGGGAAACATGGCTCCAGGGGGATGGCTTGGTGCAGTTTCATCACATGTATGCACACCTGCCCAGCATTCCTGTTAGAATGGGCACAAAGATGCTGTTTGAAGAGTTCTCTGCTTTCTTGCTTGCAGGGGCTCTTCCTGACAATCGCCTTCTCTCCAGAGAGAGGCATGCTCCACCCAAAAAGACTTCTATCCATAAGGAGGAAGACAAGATGCACAAAACCAGGGGAAAAGGGCTTCCTGACAGGTCAGACTTGGGGGAAAATGGATGTGGGGGACCCTGTGCTCTTATTCTTTTTAGGAATAAGAAGTTTCCTTCAGACACAATGTCTGGGCTAACTCTGGCAGGCTATTACCATGTGGTACAGATGCTAAAGTTTCCTTGTTGGGTAATCAGAGCATTAATGCAACTGCCAGGAGGGATCTGTGGTATTAGAGCCTTGAAATAACAGACAGGAGCCTCCATTCCCATGACTCTGGCCTTCTTCTTGATCTACCAAGAGAAGGCCTAAACCTGGGCATCCTGAGCTTTCCTAGGGAGTGTTGTGCCACACCTGATGTTGCAGCTTGGGGTTATCTCTTTCTCTGTATTTGAAAGTACTTGGTCGAATGCAACCAATCTTCCTGCAGAGCTAGCTGCCTTCTGCTGCAGGGGCACACCTTGGGAGACCAAACTGGAAAACAAACTCGTCCTCTACTCATACAGATGCCTTCTATTCTACCTTTTTAGTCCACCACCACCAATCCAGTGGAGCTCAGTGAAGAAAGTGGAAGCCAAAAAGAAAGAAATCCCTCATGCTGGACCAAAACTTGTAAACTTTATTGCTGAAGCTATTAAGACAAAAGAGCAGGTATATAATAGGGAGTGATGCAATGTTTGCGTAGTAGTTTATTGTAGAAAAGCACAGTTGTACAGCCATTGACTCTGAAAAGATGTCGCAGTGTGTGCTCATTTGTACATTAAGTGACTTCTCCTGGAGTCTACTTTAAAAGATGGGGGTTACTGTATGTTTAGAATCTGCTCTTCACTTCTGTTGTCTCATGAAACACATTAGAACACCTTCCTTGCCGCTATTCATAATGGAGTTCAAAATCAAAATGCCAGGCTTTTCTGGGATAGGAAATAGGAGTTTTTTAGATCATTGGTTAGTTCACACCTTGGTTGAGCCCACGATAATTCAGGAGCAAAACACAGCTGACAAAAAGGGGCAGAAAAGAGAGTGAGAAATCAATAATAATAATGAATATAAAAACAAAAGCAGATGAGACTGACATTGCTGCTGTTACATTTCTGTGGCCCTCCAGAGAAGAATCCTCCAGGTTAAGAAACGACACCAAAGAGGTCTCCATGAACTTCAAGCTGTAGAAAGACAGGAGAAGAAAGAATGGCAGAAGAAAGAGAAAGACAGAAGGAAAGAAAAGGAAAAATTGGCACCACCGATCCCTGGGAGAGGAAAGGATAAGCTACAGAGGGCCACGGTACTGGCAGCATTTTAAACTAGACAGGAAAAAAACATCTCTCTCCTACAGAGGAGCTTGAGATTTCAGGCTATTTCAAGTATTCCTGGAACTGTTACTGCAAAATGGCAGGAGTCTCATGAGAAAGGGTCAATTGGGTGATGCAGTGAAACCCTGGTCAGACTCCAGCATCCAATTCCTGGGGCAGGCGGAGGTCCTTCTTCTGCTTCCCCCTCTACTGCCACAGTATCCTGGCCAGAATTCACCCCTGGGATCTGTACGCTGGCAAACAGCCCTGTGTCTTTGCAGCATGCTTGTCTGAGATTCTCCCTTCCTTTGCAGAAACCCACTGTTTCTTGGGGCACCACGCAAATCCCTTCTGCCAGCATGAGGAGGAAGGTGACCAGCCCAGACCTCATAGAGGGAATGATGGGGAACTGGAAAGAGGATGGCGAATCATCCTCAGAGAAGGAGGGTGATAACTCGCTGGAGATACCCCCAAAAAGGTAAGTATGGAGCAAGTTGTGCCAAGGCCTGGGGCAGCTGAGTAGCACTGACCCATCTGCAGGGTCAAGGATCCAAATCCCTGATCCATGGCTCTCCTCTGAGCTGTCAAGCCATGGGGAGACCTGGGGTCAGGAGCCCCCAACTCCAGGTGCCTTTCTGCAGCCCAAAGCAAATGCCTAAACCTCATCCTGCGTTGAAGAGTGCTGTGGGCACCAGTGAGACTCTGTGTGCAGGGCCTGGGGAAGGTGAGAGGCAGGAAGGTTTCAGCCAGAGCGTGAGTGAGGGTTTCTTCCTGTTGTTCTAGGCCAATTTCCCCAGGGACAAGCCAGGCCCTGCTCGAGATAGTGCCGTGCATCCTGGGACAGGTTGACCGAAGTCGGAGGGGACACAGGCATGAAGAGAGGGATCGGGAAGATAAGCTGCAGTGGTAAATATATCCAGATATGGGTGGTGTTTCCCCTCAGGCAACGCCCTTGCTTCCACCCCCAGCAGCAGCAGGGGAAAGAAGGGCTGTTCCCAACACACACTTCCCCAGTAGAGCCACCTTCTGCTGCAGAGCGGGGTGCCCAGCCTGGGAGCAAAGGATGGCAATCTTCCCTGTGCTCCCACTAACTCCTCTTGCTGTGTGTCTGCAGTGAGCTGGCTGTTTTGAAGTGGAGAATGTGCAGGAAAAGGAAAAGCCAAGGCAATGACACTCCTGTGGCTGGACCCCAACCTGCACAAACTATTTGTGACAGTCATGAGAGAGCAGGACAGGTACCTGATAGACAGTGATGTAATTCTTGTCTCATAATTCATTGTAGAAAAGCACCGTTATATGGCTACAGAGTCTGAAATAGCTAATCTGTACTCATTTGAACATTAAGTGATTTCTTCTAGAGCTTCCTTTAAACCACGTATCTTCAGTTGTTTGTCTTTTTGGAGTGTGTTCTTTGCTCCCGTCATCTTATGCAACATATCAGACCATCTTCCTTGGCACCATTCTTCATGGAGATAAAAAGGCACTGTTCATAATGCAAATAAAAATGCCAGGCTTTTCTAGGGTAGGAAATAATTTCTATTCAGATCATTGTTCAGTTTGTGCTTTGGTTGTGCCTGTTATAAGTGAGGAGCAGACATGGCTGATAGACAGGCTAAAGACAAGGGGCAGAAAAGAGGGTGAGAACTAAAAAAATCCCACAAAGCACAGATGAGACTCCCACTACTACTGTTGCATTTCTGTGACCCTTCAGGAATTCTACTCTCTCCCTGTGAGGAAAGATCAAAGTAAACACTGGGAAGCCTTACGTAAGAAGTACCTGAAGACAGCAAGGACAAGGTCGCCTTCATCAACAGCAAGAAGGGAAAGGGAACATCTGTGGAAGGCCCAGGTACCAGAAACCTTGTGAAACACGCAGTAAAATAGCATTTCTCTCCTCCAGAAGAGCTGAGCTTTGAAGGTCTCCAAGTCAGCATGGCATCATTGCTGCAAAATTGCAGGGCAGGTGACTCCTATCTGTCATGCTTGCCTGCTTATTACTGTAAGGGAGATGTAGTTAGAAAAAGCCAAAGGGCAAAGCCAGCAATCTGCCATGGTGAGCACATACACTGATCATCCCTCCCCCGAACTCAGACAAGCTCTGTTTCAGCTATCTGCACTTGCATTTGGACACATCTGTTCACAGTCCAATGACCTGAGCCATACCTAGACTACCTATAAGGCAGCTAGTTCTTTTATTTAGTCTTCACTGCATTGGAATGATCAGGAACATTATTCGTAATAGGAAGGCACATTTTCTGGAAGTTTAGTTTTTAACCGAAGCACTAGGATTTCCTTCCAAGCATGCTGACATTAAAAAAAGTTCTGCTTGTCTCAATGCACAAGGGATGAAGTCTTTAACTTCCCTGGACAAAAAGATTTGAGAAGGAGTGTTGTAAACATGCCTTTGCAGCACTACAGGCCTTCAGCGCTGATCAGTGGTATGGCCTCTGCCCACACTTCCATCTAAACTGCATGCTACTTTTTGCCCCTGCATGGTGGTAGAAACTGTATCTGTTGAGATGTTCTGGCTAGGTGCTGGATGAAATGGAAAGTGAAACAGAGTTCTGAAAAACTGTGAGGGCTTTTGATTAGAAATTCCTTTAAAAAAACCAAACCCACCACCAACAAAAAACAAAATCCCAACTCCTGGGGCAGGTGGAGGTCCTTTTTCTGGTTCCCCCTCTACTGCCACAGTATCCTGGCCAGAATTCACCCCTGGGATCTGTACGCTGGCAAACAGCCCTGTGTCTTTGCAGCATGCTTGTCTGAGATTCTCCCTTCCTTTGCAGAAACCCACTGTTTCTTGGGGCACCACGCAAATCCCTTCTGCCAGCATGAGGAGGAAGGTGACCAGCCCAGATCTCATAGAGGGAATGATGGGGAACTGGAAAGAGGATGGCAAATCATCCTCAGAGAAGGAGGGTGTCAACTCACTGGAGATACCCCCAAAAAGGTAAGTATGGAGCAAGTCGTGCCAAGGCCTGGGGCAGCTGAGTAGCACTGACCCATCTGCAGGGTCAAGGAGCCAAATCCCTGATCCATGGCTCTCCTCTGAGCTGTCACGCCATGGGGAGACCTGGGGTCAGGAGCCCCCAACTCCAGGTGCCTTTCTGCAGCCCAAAGCAAATGCCTAAACCTCATCCTGCGTTGAAGAGTGCTGTGGGCACCAGTGAGACTCTGTGTGCAGGGCCTGGGGAAGGTGAGAGGCAGGAAGGTTTCGGCCAGAGCATGAGAGAGGGTGTCTCCCTGCTTTTGCAGGCACATTTCTCCTAGGAAAACGCAGGCATTGCTCACAGCAGTGACATCTCTGGTGGAGCAGGTCACGCAGGGACAGACAAGAGAGATCAGTAGACAGAGGGATCATGAAGAGGAGGCTCAAGTGAGTAAAGAGCTATCTGCTGCAATGGGGTGTCCCTCTCTCCTTCCACTTCCAGCAGCACCTAGAGGGACTTCTCCTGGCACCTCCCGTGGGAGGGACAGCAGCACACTTCTGAGTCTGTGGCCTTGGTCAGACAGTCCTTAACTGAAGGGGAAGTTGCTGATGACTCAGAATAAGATTTCCACTTTGGACATAGGTGGCTGAAGACATAAGGATTTGTCCAACGTTCGGCTCTCCATTTTCAGACTGGCAAGCCTGTCCTACCCTCTCAGAGTACAGACACCAAGACCCTTTGCCCTGGGAGTTGATACCTATTCACTCCATCGCAGGTACTGCCTGACTCAGTTCCCACTTGACTCAGCCCCCGACTGATTAGTTGCACTGGGGACTTCTCACTGGCTTGGGCAGGAGTGCCTGTGCCGTATCACAGAGACCACTGAAATGCTGCTCAAAGCGGCTCCATTAATACCTGGCCTGCATTAGGCCTGCTGTATTTCCTTGCTTTCTTTCTGTACCTAAAACTGAACTTCTTTTCACTTCTCAGGGCTAGAGAGCCAGTCCAGCACAATGTGAACCAGCAACTGCCAGCTGTGCTGCCAAAGCGTTCTTGTGTTGAATAAAACCAAATCTCCAAATTGTTGTGCATCTGTCCTTGGCAAGGTGTGCATTGCTCTGCACTGAGCAATATGCGAGCTTTGCAGGGTCAGGAAAAGGACAGCTCAGAGACAGGGAATGTGTTTCAGTCCCTGCTCTGGGGGCAGCTTAAAGGGTCATTACATAATTCTTCTGCTGGAGCCACATTCTTCGTGGTTTAGGGAAACTCCCTCTCTTTCCTGCTCCTTTGCCCCAGAGAGGGGAGGAGTCGAGAGCTGCAACTGCAGTAGTGCAGGAGGGACTGTGAGGTTGGCATGAAGAGTGTGTGCGTGGAGGTTTCTTCTCCCCATACCTTCCTCAGCAACTGAGCTCAAAGCGGAGCGGTGTCACTCGAGCTTGTGCAGGATGGGGCTTTCAGACCCAATGAAAAGGGTCTCTCCTCATGGCCTGTTCTGTGCCCCAGGAGAGAGCTAGAAGAAACATGAGCTTCTAATGGGAGTCAAGGCAATACAGATTGCCCTGCTCGGGGGCTAAAGTCCAGCTTCAGGAAGATAACCCAGGCTTGGAAAGGCTCTGGCCTCAAACAGCATGTCTTGTTTGACTGCAGCATCTACTTTGTCCCTAACATGACAGTCCTCGTGTAGCATCACATGGCAAAGTGTGGACATAGCTTTCCACAGCCTTATGGGTTCCCTTTTCTGGACAGCCAGCTGTGGAGCCTCCTCTGCTTGCCTCAATGCCTCACTGCCTTGGGAGCGAAACAGAGGAACTGAGGGTGCCTCAGACTAACACCATGGAGTGCTGAGGAACACAAACATACCGCTACCATAGGGAAGCTGCTTAACTAAATCAGCAGGTGTGTTACTGACACCACTGATCTGCAACTTCTCTGTGTTTGAAAGATGACGGAGCATCACTGGTATTCATCCTAGAAAGAGGTAAACTTAAGATTCGTGCAAGGCCAATAAACCTGCTGTTTTCATTCATCACCTGCCCAGCGTGCCGGGAGATGGTCTAGACAGTCAGAACAACAATCTAGAGGTAGAGATGGACATTACCAAACCAGATATACCTTTCACCATCAAATCATGCAGTGAAAGATCAGCTAACTTGTCAGCACTAACATCAGGAGCAATATGGATTTCCAGGTGGCAAGTGAGCTTAGTAGAACTCCCAAGGGGTAGGAGTGCACTACAGGCAGACTTGAGCGGCTGATTTCTGAGCAACAACCAGAAAAGTTGGAAGGTAATCTGGCAGAGCGATGGCCGCCCCAGGGGGCCTTCGGTTACCAGGAGCTAACTTTCCTGCGTCATCATTTGGAGGATAGGTTCCCCAGACAAATGGATTACTGGTATGTATGGGACGACTGGGCATTTGCTAGACGAAAAGAGGCGCCTAGGAAAGAGAGACTCTTTCCTCAGAATGCTGTAAGTACCGCAGCTGCTGAAACGCCTGTGGCAGTTATTCCACCCCATGCGCCACCCCCTGCTTCAGCTTCCCTATACGCCCCCTTGCCTTCCGCCCCCGCCCTTCAAGCTCCTCTGGAAGTCGTTCCTGTGCCAGGAGCGGCCCCACCCGATCCGGAAGGGGTACCTCGGGTCGCCACTACACGAGTCTACCGTCCCTGGAGACCCCAAGATTGAATTATAAGGAGTCAAGGGCTCCCCAGACTTAGGGATGATCCAGGGAGAGTGTTACAAATCCTAAGGGGAATTGTGCGGGCGTATGACCCTACCTGGGGAGATGTACAAACGCTCCTTGAATCTGCGTTCACTCCAGATGAAAGGTGCTCAATTTTGGATGCAAACCGCCGTTGGGCAGCAGAGAGGGGTGTCGGGGCTGCTCGAACAGCCTGGCCAGCTGTGGACCCCGGGTGGAATCATAATGTAGATGCAGATTACAGGCAGTTGCAATTAGCCAGAGAGGGCTTAGAAGAAGCTATACATTTGGCAGGACAAAAGACTGCAAACTGGTCTAAAGTAAGGGAGTGTCAGCAACAGGCAGAGGAACACCCCTCGGCTTTCTTTGCTAGGCTAATTAAGCAAGTCAGAGTGTATGGGGGAGGACTAGACCCAGAAGCCGAGGCTAACAGGCCGCTAATGATTTCTGCATTTGTAGACCAGGCAGCCCCGGACATTAAAAAGTATTTTTCCAAACATGTTCCTGACTGGCCAGGAAAGCGGATGGACGAAATATTACGTTTAGCTACATTTGTGTATAATAGTCGAGAGGAGGAGAGGGCAAAAGAAAAGAGACAGCAAAAAAGAGAGGAAGTTAGTGTGTTAGCAGCTGTGTTAAGAGACGGATTTAAAGGACCCAGGGGGAGGGGACGTGGAAGAGCCCGGAGAGATAGATGGAGTCAAGGTGAACGTGCTGTACAATCAGGAGTTAATGATGTTTGTTATTATTGCGGGGAACAAGGACACTGGCAGCGGGAATGCCCAGTGAGGCCCTGTGTAGTTAGGAACAGAGGAACCGGCTTGAGACTATCAAACACTAAGGAGGAGACCAGGCGATTCCCAGTCAATCCACAATGACAGGAAACAGGAGACTCAGAAAATACTGTGGAAACTGGAGTAAATGTATGGGATGTAGATTTGGATTTTGAGGGCCACGTAATGGCAAATATAGACGGTTTAGAAGTTCCCTTTCTAGTGGATACTGGAGCCACCCTTTCCCTTTTAAATTTTGAGCCTAAAGGATGCAAGTCATCAGATAAAATAGTGATGCAAGGAGTGACAGGAAAGGGCGAAGGAATGTTATCTAAGCCCTTATTGCTCACTATTGGGGGTAAAACAGTGTGGGGACGTTTTATAATTTCCACAGACGCACCTATATGCCTTTTGGGGAGAGATCTTCTGCAAGCCTTGGATACTCAGATCTGCTTACAGCCGGAAGGGATAAAGCTAATAATTATGGGTTCATGTGTTCTGGCTAAGACACCAGAACCAGAGTCAACTAATCTGCAAATTCCAACAGGTTTAGAATCAGTTTCTAAAAAATTATGGAGCTCTTCAGGGATGGATGTGGGACTACTGAAATCAGCTAGTCCAGTCTCGATAAAAACAAAGGGGGGATTGCCTCCTGCAGTTAAACAATACCCTATCCCAAAGGAAGCAGAGAAGAGTATCCAAAAACAAATTGATCATTATCTGAAACTGGGTATCCTTAGAGTCTGTGAATCCCCGTATAACACCCCAATTCTGCCAGTTAAAAAGAACAGGCAAGATGCTGATGGTGATCCAGAGTATCGCTTTGTACAAGACTTAAGGGCTATAAACCAACATGCAGTTGCTCCACATCCAGTAGTCCCCGACCCATCAACCATTTTACTACAGATACCCCACTGGGCAACTTGTTTTACTGTGATTGACCTAACAGCAGCCTTTTTTAGTATACCGATAGCTGAAGATAGCCAAGATCTCTTTGCTTTCACTTGGAAGGGACAACAATTAACTTGGACGAGGCTGCCACAGTTCAGCCCCTGCTCTAGGGTTACCAGATTACAGCAAACTATTTGCATTATTTGTCCATGAGCGACAGGGAGTAGCAAGTGGGGTACTCACCCAAAAACTAGGCCCTCACTGTAGACCAGTGGCCTATTACTCCACGCAGCTAGATGAGGTAGCTAAAGGCACTCCAGGATGCATCAGAGCAATAGCAGCTACTGCAGCTCTTATTGAAAAAACACCACCTGTAGTTTTGGGTCACTCATTAACTGTGTATGTGCCACATGAAGTAGAACTGTTAATGAAACAATAGGCAACTCAAGCACTATCCCCACAGAGAGCTCACCGCTATGAACTGATAATACTGCATGCAGATAATGTGACTTTAAAAAGATGCAATATTTTGAATCCAGCAACGCTATTGCCTCTACCGGAGGATGGAGAGCCACATCGTTCCTGTGAGCAGGTAGTCGTCAGCTCGAGCAAGCCCCAGGAGGACCTTAAAGATGAACCTTTGGAGAACCCGGACTTAGTTCTGTTTACAGATGGGTCATCCTATTATTTGGACGGAAGACGTCACTCCGGCTATGCTGTCACTAACGTCTTTGAGGTACTCGAGGCCAATCCTTTGTCTCCATCAGTAAGTGCTCAAGGAGCAGAATTAATAGCATTGACCCAAGCAGCAAAAATAGGTAAGAGCTTGTGGGTAAATATCTATACCGACTCTAAATATGCATTTGGAGTGTGTCATGCAACAGGGATGTTATGGAAAGAACGAGGATTCTTTTCGTCATCAGGAAAGAAATTAGCTAATGGAGAAGAAATACCTAATTTGCTGGAAGCAGTTCAACTGCCCAAAGAAATTGCTGTAATACACTGCCCAGCCCATACTAAAGACACTACAGACATTAGCAGAGGAAATGCTTTAGCCGACGCTGCTGCGAGGGCTGCAGCTCGACAACCTCTGAGAGAATGTATGGGGGCAGTTCCAAGGATGGACCAAAGTGAGTGGCCAAACTTAATAGACCCCAAAACTATGTATGAAAAAGACTACTCAGTGGAAGAGAAAAAACAATGGGAGCAGTGGGAAGCAAAACAAAATGATGATGGAATATGGACAATTGGGGAAAAACCAATTCTACCAAAAAATATTTAATTACTATAGCTAGGTGGTTTCACGATACAGCTCACGGGGGAGCCGAGGCAATAGCTAAACAGGTACAGAAAGTATGGGCTGCTCCAGGAATTTATGCAGCTGCTAAAAGAATAACGAATAGCTGCCCGACCTGCCAGAAGTTTTCAAATAACAAGCCAAGCTCAGATTTGGGGGGGGGCGACCATGGGCTTACTTCCCTTTCCAGAAGCTGCAAATAGATTATGCGGATATGCCATCTGTCTATGGGTACAAACACTTGTTAGTGACAGTAGATCAGTTATCAGGCTGGGTAGAAGCTTTCCCAACAAGAAAGGCCGACACAGGGGGAGTGGTAAAAGCCTTACTGAAAGAAATCATACCCAGATATGGGGTCCCAGAAACCACTGATTCAGATAGGGGTGCCCATTTTACAGCAAGCATAATCAATCAGTTATATAAATCATTAGGAATAAAAAGAAACCTACATACTCCTTATCACCCACAATCTTCAGGATAAGTAGAAAGAATGAATAGAACATTAAAAGAGAAAATAGCAAGAATATGCACACATGCTAGCCTGAAATGGCCAGAGGCATTAAACTTAGCTCTATGGGATGTTCGAAATTCTCCACGGCAACCCATAGGACTAACACCAGCAGAAATTCTTTTTGGGAGACATTTAGCGATACCAGGGACTTATATCCCTGCTAAGACCAGCCTATTAGCTGGAGATGAACGAGTAACACAATATGTACTAGCCTTACAAGAACGGTTTCAGACTTTGCAAAATCAGGCTCAGTGGTTTCAGCCGGTGCCGTCAGACATTCAGGCACATGATATACAGCCTGCAGATAAAGTGTTGATAAAGGTATTCTCGCGAAAAACAAAATTAGAACCAAAATGGGAAGGACCCTATACTGTATTGTTAAGTTCTTACTACGCTGTTAACATTCTAGGCAAAGAGAATTGGATTCACCACTCTCACGTGAAACGAGTGGCAGTCCAAGAAGCAAGCACAGCAGAGGTTGCAGCAGAACAATGAAGACAACCACGTAAAGCTCGATGGGATACACCACTTCCCCAGGGTAATCTGTCCGGACTCGCCTCACTAACACAAATCTCTTTTCCTTTACTGCGCCCTGCAGGATGGCAGGCAGAAGTGCCGTGCTCATGTTGCTGTTTCAAACCCTGGCAATGCTACTTTCCCTAACCTGTGGTCAAAGAACCTCAGAGTGGCCGTGGTCCCAGGCCTGTGTTAAGTATACTGGAAGTATGGGATTAAATTCTGCTAAAAACTTAAACCTCTTAACCCTGGTCATGCATGGAACTGAAGTATACTCAGAAAATGAATGGAGCTGGGATAATACTAACCAACTTCCCCAACTCCTGGGAAGGACAGGAAAGGAAATAAAGATAGGGTGTCGAGTGATCAACGGGTCCACCCATGAGAAGGCGACTCAAATCTCTCTCACTAAAATCAAATCAAATGAAAAAGAAAGGAAAATTTGTGCCACTGAAAAACTGGATTGTTGGTACAATTTTACCTTAGAACAGCCTGTTCTTATAGTTTGCCTGTGGGCTCACCACAATGTGGGACTATCATTTAAATTTAAAATAGACATTATTGAGTCCAGTACAGCAATACCTACCCTGACTACAATTATTTTCACCAATATAAATAACTCTGTTACCATGAAGAGCAAGAAAACCTTATCCCCACAAATCTTTGAAATTGGACCGTATGTGATTAGAAATACAGGCCAACAACAAGTATTATTTAATCCATCACGGTCTCTCAAACGAGTAGAGCTATTAATGCAAATTAATATCTCTACAATCAAACCGACCTGTTCACCATTCTTCGGTACGTCCTATGTGGGATGGACGGCGTGGTTACATAGGCGAACCCTCACCTCTCCAAAACGAACAAAGAGAGATGTGACTGGTATCATAGGAACAGGATTAGGAGTCCTAAACAGTATAGATGCTGAAGTACTCGTAAATAAACTGAGCACAACAACAAGTGACTTATACAGATTAAAACATCCATTGAGGTCTTCTCTATTAGCACTAGGAACTAACCAGTGGCTTTCATCCAAGATATTACCTCAGTGGGAAAAAATGAATGAAAAAGATCACCAATTGATAGTGGATGCACTTGGGGAAGCCCAAATTAATATTTCCCTGGCCCTCAGTTGCATCCAAGCTCAACTGTGGATGCAATCTATGGTAGCAGCGATTATAAGGGAAGGGGAAGAGGGCACTTTACCCACTGAAATTTGAAAGGTAATTTGGGATAATGCGACTGAATTTGAAAAGGAATTCCAATCCTGGTGGTATCTGGTCAATTTTACTTATGATCCTATCAACACTAAGGCCACAGCCTTTGTTTTAACAATACGTAATGCTTCAACATGCACAATATATCCAATCATTGCGTTAGGATTAAATCACAATGGAGCTATACTCTATCCATTGGAACATAGAGTATGGGCCCAACGAAATAGAAATAAATGGCAAACTGTGGACGTTAGCGCATGTATTGTACAGGAACAGCAAGGGTTTATTTGTGAAAGTAATACTATCAAAGCCCAAGACATTTGTCTTGACGCTGAGCAAAATGTTTGTCATTTTGAAATACACCCTGATGAAACAGCTGAAACGATACTTGTATATATTGGGAGAGGATGTGTATGTATGAGAACCTTTTGCAGTCTTGTAGTTATAGATGGCATTGTAGTAGATATAAGTAATCATTCAAATATCTGTAATTTTAACTTTACCAAAATCATGGGATGTGATTTTAATTATTCAGCTCCTATCACGTCTTATCAATTGTTACAATCTAATTATACATTAATTCAAAATTTACTACCTACCCCCATTGGGATGAATCTCACCCTGGTAAGGAAACTACTACAACAGGATGGTTTGCATCGACTGCTAGAGCGCATCCGGAACAGTGGACAGATGATGATGGAATATGGACAATTAGGGGAAAACCAATTCTGCCTCTCCCCAAAATGCAGTTCCTACAGCTAGGTGGTTTCACGAGAAAACTCATGGGGGAGCAGAGGCGGTAGCTAGGCAAGTACAGAAAGTCTGGGCCAGTGCAGGAATATACGTGGCTGCAAAAAGAAGAACAGGACATTAGACGAAAGAATCACAAAGATATGCACACACAGTGGCCTAACATGGCCAGAAGCCCTAAACTTAGCTCTGTGGGACGTACGAAATGCTCCATAACAACCCGCAGGACTATCACCAGCAGAAATTCTCTGTGGGAGACCTTTAGGGACTTCTATTCCAGCTAAGAGCAGCCTGTTAGACGGAAATGAACGACTAAGCCAGTGTGATCTAAGTATGCAAAAAAGGTTTGAAAATCTTAAAAAATATGCTCAGTGGTATCAATCCCCACCACCTGAAATACAAGTGCCTGATACACAGCCTGGGGATGAAGTTTTAGTTAAAGTATTTTTATGAAAATCCAAGTTAAAACCCAAATGGGACAGGCCATATACTGTCATACTATGTTCCAAGTTTGCTGTTAAAGTTAGACTGTACTTGTATATATTGGGAAAGGCTGTGTATGTACGAGAACCCTTTGTAGTCTTATATTCATAGTGGACATTGCTGTAAAGACAAGTAATCACTCAAATAGTTGTGTTGGTAACTTAGTTCTTCAGCTCCTGGTACGTCTTATCCATTGTTACAATCTAATTACACACTGAGTCAAGCGTGACTGCTTACCCCCATCGGAATGGATCTTACATTGGTGAAGAAACTACGGCAACGTGATGAGCTGCATCAGCTGCTAGAGCGCATCCAAAACAATGGACAAAAAGCTCTAATCACCACTCATCATGATACAGAGGAGATACAGGACGTCTTGGAAAGGGTGAAGCAGGACGGAGCACATCATGGTTGGGAAACTCCTCTGGGATGATCACCAACTGCAACAGGGATTCATACTCACGTGTTGTACCCAGGAGTAGTTGTGTTAAGTTTAACCATGTTATGCCTATTACTTATGATCATATTATACATAAGATTATGGAAAGTGATGGTATGCCTTGACAGCCTTTGAGAACTCTTGTCTAAAGGATTAGCAGGGATGCTTACCAGAAACAAAGGGAGGACTGTTAAAGAATATTGAGCTGGAACTGTCTAGAGGTAACAGCTTAGCACAACTTATATAAACCTTGCTTAGCATGAGTAGCTAAATTTGCTGAAGCCTTAGGCTGCATTCAGATAACATGAGGAACTGTCAGCTAGTCCAGTAAGGAAGGGCCCTAAGGCCGGTACAAGGTGGAAAGATAAGGAAGCTTACGAGGAAGCTAAGTCCATCAGCAGAAGCCGCCACAATAAAGATAAGGCAAACCAGGCTGCCTAGAGACAGCAGTGGGAGCCACCGAAGAACACGAAGCCCCCAGAGCCAGATATGGTGATTGGCCTGAAGCTTTGCATGGGGTGTGGGGAGATTAGCTTGTGAGGGTATAATTGCCCAGGGATTTCTTTGTTTGGGGTGCCTCTTGGGAGGCAGCCAGCTCGAGCTGCAATTGCTGCACATGCATCATTAAATTGTATTGAATTTGCTCTGATTTGGCTCTGAACTTCTCAGCGGGAACCTAGGGTCAGACCCTGTTATGGTGGCTGGCGAGCATAATTTTCCATAGCACTGTGTCCTTTGAAGAGCTGGGACACCTGTGGTTTAGTTAAGTGATGGCTTGTAGTCTTGGCAAGAAGGTATTGGCCTGGACGTGTCTCTCCGAGAGAGGGGTGAGTGTTGGCGGCCCTGGTGATGAGGGCAACATCACCTTTGGGAAGGGCAGGAAAGAGAAAGGAAGGGCAGGGAGCTTCCTCCATTTTTCCTGTCCTCTGGTAGGTTTGGGATTTGTGGGCTGTGGTGGAGCAGCAGAGCTGAGTCTGCCCAGCCGCCCCCCGGGTTTTCTAGCAGAAGCACTGACCCTGTCAAGGTGATGTTGAGTGATTCCCGAGTTGCAAAAGCTTGGTGCAGGGTGTTGGGGACCAAGATTGAATGATGCTGTGTAAGACAGCGGAGAATCTTTAAGGCAGAAAGTAATGAAGTGGTAACTATGATTTGTGCCCCGAATGTGTGCACGTGAGTTGCCACTGATCATGTGTCTTCCTGCCTATGTGTCAGCAGTCACGGTGTGTCTTCCTGCCTACGTGTCAGCAGCTGCGGTGGGCCTGTCCTGCTGGCCTGTCCTGCCCGCCTGCTAGGCATCAGAAGACACCTTACCCACCTATCACAAGACGCCACAATGCCAAGCAGATACTTGGAGGAGTGGCTGAGCTGATGGCTATATAACCAGCCACTGTGTTTTCAAGAAAGGCTTTTTGCACTATACTTCTTGAGGTCCGTGTCGTCGTATGCCACAAATGGCGCCCGAATCCAAAAACAGAAGCCTGAAAAATAGAGTCAAGGAACTTCAGAATGGAAGTACTGAAGAATGAAGCAGGAAAGACAGAACCAATAAATCCGGTGGCATAGCCCAGCTGAACGTCAGGACGGTTGATAGTTGAGCGCTCCCATCACCACCACGGAACGGCAGGTGAGCAGCTGGGAACTATGGGGCAATCTCTTACAAGGGATCAGAGAAGTTATATGGAAGTATTACAGAAAGTCTTAAAGACTCATGGGTTTCAGAATGTTGCCCAGCATTCGCTAATGACTCTGTTAGTGTGGACTCGGGATAATTGTCCCTGGTTCCCGCAGGAGGGAACGCTAAGCGTTGCGGTGTGGGAACAAATTGGGGACGAGCTGCGGCGGCAGAGGGATGATAAGGCGAAGAAACTTTTAGTGACTTGGCAACAGGTCTTTTCCGCCCTCCTCCGCTTGCAAGCAGTAAACGCGGCTGAACTTTTGCCCTACGCAGCAACGGCCGGTGAGAGCACCGTAAGGTCCTCGATAATACCCGGACCGGACTCCGAGTGTGACGACTCATTTAATTCAGGGTCGAATGATCTGGACCAGGAGGCGGACTTTCATCCACCCCCTACTACGCACTGCTGTGTCCAGCCCACGGCCCCTCCGGAACCACCCCCCGCCTGGCACCGCCCCCCGGGACCGCCCTCCCCTCAAGAGGCGGGGCTGCCCACGAACGCGGACCGCCCGCAGCCCCCCTCCGCCGTCCCGGCTTCCTGGGGAAGAGCTGTTGGCCCGACGCCAGCGCTAGCGCAGTGCTGTGGTGCGCTAGAGCTTTGCCGCCAGGAGGCGCTGCGAAGCGGAGACTCGGACATTCTCCACGCCCTCCCGGGGCGATAGCAGGCAGGGCAACCCACTGCATGGGAGCAGCTGCCTTATGAGGCGGTGAAAGGAGTCAGGAACTCGGTTGAGGATTACGGCCTCCAGTCAGCTTACACCATGAACTGATTTCAAGCTATCGCCGAGGGTTAACCTATGGGGACACTCCAACCTGGGATCCCGCCACCAGCAATGTTACCTGAATCATGGCCTCTTGTTGTTATTGATCTTAAGGGTTGTTTTTTCACTATACCGTTACATCCAGCAGATGCACCACGATTTGCATTTACGGTTCCAGCGATCAACAATCAGGAGTCTACACTTTGCTTTCACTGGACGGTATTGCCTCAGGGGATGCTAAGTAGTCCGACAATATGCCAAATGTTTGTGGCTCGAGCTATCCTCCCTATTCGCAGAGCATATCCCAATGCTTTAATTTATCACTATATGGATGATATTTTGATCTCCGCATCCTCGAGGGATGCTGTTCAAACGGTAGTCAAAGAGTTGCGGAAATCTTTGAGTGCTAATGGTCTGTGTATAGCCGAGGAAAAGGTCCAAGTGCAAGCGCCTTGGAAGTATTTAGGGTGGAAAATTACAGACACTGCTATTCTGCCGCAGCCTTTGCGGCTAGCATCTGATATTAAAACCCTAAATGACTTGCAGAAACTACTTGGCACCATTAACTGGGTGCGACCTTATCTTGGCATTACCACACAGGATCTAGCCCCTCTCTTTGCTCTGCTAAAGGGAGAGTCAGACTTAGCATCATCCCGAACATTAACTCCTGAAGCACTGCACGCCCTACAACGGGTGTCCGCAGCTATTCAAAATCGACAGATTCATCGCATCTCTCCAATGTTTCCAGTTCGCCTGATTCTGATTTATAGTGTCTTTCAACCTTACGCTCTCTTATGCCAATGGGTTTCAGGTGACATTGATCCCTTAAGAATTCTGGAGTGGGTGTTTCTAGCACATGCTTTCTCGAGGACCGTGACCACTGGGATAGAGATGATGGTGCTGCTTATTCAGAAAGGGCGCCATCGTTTGCAAAGCCTTTTGGCGCAAGATCCGGCTAGTATCTCTATCGCACTGGCCAAGCAGGACTTCAACTGCATGTCAAGGGTTCTACACAGATAGTGTCACCCATTATCCCTCGTTTGGAAGATTGAAGTATGTTCACGTCTCTGTAGATACCTTTTCCCATTACGCTGTCGCTACTGCCCATGTTGGGGAGAAGAGCCGTGATGTTTGTCATCACTGGCTTGCCTGTTTCGCCGTAATGGGGGTTCCTGCTCAAATTAAGACTGACAATGGTCCCGCATACACGGCACAACGAACACGGGCCTTTCTTCAAGCTTGGGGGGTCACTCATGTGACCGGAATTCCCCATTCCCCAGCTGGCCAGGCAATAGTGGAACGTACCCATCGTACCCTGAAAGAAAAGCTTGAGAAACAAAAAAGGGGAAATAGCCCTGGCGCTTCCCCACAAGAGCAACTCTGGAAGGCTCTGTATGTTCTTAACTTCTTAAACCGATATACGGACCAGAGTGCAGTTAATAAGCATCTCTCATGTCCTACAGGGCAAGAACAACCTCGAGATCGCTACAGGGACCTGGAGACAGGTCAGTGGAGTGAACCGGTGGATCTAATAACGTGGGGGAAAGGTTACGCTTGTGTTTCCACAGGTAACGGACTTCACTGGATACCTGTACGACTGATTCGACCTGTTGGTGTGTTCCTCGGGATGCCAGGTGAGGGCTGGGAGCCAGTTGAGATGAACCCATCTTGGGGTATTTTCGGCGGTGTTTGTCTGCCTTGTGCAGGATCGCTGTTGATTTGCAGAGGCTTATTGCATTGATGAGATATAGATAGAATATAGGCTGATAAGATATAGATAGAATATAGGATAAGTTATAGATAGAATATAACTGCACTGATAAGTTATGGATAGACTATAAGTGCACTGATAAGTTGTGGATTAGATAGAATTAGAGTGGAAGCCTTTTAAGGGATAGGATTGGACGTTAGGCTTGGGGCATAAGTTAAGAAGGCACTGACGTGTGAATTGGTAATCTTGGTAAGATCTCTAATCCTTGTTATCTGTCTCCCCTACCTGACAAGCTTTGAGTTTAATAAATAAAAAGAGGGGATATGTTGGGGACCAAGATTGAGTGATGCTGTGTAGGACAGCAGAGGATCTCTAAGGCAGAAAGTAATGATCTGGTAACTATGAAGTTGCCAGTGATCATGTGTCTTCCTGCCTGTGTCAGCAGTCACGGTGTGCCTTCCTGCCTACGTGTCAGCAGCTGCGGTGGGCCTGTCCTGCTGGCCTGTCCTGCCCGCCTGCTAGGCATCAGAAGACACCTTACCCACCTATCACAAGATGCCACAATGCCAAGAAGATACTTGGAGGAGTGGCTGAGCTGATGGCTATATAACCAGCCATTGTGTTTTCAATACAGGCTTTTTTGCACCATTCTTCTTGTGGTCCATGTCATCGAATGCCACACTGCACGCTTTAGAAATGAAGCCTTTGACTTTTCATCAACTCAGCTTGGCTTCTTGTCCGCTAGCCACTGCCTCTGGTTTCTTCACACCGGCTCTCCTTGCACCTCCAAATTGGCAGAGCAGGCTTTGGACTCAGAGATGCCTTCCCACTGCGGATGTGAGAAGACAGGATCCCCTGGGTGAAAACACTTCTGAGGTCTCCCTTTCAGCTCCAGACCTTTCCTGTGGTCATAATCAAGATTTTAGTCTGAAGTCAGTCAAGACCTCAGCTGTGAAGTTCCTGTCAAAGAGGCATTTCTTTGGGGTTGGTGGGGGGTGCTTGGCTACACTTGCGTCTGCTGCCTTTCTTGGTTGGAAGTGCACTGAGTGGTTATGAGCTTGCTGACTCAGAGCCTGACGTATCTATCATTTGCTTTGCAGAGTTCAATAACATCTGGACTTGTACATCCTATTACCTTAGTCTACAGCTCATGCTGTACCAGGTGGGACTTGCCTCCTGTTCCTCCCCTCATACCCTGATGGCTTCAGTCCTCTTAATATCCCCATGTCATGCAGTGCCATGATTCTTTCTGTCCTTTGGAAGCCAGAAAATGCCCCAGAAGGACACTGTGGTTGACTAATGTGCCACAGACCAGCTTCCCTGTCAATGGAGATAAAAGTGGAAGTCCAAGCGCAGTTTCAGAAAGTGATGGACACTTTCTGGAGCTTCTCTAGTCCCTGCAGAGAGAGCGGAAAGGCCCTTAGGTCTCCTCTAGTCAATGGATAATTGCTCAGCTTTTACTACACCAAGCAGTTCTTAGAGGGTGAAGAAGAGGAAGAGGAAAAACTCCAGACTCTGTAGGCCTTTGCCAAAGCTCTCCAAAGTGCCCAGGTCAGGTACAACCTCAGTCAGTTTTTCCATCACAAGAATGCTTCGTATTAGACTTTCTCTTTCTTTTCAGCCTGTCAGAATTGCTGGACTGGGGACATTTGCTGTTGTTAGAGAGCGAGTACAGAATAGAAAGAATGACCTGGTGGTTGTTGAGAGACCAGTGTTTCGTCTTTCAAGGGCTATTGCAAAGGCTTATGATCTCCCGTATGACAACAAAGATATTCCTGGTAAGAAGAAAAACCCCCTTGCTCACTCTTGCAGCTGTGTCTGGAGCGATCCTCTCCTTTCAAAGCACCCCACCTTCTCTCTGCTGTGACCATCAGCCTGGTGTCCCCTGGGGAGAGGACACTGACACAAACAGTGGAGACATTTGCAGATAAACTTGGGGGGGTGGGGAGGGGAGAGGGGAGAGGAATTCTAAGGGCTGTTGTGAAGTCCTGCTGTTTTCCTTCTTCATTCCAGCCATTTGACATGGCATGGCTAATCTTCTTCAAACCCAGAGTATATGGCCTGAGAGAAGAGATGCAATGGGCAAGCATCCTCCCCCTTGCCATGGGGACTGTCTCCATCCTCCCTGCTTGTCGTGCTGTCCTGTGTACTGTTCGTACCACAGGGCTGAGAGGCTTTCTTCCTATTTCTGTGTTGAAGAAATCATTGCTGTCCCCTTGGCATCTCAATTGTAAGAGAGCTTTGAACTTCTTCCAGGAAGGGATTACAGCACTTACTTTCAGGGAAATTACCAGAGGTACCAACCAACCTATACTCTGTATCACCTCTAGTCCTAGCAGATGCTGACTCTTTAGTTTATTCTGTTTAGCATTTCAGTAATGCTTTCTTCCTCTTGCACTATTTTCCAGATCATAACCACACTGAGCAACTGCAGTATGCTCGGATTGCCTCAGACATCTCCGTTTCTCAGAGGACAGTGGAGGGTTGCATAGAAAAGACCATGCGTCTTTTCTCTCTCTGCATAGAGAATGGCAAGAATGTTGCCTTTGTTTTAAATGACGTCGGCATGCTTGTTATCCAGGGAAAAGATGTGAAAATAAGATTTTATAAAGACTTTCTGAAAAGGCTGAATGGGACTGAAAAGATGCTAGAAGCTCTTCTTGGAGTAAGATTTCCATTTTTCTAGTACTACTTGGAGTTCTTTTGCACTTCTCTTAAAGGACAAGGGAACTCATAGCTCCTCTTTCCAAAAGAGGTCTAGCTTCTGGGGCTAGTCATGGACTATAGCTCTCTGTAAAGGCCTTCTCTCACATTCAGAGGTCTTGGCAGCAGAAGGATGTAAGAAAAGCTGTACTGGGTCCAATCAAAAACCCCGTGAGCCCACTCCCATCCCCAAGAAAAAGCCTAAGGGAAAGAGCCTAAGAAAAAGCTCTTTGGGCACCAGCAGAAAAGCTGGTGGGCTTTTCAAAAGCAGAAAAGCTATTTGGGCTGGTGCCACTCTGAGTTAACAGCATCAGGTGACCTTGCTGCTTATTAATGAGTTTCTGCTTTGGCCATGTTTGGGATTCTGAGGTAGCGAGTTTGGCAATTTCACCATCTGCTACACACAAACATTTCTGAGCCCCTGTTAGAAAATGCATGCCTAATCATTTCATGGGACAGCCCTGAGTTCTTGTGTCAGGAGAACTCATCATGCCCCCCTCACCTTCTCCCTGTCCAGCACGTCTTTCACTGCTGCTTCTTGCCTTGGGCGAGACCCAGAGGCACCGGCAGACATGAGCTCCTCATTCCCTCTGAGGGAGGAATGATTTACCCCAAGACGTGCAGCCAGGCTGCAGCACAGCCCTGGTTCCCAGCTCTGTCTCTCCCACCTGGCTCACTCTCTGGGGTCTTGTCAGCATGTTTTCTGGGCCTTTGCTCCAGTAGGTCCCCGTCCAAGATCCGGACCCCCTCAGATATTTGGCACTCCCAGGTCTTAACAACTGTGCAAAGGAAAAGGAAGGACTATGCCTCTCTGTAACTCCAAGCTGCAGATGCAGTCATTTGCATCCTAGGAGAGACTTGGGGTTAAGCCCATATCTGAGTCCTTTGTTCTCCATTCAGGAACAGTCACAACAAGCCAAAAGACAAAAGCCAACACCCAGAAACCCCAGCTAATCAAATCTGCTTGCCTTCTTGGACTTCTCCATTAGAAAAGAATGGGCCTCCTGACTGAATCTCATGATTCTTGCCCTCAGAAAAAAGCCTGGTGATGCTACTACCCATTCCAAATTATCTATTTAACAGCTTCTCTTTGCTATTACTGTTATTATTGTTAATGAAGGAGCACTTGGTGACAGGGTTTCAGAGGGACAGGAGCAGGAGAGTGGCTTGCTGCCTCTGTGAGCAAGAAGACAATTTCCTTGGCATCATCTCACATGTCTCTGTCTCTATTGCAGATGCCAGAGATGAGGGATTCAGTCCTGTCAGGCACTGAGACTGTGGCTTCCCAGATCCGCTCTGGCAGTGTCATTGTCTTCCCACAGTGAGTATGTTGGGTTCAGCAGCCCCTGGCTGACCAAGCCAGGACCTTCTCAGCTTGCGTCTGGTTGTGCTGTCTTGCCAGGGCTTGTGAAGTCCTCTCAGGAAGTTATTCAGAACTAATCAGCAGTGGACCTCTATGATGCATCTCACAGTTTCTGGATATAGTCTAGAGTAATGCTGCATATTCTGCTCTCTTACCAGAGATTTTACATTAGCTCCCTAATATCTTTGTGACCAGATTATTAACACAAGGTGCAAAGCAAATATGGAGCTCTTATTCAAACTGGAGTCTTCTGGTTTCCAGGTATGAACTCCAGATTGTGCAGCCTGCCATCAAAGGACCCGCAGAGCTCACCGAAGAACAGGAGGAGGAGAAGGATGATAATGGCAACAAAAAAGGTAGTGGAACGGTTGACACCTGGGTGGTGTTTGGACATTCTCCTCACTAATGGGACATTATAGCCAAGGCTACAATGCAAGGCATAGGCAACTTCATTTCATTTTGAAAGTTGGGAATTCCAATCCTGCTTTCTTAATTGTTCACAAACATACAAGTATCTTTGGGCTGAACACACCAAAAGAGTGAACTTGCACACACGAGATCTGTAGAGAGATCCCAAAGTCTGTGCCTTCATGGGAATTTCTCCCTCCTTCCCCGCAAGGCTCCATTTAGTCACCAGCATTTCTCAGCAAGGCCTCCCCCTGCTTTTCACGATATAGACAAGAGAAGCCAGTAGCACCAGAATTCCCCAGGGAATAACATTACCCTTTAGAAATTAAGAGTTGGACAACATCCAGTGTCAGGAAAGGCCTAAAACCTCATGGGAAACATGGCTCCAGGGGGATGGCTTGGTGCAGTTTCATCACATGTATGCACACCTGCCCAGCATTCCTGTTAGAATGGGCACAAAGATGCTGTTTGAAGAGTTCTCTGCTTTCTTGCTTGCAGGGGCTCTTCCTGACAATCGCCTTCTCTCCAGAGAGAGGCATGCTCCACCCAAAAAGACTTCTATCCATAAGGAGGAAGACAAGATGCACAAAACCAGGGGAAAAGGGCTTCCTGACAGGTCAGACTTGGGGGAAAATGGATGTGGGGGACCCTGTGCTCTTATTCTTTTTAGGAATAAGAAGTTTCCTTCAGACACAATGTCTGGGCTAACTCTGGCAGGCTATTACCATGTGGTACAGATGCTAAAGTTTCCTTGTTGGGTAATCAGAGCATTAATGCAACTGCCAGGAGGGATCTGTGGTATTAGAGCCTTGAAATAACAGACAGGAGCCTCCATTCCCATGACTCTGGCCTTCTTCTTGATCTACCAAGAGAAGGCCTAAACCTGGGCATCCTGAGCTTTCCTAGGGAGTGTTGTGCCACACCTGATGTTGCAGCTTGGGGTTATCTCTTTCTCTGTATTTGAAAGTACTTGGTCGAATGCAACCAATCTTCCTGCAGAGCTAGCTGCCTTCTGCTGCAGGGGCACACCTTGGGAGACCAAACTGGAAAACAAACTCGTCCTCTACTCATACAGATGCCTTCTATTCTACCTTTTTAGTCCACCACCACCAATCCAGTGGAGCTCAGTGAAGAAAGTGGAAGCCAAAAAGAAAGAAATCCCTCATGCTGGACCAAAACTTGTAAACTTTATTGCTGAAGCTATTAAGACAAAAGAGCAGGTATATAATAGGGAGTGATGCAATGTTTGCGTAGTAGTTTATTGTAGAAAAGCACAGTTGTACAGCCATTGACTCTGAAAAGATGTCGCAGTGTGTGCTCATTTGTACATTAAGTGACTTCTCCTGGAGTCTACTTTAAAAGATGGGGGTTACTGTATGTTTAGAATCTGCTCTTCACTTCTGTTGTCTCATGAAACACATTAGAACACCTTCCTTGCCGCTATTCATAATGGAGTTCAAAATCAAAATGCCAGGCTTTTCTGGGATAGGAAATAGGAGTTTTTTAGATCATTGGTTAGTTCACACCTTGGTTGAGCCCACGATAATTCAGGAGCAAAACACAGCTGACAAAAAGGGGCAGAAAAGAGAGTGAGAAATCAATAATAATAATGAATATAAAAACAAAAGCAGATGAGACTGACATTGCTGCTGTTACATTTCTGTGGCCCTCCAGAGAAGAATCCTCCAGGTTAAGAAACGACACCAAAGAGGTCTCCATGAACTTCAAGCTGTAGAAAGACAGGAGAAGAAAGAATGGCAGAAGAAAGAGAAAGACAGAAGGAAAGAAAAGGAAAAATTGGCACCACCGATCCCTGGGAGAGGAAAGGATAAGCTACAGAGGGCCACGGTACTGGCAGCATTTTAAACTAGACAGGAAAAAAACATCTCTCTCCTACAGAGGAGCTTGAGATTTCAGGCTATTTCAAGTATTCCTGGAACTGTTACTGCAAAATGGCAGGAGTCTCATGAGAAAGGGTCAATTGGGTGATGCAGTGAAACCCTGGTCAGACTCCAGCATCCAACTCCTGGGGCAGGCGGAGGTCCTTCTTCTGCTTCCCCCTCTACTGCCACAGTATCCTGGCCAGAATTCACCCCTGGGATCTGTACGCTGGCAAACAGCCCTGTGTCTTTGCAGCATGCTTGTCTGAGATTCTCCCTTCCTTTGCAGAAACCCACTGTTTCTTGGGGCACCACGCAAATCCCTTCTGCCAGCATGAGGAGGAAGGTGACCAGCCCAGATCTCATAGAGGGAATGATGGGGAACTGGAAAGAGGATGGCGAATCATCCTCAGAGAAGGAGGGTGACAACTCACTGGAGATACCCCCAAAAAGGTAAGTATGGAGCAAGTCGTGCCAAGGCCTGGGGCAGCTGAGTAGCACTGACCCATCTGCAGGGTCAAGGATCCAAATCCCTGATCCATGGCTCTCCTCTGAGCTGTCAAGCCATGGGGAGACCTGGGGTCAGGAGCCCCCAACTCCAGGTGCCTTTCTGCAGCCCAAAGCAAATGCCTAAACCTCATCCTGCGTTGAAGAGTGCTGTGGGCACCAGTGAGACTCTGTGTGCAGGGCCTGGGGAAGGTGAGAGGCAGGAAGGTTTCAGCCAGAGCGTGAGTGAGGGTTTCTTCCTGTTGTTCTAGGCCAATTTCCCCAGGGACAAGCCAGGCCCTGCTCGAGATAGTGCCGTGCATCCTGGGACAGGTTGACCGAAGTCGGAGGGGACACAGGCATGAAGAGAGGCATCGGGAAGATAAGCTGCAGTGGTAAATATATCCAGATATGGGTGGTGTTTCCCCTCAGGCAACGCCCTTGCTTCCACCCCCAGCAGCAGCAGGGGAAAGAAGGGCTGTTCCCAACACACACTTCCCCAGTAGAGCCACCTTCTGCTGCAGAGCGGGGTGCCCAGCCTGGGAGCAAAGGATGGCAATCTTCCCTGTGCTCCCACTAACTCCTCTTGCTGTGTGTCTGCAGTGAGCTGGCTGTTTTGAAGTGGAGAATGTGCAGGAAAAAGAAGAGCCAAGGCAATGACACTCCTGTGGCTGGACCCCAACCTGCACAAACTATTTGTGACAGTCATGAGAGAGCAGGACAGGTACCTGATAGACAGTGATGTAATTCTTGTCTCATAATTCATTGTAGAAAAGCACCGTTATATGGCTACAGAGTCTGAAATAGCTAATCTGTACTCATTTGAACATTAAGTGATTTCTTCTGGAGCTTCCTTTAAACCACGTATCTTCAGTTGTTTGTCTTTTTGGAGTGTGTTCTTTGCTCCCGTCATCTTATGCAACATATCAGACCATCTTCCTTGGCACCATTCTTCATGGAGATAAAAAGGCACTGTTCATAATGCAAATAAAAATGCCAGGCTTTTCTAGGGTAGGAAATCATTTCTATTCAGATCATTGTTCAGTTTGTGCTTTGGTTGTGCCTGTTATAAGTGAGGAGCAGACATGGCTGATAGACAGGCTAAAGACAAGGGGCAGAAGAGAGGGTGAGAACTAAAAAAATCCCACAAAGCACAGATGAGACTCCCACTGCTACTGTTGCATTTCTGTGACCCTTCAGGAATTCTACTCTCTCCCTGTGAGGAAAGATCAAAGTAAACACTGGGAAGCCTTACGTAAGAAGTACCTGAAGACAGCAAGGACAAGGTCGCCTTCATCAACAGCAAGAAGGGAAAGGGAACATGTGTGGAAGGCCCAGGTACCAGAAACCTTGTGAAACACGCAGTAAAATAGCATTTCTCTCCTCCAGAAGAGCTGAGCTTTGAAGGTCTCCAAGTCAGCATGGCATCATTGCTGCAAAATTGCAGGGCAGGTGACTCCTATCTGTCATGCTTGCCTGCTTATTACTGTAAGGGAGATGTAGTTAGAAAAAGCCAAAGGGCAAAGCCAGCAATCTGCCATGGTGAGCACATACACTGATCATCCCTCCCCCGAACTCAGACAAGCTCTGTTTCAGGTATCTGCACTTGCATTTGGACACATCTGTTCACAGTCCAATGACCTGAGCCATACCTAGACTACCTATAAGGCAGCTAGTTCTTTTATTTAGTCTTCACTGCATTGGAATGATCAGGAACATTATTCGTAATAGGAAGGCACATTTTCTGGAAGTTTAGTTTTTAACCGAAGCACTAGGATTTCCTTCCAAGCATGCTGACATTAAAAAAAGTTCTGCTTGTCTCAATGCACAAGGGATGAAGTCTTTAACTTCCCTGGACAAAAAGATTTGAGAAGGAGTGTTGTAAACATGCCTTTGCAGCACTACAGGCCTTCAGCACTGATCAGTGGTATGGCCTCTGCCCACACTTCCATCTAAACTGCATGCTACTTTTTGCCCCTGCATAGTGGTAGAAACTGTATCTGTTGAGATGTTCTGGCTAGGTGCTGGATGAAATGGAAAGTGAAAAAGAGTTCTGCAAAACTGTGAGGGCTTTTGATTAGAAATTCCTTTAAAAAACACAAAACCACCACCACCAAAAAACAAAATCCCAACTCCTGGGGCAGGCGGAGGTCCTTCTTCTGCTTCCCCCTCTACTGCCACAGCATCCTGGCCAGAATTCACCCCTGGGATCTGTACGCTGGCAAACAGCCCTGTGTCTTTGCAGCATGCTTGTCTGAGATTCTCCCTTCCTTTGCAGAAACCCACTGTTTCTTGGGGCACCACGCAAATCCCTTCTGCCAGCATGAGGAGGAAGGTGACCAGCCCAGATCTCATAGAGGGAATGATGGGGAACTGGAAAGAGGATGGCGAATCATCCTCAGAGAAGGAGGGTGACAACTCACTGGAGATACCCCCAAAAAGGTAAGTATGGAGCAAGTCGTGCCAAGGCCTGGGGCAGCTGAGTAGCACTGACCCATCTGCAGGGTCAAGGATCCAAATCCCTGATCCATGGCTCTCCTCTGAGCTGTCAAGCCATGGGGAGACCTGGGGTCAGGAGCCCCCAACTCCAGGTGCCTTTCTGCAGCCCAAAGCAAATGCCTAAACCTCCTGCTGTGGGCACCAGTGAGACTCTGTGTGCAGGGCCTGGGGAAGGTGAGAGGCAGGAAGGTTTCAGCCAGAGCGTGAGTGAGGGTTTCTTCCTGTTGTTCTAGGCCAATTTCCCCAGGGACAAGCCAGGCCCTGCTCGAGATAGTGCCGTGCATCCTGGGACAGGTTGACCGAAGTCGGAGGGGACACAGGCATGAAGAGAGGCATCGGGAAGATAAGCTGCAGTGGTAAATATATCCAGATATGGGTGGTGTTTCCCCTCAGGCAACGCCCTTGCTTCCACCCCCAGCAGCAGCAGGGGAAAGAAGGGCTGTTCCCAACACACACTTCCCCAGTAGAGCCACCTTCTGCTGCAGAGCGGGGTGCCCAGCCTGGGAGCAAAGGATGGCAATCTTCCCTGTGCTCCCACTAACTCCTCTTGCTGTGTGTCTGCAGTGAGCTGGCTGTTTTGAAGTGGAGAATGTGCAGGAAAAAGAAGAGCCAAGGCAATGACACTCCTGTGGCTGGACCCCAACCTGCACAAACTATTTGTGACAGTCATGAGAGAGCAGGACAGGTCCATGATAGACAGTGATGTAATTCTTGTCTCATAATTCATTGTAGAAAAGCACCGTTATATGGCTACAGAGTCTGAAATAGCTAATCTGTACTCATTTGAACATTAAGTGATTTCTTCTGGAGCTTCCTTTAAACCACGTATCTTCAGTTGTTTGTCTTTTTGGAGTGTGTTCTTTGCTCCCGTCATCTTATGCAACATATCAGACCATCTTCCTTGGCACCATTCTTCATGGAGATAAAAAGGCACTGTTCATAATGCAAATAAAAATGCCAGGCTTTTCTAGGGTAGGAAATAATTTCTATTCAGATCATTGTTCAGTTTGTGCTTTGGTTGTGCCTGTTATAAGTGAGGAGCAGACATGGCTGATAGAAAGGCTAAAGACAAGGGGCAGAAGAGAGGGTGAGAACTAAAAAAATCCCACAAAGCACAGATGAGACTCCCACTGCTACTGTTGCATTTCTGTGACCCTTCAGGAATTCTACTCTCTCCCTATGAGGAAAGATCAAAGTAAACACTGGGAAGCCTTACGTAAGAAGTACCTGAAGACAGCAAGGACAAGGTCGCCTTCATCAACAGCAAGAAGGGAAAGGGAACATGTGTGGAAGGCCCAGGTACCAGAAACCTTGTGAAACACGCAGTAAAATAGCATTTCTCTCCTCCAGAAGAGCTGAGCTTTGAAGGTCTCCAAGTCAGCATGGCATCATTGCTGCAAAATTGCAGGGCAGGTGACTCCTATCTGTCATGCTTGCCTGCTTATTACTGTAAGGGAGATGTAGTTAGAAAAAGCCAAAGGGCAAAGCCAGCAATCTGCCATGGTGAGCACATACACTGATCATCCCTCCCCCGAACTCAGACAAGCTCTGTTTCAGCTATCTGCACTTGCATTTGGACACATCTGTTCACAGTCCAATGACCTGAGCCATACCTAGACTACCTATAAGGCAGCTAGTTCTTTTATTTAGTCTTCACTGCATTGGAATGATCAGGAACATTATTCGTAATAGGAAGGCACATTTTCTGGAAGTTTAGTTTTTAACCGAAGCACTAGGATTTCCTTCCAAGCATGCTGACATTAAGAAAAGTTCTGCTTGTCTCAATGCACAAGGGATGAAGTCTTTAACTTCCCTGGACAAAAAGATTTGAGAAGGAGTGTTGTAAACATGCCTTTGCAGCACTACAGGCCTTCAGTGCTGATCAGTGGTATGGCCTCTGCCCACACTTCCATCTAAACTGCATGCTACTTTTTGCCCCTGCATAGTGGTAGAAACTGTATCTGTTGAGATATTATGGCTAGGTGCTGGATGAAATGGAAAGTAAAAAAGAGTTCTGAAAAACTGTGAGGGCTTTTGATTAGAAATTCCTTTAAAAAACACAAAACCACCACCACCAAAAAACAAAATCCCAACTCCTGGGGCAGGCGGAGGTCCTTCTTCTGCTTCCCCCTCTACTGCCACAGCATCCTGGCCAGAATTCACCCCTGGGATCTGTACGCTGGCAAACAGCCCTGTGTCTTTGCAGCATGCTTGTCTGAGATTCTCCCTTCCTTTGCAGAAACCCACTGTTTCTTGGGGCACCACGCAAATCCCTTCTGCCAGCATGAGGAGGAAGGTGACCAGCCCAGATCTCATAGAGGGAATGATGGGGAACTGGAAAGAGGATGGCGAATCATCCTCAGAGAAGGAGGGTGACAACTCGCTGGAGATACCCCCAAAAAGGTAAGTATGGAGCAAGTCGTGCCAAGGCCTGGGGCAGCTGAGTAGCACTGACCCATCTGCAGGGTCAAGGATCCAAATCCCTGATCCGTGGCTCTCCTCTGAGCTGTCAAGCCATGGGGAGACCTGGGGTCAGGAGCCCCCAACTCCAGGTGCCTTTCTGCAGCCCAAAGCAAATGCCTAAACCTCCTGCTGTGGGCACCAGTGAGACTCTGTGTGCAGGGCCTGGGGAAGGTGAGAGGCAGGAAGGTTTCAGCCAGAGCGTGAGTGAGGGTTTCTTCCTGTTGTTCTAGGCCAATTTCCCCAGGGACAAGCCAGGCCCTGCTCGAGATAGTGCCGTGCATCCTGGGACAGGTTGACCGAAGTCGGAGGGGACACAGGCATGAAGAGAGGGATCGGGAAGATAAGCTGCAGTGGTAAATATATCCAGATATGGGTGGTGTTTCCCCTCAGGCAACGCCCTTGCTTCCACCCCCAGCAGCAGCAGGGGAAAGAAGGGCTGTTCCCAACACACACTTCCCCAGTAGAGCCACCTTCTGCTGCAGAGCGGGGTGCCCAGCCTGGGAGCAAAGGATGGCAATCTTCCCTGTGCTCCCACTAACTCCTCTTGCTGTGTGTCTGCAGTGAGCTGGCTGTTTTGAAGTGGAGAATGTGCAGGAAAAAGAAGAGCCAAGGCAATGACACTCCTGTGGCTGGACCCCAACCTGCACAAACTATTTGTGACAGTCATGAGAGAGCAGGACAGGTCCATGATAGACAGTGATGTAATTCTTGTCTCATAATTCATTGTAGAAAAGCACCGTTATATGGCTACAGAGTCTGAAATAGCTAATCTGTACTCATTTGAACATTAAGTGATTTCTTCTGGAGCTTCCTTTAAACCACGTATCTTCAGTTGTTTGTCTTTTTGGAGTGTGTTCTTTGCTCCCGTCATCTTATGCAACATATCAGACCATCTTCCTTGGCACCATTCTTCATGGAGATAAAAAGGCACTGTTCATAATGCAAATAAAAATGCCAGGCTTTTCTAGGGTAGGAAATAATTTCTATTCAGATCATTGTTCAGTTTGTGCTTTGGTTGTGCCTGTTATAAGTGAGGAGCAGACATGGCTGATAGAAAGGCTAAAGACAAGGGGCAGAAGAGAGGGTGAGAACTAAAAAAATCCCACAAAGCACAGATGAGACTCCCACTGCTACTGTTGCATTTCTGTGACCCTTCAGGAATTCTACTCTCTCCCTATGAGGAAAGATCAAAGTAAACACTGGGAAGCCTTACGTAAGAAGTACCTGAAGACAGCAAGGACAAGGTCGCCTTCATCAACAGCAAGAAGGGAAAGGGAACATGTGTGGAAGGCCCAGGTACCAGAAACCTTGTGAAACACGCAGTAAAATAGCATTTCTCTCCTCCAGAAGAGCTGAGCTTTGAAGGTCTCCAAGTCAGCATGGCATCATTGCTGCAAAATTGCAGGGCAGGTGACTCCTATCTGTCATGCTTGCCTGCTTATTACTGTAAGGGAGATGTAGTTAGAAAAAGCCAAAGGGCAAAGCCAGCAATCTGCCATGGTGAGCACATACACTGATCATCCCTCCCCCGAACTCAGACAAGCTCTGTTTCAGCTATCTGCACTTGCATTTGGACACATCTGTTCACAGTCCAATGACCTGAGCCATACCTAGACTACCTATAAGGCAGCTAGTTCTTTTATTTAGTCTTCACTGCATTGGAATGATCAGGAACATTATTCGTAATAGGAAGGCACATTTTCTGGAAGTTTAGTTTTTAACCGAAGCACTAGGATTTCCTTCCAAGCATGCTGACATTAAGAAAAGTTCTGCTTGTCTCAATGCACAAGGGATGAAGTCTTTAACTTCCCTGGACAAAAAGATTTGAGAAGGAGTGTTGTAAACATGCCTTTGCAGCACTACAGGCCTTCAGTGCTGATCAGTGGTATGGCCTCTGCCCACACTTCCATCTAAACTGCATGCTACTTTTTGCCCCTGCATAGTGGTAGAAACTGTATCTGTTGAGATATTATGGCTAGGTGCTGGATGAAATGGAAAGTAAAAAAGAGTTCTGAAAAACTGTGAGGGCTTTTGATTAGAAATTCCTTTAAAAAACACAAAACCACCACCACCAAAAAACAAAATCCCAACTCCTGGGGCAGGCGGAGGTCCTTCTTCTGCTTCCCCCTCTACTGCCACAGCATCCTGGCCAGAATTCACCCCTGGGATCTGTACGCTGGCAAACAGCCCTGTGTCTTTGCAGCATGCTTGTCTGAGATTCTCCCTTCCTTTGCAGAAACCCACTGTTTCTTGGGGCACCACGCAAATCCCTTCTGCCAGCATGAGGAGGAAGGTGACCAGCCCAGATCTCATAGAGGGAATGATGGGGAACTGGAAAGAGGATGGCGAATCATCCTCAGAGAAGGAGGGTGACAACTCGCTGGAGATACCCCCAAAAAGGTAAGTATGGAGCAAGTCGTGCCAAGGCCTGGGGCAGCTGAGTAGCACTGACCCATCTGCAGGGTCAAGGATCCAAATCCCTGATCCGTGGCTCTCCTCTGAGCTGTCAAGCCATGGGGAGACCTGGGGTCAGGAGCCCCCAACTCCAGGTGCCTTTCTGCAGCCCAAAGCAAATGCCTAAACCTCCTGCTGTGGGCACCAGTGAGACTCTGTGTGCAGGGCCTGGGGAAGGTGAGAGGCAGGAAGGTTTCAGCCAGAGCGTGAGTGAGGGTTTCTTCCTGTTGTTCTAGGCCAATTTCCCCAGGGACAAGCCAGGCCCTGCTCGAGATAGTGCCGTGCATCCTGGGACAGGTTGACCGAAGTCGGAGGGGACACAGGCATGAAGAGAGGGATCGGGAAGATAAGCTGCAGTGGTAAATATATCCAGATATGGGTGGTGTTTCCCCTCAGGCAACGCCCTTGCTTCCACCCCCAGCAGCAGCAGGGGAAAGAAGGGCTGTTCCCAACACACACTTCCCCAGTAGAGCCACCTTCTGCTGCAGAGCGGGGTGCCCAGCCTGGGAGCAAAGGATGGCAATCTTCCCTGTGCTCCCACTAACTCCTCTTGCTGTGTGTCTGCAGTGAGCTGGCTGTTTTGAAGTGGAGAATGTGCAGGAAAAAGAAAAGCCAAGGCAATGACACTCCTGTGGCTGGACCCCAACCTGCACAAACTATTTGTGACAGTCATGAGAGAGCAGGACAGGTACCTGATAGACAGTGATGTAATTCTTGTCTCATAATTCATTGTAGAAAAGCACCGTTATATGGCTACAGAGTCTGAAATAGCTAATCTGTACTCATTTGAACATTAAGTGATTTCTTCTGGAGCTTCCTTTAAACCACGTATGTTCAGTTGTTTGTCTTTTTGGAGTGTGTTCTTTGCTCCCGTCATCTTATGCAACATATCAGACCATCTTCCTTGGCACCATTCTTCATGGAGATAAAAAGGCACTGTTCATAATGCAAATAAAAATGCCAGGCTTTTCTAGGGTAGGAAATAATTTCTATTCAGATCATTGTTCAGTTTGTGCTTTGGTTGTGCCTGTTATAAGTGAGGAGCAGACATGGCTGATAGAAAGGCTAAAGACAAGGGGCAGAAGAGAGGGTGAGAACTAAAAAAATCCCACAAAGCACAGATGAGACTCCCACTACTACTGTTGCATTTCTGTGACCCTTCAGGAATTCTACTCTCTCCCTGTGAGGAAAGATCAAAGTAAACACTGGGAAGCCTTACGTAAGAAGTACCTGAAGACAGCAAGGACAAGGTCGCCTTCATCAACAGCAAGAAGGGAAAGGGAACATCTGTGGAAGGCCCAGGTACCAGAAACCTTGTGAAACACGCAGTAAAATAGCATTTCTCTCCTCCAGAAGAGCTGAGCTTTGAAGGTCTCCAAGTCAGCATGGCATCATTGCTGCAAAATTGCAGGGCAGGTGACTCCTATCTGTCATGCTTGCCTGCTTATTACTGTAAGGGAGATGTAGTTAGAAAAAGCCAAAGGGCAAAGCCAGCAATCTGCCATGGTGAGCACATACACTGATCATCCCTCCCCCGAACTCAGACAAGCTCTGTTTCAGCTATCTGCACTTGCATTTGGACACATCTGTTCACAGTCCAATGACCTGAGCCATACCTAGACTACCTATAAGGCAGCTAGTTCTTTTATTTAGTCTTCACTGCATTGGAATGATCAGGAACATTATTTGTAATAGGAAGGCACATTTTCTGGAAGTTTAGTTTTTAACCGAAGCACTAGGATTTCCTTCCAAGCATGCTGACATTAAAAAAAGTTCTGCTTGTCTCAATGCACAAGGGATGAAGTCTTTAACTTCCCTGGACAAAAAGATTTGAGAAGGAGTGTTGTAAACATGCCTTTGCAGCACTACAGGCCTTCAGCGCTGATCAGTGGTATGGCCTCTGCCCACACTTCCATCTAAACTGCATGCTACTTTTTGCCCCTGCATGGTGGTAGAAACTGTATCTGTTGAGATATTATGGCTAGGTGCTGGATGAAATGGAAAGTGAAACAGAGTTCTGCAAAACTGTGAGGGCTTTTGATTAGAAATTCCTTTAAAAAACACAAAACCACCACCACCAAAAAACAAAATCCCAACTCCTGGGGCAGGCGGAGGTCCTTCTTCTGCTTCCCCCTCTACTGCCACAGCATCCTGGCCAGAATTCACCCCTGGGATCTGTACGCTGGCAAACAGCCCTGTGTCTTTGCAGCATGCTTGTCTGAGATTCTCCCTTCCTTTGCAGAAACCCACTGTTTCTTGGGGCACCACGCAAATCCCTTCTGCCAGCATGAGGAGGAAGGTGACCAGCCCAGATCTCATAGAGGGAATGATGGGGAACTGGAAAGAGGATGGCGAATCATCCTCAGAGAAGGAGGGTGACAACTCGCTGGAGATACCCCCAAAAAGGTAAGTATGGAGCAAGTCGTGCCAAGGCCTGGGGCAGCTGAGTAGCACTGACCCATCTGCAGGGTCAAGGATCCAAATCCCTGATCCGTGGCTCTCCTCTGAGCTGTCAAGCCATGGGGAGACCTGGGGTCAGGAGCCCCCAACTCCAGGTGCCTTTCTGCAGCCCAAAGCAAATGCCTAAACCTCCTGCTGTGGGCACCAGTGAGACTCTGTGTGCAGGGCCTGGGGAAGGTGAGAGGCAGGAAGGTTTCAGCCAGAGCGTGAGTGAGGGTTTCTTCCTGTTGTTCTAGGCCAATTTCCCCAGGGACAAGCCAGGCCCTGCTCGAGATAGTGCCGTGCATCCTGGGACAGGTTGACCGAAGTCGGAGGGGACACAGGCATGAAGAGAGGCATCGGGAAGATAAGCTGCAGTGGTAAATATATCCAGATATGGGTGGTGTTTCCCCTCAGGCAACGCCCTTGCTTCCACCCCCAGCAGCAGCAGGGGAAAGAAGGGCTGTTCCCAACACACACTTCCCCAGTAGAGCCACCTTCTGCTGCAGAGCGGGGTGCCCAGCCTGGGAGCAAAGGATGGCAATCTTCCCTGTGCTCCCACTAACTCCTCTTGCTGTGTGTCTGCAGTGAGCTGGCTGTTTTGAAGTGGAGAATGTGCAGGAAAAAGAAGAGCCAAGGCAATGACACTCCTGTGGCTGGACCCCAACCTGCACAAACTATTTGTGACAGTCATGAGAGAGCAGGACAGGTCCATGATAGACAGTGCTGTAATTCTTGTCTCATAATTCATTGTAGAAAAGCACCGTTATATGACTACAGAGTCTGAAATAGCTAATCTGTACTCATTTGAAC
The DNA here is from genome assembly GCF_036370855.1 of Dromaius novaehollandiae. NCBI lineage: Eukaryota > Metazoa > Chordata > Aves > Casuariiformes > Dromaiidae > Dromaius > Dromaius novaehollandiae. The sequence goes on from NW_026991310.1 coordinate 290,340, forward strand.
ATTAAGTGATTTCTTCTGGAGCTTCCTTTAAACCACGTATCTTCAGTTGTTTGTCTTTTTGGAGTGTGTTCTTTGCTCCCGTCATCTTATGCAACATATCAGACCATCTTCCTTGGCACCATTCTTCATGGAGATAAAAAGGCACTGTTCATAATGCAAATAAAAATGCCAGGCTTTTCTAGGGTAGGAAATAATTTCTATTCAGATCATTGTTCAGTTTGTGCTTTGGTTGTGCCTGTTATAACTGAGGAGCAGACATGGCTGATAGAAAGGCTAAAGACAAGGGGCAGAAGAGAGGGTGAGAACTAAAAAAATCCCACAAAGCACAGATGAGACTCCCACTGCTACTGTTGCATTTCTGTGACCCTTCAGGAATTCTACTCTCTCCCTGTGAGGAAAGATCAAAGTAAACACTGGGAAGCCTTACGTAAGAAGTACCTGAAGACAGCAAGGACAAGGTCGCCTTCATCAACAGCAAGAAGGGAAAGGGAACATCTGTGGAAGGCCCAGGTACCAGAAACCTTGTGAAACACGCAGTAAAATAGCATTTCTCTCCTCCAGAAGAGCTGAGCTTTGAAGGTCTCCAAGTCAGCATGGCATCATTGCTGCAAAATTGCAGGGCAGGTGACTCCTATCTGTCATGCTTGCCTGCTTATTACTGTAAGGGAGATGTAGTTAGAAAAAGCCAAAGGGCAAAGCCAGCAATCTGCCATGGTGAGCACATACACTGATCATCCCTCCCCCGAACTCAGACAAGCTCTGTTTCAGCTATCTGCACTTGCATTTGGACACATCTGTTCACAGTCCAATGACCTGAGCCATACCTAGACTACCTATAAGGCAGCTAGTTCTTTTATTTAGTCTTCACTGCATTGGAATGATCAGGAACATTATTCGTAATAGGAAGGCACATTTTCTGGAAGTTTAGTTTTTAACCGAAGCACTAGGATTTCCTTCCAAGCATGCTGACATTAAAAAAAGTTCTGCTTGTCTCAATGCACAAGGGATGAAGTCTTTAACTTCCCTGGACAAAAAGATTTGAGAAGGAGTGTTGTAAACATGCCTTTGCAGCACTACAGGCCTTCAGCGCTGATCAGTGGTATGGCCTCTGCCCACACTTCCATCTAAACTGCATGCTACTTTTTGCCCCTGCATGGTGGTAGAAACTGTATCTGTTGAGATATTATGGCTAGGTGCTGGATGAAATGGAAAGTGAAACAGAGTTCTGCAAAACTGTGAGGGCTTTTGATTAGAAATTCCTTTAAAAAACACAAAACCACCACCACCAAAAAACAAAATCCCAACTCCTGGGGCAGGCGGAGGTCCTTCTTCTGCTTCCCCCTCTACTGCCACAGCATCCTGGCCAGAATTCACCCCTGGGATCTGTACGCTGGCAAACAGCCCTGTGTCTTTGCAGCATGCTTGTCTGAGATTCTCCCTTCCTTTGCAGAAACCCACTGTTTCTTGGGGCACCACGCAAATCCCTTCTGCCAGCATGAGGAGGAAGGTGACCAGCCCAGATCTCATAGAGGGAATGATGGGGAACTGGAAAGAGGATGGCGAATCATCCTCAGAGAAGGAGGGTGACAACTCGCTGGAGATACCCCCAAAAAGGTAAGTATGGAGCAAGTCGTGCCAAGGCCTGGGGCAGCTGAGTAGCACTGACCCATCTGCAGGGTCAAGGATCCAAATCCCTGATCCGTGGCTCTCCTCTGAGCTGTCAAGCCATGGGGAGACCTGGGGTCAGGAGCCCCCAACTCCAGGTGCCTTTCTGCAGCCCAAAGCAAATGCCTAAACCTCCTGCTGTGGGCACCAGTGAGACTCTGTGTGCAGGGCCTGGGGAAGGTGAGAGGCAGGAAGGTTTCAGCCAGAGCGTGAGTGAGGGTTTCTTCCTGTTGTTCTAGGCCAATTTCCCCAGGGACAAGCCAGGCCCTGCTCGAGATAGTGCCGTGCATCCTGGGACAGGTTGACCGAAGTCGGAGGGGACACAGGCATGAAGAGAGGCATCGGGAAGATAAGCTGCAGTGGTAAATATATCCAGATATGGGTGGTGTTTCCCCTCAGGCAACGCCCTTGCTTCCACCCCCAGCAGCAGCAGGGGAAAGAAGGGCTGTTCCCAACACACACTTCCCCAGTAGAGCCACCTTCTGCTGCAGAGCGGGGTGCCCAGCCTGGGAGCAAAGGATGGCAATCTTCCCTGTGCTCCCACTAACTCCTCTTGCTGTGTGTCTGCAGTGAGCTGGCTGTTTTGAAGTGGAGAATGTGCAGGAAAAAGAAGAGCCAAGGCAATGACACTCCTGTGGCTGGACCCCAACCTGCACAAACTATTTGTGACAGTCATGAGAGAGCAGGACAGGTCCATGATAGACAGTGCTGTAATTCTTGTCTCATAATTCATTGTAGAAAAGCACCGTTATATGGCTACAGAGTCTGAAATAGCTAATCTGTACTCATTTGAACATTAAGTGATTTCTTCTGGAGCTTCCTTTAAACCACGTATCTTCAGTTGTTTGTCTTTTTGGAGTGTGTTCTTTGCTCCCGTCATCTTATGCAACATATCAGACCATCTTCCTTGGCACCATTCTTCATGGAGATAAAAAGGCACTGTTCATAATGCAAATAAAAATGCCAGGCTTTTCTAGGGTAGGAAATAATTTCTATTCAGATCATTGTTCAGTTTGTGCTTTGGTTGTGCCTGTTATAAGTGAGGAGCAGACATGGCTGATAGAAAGGCTAAAGACAAGGGGCAGAAGAGAGGGTGAGAACTAAAAAAATCCCACAAAGCACAGATGAGACTCCCACTGCTACTGTTGCATTTCTGTGACCCTTCAGGAATTCTACTCTCTCCCTGTGAGGAAAGATCAAAGTAAACACTGGGAAGCCTTACGTAAGAAGTACCTGAAGACAGCAAGGACAAGGTCGCCTTCATCAACAGCAAGAAGGGAAAGGGAACATCTGTGGAAGGCCCAGGTACCAGAAACCTTGTGAAACACGCAGTAAAATAGCATTTCTCTCCTCCAGAAGAGCTGAGCTTTGAAGGTCTCCAAGTCAGCATGGCATCATTGCTGCAAAATTGCAGGGCAGGTGACTCCTATCTGTCATGCTTGCCTGCTTATTACTGTAAGGGAGATGTAGTTAGAAAAAGCCAAAGGGCAAAGCCAGCAATCTGCCATGGTGAGCACATACACTGATCATCCCTCCCCCGAACTCAGACAAGCTCTGTTTCAGGTATCTGCACTTGCATTTGGACACATCTGTTCACAGTCCAATGACCTGAGCCATACCTAGACTACCTATAAGGCAGCTAGTTCTTTTATTTAGTCTTCACTGCATTGGAATGATCAGGAACATTATTCGTAATAGGAAGGCACATTTTCTGGAAGTTTAGTTTTTAACCGAAGCACTAGGATTTCCTTCCAAGCATGCTGACATTAAAAAAAGTTCTGCTTGTCTCAATGCACAAGGGATGAAGTCTTTAACTTCCCTGGACAAAAAGATTTGAGAAGGAGTGTTGTAAACATGCCTTTGCAGCACTACAGGCCTTCAGCGCTGATCAGTGGTATGGCCTCTGCCCACACTTCCATCTAAACTGCATGCTACTTTTTGCCCCTGCATGGTGGTAGAAACTGTATCTGTTGAGATATTATGGCTAGGTGCTGGATGAAATGGAAAGTGAAACAGAGTTCTGAAAAACTGTGAGGGCTTTTGATTAGAAATTTCTTTAAAAAAACCAAAACCACCACCACCAAAAAACAAAATCCCAACTCCTGGGGCAGGCGGAGGTCCTTCTTCTGGTTCCCCCTCTACTGCCACAGCATCCTGGCCAGAATTCACCCCTGGGATCTGTACGCTGGCAAACAGCCCTGTGTCTTTGCAGCATGCTTGTCTGAGATTCTCCCTTCCTTTGCAGAAACCCACTGTTTCTTGGGGCACCACGCAAATCCCTTCTGCCAGCATGAGGAGGAAGGTGACCAGCCCAGATCTCATAGAGGGAATGATGGGGAACTGGAAAGAGGATGGCGAATCATCCTCAGAGAAGGAGGGTGACAACTCGCTGGAGATACCCCCAAAAAGGTAAGTATGGAGCAAGTCGTGCCAAGGCCTGGGGCAGCTGAGTAGCACTGACCCATCTGCAGGGTCAAGGATCCAAATCCCTGATCCATGGCTCTCCTCTGAGCTGTCAAGCCATGGGGAGACCTGGGGTCAGGAGCCCCCAACTCCAGGTGCCTTTCTGCAGCCCAAAGCAAATGCCTAAACCTCCTGCTGTGGGCACCAGTGAGACTCTGTGTGCAGGGCCTGGGGAAGGTGAGAGGCAGGAAGGTTTCAGCCAGAGCGTGAGTGAGGGTTTCTTCCTGTTGTTCTAGGCCAATTTCCCCAGGGACAAGCCAGGCCCTGCTCGAGATAGTGCCGTGCATCCTGGGACAGGTTGACCGAAGTCGGAGGGGACACAGGCATGAAGAGAGGGATCGGGAAGATAAGCTGCAGTGGTAAATATATCCAGATATGGGTGGTGTTTCCCCTCAGGCAATGCCCTTCCTTCCACCCCCAGCAGCAGCAGGGGAAAGAAGGGCTGTTCCCAACACACACTTCCCCAGTAGAGCCACCTTCTGCTGCAGAGCCGGGTGCCCAGCCTGGGAGCAAAGGATGGCAATCTTCCCTGTGCTCCCACTAACTCCTCTTGCTGTGTGTCTGCAGTGAGCTGGCTGTTTTGAAGTGGAGAATGTGCAGGAAAAAGAAGAGCCAAGGCAATGACACTCCTGTGGCTGGACCCCAACCTGCACAAACTATTTGTGACAGTCATGAGAGAGCAGGACAGGTCCATGATAGACAGTGATGTAATTCTTGTCTCATAATTCATTGTAGAAAAGCACCGTTATATGGCTACAGAGTCTGAAATAGCTAATCTGTACTCATTTGAACATTAAGTGATTTCTTCTGGAGCTTCCTTTAAACCACGTATGTTCAGTTGTTTGTCTTTTTGGAGTGTGTTCTTTGCTCCCGTCATCTTATGCAACATATCAGACCATCTTCCTTGGCACCATTCTTCATGGAGATAAAAAGGCACTGTTCATAATGCAAATAAAAATGCCAGGCTTTTCTAGGGTAGGAAATAATTTCTATTCAGATCATTGTTCAGTTTGTGCTTTGGTTGTGCCTGTTATAAGTGAGGAGCAGACATGGCTGATAGAAAGGCTAAAGACAAGGGGCAGAAGAGAGGGTGAGAACTAAAAAAATCCCACAAAGCACAGATGAGACTCCCACTGCTACTGTTGCATTTCTGTGACCCTTCAGGAATTCTACTCTCTCCCTGTGAGGAAAGATCAAAGTAAACACTGGGAAGCCTTACGTAAGAAGTACCTGAAGACAGCAAGGACAAGGTCGCCTTCATCAACAGCAAGAAGGGAAAGGGAACATCTGTGGAAGGCCCAGGTACCAGAAACCTTGTGAAACACGCAGTAAAATAGCATTTCTCTCCTCCAGAAGAGCTGAGCTTTGAAGGTCTCCAAGTCAGCATGGCATCATTGCTGCAAAATTGCAGGGCAGGTGACTCCTATCTGTCATGCTTGCCTGCTTATTACTGTAAGGGAGATGTAGTTAGAAAAAGCCAAAGGGCAAAGCCAGCAATCTGCCATGGTGAGCACATACACTGATCATCCCTCCCCCGAACTCAGACAAGCTCTGTTTCAGCTATCTGCACTTGCATTTGGACACATCTGTTCACAGTCCAATGACCTGAGCCATACCTAGACTACCTATAAGGCAGCTAGTTCTTTTATTTAGTCTTCACTGCATTGGAATGATCAGGAACATTATTCGTAATAGGAAGGCACATTTTCTGGAAGTTTAGTTTTTAACCGAAGCACTAGGATTTCCTTCCAAGCATGCTGACATTAAAAAAAGTTCTGCTTGTCTCAATGCACAAGGGATGAAGTCTTTAACTTCCCTGGACAAAAAGATTTGAGAAGGAGTGTTGTAAACATGCCTTTGCAGCACTACAGGCCTTCAGCGCTGATCAGTGGTATGGCCTCTGCCCACACTTCCATCTAAACTGCATGCTACTTTTTGCCCCTGCATAGTGGTAGAAACTGTATCTGTTGAGATGTTCTGGCTAGGTGCTGGATGAAATGGAAAGTGAAAAAGAGTTCTGCAACTGTGAGGGCTTTTGATTAGAAATTCCTTTAAAAAACACAAAACCACCACCAACAAAAAACAAAATCCCAACTCCTGGGGCAGGCGGAGGTCCTTCTTCTGGTTCCCCCTCTACTGCCACAGCATCCTGGCCAGAATTCACCCCTGGGATCTGTACGCTGGCAAACAGCCCTGTGTCTTTGCAGCATGCTTGTCTGAGATTCTCCCTTCCTTTGCAGAAACCCCCTGTTTCTTGGGGCACCACGCAAATCCCTTCTGCCAGCATGAGGAGGAAGGTGACCAGCCCAGATCTCATAGAGGGAATGATGGGGAACTGGAAAGAGGATGGCGAATCATCCTCAGAGAAGGAGGGTGACAACTCACTGGAGATACCCCCAAAAAGGTAAGTATGGAGCAAGTCGTGCCAAGGCCTGGGGCAGCTGAGTAGCACTGACCCATCTGCAGGGTCAAGGATCCAAATCCCTGATCCGTGGCTCTCCTCTGAGCTGTCAAGCCATGGGGAGACCTGGGGTCAGGAGCCCCCAACTCCAGGTGCCTTTCTGCAGCCCAAAGCAAATGCCTAAACCTCCTGCTGTGGGCACCAGTGAGACTCTGTGTGCAGGGCCTGGGGAAGGTGAGAGGCAGGAAGGTTTCAGCCAGAGCGTGAGTGAGGGTTTCTTCCTGTTGTTCTAGGCCAATTTCCCCAGGGACAAGCCAGGCCCTGCTCGAGATAGTGCCGTGCATCCTGGGACAGGTTGACCGAAGTCGGAGGGGACACAGGCATGAAGAGAGGGATCGGGAAGATAAGCTGCAGTGGTAAATATATCCAGATATGGGTGGTGTTTCCCCTCAGGCAACGCCCTTGCTTCCACCCCCAGCAGCAGCAGGGGAAAGAAGGGCTGTTCCCAACACACACTTCCCCAGTAGAGCCACCTTCTGCTGCAGAGCGGGGTGCCCAGCCTGGGAGCAAAGGATGGCAATCTTCCCTGTGCTCCCACTAACTCCTCTTGCTGTGTGTCTGCAGTGAGCTGGCTGTTTTGAAGTGGAGAATGTGCAGGAAAAAGAAGAGCCAAGGCAATGACACTCCTGTGGCTGGACCCCAACCTGCACAAACTATTTGTGACAGTCATGAGAGAGCAGGACAGGTCCATGATAGACAGTGATGTAATTCTTGTCTCATAATTCATTGTAGAAAAGCACCGTTATATGGCTACAGAGTCTGAAATAGCTAATCTGTACTCATTTGAACATTAAGTGATTTCTTCTGGAGCTTCCTTTAAACCACGTATGTTCAGTTGTTTGTCTTTTTGGAGTGTGTTCTTTGCTCCCGTCATCTTATGCAACATATCAGACCATCTTCCTTGGCACCATTCTTCATGGAGATAAAAAGGCACTGTTCATAATGCAAATAAAAATGCCAGGCTTTTCTAGGGTAGGAAATAATTTCTATTCAGATCATTGTTCAGTTTGTGCTTTGGTTGTGCCTGTTATAAGTGAGGAGCAGACATGGCTGATAGAAAGGCTAAAGACAAGGGGCAGAAGAGAGGGTGAGAACTAAAAAAATCCCACAAAGCACAGATGAGACTCCCACTGCTACTGTTGCATTTCTGTGACCCTTCAGGAATTCTACTCTCTCCCTGTGAGGAAAGATCAAAGTAAACACTGGGAAGCCTTACGTAAGAAGTACCTGAAGACAGCAAGGACAAGGTCGCCTTCATCAACAGCAAGAAGGGAAAGGGAACATCTGTGGAAGGCCCAGGTACCAGAAACCTTGTGAAACACGCAGTAAAATAGCATTTCTCTCCTCCAGAAGAGCTGAGCTTTGAAGGTCTCCAAGTCAGCATGGCATCATTGCTGCAAAATTGCAGGGCAGGTGACTCCTATCTGTCATGCTTGCCTGCTTATTACTGTAAGGGAGATGTAGTTAGAAAAAGCCAAAGGGCAAAGCCAGCAATCTGCCATGGTGAGCACATACACTGATCATCCCTCCCCCGAACTCAGACAAGCTCTGTTTCAGCTATCTGCACTTGCATTTGGACACATCTGTTCACAGTCCAATGACCTGAGCCATACCTAGACTACCTATAAGGCAGCTAGTTCTTTTATTTAGTCTTCACTGCATTGGAATGATCAGGAACATTATTCGTAATAGGAAGGCACATTTTCTGGAAGTTTAGTTTTTAACCGAAGCACTAGGATTTCCTTCCAAGCATGCTGACATTAAAAAAAGTTCTGCTTGTCTCAATGCACAAGGGATGAAGTCTTTAACTTCCCTGGACAAAAAGATTTGAGAAGGAGTGTTGTAAACATGCCTTTGCAGCACTACAGGCCTTCAGCGCTGATCAGTGGTATGGCCTCTGCCCACACTTCCATCTAAACTGCATGCTACTTTTTGCCCCTGCATAGTGGTAGAAACTGTATCTGTTGAGATGTTCTGGCTAGGTGCTGGATGAAATGGAAAGTGAAAAAGAGTTCTGCAACTGTGAGGGCTTTTGATTAGAAATTCCTTTAAAAAACACAAAACCACCACCAACAAAAAACAAAATCCCAACTCCTGGGGCAGGCGGAGGTCCTTCTTCTGGTTCCCCCTCTACTGCCACAGCATCCTGGCCAGAATTCACCCCTGGGATCTGTACGCTGGCAAACAGCCCTGTGTCTTTGCAGCATGCTTGTCTGAGATTCTCCCTTCCTTTGCAGAAACCCCCTGTTTCTTGGGGCACCACGCAAATCCCTTCTGCCAGCATGAGGAGGAAGGTGACCAGCCCAGATCTCATAGAGGGAATGATGGGGAACTGGAAAGAGGATGGCGAATCATCCTCAGAGAAGGAGGGTGACAACTCACTGGAGATACCCCCAAAAAGGTAAGTATGGAGCAAGTCGTGCCAAGGCCTGGGGCAGCTGAGTAGCACTGACCCATCTGCAGGGTCAAGGATCCAAATCCCTGATCCGTGGCTCTCCTCTGAGCTGTCAAGCCATGGGGAGACCTGGGGTCAGGAGCCCCCAACTCCAGGTGCCTTTCTGCAGCCCAAAGCAAATGCCTAAACCTCCTGCTGTGGGCACCAGTGAGACTCTGTGTGCAGGGCCTGGGGAAGGTGAGAGGCAGGAAGGTTTCAGCCAGAGCGTGAGTGAGGGTTTCTTCCTGTTGTTCTAGGCCAATTTCCCCAGGGACAAGCCAGGCCCTGCTCGAGATAGTGCCGTGCATCCTGGGACAGGTTGACCGAAGTCGGAGGGGACACAGGCATGAAGAGAGGGATCGGGAAGATAAGCTGCAGTGGTAAATATATCCAGATATGGGTGGTGTTTCCCCTCAGGCAACGCCCTTGCTTCCACCCCCAGCAGCAGCAGGGGAAAGAAGGGCTGTTCCCAACACACACTTCCCCAGTAGAGCCACCTTCTGCTGCAGAGCGGGGTGCCCAGCCTGGGAGCAAAGGATGGCAATCTTCCCTGTGCTCCCACTAACTCCTCTTGCTGTGTGTCTGCAGTGAGCTGGCTGTTTTGAAGTGGAGAATGTGCAGGAAAAAGAAGAGCCAAGGCAATGACACTCCTGTGGCTGGACCCCAACCTGCACAAACTATTTGTGACAGTCATGAGAGAGCAGGACAGGTCCATGATAGACAGTGATGTAATTCTTGTCTCATAATTCATTGTAGAAAAGCACCGTTATATGGCTACAGAGTCTGAAATAGCTAATCTGTACTCATTTGAACATTAAGTGATTTCTTCTGGAGCTTCCTTTAAACCACGTATGTTCAGTTGTTTGTCTTTTTGGAGTGTGTTCTTTGCTCCCGTCATCTTATGCAACATATCAGACCATCTTCCTTGGCACCATTCTTCATGGAGATAAAAAGGCACTGTTCATAATGCAAACAAAAATGCCAGGCTTTTCTAGGGTAGGAAATCATTTCTATTCAGATCATTGTTCAGTTTGTGCTTTGGTTGTGCCTGTTATAAGTGAGGAGCAGACATGGCTGATAGAAAGGCTAAAGACAAGGGGCAGAAGAGAGGGTGAGAACTAAAAAAATCCCACAAAGCACAGATGAGACTCCCACTGCTACTGTTGCATTTCTGTGACCCTTCAGGAATTCTACTCTCTCCCTGTGAGGAAAGATCAAAGTAAACACTGGGAAGCCTTACGTAAGAAGTACCTGAAGACAGCAAGGACAAGGTCGCCTTCATCAACAGCAAGAAGGGAAAGGGAACATCTGTGGAAGGCCCAGGTACCAGAAACCTTGTGAAACACGCAGTAAAATAGCATTTCTCTCCTCCAGAAGAGCTGAGCTTTGAAGGTCTCCAAGTCAGCATGGCATCATTGCTGCAAAATTGCAGGGCAGGTGACTCCTATCTGTCATGCTTGCCTGCTTATTACTGTAAGGGAGATGTAGTTAGAAAAAGCCAAAGGGCAAAGCCAGCAATCTGCCATGGTGAGCACATACACTGATCATCCCTCCCCCGAACTCAGACAAGCTCTGTTTCAGGTATCTGCACTTGCATTTGGACACATCTGTTCACAGTCCAATGACCTGAGCCATACCTAGACTACCTATAAGGCAGCTAGTTCTTTTATTTAGTCTTCACTGCATTGGAATGATCAGGAACATTATTCGTAATAGGAAGGCACATTTTCTGGAAGTTTAGTTTTTAACCGAAGCACTAGGATTTCCTTCCAAGCATGCTGACATTAAAAAAAGTTCTGCTTGTCTCAATGCACAAGGGATGAAGTCTTTAACTTCCCTGGACAAAAAGATTTGAGAAGGAGTGTTGTAAACATGCCTTTGCAGCACTACAGGCCTTCAGCGCTGATCAGTGGTATGGCCTCTGCCCACACTTCCATCTAAACTGCATGCTACTTTTTGCCCCTGCATGGTGGTAGAAACTGTATCTGTTGAGATATTATGGCTAGGTGCTGGATGAAATGGAAAGTGAAAAAGAGTTCTGCAAAACTGTGAGGGCTTTTGATTAGAAATTTCTTTAAAAAAACCAAAACCACCACCAACAAAAAACAAAATCCCAACTCCTGGGGCAGGCGGAGGTCCTTCTTCTGCTTCCCCCTCTACTGCCACAGCATCCTGGCCAGAATTCACCCCGGGGATCTGTACGCTGGCAAACAGCCCTGTGTCTTTGCAGCATGCTTGTCTGAGATTCTCCCTTCCTTTGCAGAAACCCCCTGTTTCTTGGGGCACCACGCAAATCCCATCTGCCAGCATGAGGAGGAAGGTGACCAGCCCAGATCTCATAGAGGGAATGATGGGGAACTGGAAAGAGGATGGCGAATCATCCTCAGAGAAGGAGGGTGACAACTCGCTGGAGATACCCCCAAAAAGGTAAGTATGGAGCAAGTCGTGCCAAGGCCTGGGGCAGCTGAGTAGCACTGACCCATCTGCAGGGTCAAGGATCCAAATCCCTGATCCGTGGCTCTCCTCTGAGCTGTCAAGCCATGGGGAGACCTGGGGTCAGGAGCCCCCAACTCCAGGTGCCTTTCTGCAGCCCAAAGCAAATGCCTAAACCTCCTGCTGTGGGCACCAGTGAGACTCTGTGTGCAGGGCCTGGGAAAGGTGAGAGGCAGGAAGGTTTCAGCCAGAGCGTGAGTGAGGGTTTCTTCCTGTTGTTCTAGGCCAATTTCCCCAGGGACAAGCCAGGCCCTGCTCGAGATAGTGCCGTGCATCCTGGGACAGGTTGACCGAAGTCGGAGGGGACACAGGCATGAAGAGAGGGATCGGGAAGATAAGCTGCAGTGGTAAATATATCCAGATATGGGTGGTGTTTCCCCTCAGGCAACGCCCTTGCTTCCACCCCCAGCAGCAGCAGGGGAAAGAAGGGCTGTTCCCAACACACACTTCCCCAGTAGAGCCACCTTCTGCTGCAGAGCGGGGTGCCCAGCCTGGGAGCAAAGGATGGCAATCTTCCCTGTGCTCCCACTAACTCCTCTTGCTGTGTGTCTGCAGTGAGCTGGCTGTTTTGAAGTGGAGAATGTGCAGGAAAAAGAAGAGCCAAGGCAATGACACTCCTGTGGCTGGACCCCAACCTGCACAAACTATTTGTGACAGTCCTGAGAGAGCAGGACAGGTCCATGATAGACAGTGATGTAATTCTTGTCTCATAATTCATTGTAGAAAAGCACCGTTATATGGCTACAGAGTCTGAAATAGCTAATCTGTACTCATTTGAACATTAAGTGATTTCTTCTGGAGCTTCCTTTAAACCACGTATGTTCAGTTGTTTGTCTTTTTGGAGTGTGTTCTTTGCTCCCGTCATCTTATGCAACATATCAGACCATCTTCCTTGGCACCATTCTTCATGGAGATAAAAAGGCACTGTTCATAATGCAAATAAAAATGCCAGGCTTTTCTAGGGTAGGAAATAATTTCTATTCAGATCATTGTTCAGTTTGTGCTTTGGTTGTGCCTGTTATAACTGAGGAGCAGACATGGCTGATAGAAAGGCTAAAGACAAGGGGCAGAAGAGAGGGTGAGAACTAAAAAAATCCCACAAAGCACAGATGAGACTCCCACTGCTACTGTTGCATTTCTGTGACCCTTCAGGAATTCTACTCTCTCCCTGTGAGGAAAGATCAAAGTAAACACTGGGAAGCCTTACGTAAGAAGTACCTGAAGACAGCAAGGACAAGGTCGCCTTCATCAACAGCAAGAAGGGAAAGGGAACATGTGTGGAAGGCCCAGGTACCAGAAACCTTGTGAAACACGCAGTAAAATAGCATTTCTCTCCTCCAGAAGAGCTGAGCTTTGAAGGTCTCCAAGTCAGCATGGCATCATTGCTGCAAAATTGCAGGGCAGGTGACTCCTATCTGTCATGCTTGCCTGCTTATTACTGTAAGGGAGATGTAGTTAGAAAAAGCCAAAGGGCAAAGCCAGCAATCTGCCATGGTGAGCACATACACTGATCATCCCTCCCCCGAACTCAGACAAGCTCTGTTTCAGGTATCTGCACTTGCATTTGGACACATCTGTTCACAGTCCAATGACCTGAGCCATACCTAGACTACCTATAAGGCAGCTAGTTCTTTTATTTAGTCTTCACTGCATTGGAATGATCAGGAACATTATTCGTAATAGGAAGGCACATTTTCTGGAAGTTTAGTTTTTAACCGAAGCACTAGGATTTCCTTCCAAGCATGCTGACATTAAAAAAAGTTCTGCTTGTCTCAATGCACAAGGGATGAAGTCTTTAACTTCCCTGGACAAAAAGATTTGAGAAGGAGTGTTGTAAACATGCCTTTGCAGCACTACAGGCCTTCAGCGCTGATCAGTGGTATGGCCTCTGCCCACACTTCCATCTAAACTGCATGCTACTTTTTGCCCCTGCATAGTGGTAGAAACTGTATCTGTTGAGATGTTCTGGCTAGGTGCTGGATGAAATGGAAAGTGAAAAAGAGTTCTGCAACTGTGAGGGCTTTTGATTAGAAATTCCTTTAAAAAACACAAAACCACCACCAACAAAAAACAAAATCCCAACTCCTGGGGCAGGCGGAGGTCCTTCTTCTGGTTCCCCCTCTACTGCCACAGCATCCTGGCCAGAATTCACCCCTGGGATCTGTACGCTGGCAAACAGCCCTGTGTCTTTGCAGCATGCTTGTCTGAGATTCTCCCTTCCTTTGCAGAAACCCCCTGTTTCTTGGGGCACCACGCAAATCCCTTCTGCCAGCATGAGGAGGAAGGTGACCAGCCCAGATCTCATAGAGGGAATGATGGGGAACTGGAAAGAGGATGGCGAATCATCCTCAGAGAAGGAGGGTGACAACTCACTGGAGATACCCCCAAAAAGGTAAGTATGGAGCAAGTCGTGCCAAGGCCTGGGGCAGCTGAGTAGCACTGACCCATCTGCAGGGTCAAGGATCCAAATCCCTGATCCGTGGCTCTCCTCTGAGCTGTCAAGCCATGGGGAGACCTGGGGTCAGGAGCCCCCAACTCCAGGTGCCTTTCTGCAGCCCAAAGCAAATGCCTAAACCTCCTGCTGTGGGCACCAGTGAGACTCTGTGTGCAGGGCCTGGGGAAGGTGAGAGGCAGGAAGGTTTCAGCCAGAGCGTGAGTGAGGGTTTCTTCCTGTTGTTCTAGGCCAATTTCCCCAGGGACAAGCCAGGCCCTGCTCGAGATAGTGCCGTGCATCCTGGGACAGGTTGACCGAAGTCGGAGGGGACACAGGCATGAAGAGAGGGATCGGGAAGATAAGCTGCAGTGGTAAATATATCCAGATATGGGTGGTGTTTCCCCTCAGGCAACGCCCTTGCTTCCACCCCCAGCAGCAGCAGGGGAAAGAAGGGCTGTTCCCAACACACACTTCCCCAGTAGAGCCACCTTCTGCTGCAGAGCGGGGTGCCCAGCCTGGGAGCAAAGGATGGCAATCTTCCCTGTGCTCCCACTAACTCCTCTTGCTGTGTGTCTGCAGTGAGCTGGCTGTTTTGAAGTGGAGAATGTGCAGGAAAAAGAAGAGCCAAGGCAATGACACTCCTGTGGCTGGACCCCAACCTGCACAAACTATTTGTGACAGTCCTGAGAGAGCAGGACAGGTCCATGATAGACAGTGATGTAATTCTTGTCTCATAATTCATTGTAGAAAAGCACCGTTATATGGCTACAGAGTCTGAAATAGCTAATCTGTACTCATTTGAACATTAAGTGATTTCTTCTGGAGCTTCCTTTAAACCACGTATGTTCAGTTGTTTGTCTTTTTGGAGTGTGTTCTTTGCTCCCGTCATCTTATGCAACATATCAGACCATCTTCCTTGGCACCATTCTTCATGGAGATAAAAAGGCACTGTTCATAATGCAAATAAAAATGCCAGGCTTTTCTAGGGTAGGAAATCATTTCTATTCAGATCATTGTTCAGTTTGTGCTTTGGTTGTGCCTGTTATAACTGAGGAGCAGACATGGCTGATAGAAAGGCTAAAGACAAGGGGCAGAAGAGAGGGTGAGAACTAAAAAAATCCCACAAAGCACAGATGAGACTCCCACTGCTACTGTTGCATTTCTGTGACCCTTCAGGAATTCTACTCTCTCCCTGTGAGGAAAGATCAAAGTAAACACTGGGAAGCCTTACGTAAGAAGTACCTGAAGACAGCAAGGACAAGGTCGCCTTCATCAACAGCAAGAAGGGAAAGGGAACATCTGTGGAAGGCCCAGGTACCAGAAACCTTGTGAAACACGCAGTAAAATAGCATTTCTCTCCTCCAGAAGAGCTGAGCTTTGAAGGTCTCCAAGTCAGCATGGCATCATTGCTGCAAAATTGCAGGGCAGGTGACTCCTATCTGTCATGCTTGCCTGCTTATTACTGTAAGGGAGATGTAGTTAGAAAAAGCCAAAGGGCAAAGCCAGCAATCTGCCATGGTGAGCACATACACTGATCATCCCTCCCCCGAACTCAGACAAGCTCTGTTTCAGCTATCTGCACTTGCATTTGGACACATCTGTTCACAGTCCAATGACCTGAGCCATACCTAGACTACCTATAAGGCAGCTAGTTCTTTTATTTAGTCTTCACTGCATTGGAATGATCAGGAACATTATTCGTAATAGGAAGGCACATTTTCTGGAAGTTTAGTTTTTAACCGAAGCACTAGGATTTCCTTCCAAGCATGCTGACATTAAAAAAAGTTCTGCTTGTCTCAATGCACAAGGGATGAAGTCTTTAACTTCCCTGGACAAAAAGATTTGAGAAGGAGTGTTGTAAACATGCCTTTGCAGCACTACAGGCCTTCAGCGCTGATCAGTGGTATGGCCTCTGCCCACACTTCCATCTAAACTGCATGCTACTTTTTGCCCCTGCATAGTGGTAGAAACTG
The DNA here is from genome assembly GCF_036370855.1 of Dromaius novaehollandiae. Classification (NCBI taxonomy): domain Eukaryota; kingdom Metazoa; phylum Chordata; class Aves; order Casuariiformes; family Dromaiidae; genus Dromaius; species Dromaius novaehollandiae. Next base: position 306,263 of record NW_026991310.1, read on the forward strand.
TATCTGTTGAGATATTATGGCTAGGTGCTGGATGAAATGGAAAGTGAAAAAGAGTTCTGCAACTGTGAGGGCTTTTGATTAGAAATTCCTTTAAAAAACACAAAACCACCACCAACAAAAAACAAAATCCCAACTCCTGGGGCAGGCGGAGGTCCTTCTTCTGGTTCCCCCTCTACTGCCACAGCATCCTGGCCAGAATTCACCCCTGGGATCTGTACGCTGGCAAACAGCCCTGTGTCTTTGCAGCATGCTTGTCTGAGATTCTCCCTTCCTTTGCAGAAACCCACTGTTTCTTGGGGCACCACGCAAATCCCTTCTGCCAGCATGAGGAGGAAGGTGACCAGCCCAGATCTCATAGAGGGAATGATGGGGAACTGGAAAGAGGATGGCGAATCATCCTCAGAGAAGGAGGGTGACAACTCGCTGGAGATACCCCCAAAAAGGTAAGTATGGAGCAAGTCGTGCCAAGGCCTGGGGCAGCTGAGTAGCACTGACCCATCTGCAGGGTCAAGGATCCAAATCCCTGATCCGTGGCTCTCCTCTGAGCTGTCAAGCCATGGGGAGACCTGGGGTCAGGAGCCCCCAACTCCAGGTGCCTTTCTGCAGCCCAAAGCAAATGCCTAAACCTCCTGCTGTGGGCACCAGTGAGACTCTGTGTGCAGGGCCTGGGGAAGGTGAGAGGCAGGAAGGTTTCAGCCAGAGCGTGAGTGAGGGTTTCTTCCTGTTGTTCTAGGCCAATTTCCCCAGGGACAAGCCAGGCCCTGCTCGAGATAGTGCCGTGCATCCTGGGACAGGTTGACCGAAGTCGGAGGGGACACAGGCATGAAGAGAGGCATCGGGAAGATAAGCTGCAGTGGTAAATATATCCAGATATGGGTGGTGTTTCCCCTCAGGCAACGCCCTTGCTTCCACCCTCAGCAGCAGCAGGGGAAAGAAGGGCTGTTCCCAACACACACTTCCCCAGTAGAGCCACCTTCTGCTGCAGAGCGGGGTGCCCAGCCTGGGAGCAAAGGATGGCAATCTTCCCTGTGCTCCCACTAACTCCTCTTGCTGTGTGTCTGCAGTGAGCTGGCTGTTTTGAAGTGGAGAATGTGCAGGAAAAAGAAGAGCCAAGGCAATGACACTCCTGTGGCTGGACCCCAACCTGCACAAACTATTTGTGACAGTCATGAGAGAGCAGGACAGGTACCTGATAGACAGTGATGTAATTCTTGTCTCATAATTCATTGTAGAAAAGCACCGTTATATGGCTACAGAGTCTGAAATAGCTAATCTGTACTCATTTGAACATTAAGTGATTTCTTCTGGAGCTTCCTTTAAACCACGTATCTTCAGTTTGTCTTTTTGGAGTGTGTTCTTTGCTCCCGTCATCTTATGCAACATATCAGACCATCTTCCTTGGCACCATTCTTCATGGAGATAAAAAGGCACTGTTCATAATGCAAATAAAAATGCCAGGCTTTTCTAGGGTAGGAAATAATTTCTATTCAGATCATTGTTCAGTTTGTGCTTTGGTTGTGCCTGTTATAACTGAGGAGCAGACATGGCTGATAGAAAGGCTAAAGACAAGGGGCAGAAGAGAGGGTGAGAACTAAAAAAATCCCACAAAGCACAGATGAGACTCCCACTGCTACTGTTGCATTTCTGTGACCCTTCAGGAATTCTACTCTCTCCCTGTGAGGAAAGATCAAAGTAAACACTGGGAAGCCTTACGTAAGAAGTACCTGAAGACAGCAAGGACAAGGTCGCCTTCATCAACAGCAAGAAGGGAAAGGGAACATCTGTGGAAGGCCCAGGTACCAGAAACCTTGTGAAACACGCAGTAAAATAGCATTTCTCTCCTCCAGAAGAGCTGAGCTTTGAAGGTCTCCAAGTCAGCATGGCATCATTGCTGCAAAATTGCAGGGCAGGTGACTCCTATCCGTCATGCTTGCCTGCTTATACTGTAAGGGAGATGTAGTTAGAAAAAGCCAAAGGGCAAAGCCAGCAATCTGCCATGGTGAGCACATACACTGATCATCCCTCCCCCGAACTCAGACAAGCTCTGTTTCAGGTATCTGCACTTGCATTTGGACACATCTGTTCACAGTCCAATGACCTGAGCCATACCTAGACTACCTATAAGGCAGCTAGTTCTTTTATTTAGTCTTCACTGCATTGGAATGATCAGGAACATTATTCGTAATAGGAAGGCACATTTTCTGGAAGTTTAGTTTTTAACCGAAGCACTAGGATTTCCTTCCAAGCATGCTGACATTAAAAATAGTTCTGCTTGTCTCAATGCACAAGGGATGAAGTCTTTAACTTCCCTGGACAAAAAGATTTGAGAAGGAGTGTTGTAAACATGCCTTTGCAGCACTACAGGCCTTCAGCGCTGATCAGTGGTATGGCCTCTGCCCACACTTCCATCTAAACTGCATGCTACTTTTTGCCCCTGCATAGTGGTAGAAACTGTATCTGTTGAGATATTATGGCTAGGTGCTGGATGAAATGGAAAGTGAAACAGAGTTCTGCAAAACTGTGAGGGCTTTTGATTAGAAATTCCTTTAAAAAACACAAACCCACCACCAACAAAAAACAAAATCCCAACTCCTGGGGCAGGCGGAGGTCCTTCTTCTGGTTCCCCCTCTACTGCCACAGCATCCTGGCCAGAATTCACCCCTGGGATCTGTACGCTGGCAAACAGCCCTGTGTCTTTGCAGCATGCTTGTCTGAGATTCTCCCTTCCTTTGCAGAAACCCACTGTTTCTTGGGGCACCACGCAAATCCCTTCTGCCAGCATGAGGAGGAAGGTGACCAGCCCAGATCTCATAGAGGGAATGATGGGGAACTGGAAAGAGGATGGCGAATCATCCTCAGAGAAGGAGGGTGACAACTCGCTGGAGATACCCCCAAAAAGGTAAGTATGGAGCAAGTCGTGCCAAGGCCTGGGGCAGCTGAGTAGCACTGACCCATCTGCAGGGTCAAGGATCCAAATCCCTGATCCGTGGCTCTCCTCTGAGCTGTCAAGCCATGGGGAGACCTGGGGTCAGGAGCCCCCAACTCCAGGTGCCTTTCTGCAGCCCAAAGCAAATGCCTAAACCTCCTGCTGTGGGCACCAGTGAGACTCTGTGTGCAGGGCCTGGGGAAGGTGAGAGGCAGGAAGGTTTCAGCCAGAGCGTGAGTGAGGGTTTCTTCCTGTTGTTCTAGGCCAATTTCCCCAGGGACAAGCCAGGCCCTGCTCGAGATAGTGCCGTGCATCCTGGGACAGGTTGACCGAAGTCGGAGGGGACACAGGCATGAAGAGAGGCATCGGGAAGATAAGCTGCAGTGGTAAATATATCCAGATATGGGTGGTGTTTCCCCTCAGGCAACGCCCTTGCTTCCACCCCCAGCAGCAGCAGGGGAAAGAAGGGCTGTTCCCAACACACACTTCCCCAGTAGAGCCACCTTCTGCTGCAGAGCGGGGTGCCCAGCCTGGGAGCAAAGGATGGCAATCTTCCCTGTGCTCCCACTAACTCCTCTTGCTGTGTGTCTGCAGTGAGCTGGCTGTTTTGAAGTGGAGAATGTGCAGGAAAAAGAAGAGCCAAGGCAATGACACTCCTGTGGCTGGACCCCAACCTGCACAAACTATTTGTGACAGTCATGAGAGAGCAGGACAGGTCCATGATAGACAGTGATGTAATTCTTGTCTCATAATTCATTGTAGAAAAGCACCGTTATATGGCTACAGAGTCTGAAATAGCTAATCTGTACTCATTTGAACATTAAGTGATTTCTTCTGGAGCTTCCTTTAAACCACGTATGTTCAGTTGTTTGTCTTTTTGGAGTGTGTTCTTTGCTCCCGTCATCTTATGCAACATATCAGACCATCTTCCTTGGCACCATTCTTCATGGAGATAAAAAGGCACTGTTCATAATGCAAACAAAAATGCCAGGCTTTTCTAGGGTAGGAAATAATTTCTATTCAGATCATTGTTCAGTTTGTGCTTTGGTTGTGCCTGTTATAAGTGAGGAGCAGACATGGCTGATAGAAAGGCTAAAGACAAGGGGCAGAAGAGAGGGTGAGAACTAAAAAAATCCCACAAAGCACAGATGAGACTCCCACTGCTACTGTTGCATTTCTGTGACCCTTCAGGAATTCTACTCTCTCCCTGTGAGGAAAGATCAAAGTAAACACTGGGAAGCCTTACGTAAGAAGTACCTGAAGACAGCAAGGACAAGGTCGCCTTCATCAACAGCAAGAAGGGAAAGGGAACATCTGTGGAAGGCCCAGGTACCAGAAACCTTGTGAAACACGCAGTAAAATAGCATTTCTCTCCTCCAGAAGAGCTGAGCTTTGAAGGTCTCCAAGTCAGCATGGCATCATTGCTGCAAAATTGCAGGGCAGGTGACTCCTATCTGTCATGCTTGCCTGCTTATTACTGTAAGGGAGATGTAGTTAGAAAAAGCCAAAGGGCAAAGCCAGCAATCTGCCATGGTGAGCACATACACTGATCATCCCTCCCCCGAACTCAGACAAGCTCTGTTTCAGGTATCTGCACTTGCATTTGGACACATCTGTTCACAGTCCAATGACCTGAGCCATACCTAGACTACCTATAAGGCAGCTAGTTCTTTTATTTAGTCTTCACTGCATTGGAATGATCAGGAACATTATTCGTAATAGGAAGGCACATTTTCTGGAAGCTTAGTTTTTAACCGAAGCACTAGGATTTCCTTCCAAGCATGCTGACATTAAAAAAAGTTCTGCTTGTCTCAATGCACAAGGGATGAAGTCTTTAACTTCACTGGACAAAAAGATTTGAGAAGGAGTGTTGTAAACATGCCTTTGCAGCACTACAGGCCTTCAGTGCTGATCAGTGGTATGGCCTCTGCCCACACTTCCATCTAAACTGCATGCTACTTTTTGCCCCTGCACAGTGGTAGAAACTGTATCTGTTGAGATGTTCTGGCTAGGTGCTGGATGAAATGGAAAGTGAAAAAGAGTTCTGAAAAACTGTGAGGGCTTTTGATTAGAAATTCCTTTAAAAAACACAAACCCACCACCACCAAAAAACAAAATCCCAACTCCTGGGGCAGGCGGAGGTCCTTCTTCTGGTTCCCCCTCTACTGCCACAGCATCCTGGCCAGAATTCACCCCTGGGATCTGTACGCTGGCAAACAGCCCTGTGTCTTTGCAGCATGCTTGTCTGAGATTCTCCCTTCCTTTGCAGAAACCCACTGTTTCTTGGGGCACCACGCAAATCCCTTCTGCCAGCATGAGGAGGAAGGTGACCAGCCCAGATCTCATAGAGGGAATGATGGGGAACTGGAAAGAGGATGGCGAATCATCCTCAGAGAAGGAGGGTGACAACTCGCTGGAGATACCCCCAAAAAGGTAAGTATGGAGCAAGTCGTGCCAAGGCCTGGGGCAGCTGAGTAGCACTGACCCATCTGCAGGGTCAAGGATCCAAATCCCTGATCCGTGGCTCTCCTCTGAGCTGTCAAGCCATGGGGAGACCTGGGGTCAGGAGCCCCCAACTCCAGGTGCCTTTCTGCAGCCCAAAGCAAATGCCTAAACCTCCTGCTGTGGGCACCAGTGAGACTCTGTGTGCAGGGCCTGGGGAAGGTGAGAGGCAGGAAGGTTTCAGCCAGAGCGTGAGTGAGGGTTTCTTCCTGTTGTTCTAGGCCAATTTCCCCAGGGACAAGCCAGGCCCTGCTCGAGATAGTGCCGTGCATCCTGGGACAGGTTGACCGAAGTCGGAGGGGACACAGGCATGAAGAGAGGGATCGGGAAGATAAGCTGCAGTGGTAAATATATCCAGATATGGGTGGTGTTTCCCCTCAGGCAACGCCCTTGCTTCCACCCCCAGCAGCAGCAGGGGAAAGAAGGGCTGTTCCCAACACACACTTCCCCAGTAGAGCCACCTTCTGCTGCAGAGCGGGGTGCCCAGCCTGGGAGCAAAGGATGGCAATCTTCCCTGTGCTCCCACTAACTCCTCTTGCTGTGTGTCTGCAGTGAGCTGGCTGTTTTGAAGTGGAGAATGTGCAGGAAAAAGAAGAGCCAAGGCAATGACACTCCTGTGGCTGGACCCCAACCTGCACAAACTATTTGTGACAGTCATGAGAGAGCAGGACAGGTCCATGATAGACAGTGATGTAATTCTTGTCTCATAATTCATTGTAGAAAAGCACCGTTATATGGCTACAGAGTCTGAAATAGCTAATCTGTACTCATTTGAACATTAAGTGATTTCTTCTGGAGCTTCCTTTAAACCACGTATCTTCAGTTGTTTGTCTTTTTGGAGTGTGTTCTTTGCTCCCGTCATCTTATGCAACATATCAGACCATCTTCCTTGGCACCATTCTTCATGGAGATAAAAAGGCACTGTTCATAATGCAAATAAAAATGCCAGGCTTTTCTAGGGTAGGAAATAATTTCTATTCAGATCATTGTTCAGTTTGTGCTTTGGTTGTGCCTGTTATAAGTGAGGAGCAGACATGGCTGATAGAAAGGCTAAAGACAAGGGGCAGAAGAGAGGGTGAGAACTAAAAAAATCCCACAAAGCACAGATGAGACTCCCACTGCTACTGTTGCATTTCTGTGACCCTTCAGGAATTCTACTCTCTCCCTGTGAGGAAAGATCAAAGTAAACACTGGGAAGCCTTACGTAAGAAGTACCTGAAGACAGCAAGGACAAGGTCGCCTTCATCAACAGCAAGAAGGGAAAGGGAACATCTGTGGAAGGCCCAGGTACCAGAAACCTTGTGAAACACGCAGTAAAATAGCATTTCTCTCCTCCAGAAGAGCTGAGCTTTGAAGGTCTCCAAGTCAGCATGGCATCATTGCTGCAAAATTGCAGGGCAGGTGACTCCTATCCGTCATGCTTGCCTGCTTATACTGTAAGGGAGATGTAGTTAGAAAAAGCCAAAGGGCAAAGCCAGCAATCTGCCATGGTGAGCACATACACTGATCATCCCTCCCCCGAACTCAGACAAGCTCTGTTTCAGGTATCTGCACTTGCATTTGGACACATCTGTTCACAGTCCAATGACCTGAGCCATACCTAGACTACCTATAAGGCAGCTAGTTCTTTTATTTAGTCTTCACTGCATTGGAATGATCAGGAACATTATTCGTAATAGGAAGGCACATTTTCTGGAAGTTTAGTTTTTAACCGAAGCACTAGGATTTCCTTCCAAGCATGCTGACATTAAAAATAGTTCTGCTTGTCTCAATGCACAAGGGATGAAGTCTTTAACTTCCCTGGACAAAAAGATTTGAGAAGGAGTGTTGTAAACATGCCTTTGCAGCACTACAGGCCTTCAGCGCTGATCAGTGGTATGGCCTCTGCCCACACTTCCATCTAAACTGCATGCTACTTTTTGCCCCTGCATAGTGGTAGAAACTGTATCTGTTGAGATATTATGGCTAGGTGCTGGATGAAATGGAAAGTGAAAAAGAGTTCTGAAAAACTGTGAGGGCTTTTGATTAGAAATTCCTTTAAAAAACACAAACCCACCACCAACAAAAAACAAAATCCCAACTCCTGGGGCAGGCGGAGGTCCTTCTTCTGGTTCCCCCTCTACTGCCACAGCATCCTGGCCAGAATTCACCCCTGGGATCTGTACGCTGGCAAACAGCCCTGTGTCTTTGCAGCATGCTTGTCTGAGATTCTCCCTTCCTTTGCAGAAACCCACTGTTTCTTGGGGCACCACGCAAATCCCTTCTGCCAGCATGAGGAGGAAGGTGACCAGCCCAGATCTCATAGAGGGAATGATGGGGAACTGGAAAGAGGATGGCGAATCATCCTCAGAGAAGGAGGGTGACAACTCGCTGGAGATACCCCCAAAAAGGTAAGTATGGAGCAAGTCGTGCCAAGGCCTGGGGCAGCTGAGTAGCACTGACCCATCTGCAGGGTCAAGGATCCAAATCCCTGATCCGTGGCTCTCCTCTGAGCTGTCAAGCCATGGGGAGACCTGGGGTCAGGAGCCCCCAACTCCAGGTGCCTTTCTGCAGCCCAAAGCAAATGCCTAAACCTCCTGCTGTGGGCACCAGTGAGACTCTGTGTGCAGGGCCTGGGGAAGGTGAGAGGCAGGAAGGTTTCAGCCAGAGCGTGAGTGAGGGTTTCTTCCTGTTGTTCTAGGCCAATTTCCCCAGGGACAAGCCAGGCCCTGCTCGAGATAGTGCCGTGCATCCTGGGACAGGTTGACCGAAGTCGGAGGGGACACAGGCATGAAGAGAGGCATCGGGAAGATAAGCTGCAGTGGTAAATATATCCAGATATGGGTGGTGTTTCCCCTCAGGCAACGCCCTTGCTTCCACCCTCAGCAGCAGCAGGGGAAAGAAGGGCTGTTCCCAACACACACTTCCCCAGTAGAGCCACCTTCTGCTGCAGAGCGGGGTGCCCAGCCTGGGAGCAAAGGATGGCAATCTTCCCTGTGCTCCCACTAACTCCTCTTGCTGTGTGTCTGCAGTGAGCTGGCTGTTTTGAAGTGGAGAATGTGCAGGAAAAAGAAGAGCCAAGGCAATGACACTCCTGTGGCTGGACCCCAACCTGCACAAACTATTTGTGACAGTCATGAGAGAGCAGGACAGGTACCTGATAGACAGTGATGTAATTCTTGTCTCATAATTCATTGTAGAAAAGCACCGTTATATGGCTACAGAGTCTGAAATAGCTAATCTGTACTCATTTGAACATTAAGTGATTTCTTCTGGAGCTTCCTTTAAACCACGTATCTTCAGTTTGTCTTTTTGGAGTGTGTTCTTTGCTCCCGTCATCTTATGCAACATATCAGACCATCTTCCTTGGCACCATTCTTCATGGAGATAAAAAGGCACTGTTCATAATGCAAATAAAAATGCCAGGCTTTTCTAGGGTAGGAAATAATTTCTATTCAGATCATTGTTCAGTTTGTGCTTTGGTTGTGCCTGTTATAAGTGAGGAGCAGACATGGCTGATAGAAAGGCTAAAGACAAGGGGCAGAAGAGAGGGTGAGAACTAAAAAAATCCCACAAAGCACAGATGAGACTCCCACTGCTACTGTTGCATTTCTGTGACCCTTCAGGAATTCTACTCTCTCCCTGTGAGGAAAGATCAAAGTAAACACTGGGAAGCCTTACGTAAGAAGTACCTGAAGACAGCAAGGACAAGGTCGCCTTCATCAACAGCAAGAAGGGAAAGGGAACATCTGTGGAAGGCCCAGGTACCAGAAACCTTGTGAAACACGCAGTAAAATAGCATTTCTCTCCTCCAGAAGAGCTGAGCTTTGAAGGTCTCCAAGTCAGCATGGCATCATTGCTGCAAAATTGCAGGGCAGGTGACTCCTATCCGTCATGCTTGCCTGCTTATACTGTAAGGGAGATGTAGTTAGAAAAAGCCAAAGGGCAAAGCCAGCAATCTGCCATGGTGAGCACATACACTGATCATCCCTCCCCCGAACTCAGACAAGCTCTGTTTCAGGTATCTGCACTTGCATTTGGACACATCTGTTCACAGTCCAATGACCTGAGCCATACCTAGACTACCTATAAGGCAGCTAGTTCTTTTATTTAGTCTTCACTGCATTGGAATGATCAGGAACATTATTCGTAATAGGAAGGCACATTTTCTGGAAGTTTAGTTTTTAACCGAAGCACTAGGATTTCCTTCCAAGCATGCTGACATTAAAAAAAGTTCTGCTTGTCTCAATGCACAAGGGATGAAGTCTTTAACTTCCCTGGACAAAAAGATTTGAGAAGGAGTGTTGTAAACATGCCTTTGCAGCACTACAGGCCTTCAGCGCTGATCAGTGGTATGGCCTCTGCCCACACTTCCATCTAAACTGCATGCTACTTTTTGCCCCTGCATAGTGGTAGAAACTGTATCTGTTGAGATATTATGGCTAGGTGCTGGATGAAATGGAAAGTGAAAAAGAGTTCTGAAAAACTGTGAGGGCTTTTGATTAGAAATTCCTTTAAAAAACACAAACCCACCACCAACAAAAAACAAAATCCCAACTCCTGGGGCAGGCGGAGGTCCTTCTTCTGGTTCCCCCTCTACTGCCACAGCATCCTGGCCAGAATTCACCCCTGGGATCTGTACGCTGGCAAACAGCCCTGTGTCTTTGCAGCATGCTTGTCTGAGATTCTCCCTTCCTTTGCAGAAACCCACTGTTTCTTGGGGCACCACGCAAATCCCTTCTGCCAGCATGAGGAGGAAGGTGACCAGCCCAGATCTCATAGAGGGAATGATGGGGAACTGGAAAGAGGATGGCGAATCATCCTCAGAGAAGGAGGGTGACAACTCGCTGGAGATACCCCCAAAAAGGTAAGTATGGAGCAAGTCGTGCCAAGGCCTGGGGCAGCTGAGTAGCACTGACCCATCTGCAGGGTCAAGGATCCAAATCCCTGATCCGTGGCTCTCCTCTGAGCTGTCAAGCCATGGGGAGACCTGGGGTCAGGAGCCCCCAACTCCAGGTGCCTTTCTGCAGCCCAAAGCAAATGCCTAAACCTCCTGCTGTGGGCACCAGTGAGACTCTGTGTGCAGGGCCTGGGGAAGGTGAGAGGCAGGAAGGTTTCAGCCAGAGCGTGAGTGAGGGTTTCTTCCTGTTGTTCTAGGCCAATTTCCCCAGGGACAAGCCAGGCCCTGCTCGAGATAGTGCCGTGCATCCTGGGACAGGTTGACCGAAGTCGGAGGGGACACAGGCATGAAGAGAGGCATCGGGAAGATAAGCTGCAGTGGTAAATATATCCAGATATGGGTGGTGTTTCCCCTCAGGCAACGCCCTTGCTTCCACCCCCAGCAGCAGCAGGGGAAAGAAGGGCTGTTCCCAACACACACTTCCCCAGTAGAGCCACCTTCTGCTGCAGAGCGGGGTGCCCAGCCTGGGAGCAAAGGATGGCAATCTTCCCTGTGCTCCCACTAACTCCTCTTGCTGTGTGTCTGCAGTGAGCTGGCTGTTTTGAAGTGGAGAATGTGCAGGAAAAAGAAGAGCCAAGGCAATGACACTCCTGTGGCTGGACCCCAACCTGCACAAACTATTTGTGACAGTCATGAGAGAGCAGGACAGGTACCTGATAGACAGTGATGTAATTCTTGTCTCATAATTCATTGTAGAAAAGCACCGTTATATGGCTACAGAGTCTGAAATAGCTAATCTGTACTCATTTGAACATTAAGTGATTTCTTCTGGAGCTTCCTTTAAACCACGTATCTTCAGTTTGTCTTTTTGGAGTGTGTTCTTTGCTCCCGTCATCTTATGCAACATATCAGACCATCTTCCTTGGCACCATTCTTCATGGAGATAAAAAGGCACTGTTCATAATGCAAATAAAAATGCCAGGCTTTTCTAGGGTAGGAAATAATTTCTATTCAGATCATTGTTCAGTTTGTGCTTTGGTTGTGCCTGTTATAAGTGAGGAGCAGACATGGCTGATAGAAAGGCTAAAGACAAGGGGCAGAAGAGAGGGTGAGAACTAAAAAAATCCCACAAAGCACAGATGAGACTCCCACTGCTACTGTTGCATTTCTGTGACCCTTCAGGAATTCTACTCTCTCCCTGTGAGGAAAGATCAAAGTAAACACTGGGAAGCCTTACGTAAGAAGTACCTGAAGACAGCAAGGACAAGGTCGCCTTCATCAACAGCAAGAAGGGAAAGGGAACATCTGTGGAAGGCCCAGGTACCAGAAACCTTGTGAAACACGCAGTAAAATAGCATTTCTCTCCTCCAGAAGAGCTGAGCTTTGAAGGTCTCCAAGTCAGCATGGCATCATTGCTGCAAAATTGCAGGGCAGGTGACTCCTATCTGTCATGCTTGCCTGCTTATTACTGTAAGGGAGATGTAGTTAGAAAAAGCCAAAGGGCAAAGCCAGCAATCTGCCATGGTGAGCACATACACTGATCATCCCTCCCCCGAACTCAGACAAGCTCTGTTTCAGGTATCTGCACTTGCATTTGGACACATCTGTTCACAGTCCAATGACCTGAGCCATACCTAGACTACCTATAAGGCAGCTAGTTCTTTTATTTAGTCTTCACTGCATTGGAATGATCAGGAACATTATTCGTAATAGGAAGGCACATTTTCTGGAAGTTTAGTTTTTAACCGAAGCACTAGGATTTCCTTCCAAGCATGCTGACATTAAAAAAAGTTCTGCTTGTCTCAATGCACAAGGGATGAAGTCTTTAACTTCCCTGGACAAAAAGATTTGAGAAGGAGTGTTGTAAACATGCCTTTGCAGCACTACAGGCCTTCAGTGCTGATCAGTGGTATGGCCTCTGCCCACACTTCCATCTAAACTGCATGCTACTTTTTGCCCCTGCATAGTGGTAGAAACTGTATCTGTTGAGATGTTCTGGCTAGGTGCTGGATGAAATGGAAAGTGAAACAGAGTTCTGAAAAACTGTGAGGGCTTTTGATTAGAAATTCCTTTAAAAAACACAAACCCACCACCAACAAAAAACAAAATCCCAACTCCTGGGGCAGGCGGAGGTCCTTCTTCTGGTTCCCCCTCTACTGCCACAGCATCCTGGCCAGAATTCACCCCTGGGATCTGTACGCTGGCAAACAGCCCTGTGTCTTTGCAGCATGCTTGTCTGAGATTCTCCCTTCCTTTGCAGAAACCCACTGTTTCTTGGGGCACCACGCAAATCCCTTCTGCCAGCATGAGGAGGAAGGTGACCAGCCCAGATCTCATAGAGGGAATGATGGGGAACTGGAAAGAGGATGGCGAATCATCCTCAGAGAAGGAGGGTGACAACTCGCTGGAGATACCCCCAAAAAGGTAAGTATGGAGCAAGTCGTGCCAAGGCCTGGGGCAGCTGAGTAGCACTGACCCATCTGCAGGGTCAAGGATCCAAATCCCTGATCCGTGGCTCTCCTCTGAGCTGTCAAGCCATGGGGAGACCTGGGGTCAGGAGCCCCCAACTCCAGGTGCCTTTCTGCAGCCCAAAGCAAATGCCTAAACCTCCTGCTGTGGGCACCAGTGAGACTCTGTGTGCAGGGCCTGGGGAAGGTGAGAGGCAGGAAGGTTTCAGCCAGAGCGTGAGTGAGGGTTTCTTCCTGTTGTTCTAGGCCAATTTCCCCAGGGACAAGCCAGGCCCTGCTCGAGATAGTGCCGTGCATCCTGGGACAGGTTGACCGAAGTCGGAGGGGACACAGGCATGAAGAGAGGGATCGGGAAGATAAGCTGCAGTGGTAAATATATCCAGATATGGGTGGTGTTTCCCCTCAGGCAACGCCCTTGCTTCCACCCCCAGCAGCAGCAGGGGAAAGAAGGGCTGTTCCCAACACACACTTCCCCAGTAGAGCCACCTTCTGCTGCAGAGCGGGGTGCCCAGCCTGGGAGCAAAGGATGGCAATCTTCCCTGTGCTCCCACTAACTCCTCTTGCTGTGTGTCTGCAGTGAGCTGGCTGTTTTGAAGTGGAGAATGTGCAGGAAAAAGAAGAGCCAAGGCAATGACACTCCTGTGGCTGGACCCCAACCTGCACAAACTATTTGTGACAGTCATGAGAGAGCAGGACAGGTACCTGATAGACAGTGATGTAATTCTTGTCTCATAATTCATTGTAGAAAAGCACCGTTATATGGCTACAGAGTCTGAAATAGCTAATCTGTACTCATGTGAACATTAAGTGATTTCTTCTGGAGCTTCCTTTAAACCACGTATCTTCAGTTGTTTGTCTTTTTGGAGTGTGTTCTTTGCTCCCGTCATCTTATGCAACATATCAGACCATCTTCCTTGGCACCATTCTTCATGGAGATAAAAAGGCACTGTTCATAATGCAAATAAAAATGCCAGGCTTTTCTAGGGTAGGAAATAATTTCTATTCAGATCATTGTTCAGTTTGTGCTTTGGTTGTGCCTGTTATAAGTGAGGAGCAGACATGGCTGATAGACAGGCTAAAGACAAGGGGCAGAAGAGAGGGTGAGAACTAAAAAAATCCCACAAAGCACAGATGAGACTCCCACTGCTACTGTTGCATTTCTGTGACCCTTCAGGAATTCTACTCTCTCCCTGTGAGGAAAGATCAAAGTAAACACTGGGAAGCCTTACGTAAGAAGTACCTGAAGACAGCAAGGACAAGGTCGCCTTCATCAACAGCAAGAAGGGAAAGGGAACATCTGTGGAAGGCCCAGGTACCAGAAACCTTGTGAAACACGCAGTAAAATAGCATTTCTCTCCTCCAGAAGAGCTGAGCTTTGAAGGTCTCCAAGTCAGCATGGCATCATTGCTGCAAAATTGCAGGGCAGGTGACTCCTATCTGTCATGCTTGCCTGCTTATTACTGTAAGGGAGATGTAGTTAGAAAAAGCCAAAGGGCAAAGCCAGCAATCTGCCATGGTGAGCACATACACTGATCATCCCTCCCCCGAACTCAGACAAGCTCTGTTTCAGCTATCTGCACTTGCATTTGGACACATCTGTTCACAGTCCAATGACCTGAGCCATACCTAGACTACCTATAAGGCAGCTAGTTCTTTTATTTAGTCTTCACTGCATTGGAATGATCAGGAACATTATTCGTAATAGGAAGGCACATTTTCTGGAAGTTTAGTTTTTAACCGAAGCACTAGGATTTCCTTCCAAGCATGCTGACATTAAAAAAAGTTCTGCTTGTCTCAATGCACAAGGGATGAAGTCTTTAACTTCCCTGGACAAAAAGATTTGAGAAGGAGTGTTGTAAACATGCCTTTGCAGCACTACAGGCCTTCAGTGCTGATCAGTGGTATGGCCTCTGCCCACACTTCCATCTAAACTGCATGCTACTTTTTGCCCCTGCATAGTGGTAGAAACTGTATCTGTTGAGATGTTCTGGCTAGGTGCTGGATGAAATGGAAAGTGAAACAGAGTTCTGAAAAACTGTGAGGGCTTTTGATTAGAAATTCCTTTAAAAAACACAAACCCACCACCAACAAAAAACAAAATCCCAACTCCTGGGGCAGGCGGAGGTCCTTCTTCTGGTTCCCCCTCTACTGCCACAGCATCCTGGCCAGAATTCACCCCGGGGATCTGTACGCTGGCAAACAGCCCTGTGTCTTTGCAGCATGCTTGTCTGAGATTCTCCCTTCCTTTGCAGAAACCCACTGTTTCTTGGGGCACCACGCAAATCCCTTCTGCCAGCATGAGGAGGAAGGTGACCAGCCCAGATCTCATAGAGGGAATGATGGGGAACTGGAAAGAGGATGGCGAATCATCCTCAGAGAAGGAGGGTGACAACTCGCTGGAGATACCCCCAAAAAGGTAAGTATGGAGCAAGTCGTGCCAAGGCCTGGGGCAGCTGAGTAGCACTGACCCATCTGCAGGGTCAAGGATCCAAATCCCTGATCCGTGGCTCTCCTCTGAGCTGTCAAGCCATGGGGAGACCTGGGGTCAGGAGCCCCCAACTCCAGGTGCCTTTCTGCAGCCCAAAGCAAATGCCTAAACCTCCTGCTGTGGGCACCAGTGAGACTCTGTGTGCAGGGCCTGGGGAAGGTGAGAGGCAGGAAGGTTTCAGCCAGAGCGTGAGTGAGGGTTTCTTCCTGTTGTTCTAGGCCAATTTCCCCAGGGACAAGCCAGGCCCTGCTCGAGATAGTGCCGTGCATCCTGGGACAGGTTGACCGAAGTCGGAGGGGACACAGGCATGAAGAGAGGCATCGGGAAGATAAGCTGCAGTGGTAAATATATCCAGATATGGGTGGTGTTTCCCCTCAGGCAACGCCCTTGCTTCCACCCCCAGCAGCAGCAGGGGAAAGAAGGGCTGTTCCCAACACACACTTCCCCAGTAGAGCCACCTTCTGCTGCAGAGCGGGGTGCCCAGCCTGGGAGCAAAGGATGGCAATCTTCCCTGTGCTCCCACTAACTCCTCTTGCTGTGTGTCTGCAGTGAGCTGGCTGTTTTGAAGTGGAGAATGTGCAGGAAAAAGAAGAGCCAAGGCAATGACACTCCTGTGGCTGGACCCCAACCTGCACAAACTATTTGTGACAGTCATGAGAGAGCAGGACAGGTACCTGATAGACAGTGATGTAATTCTTGTCTCATAATTCATTGTAGAAAAGCACCGTTATATGGCTACAGAGTCTGAAATAGCTAATCTGTACTCATGTGAACATTAAGTGATTTCTTCTGGAGCTTCCTTTAAACCACGTATCTTCAGTTGTTTGTCTTTTTGGAGTGTGTTCTTTGCTCCCGTCATCTTATGCAACATATCAGACCATCTTCCTTGGCACCATTCTTCATGGAGATAAAAAGGCACTGTTCATAATGCAAATAAAAATGCCAGGCTTTTCTAGGGTAGGAAATAATTTCTATTCAGATCATTGTTCAGTTTGTGCTTTGGTTGTGCCTGTTATAAGTGAGGAGCAGACATGGCTGATAGACAGGCTAAAGACAAGGGGCAGAAGAGAGGGTGAGAACTAAAAAAATCCCACAAAGCACAGATGAGACTCCCACTGCTACTGTTGCATTTCTGTGACCCTTCAGGAATTCTACTCTCTCCCTGTGAGGAAAGATCAAAGTAAACACTGGGAAGCCTTACGTAAGAAGTACCTGAAGACAGCAAGGACAAGGTCGCCTTCATCAACAGCAAGAAGGGAAAGGGAACATCTGTGGAAGGCCCAGGTACCAGAAACCTTGTGAAACACGCAGTAAAATAGCATTTCTCTCCTCCAGAAGAGCTGAGCTTTGAAGGTCTCCAAGTCAGCATGGCATCATTGCTGCAAAATTGCAGGGCAGGTGACTCCTATCTGTCATGCTTGCCTGCTTATTACTGTAAGGGAGATGTAGTTAGAAAAAGCCAAAGGGCAAAGCCAGCAATCTGCCATGGTGAGCACATACACTGATCATCCCTCCCCCGAACTCAGACAAGCTCTGTTTCAGGTATCTGCACTTGCATTTGGACACATCTGTTCACAGTCCAATGACCTGAGCCATATCTAGACTACCTATAAGGCAGCTAGTTCTTTTATTTAGTCTTCACTGCATTGGAATGATCAGGAACATTATTCGTAATAGGAAGGCACATTTTCTGGAAGTTTAGTTTTTAACCGAAGCACTAGGATTTCCTTCCAAGCATGCTGACATTAAAAAAAGTTCTGCTTGTCTCAATGCACAAGGGATGAAGTCTTTAACTTCCCTGGACAAAAAGATTTGAGAAGGAGTGTTGTAAACATGCCTTTGCAGCACTACAGGCCTTCAGTGCTGATCAGTGGTATGGCCTCTGCCCACACTTCCATCTAAACTGCATGCTACTTTTTGCCCCTGCATAGTGGTAGAAACTGTATCTGTTGAGATGTTCTGGCTAGGTGCTGGATGAAATGGAAAGTGAAACAGAGTTCTGAAAAACTGTGAGGGCTTTTGATTAGAAATTCCTTTAAAAAACACAAACCCACCACCAACAAAAAACAAAATCCCAACTCCTGGGGCAGGCGGAGGTCCTTCTTCTGGTTCCCCCTCTACTGCCACAGCATCCTGGCCAGAATTCACCCCGGGGATCTGTACGCTGGCAAACAGCCCTGTGTCTTTGCAGCATGCTTGTCTGAGATTCTCCCTTCCTTTGCAGAAACCCACTGTTTCTTGGGGCACCACGCAAATCCCTTCTGCCAGCATGAGGAGGAAGGTGACCAGCCCAGATCTCATAGAGGGAATGATGGGGAACTGGAAAGAGGATGGCGAATCATCCTCAGAGAAGGAGGGTGACAACTCGCTGGAGATACCCCCAAAAAGGTAAGTATGGAGCAAGTCGTGCCAAGGCCTGGGGCAGCTGAGTAGCACTGACCCATCTGCAGGGTCAAGGATCCAAATCCCTGATCCGTGGCTCTCCTCTGAGCTGTCAAGCCATGGGGAGACCTGGGGTCAGGAGCCCCCAACTCCAGGTGCCTTTCTGCAGCCCAAAGCAAATGCCTAAACCTCCTGCTGTGGGCACCAGTGAGACTCTGTGTGCAGGGCCTGGGGAAGGTGAGAGGCAGGAAGGTTTCAGCCAGAGCGTGAGTGAGGGTTTCTTCCTGTTGTTCTAGGCCAATTTCCCCAGGGACAAGCCAGGCCCTGCTCGAGATAGTGCCGTGCATCCTGGGACAGGTTGACCGAAGTCGGAGGGGACACAGGCATGAAGAGAGGGATCGGGAAGATAAGCTGCAGTGGTAAATATATCCAGATATGGGTGGTGTTTCCCCTCAGGCAACGCCCTTGCTTCCACCCCCAGCAGCAGCAGGGGAAAGAAGGGCTGTTCCCAACACACACTTCCCCAGTAGAGCCACCTTCTGCTGCAGAGCGGGGTGCCCAGCCTGGGAGCAAAGGATGGCAATCTTCCCTGTGCTCCCACTAACTCCTCTTGCTGTGTGTCTGCAGTGAGCTGGCTGTTTTGAAGTGGAGAATGTGCAGGAAAAAGAAGAGCCAAGGCAATGACACTCCTGTGGCTGGACCCCAACCTGCACAAACTATTTGTGACAGTCATGAGAGAGCAGGACAGGTCCATGATAGACAGTGATGTAATTCTTGTCTCATAATTCATTGTAGAAAAGCACCGTTATATGGCTACAGAGTCTGAAATAGCTAATCTGTACTCATTTGAACATTAAGTGATTTCTTCTGGAGCTTCCTTTAAACCACGTATCTTCAGTTTGTCTTTTTGGAGTGTGTTCTTTGCTCCCGTCATCTTATGCAACATATCAGACCATCTTCCTTGGCACCATTCTTCATGGAGATAAAAAGGCACTGTTCATAATGCAAATAAAAATGCCAGGCTTTTCTAGGGTAGGAAATAATTTCTATTCAGATCATTGTTCAGTTTGTGCTTTGGTTGTGCCTGTTATAAGTGAGGAGCAGACATGGCTGATAGAAAGGCTAAAGACAAGGGGCAGAAGAGAGGGTGAGAACTAAAAAAATCCCACAAAGCACAGATGAGACTCCCACTGCTACTGTTGCATTTCTGTGACCCTTCAGGAATTCTACTCTCTCCCTGTGAGGAAAGATCAAAGTAAACACTGGGAAGCCTTACGTAAGAAGTACCTGAAGACAGCAAGGACAAGGTCGCCTTCATCAACAGCAAGAAGGGAAAGGGAACATCTGTGGAAGGCCCAGGTACCAGAAACCTTGTGAAACACGCAGTAAAATAGCATTTCTCTCCTCCAGAAGAGCTGAGCTTTGAAGGTCTCCAAGTCAGCATGGCATCATTGCTGCAAAATTGCAGGGCAGGTGACTCCTATCTGTCATGCTTGCCTGCTTATTACTGTAAGGGAGATGTAGTTAGAAAAAGCCAAAGGGCAAAGCCAGCAATCTGCCATGGTGAGCACATACACTGATCATCCCTCCCCCGAACTCAGACAAGCTCTGTTTCAGGTATCTGCACTTGCATTTGGACACATCTGTTCACAGTCCAATGACCTGAGCCATATCTAGACTACCTATAAGGCAGCTAGTTCTTTTATTTAGTCTTCACTGCATTGGAATGATCAGGAACATTATTCGTAATAGGAAGGCACATTTTCTGGAAGTTTAGTTTTTAACCGAAGCACTAGGATTTCCTTCCAAGCATGCTGACATTAAAAAAAGTTCTGCTTGTCTCAATGCACAAGGGATGAAGTCTTTAACTTCCCTGGACAAAAAGATTTGAGAAGGAGTGTTGTAAACATGCCTTTGCAGCACTACAGGCCTTCAGTGCTGATCAGTGGTATGGCCTCTGCCCACACTTCCATCTAAACTGCATGCTACTTTTTGCCCCTGCATGGTGGTAGAAACTGTATCTGTTGAGATGTTCTGGCTAGGTGCTGGATGAAATGGAAAGTGAAACAGAGTTCTGAAAAACTGTGAGGGCTTTTGATTAGAAATTCCTTTAAAAAACACAAACCCACCACCAACAAAAAACAAAATCCCAACTCCTGGGGCAGGCGGAGGTCCTTCTTCTGGTTCCCCCTCTACTGCCACAGCATCCTGGCCAGAATTCACCCCGGGGATCTGTACGCTGGCAAACAGCCCTGTGTCTTTGCAGCATGCTTGTCTGAGATTCTCCCTTCCTTTGCAGAAACCCACTGTTTCTTGGGGCACCACGCAAATCCCTTCTGCCAGCATGAGGAGGAAGGTGACCAGCCCAGATCTCATAGAGGGAATGATGGGGAACTGGAAAGAGGATGGCGAATCATCCTCAGAGAAGGAGGGTGACAACTCGCTGGAGATACCCCCAAAAAGGTAAGTATGGAGCAAGTCGTGCCAAGGCCTGGGGCAGCTGAGTAGCACTGACCCATCTGCAGGGTCAAGGATCCAAATCCCTGATCCGTGGCTCTCCTCTGAGCTGTCAAGCCATGGGGAGACCTGGGGTCAGGAGCCCCCAACTCCAGGTGCCTTTCTGCAGCCCAAAGCAAATGCCTAAACCTCCTGCTGTGGGCACCAGTGAGACTCTGTGTGCAGGGCCTGGGGAAGGTGAGAGGCAGGAAGGTTTCAGCCAGAGCGTGAGTGAGGGTTTCTTCCTGTTGTTCTAGGCCAATTTCCCCAGGGACAAGCCAGGCCCTGCTCGAGATAGTGCCGTGCATCCTGGGACAGGTTGACCGAAGTCGGAGGGGACACAGGCATGAAGAGAGGGATCGGGAAGATAAGCTGCAGTGGTAAATATATCCAGATATGGGTGGTGTTTCCCCTCAGGCAACGCCCTTGCTTCCACCCCCAGCAGCAGCAGGGGAAAGAAGGGCTGTTCCCAACACACACTTCCCCAGTAGAGCCACCTTCTGCTGCAGAGCGGGGTGCCCAGCCTGGGAGCAAAGGATGGCAATCTTCCCTGTGCTCCCACTAACTCCTCTTGCTGTGTGTCTGCAGTGAGCTGGCTGTTTTGAAGTGGAGAATGTGCAGGAAAAAGAAGAGCCAAGGCAATGACACTCCTGTGGCTGGACCCCAACCTGCACAAACTATTTGTGACAGTCATGAGAGAGCAGGACAGGTCCATGATAGACAGTGATGTAATTCTTGTCTCATAATTCATTGTAGAAAAGCACCGTTATATGGCTACAGAGTCTGAAATAGCTAATCTGTACTCATTTGAACATTAAGTGATTTCTTCTGGAGCTTCCTTTAAACCACGTATCTTCAGTTTGTCTTTTTGGAGTGTGTTCTTTGCTCCCGTCATCTTATGCAACATATCAGACCATCTTCCTTGGCACCATTCTTCATGGAGATAAAAAGGCACTGTTCATAATGCAAATAAAAATGCCAGGCTTTTCTAGGGTAGGAAATAATTTCTATTCAGATCATTGTTCAGTTTGTGCTTTGGTTGTGCCTGTTATAAGTGAGGAGCAGACATGGCTGATAGAAAGGCTAAAGACAAGGGGCAGAAGAGAGGGTGAGAACTAAAAAAATCCCACAAAGCACAGATGAGACTCCCACTGCTACTGTTGCATTTCTGTGACCCTTCAGGAATTCTACTCTCTCCCTGTGAGGAAAGATCAAAGTAAACACTGGGAAGCCTTACGTAAGAAGTACCTGAAGACAGCAAGGACAAGGTCGCCTTCATCAACAGCAAGAAGGGAAAGGGAACATCTGTGGAAGGCCCAGGTACCAGAAACCTTGTGAAACACGCAGTAAAATAGCATTTCTCTCCTCCAGAAGAGCTGAGCTTTGAAGGTCTCCAAGTCAGCATGGCATCATTGCTGCAAAATTGCAGGGCAGGTGACTCCTATCTGTCATGCTTGCCTGCTTATTACTGTAAGGGAGATGTAGTTAGAAAAAGCCAAAGGGCAAAGCCAGCAATCTGCCATGGTGAGCACATACACTGATCATCCCTCCCCCGAACTCAGACAAGCTCTGTTTCAGGTATCTGCACTTGCATTTGGACACATCTGTTCACAGTCCAATGACCTGAGCCATATCTAGACTACCTATAAGGCAGCTAGTTCTTTTATTTAGTCTTCACTGCATTGGAATGATCAGGAACATTATTCGTAATAGGAAGGCACATTTTCTGGAAGTTTAGTTTTTAACCGAAGCACTAGGATTTCCTTCCAAGCATGCTGACATTAAAAAAAGTTCTGCTTGTCTCAATGCACAAGGGATGAAGTCTTTAACTTCCCTGGACAAAAAGATTTGAGAAGGAGTGTTGTAAACATGCCTTTGCAGCACTACAGGCCTTCAGTGCTGATCAGTGGTATGGCCTCTGCCCACACTTCCATCTAAACTGCATGCTACTTTTTGCCCCTGCATAGTGGTAGAAACTGTATCTGTTGAGATGTTCTGGCTAGGTGCTGGATGAAATGGAAAGTGAAACAGAGTTCTGAAAAACTGTGAGGGCTTTTGATTAGAAATTCCTTTAAAAAACACAAACCCACCACCAACAAAAAACAAAATCCCAACTCCTGGGGCAGGCGGAGGTCCTTCTTCTGGTTCCCCCTCTACTGCCACAGCATCCTGGCCAGAATTCACCCCGGGGATCTGTACGCTGGCAAACAGCCCTGTGTCTTTGCAGCATGCTTGTCTGAGATTCTCCCTTCCTTTGCAGAAACCCACTGTTTCTTGGGGCACCACGCAAATCCCTTCTGCCAGCATGAGGAGGAAGGTGACCAGCCCAGATCTCATAGAGGGAATGATGGGGAACTGGAAAGAGGATGGCGAATCATCCTCAGAGAAGGAGGGTGACAACTCGCTGGAGATACCCCCAAAAAGGTAAGTATGGAGCAAGTCGTGCCAAGGCCTGGGGCAGCTGAGTAGCACTGACCCATCTGCAGGGTCAAGGATCCAAATCCCTGATCCGTGGCTCTCCTCTGAGCTGTCAAGCCATGGGGAGACCTGGGGTCAGGAGCCCCCAACTCCAGGTGCCTTTCTGCAGCCCAAAGCAAATGCCTAAACCTCCTGCTGTGGGCACCAGTGAGACTCTGTGTGCAGGGCCTGGGGAAGGTGAGAGGCAGGAAGGTTTCAGCCAGAGCGTGAGTGAGGGTTTCTTCCTGTTGTTCTAGGCCAATTTCCCCAGGGACAAGCCAGGCCCTGCTCGAGATAGTGCCGTGCATCCTGGGACAGGTTGACCGAAGTCGGAGGGGACACAGGCATGAAGAGAGGGATCGGGAAGATAAGCTGCAGTGGTAAATATATCCAGATATGGGTGGTGTTTCCCCTCAGGCAACGCCCTTGCTTCCACCCCCAGCAGCAGCAGGGGAAAGAAGGGCTGTTCCCAACACACACTTCCCCAGTAGAGCCACCTTCTGCTGCAGAGCGGGGTGCCCAGCCTGGGAGCAAAGGATGGCAATCTTCCCTGTGCTCCCACTAACTCCTCTTGCTGTGTGTCTGCAGTGAGCTGGCTGTTTTGAAGTGGAGAATGTGCAGGAAAAAGAAAAGCCAAGGCAATGACACTCCTGTGGCTGGACCCCAACCTGCACAAACTATTTGTGACAGTCATGAGAGAGCAGGACAGGTCCATGATAGACAGTGATGTAATTCTTGTCTCATAATTCATTGTAGAAAAGCACAGTTATATGGCTACAGAGTCTGAAATAGCTAATCTGTACTCATTTGAACATTAAGTGATTTCTTCTGGAGCTTCCTTTAAACCACGTATCTTCAGTTTGTCTTTTTGGAGTGTGTTCTTTGCTCCCGTCATCTTATGCAACATATCAGACCATCTTCCTTGGCACCATTCTTCATGGAGATAAAAAGGCACTGTTCATAATGCAAATAAAAATGCCAGGCTTTTCTAGGGTAGGAAATAATTTCTATTCAGATCATTGTTCAGTTTGTGCTTTGGTTGTGCCTGTTATAAGTGAGGAGCAGACATGGCTGATAGACAGGCTAAAGACAAGGGGCAGAAGAGAGGGTGAGAACTAAAAAAATCCCACAAAGCACAGATGAGACTCCCACTGCTACTGTTGCATTTCTGTGACCCTTCAGGAATTCTACTCTCTCCCTGTGAGGAAAGATCAAAGTAAACACTGGGAAGCCTTACGTAAGAAGTACCTGAAGACAGCAAGGACAAGGTCGCCTTCATCAACAGCAAGAAGGGAAAGGGAACATCTGTGGAAGGCCCAGGTACCAGAAACCTTGTGAAACACGCAGTAAAATAGCATTTCTCTCCTCCAGAAGAGCTGAGCTTTGAAGGTCTCCAAGTCAGCATGGCATCATTGCTGCAAAATTGCAGGGCAGGTGACTCCTATCTGTCATGCTTGCCTGCTTATTACTGTAAGGGAGATGTAGTTAGAAAAAGCCAAAGGGCAAAGCCAGCAATCTGCCATGGTGAGCACATACACTGATCATCCCTCCCCCGAACTCAGACAAGCTCTGTTTCAGGTATCTGCACTTGCATTTGGACACATCTGTTCACAGTCCAATGACCTGAGCCATACCTAGACTACCTATAAGGCAGCTAGTTCTTTTATTTAGTCTTCACTGCATTGGAATGATCAGGAACATTATTCGTAATAGGAAGGCACATTTTCTGGAAGTTTAGTTTTTAACCGAAGCACTAGGATTTCCTTCCAAGCATGCTGACATTAAAAAAAGTTCTGCTTGTCTCAATGCACAAGGGATGAAGTCTTTAACTTCCCTGGACAAAAAGATTTGAGAAGGAGTGTTGTAAACATGCCTTTGCAGCACTACAGGCCTTCAGCGCTGATCAGTGGTATGGCCTCTGCCCACACTTCCATCTAAACTGCATGCTACTTTTTGCCCCTGCATGGTGGTAGAAACTGTATCTGTTGAGATATTATGGCTAGGTGCTGGATGAAATGGAAAGTGAAAAAGAGTTCTGAAAAACTGTGAGGGCTTTTGATTAGAAATTCCTTTAAAAAAAACCAAACCCACCACCAACAAAAAACAAAATCCCAACTCCTGGGGCAGGCGGAGGTCCTTCTTCTGGTTCCCCCTCTACTGCCACAGCATCCTGGCCAGAATTCACCCCGGGGATCTGTACGCTGGCAAACAGCCCTGTGTCTTTGCAGCATGCTTGTCTGAGATTCTCCCTTCCTTTGCAGAAACCCACTGTTTCTTGGGGCACCACGCAAATCCCTTCTGCCAGCATGAGGAGGAAGGTGACCAGCCCAGATCTCATAGAGGGAATGATGGGGAACTGGAAAGAGGATGGCGAATCATCCTCAGAGAAGGAGGGTGACAACTCGCTGGAGATACCCCCAAAAAGGTAAGTATGGAGCAAGTCGTGCCAAGGCCTGGGGCAGCTGAGTAGCACTGACCCATCTGCAGGGTCAAGGATCCAAATCCCTGATCCGTGGCTCTCCTCTGAGCTGTCAAGCCATGGGGAGACCTGGGGTCAGGAGCCCCCAACTCCAGGTGCCTTTCTGCAGCCCAAAGCAAATGCCTAAACCTCCTGCTGTGGGCACCAGTGAGACTCTGTGTGCAGGGCCTGGGGAAGGTGAGAGGCAGGAAGGTTTCAGCCAGAGCGTGAGTGAGGGTTTCTTCCTGTTGTTCTAGGCCAATTTCCCCAGGGACAAGCCAGGCCCTGCTCGAGATAGTGCCGTGCATCCTGGGACAGGTTGACCGAAGTCGGAGGGGACACAGGCATGAAGAGAGGCATCGGGAAGATAAGCTGCAGTGGTAAATATATCCAGATATGGGTGGTGTTTCCCCTCAGGCAACGCCCTTGCTTCCACCCCCAGCAGCAGCAGGGGAAAGAAGGGCTGTTCCCAACACACACTTCCCCAGTAGAGCCACCTTCTGCTGCAGAGCGGGGTGCCCAGCCTGGGAGCAAAGGATGGCAATCTTCCCTGTGCTCCCACTAACTCCTCTTGCTGTGTGTCTGCAGTGAGCTGGCTGTTTTGAAGTGGAGAATGTGCAGGAAAAAGAAGAGCCAAGGCAATGACACTCCTGTGGCTGGACCCCAACCTGCACAAACTATTTGTGACAGTCATGAGAGAGCAGGACAGGTACCTGATAGACAGTGATGTAATTCTTGTCTCATAATTCATTGTAGAAAAGCACCGTTATATGGCTACAGAGTCTGAAATAGCTAATCTGTACTCATTTGAACATTAAGTGATTTCTTCTGGAGCTTCCTTTAAACCACGTATCTTCAGTTGTTTGTCTTTTTGGAGTGTGTTCTTTGCTCCCGTCATCTTATGCAACATATCAGACCATCTTCCTTGGCACCATTCTTCATGGAGATAAAAAGGCACTGTTCATAATGCAAATAAAAATGCCAGGCTTTTCTAGGGTAGGAAATCATTTCTATTCAGATCATTGTTCAGTTTGTGCTTTGGTTGTGCCTGTTATAAGTGAGGAGCAGACATGGCTGATAGACAGGCTAAAGACAAGGGGCAGAAGAGAGGGTGAGAACTAAAAAAATCCCACAAAGCACAGATGAGACTCCCACTGCTACTGTTGCATTTCTGTGACCCTTCAGGAATTCTACTCTCTCCCTGTGAGGAAAGATCAAAGTAAACACTGGGAAGCCTTACGTAAGAAGTACCTGAAGACAGCAAGGACAAGGTCGCCTTCATCAACAGCAAGAAGGGAAAGGGAACATCTGTGGAAGGCCCAGGTACCAGAAACCTTGTGAAACACGCAGTAAAATAGCATTTCTCTCCTCCAGAAGAGCTGAGCTTTGAAGGTCTCCAAGTCAGCATGGCATCATTGCTGCAAAATTGCAGGGCAGGTGACTCCTATCTGTCATGCTTGCCTGCTTATTACTGTAAGGGAGATGTAGTTAGAAAAAGCCAAAGGGCAAAGCCAGCAATCGGCCATGGTGAGCACATACACTGATCATCCCTCCCCCGAACTCAGACAAGCTCTGTTTCAGGTATCTGCACTTGCATTTGGACACATCTGTTCACAGTCCAATGACCTGAGCCATACCTAGACTACCTATAAGGCAGCTAGTTCTTTTATTTAGTCTTCACTGCATTGGAATGATCAGGAACATTATTCGTAATAGGAAGGCACATTTTCTGGAAGTTTAGTTTTTAACCGAAGCACTAGGATTTCCATCCAAGCATGCTGACATTAAAAAAAGTTCTGCTTGTCTCAATGCACAAGGGATGAAGTCTTTAACTTCCCTGGACAAAAAGATTTGAGAAGGAGTGTTGTAAACATGCCTTTGCAGCACTACAGGCCTTCAGCGCTGATCAGTGGTATGGCCTCTGCCCACACTTCCATCTAAACTGCATGCTACTTTTTGCCCCTGCATGGTGGTAGAAACTGTATCTGTTGAGATATTATGGCTAGGTGCTGGATGAAATGGAAAGTGAAAAAGAGTTCTGAAAAACTGTGAGGGCTTTTGATTAGAAATTCCTTTAAAAAAAACCAAACCCACCACCAACAAAAAACAAAATCCCAACTCCTGGGGCAGGCGGAGGTCCTTCTTCTGGTTCCCCCTCTACTGCCACAGCATCCTGGCCAGAATTCACCCCGGGGATCTGTACGCTGGCAAACAGCCCTGTGTCTTTGCAGCATGCTTGTCTGAGATTCTCCCTTCCTTTGCAGAAACCCACTGTTTCTTGGGGCACCACGCAAATCCCTTCTGCCAGCATGAGGAGGAAGGTGACCAGCCCAGATCTCATAGAGGGAATGATGGGGAACTGGAAAGAGGATGGCGAATCATCCTCAGAGAAGGAGGGTGACAACTCGCTGGAGATACCCCCAAAAAGGTAAGTATGGAGCAAGTCGTGCCAAGGCCTGGGGCAGCTGAGTAGCACTGACCCATCTGCAGGGTCAAGGATCCAAATCCCTGATCCGTGGCTCTCCTCTGAGCTGTCAAGCCATGGGGAGACCTGGGGTCAGGAGCCCCCAACTCCAGGTGCCTTTCTGCAGCCCAAAGCAAATGCCTAAACCTCCTGCTGTGGGCACCAGTGAGACTCTGTGTGCAGGGCCTGGGGAAGGTGAGAGGCAGGAAGGTTTCAGCCAGAGCGTGAGTGAGGGTTTCTTCCTGTTGTTCTAGGCCAATTTCCCCAGGGACAAGCCAGGCCCTGCTCGAGATAGTGCCGTGCATCCTGGGACAGGTTGACCGAAGTCGGAGGGGACACAGGCATGAAGAGAGGGATCGGGAAGATAAGCTGCAGTGGTAAATATATCCAGATATGGGTGGTGTTTCCCCTCAGGCAACGCCCTTGCTTCCACCCCCAGCAGCAGCAGGGGAAAGAAGGGCTGTTCCCAACACACACTTCCCCAGTAGAGCCACCTTCTGCTGCAGAGCGGGGTGCCCAGCCTGGGAGCAAAGGATGGCAATCTTCCCTGTGCTCCCACTAACTCCTCTTGCTGTGTGTCTGCAGTGAGCTGGCTGTTTTGAAGTGGAGAATGTGCAGGAAAAAGAAGAGCCAAGGCAATGACACTCCTGTGGCTGGACCCCAACCTGCACAAACTATTTGTGACAGTCATGAGAGAGCAGGACAGGTCCATGATAGACAGTGATGTAATTCTTGTCTCATAATTCATTGTAGAAAAGCACAGTTATATGGCTACAGAGTCTGAAATAGCTAATCTGTACTCATTTGAACATTAAGTGATTTCTTCTGGAGCTTCCTTTAAACCACGTATCTTCAGTTTGTCTTTTTGGAGTGTGTTCTTTGCTCCCGTCATCTTATGCAACATATCAGACCATCTTCCTTGGCACCATTCTTCATGGAGATAAAAAGGCACTGTTCATAATGCAAATAAAAATGCCAGGCTTTTCTAGGGTAGGAAATAATTTCTATTCAGATCATTGTTCAGTTTGTGCTTTGGTTGTGCCTGTTATAACTGAGGAGCAGACATGGCTGATAGACAGGCTAAAGACAAGGGGCAGAAGAGAGGGTGAGAACTAAAAAAATCCCACAAAGCACAGATGAGACTCCCACTGCTACTGTTGCATTTCTGTGACCCTTCAGGAATTCTACTCTCTCCCTGTGAGGAAAGATCAAAGTAAACACTGGGAAGCCTTACGTAAGAAGTACCTGAAGACAGCAAGGACAAGGTCGCCTTCATCAACAGCAAGAAGGGAAAGGGAACATCTGTGGAAGGCCCAGGTACCAGAAACCTTGTGAAACACGCAGTAAAATAGCATTTCTCTCCTCCAGAAGAGCTGAGCTTTGAAGGTCTCCAAGTCAGCATGGCATCATTGCTGCAAAATTGCAGGGCAGGTGACTCCTATCTGTCATGCTTGCCTGCTTATTACTGTAAGGGAGATGTAGTTAGAAAAAGCCAAAGGGCAAAGCCAGCAATCTGCCATGGTGAGCACATACACTGATCATCCCTCCCCCGAACTCAGACAAGCTCTGTTTCAGGTATCTGCACTTGCATTTGGACACATCTGTTCACAGTCCAATGACCTGAGCCATACCTAGACTACCTATAAGGCAGCTAGTTCTTTTATTTAGTCTTCACTGCATTGGAATGATCAGGAACATTATTTGTAATAGGAAGGCACATTTTCTGGAAGTTTAGTTTTTAACCGAAGCACTAGGATTTCCATCCAAGCATGCTGACATTAAAAAAAGTTCTGCTTGTCTCAATGCACAAGGGATGAAGTCTTTAACTTCCCTGGACAAAAAGATTTGAGAAGGAGTGTTGTAAACATGCCTTTGCAGCACTACAGGCCTTCAGCGCTGATCAGTGGTATGGCCTCTGCCCACACTTCCATCTAAACTGCATGCTACTTTTTGCCCCTGCATGGTGGTAGAAACTGTATCTGTTGAGATATTATGGCTAGGTGCTGGATGAAATGGAAAGTGAAAAAGAGTTCTGAAAAACTGTGAGGGCTTTTGATTAGAAATTCCTTTAAAAAAAACCAAACCCACCACCAACAAAAAACAAAATCCCAACTCCTGGGGCAGGCGGAGGTCCTTCTTCTGGTTCCCCCTCTACTGCCACAGCATCCTGGCCAGAATTCACCCCGGGGATCTGTACGCTGGCAAACAGCCCTGTGTCTTTGCAGCATGCTTGTCTGAGATTCTCCCTTCCTTTGCAGAAACCCACTGTTTCTTGGGGCACCACGCAAATCCCTTCTGCCAGCATGAGGAGGAAGGTGACCAGCCCAGATCTCATAGAGGGAATGATGGGGAACTGGAAAGAGGATGGCGAATCATCCTCAGAGAAGGAGGGTGACAACTCGCTGGAGATACCCCCAAAAAGGTAAGTATGGAGCAAGTCGTGCCAAGGCCTGGGGCAGCTGAGTAGCACTGACCCATCTGCAGGGTCAAGGATCCAAATCCCTGATCCGTGGCTCTCCTCTGAGCTGTCAAGCCATGGGGAGACCTGGGGTCAGGAGCCCCCAACTCCAGGTGCCTTTCTGCAGCCCAAAGCAAATGCCTAAACCTCCTGCTGTGGGCACCAGTGAGACTCTGTGTGCAGGGCCTGGGGAAGGTGAGAGGCAGGAAGGTTTCAGCCAGAGCGTGAGTGAGGGTTTCTTCCTGTTGTTCTAGGCCAATTTCCCCAGGGACAAGCCAGGCCCTGCTCGAGATAGTGCCGTGCATCCTGGGACAGGTTGACCGAAGTCGGAGGGGACACAGGCATGAAGAGAGGCATCGGGAAGATAAGCTGCAGTGGTAAATATATCCAGATATGGGTGGTGTTTCCCCTCAGGCAACGCCCTTGCTTCCACCCCCAGCAGCAGCAGGGGAAAGAAGGGCTGTTCCCAACACACACTTCCCCAGTAGAGCCACCTTCTGCTGCAGAGCGGGGTGCCCAGCCTGGGAGCAAAGGATGGCAATCTTCCCTGTGCTCCCACTAACTCCTCTTGCTGTGTGTCTGCAGTGAGCTGGCTGTTTTGAAGTGGAGAATGTGCAGGAAAAAGAAGAGCCAAGGCAATGACACTCCTGTGGCTGGACCCCAACCTGCACAAACTATTTGTGACAGTCATGAGAGAGCAGGACAGGTACCTGATAGACAGTGATGTAATTCTTGTCTCATAATTCATTGTAGAAAAGCACCGTTATATGGCTACAGAGTCTGAAATAGCTAATCTGTACTCATGTGAACATTAAGTGATTTCTTCTGGAGCTTCCTTTAAACCACGTATCTTCAGTTGTTTGTCTTTTTGGAGTGTGTTCTTTGCTCCCGTCATCTTATGCAACATATCAGACCATCTTCCTTGGCACCATTCTTCATGGAGATAAAAAGGCACTGTTCATAATGCAAATAAAAATGCCAGGCTTTTCTAGGGTAGGAAATCATTTCTATTCAGATCATTGTTCAGTTTGTGCTTTGGTTGTGCCTGTTATAAGTGAGGAGCAGACATGGCTGATAGACAGGCTAAAGACAAGGGGCAGAAGAGAGGGTGAGAACTAAAAAAATCCCACAAAGCACAGATGAGACTCCCACTGCTACTGTTGCATTTCTGTGACCCTTCAGGAATTCTACTCTCTCCCTGTGAGGAAAGATCAAAGTAAACACTGGGAAGCCTTACGTAAGAAGTACCTGAAGACAGCAAGGACAAGGTCGCCTTCATCAACAGCAAGAAGGGAAAGGGAACATCTGTGGAAGGCCCAGGTACCAGAAACCTTGTGAAACACGCAGTAAAATAGCATTTCTCTCCTCCAGAAGAGCTGAGCTTTGAAGGTCTCCAAGTCAGCATGGCATCATTGCTGCAAAATTGCAGGGCAGGTGACTCCTATCTGTCATGCTTGCCTGCTTATTACTGTAAGGGAGATGTAGTTAGAAAAAGCCAAAGGGCAAAGCCAGCAATCGGCCATGGTGAGCACATACACTGATCATCCCTCCCCCGAACTCAGACAAGCTCTGTTTCAGGTATCTGCACTTGCATTTGGACACATCTGTTCACAGTCCAATGACCTGAGCCATACCTAGACTACCTATAAGGCAGCTAGTTCTTTTATTTAGTCTTCACTGCATTGGAATGATCAGGAACATTATTTGTAATAGGAAGGCACATTTTCTGGAAGTTTAGTTTTTAACCGAAGCACTAGGATTTCCATCCAAGCATGCTGACATTAAAAAAAGTTCTGCTTGTCTCAATGCACAAGGGATGAAGTCTTTAACTTCACTGGACAAAAAGATTTGAGAAGGAGTGTTGTAAACATGCCTTTGCAGCACTACAGGCCTTCAGCGCTGATCAGTGGTATGGCCTCTGCCCACACTTCCATCTAAACTGCATGCTACTTTTTGCCCCTGCATGGTGGTAGAAACTGTATCTGTTGAGATATTATGGCTAGGTGCTGGATGAAATGGAAAGTGAAAAAGAGTTCTGAAAAACTGTGAGGGCTTTTGATTAGAAATTCCTTTAAAAAAAACCAAACCCACCACCAACAAAAAACAAAATCCCAACTCCTGGGGCAGGCGGAGGTCCTTCTTCTGGTTCCCCCTCTACTGCCACAGCATCCTGGCCAGAATTCACCCCGGGGATCTGTACGCTGGCAAACAGCCCTGTGTCTTTGCAGCATGCTTGTCTGAGATTCTCCCTTCCTTTGCAGAAACCCACTGTTTCTTGGGGCACCACGCAAATCCCTTCTGCCAGCATGAGGAGGAAGGTGACCAGCCCAGATCTCATAGAGGGAATGATGGGGAACTGGAAAGAGGATGGCGAATCATCCTCAGAGAAGGAGGGTGACAACTCGCTGGAGATACCCCCAAAAAGGTAAGTATGGAGCAAGTCGTGCCAAGGCCTGGGGCAGCTGAGTAGCACTGACCCATCTGCAGGGTCAAGGATCCAAATCCCTGATCCGTGGCTCTCCTCTGAGCTGTCAAGCCATGGGGAGACCTGGGGTCAGGAGCCCCCAACTCCAGGTGCCTTTCTGCAGCCCAAAGCAAATGCCTAAACCTCCTGCTGTGGGCACCAGTGAGACTCTGTGTGCAGGGCCTGGGGAAGGTGAGAGGCAGGAAGGTTTCAGCCAGAGCGTGAGTGAGGGTTTCTTCCTGTTGTTCTAGGCCAATTTCCCCAGGGACAAGCCAGGCCCTGCTCGAGATAGTGCCGTGCATCCTGGGACAGGTTGACCGAAGTCGGAGGGGACACAGGCATGAAGAGAGGGATCGGGAAGATAAGCTGCAGTGGTAAATATATCCAGATATGGGTGGTGTTTCCCCTCAGGCAACGCCCTTGCTTCCACCCCCAGCAGCAGCAGGGGAAAGAAGGGCTGTTCCCAACACACACTTCCCCAGTAGAGCCACCTTCTGCTGCAGAGCGGGGTGCCCAGCCTGGGAGCAAAGGATGGCAATCTTCCCTGTGCTCCCACTAACTCCTCTTGCTGTGTGTCTGCAGTGAGCTGGCTGTTTTGAAGTGGAGAATGTGCAGGAAAAAGAAGAGCCAAGGCAATGACACTCCTGTGGCTGGACCCCAACCTGCACAAACTATTTGTGACAGTCATGAGAGAGCAGGACAGGTACCTGATAGACAGTGATGTAATTCTTGTCTCATAATTCATTGTAGAAAAGCACCGTTATATGGCTACAGAGTCTGAAATAGCTAATCTGTACTCATGTGAACATTAAGTGATTTCTTCTGGAGCTTCCTTTAAACCACGTATCTTCAGTTGTTTGTCTTTTTGGAGTGTGTTCTTTGCTCCCGTCATCTTATGCAACATATCAGACCATCTTCCTTGGCACCATTCTTCATGGAGATAAAAAGGCACTGTTCATAATGCAAATAAAAATGCCAGGCTTTTCTAGGGTAGGAAATCATTTCTATTCAGATCATTGTTCAGTTTGTGCTTTGGTTGTGCCTGTTATAAGTGAGGAGCAGACATGGCTGATAGACAGGCTAAAGACAAGGGGCAGAAGAGAGGGTGAGAACTAAAAAAATCCCACAAAGCACAGATGAGACTCCCACTGCTACTGTTGCATTTCTGTGACCCTTCAGGAATTCTACTCTCTCCCTGTGAGGAAAGATCAAAGTAAACACTGGGAAGCCTTACGTAAGAAGTACCTGAAGACAGCAAGGACAAGGTCGCCTTCATCAACAGCAAGAAGGGAAAGGGAACATCTGTGGAAGGCCCAGGTACCAGAAACCTTGTGAAACACGCAGTAAAATAGCATTTCTCTCCTCCAGAAGAGCTGAGCTTTGAAGGTCTCCAAGTCAGCATGGCATCATTGCTGCAAAATTGCAGGGCAGGTGACTCCTATCTGTCATGCTTGCCTGCTTATTACTGTAAGGGAGATGTAGTTAGAAAAAGCCAAAGGGCAAAGCCAGCAATCGGCCATGGTGAGCACATACACTGATCATCCCTCCCCCGAACTCAGACAAGCTCTGTTTCAGGTATCTGCACTTGCATTTGGACACATCTGTTCACAGTCCAATGACCTGAGCCATACCTAGACTACCTATAAGGCAGCTAGTTCTTTTATTTAGTCTTCACTGCATTGGAATGATCAGGAACATTATTTGTAATAGGAAGGCACATTTTCTGGAAGTTTAGTTTTTAACCGAAGCACTAGGATTTCCATCCAAGCATGCTGACATTAAAAAAAGTTCTGCTTGTCTCAATGCACAAGGGATGAAGTCTTTAACTTCACTGGACAAAAAGATTTGAGAAGGAGTGTTGTAAACATGCCTTTGCAGCACTACAGGCCTTCAGCGCTGATCAGTGGTATGGCCTCTGCCCACACTTCCATCTAAACTGCATGCTACTTTTTGCCCCTGCATGGTGGTAGAAACTGTATCTGTTGAGATATTATGGCTAGGTGCTGGATGAAATGGAAAGTGAAAAAGAGTTCTGAAAAACTGTGAGGGCTTTTGATTAGAAATTCCTTTAAAAAAAACCAAACCCACCACCAACAAAAAACAAAATCCCAACTCCTGGGGCAGGCGGAGGTCCTTCTTCTGGTTCCCCCTCTACTGCCACAGCATCCTGGCCAGAATTCACCCCGGGGATCTGTACGCTGGCAAACAGCCCTGTGTCTTTGCAGCATGCTTGTCTGAGATTCTCCCTTCCTTTGCAGAAACCCACTGTTTCTTGGGGCACCACGCAAATCCCTTCTGCCAGCATGAGGAGGAAGGTGACCAGCCCAGATCTCATAGAGGGAATGATGGGGAACTGGAAAGAGGATGGCGAATCATCCTCAGAGAAGGAGGGTGACAACTCGCTGGAGATACCCCCAAAAAGGTAAGTATGGAGCAAGTCGTGCCAAGGCCTGGGGCAGCTGAGTAGCACTGACCCATCTGCAGGGTCAAGGATCCAAATCCCTGATCCGTGGCTCTCCTCTGAGCTGTCAAGCCATGGGGAGACCTGGGGTCAGGAGCCCCCAACTCCAGGTGCCTTTCTGCAGCCCAAAGCAAATGCCTAAACCTCCTGCTGTGGGCACCAGTGAGACTCTGTGTGCAGGGCCTGGGGAAGGTGAGAGGCAGGAAGGTTTCAGCCAGAGCGTGAGTGAGGGTTTCTTCCTGTTGTTCTAGGCCAATTTCCCCAGGGACAAGCCAGGCCCTGCTCGAGATAGTGCCGTGCATCCTGGGACAGGTTGACCGAAGTCGGAGGGGACACAGGCATGAAGAGAGGCATCGGGAAGATAAGCTGCAGTGGTAAATATATCCAGATATGGGTGGTGTTTCCCCTCAGGCAACGCCCTTGCTTCCACCCCCAGCAGCAGCAGGGGAAAGAAGGGCTGTTCCCAACACACACTTCCCCAGTAGAGCCACCTTCTGCTGCAGAGCGGGGTGCCCAGCCTGGGAGCAAAGGATGGCAATCTTCCCTGTGCTCCCACTAACTCCTCTTGCTGTGTGTCTGCAGTGAGCTGGCTGTTTTGAAGTGGAGAATGTGCAGGAAAAAGAAGAGCCAAGGCAATGACACTCCTGTGGCTGGACCCCAACCTGCACAAACTATTTGTGACAGTCATGAGAGAGCAGGACAGGTACCTGATAGACAGTGATGTAATTCTTGTCTCATAATTCATTGTAGAAAAGCACCGTTATATGGCTACAGAGTCTGAAATAGCTAATCTGTACTCATTTGAACATTAAGTGATTTCTTCTAGAGCTTCCTTTAAACCACGTATGTTCAGTTGTTTGTCTTTTTGGAGTGTGTTCTTTGCTCCCGTCATCTTATGCAACATATCAGACCATCTTCCTTGGCACCATTCTTCATGGAGATAAAAAGGCACTGTTCATAATGCAAATAAAAATGCCAGGCTTTTCTAGGGTAGGAAATCATTTCTATTCAGATCATTGTTCAGTTTGTGCTTTGGTTGTGCCTGTTATAAGTGAGGAGCAGACATGGCTGATAGACAGGCTAAAGACAAGGGGCAGAAGAGAGGGTGAGAACTAAAAAAATCCCACAAAGCACAGATGAGACTCCCACTGCTACTGTTGCATTTCTGTGACCCTTCAGGAATTCTACTCTCTCCCTGTGAGGAAAGATCAAAGTAAACACTGGGAAGCCTTACGTAAGAAGTACCTGAAGACAGCAAGGACAAGGTCGCCTTCATCAACAGCAAGAAGGGAAAGGGAACATCTGTGGAAGGCCCAGGTACCAGAAACCTTGTGAAACACGCAGTAAAATAGCATTTCTCTCCTCCAGAAGAGCTGAGCTTTGAAGGTCTCCAAGTCAGCATGGCATCATTGCTGCAAAATTGCAGGGCAGGTGACTCCTATCTGTCATGCTTGCCTGCTTATTACTGTAAGGGAGATGTAGTTAGAAAAAGCCAAAGGGCAAAGCCAGCAATCGGCCATGGTGAGCACATACACTGATCATCCCTCCCCCGAACTCAGACAAGCTCTGTTTCAGGTATCTGCACTTGCATTTGGACACATCTGTTCACAGTCCAATGACCTGAGCCATACCTAGACTACCTATAAGGCAGCTAGTTCTTTTATTTAGTCTTCACTGCATTGGAATGATCAGGAACATTATTTGTAATAGGAAGGCACATTTTCTGGAAGTTTAGTTTTTAACCGAAGCACTAGGATTTCCATCCAAGCATGCTGACATTAAAAAAAGTTCTGCTTGTCTCAATGCACAAGGGATGAAGTCTTTAACTTCCCTGGACAAAAAGATTTGAGAAGGAGTGTTGTAAACATGCCTTTGCAGCACTACAGGCCTTCAGCGCTGATCAGTGGTATGGCCTCTGCCCACACTTCCATCTAAACTGCATGCTACTTTTTGCCCCTGCATGGTGGTAGAAACTGTATCTGTTGAGATATTATGGCTAGGTGCTGGATGAAATGGAAAGTGAAAAAGAGTTCTGAAAAACTGTGAGGGCTTTTGATTAGAAATTCCTTTAAAAAAAACCAAACCCACCACCAACAAAAAACAAAATCCCAACTCCTGGGGCAGGCGGAGGTCCTTCTTCTGGTTCCCCCTCTACTGCCACAGCATCCTGGCCAGAATTCACCCCGGGGATCTGTACGCTGGCAAACAGCCCTGTGTCTTTGCAGCATGCTTGTCTGAGATTCTCCCTTCCTTTGCAGAAACCCACTGTTTCTTGGGGCACCACGCAAATCCCTTCTGCCAGCATGAGGAGGAAGGTGACCAGCCCAGATCTCATAGAGGGAATGATGGGGAACTGGAAAGAGGATGGCGAATCATCCTCAGAGAAGGAGGGTGACAACTCGCTGGAGATACCCCCAAAAAGGTAAGTATGGAGCAAGTCGTGCCAAGGCCTGGGGCAGCTGAGTAGCACTGACCCATCTGCAGGGTCAAGGATCCAAATCCCTGATCCGTGGCTCTCCTCTGAGCTGTCAAGCCATGGGGAGACCTGGGGTCAGGAGCCCCCAACTCCAGGTGCCTTTCTGCAGCCCAAAGCAAATGCCTAAACCTCCTGCTGTGGGCACCAGTGAGACTCTGTGTGCAGGGCCTGGGGAAGGTGAGAGGCAGGAAGGTTTCAGCCAGAGCGTGAGTGAGGGTTTCTTCCTGTTGTTCTAGGCCAATTTCCCCAGGGACAAGCCAGGCCCTGCTCGAGATAGTGCCGTGCATCCTGGGACAGGTTGACCGAAGTCGGAGGGGACACAGGCATGAAGAGAGGGATCGGGAAGATAAGCTGCAGTGGTAAATATATCCAGATATGGGTGGTGTTTCCCCTCAGGCAACGCCCTTGCTTCCACCCCCAGCAGCAGCAGGGGAAAGAAGGGCTGTTCCCAACACACACTTCCCCAGTAGAGCCACCTTCTGCTGCAGAGCGGGGTGCCCAGCCTGGGAGCAAAGGATGGCAATCTTCCCTGTGCTCCCACTAACTCCTCTTGCTGTGTGTCTGCAGTGAGCTGGCTGTTTTGAAGTGGAGAATGTGCAGGAAAAAGAAGAGCCAAGGCAATGACACTCCTGTGGCTGGACCCCAACCTGCACAAACTATTTGTGACAGTCATGAGAGAGCAGGACAGGTACCTGATAGACAGTGATGTAATTCTTGTCTCATAATTCATTGTAGAAAAGCACCGTTATATGGCTACAGAGTCTGAAATAGCTAATCTGTACTCATTTGAACATTAAGTGATTTCTTCTAGAGCTTCCTTTAAACCACGTATCTTCAGTTGTTTGTCTTTTTGGAGTGTGTTCTTTGCTCCCGTCATCTTATGCAACATATCAGACCATCTTCCTTGGCACCATTCTTCATGGAGATAAAAAGGCACTGTTCATAATGCAAATAAAAATGCCAGGCTTTTCTAGGGTAGGAAATCATTTCTATTCAGATCATTGTTCAGTTTGTGCTTTGGTTGTGCCTGTTATAACTGAGGAGCAGACATGGCTGATAGAAAGGCTAAAGACAAGGGGCAGAAGAGAGGGTGAGAACTAAAAAAATCCCACAAAGCACAGATGAGACTCCCACTGCTACTGTTGCATTTCTGTGACCCTTCAGGAATTCTACTCTCTCCCTGTGAGGAAAGATCAAAGTAAACACTGGGAAGCCTTACGTAAGAAGTACCTGAAGACAGCAAGGACAAGGTCGCCTTCATCAACAGCAAGAAGGGAAAGGGAACATCTGTGGAAGGCCCAGGTACCAGAAACCTTGTGAAACACGCAGTAAAATAGCATTTCTCTCCTCCAGAAGAGCTGAGCTTTGAAGGTCTCCAAGTCAGCATGGCATCATTGCTGCAAAATTGCAGGGCAGGTGACTCCTATCTGTCATGCTTGCCTGCTTATTACTGTAAGGGAGATGTAGTTAGAAAAAGCCAAAGGGCAAAGCCAGCAATCGGCCATGGTGAGCACATACACTGATCATCCCTCCCCCGAACTCAGACAAGCTCTGTTTCAGGTATCTGCACTTGCATTTGGACACATCTGTTCACAGTCCAATGACCTGAGCCATACCTAGACTACCTATAAGGCAGCTAGTTCTTTTATTTAGTCTTCACTGCATTGGAATGATCAGGAACATTATTTGTAATAGGAAGGCACATTTTCTGGAAGTTTAGTTTTTAACCGAAGCACTAGGATTTCCATCCAAGCATGCTGACATTAAAAAAAGTTCTGCTTGTCTCAATGCACAAGGGATGAAGTCTTTAACTTCCCTGGACAAAAAGATTTGAGAAGGAGTGTTGTAAACATGCCTTTGCAGCACTACAGGCCTTCAGCGCTGATCAGTGGTATGGCCTCTGCCCACACTTCCATCTAAACTGCATGCTACTTTTTGCCCCTGCATGGTGGTAGAAACTGTATCTGTTGAGATATTATGGCTAGGTGCTGGATGAAATGGAAAGTGAAAAAGAGTTCTGAAAAACTGTGAGGGCTTTTGATTAGAAATTCCTTTAAAAAAAACCAAACCCACCACCAACAAAAAACAAAATCCCAACTCCTGGGGCAGGCGGAGGTCCTTCTTCTGGTTCCCCCTCTACTGCCACAGCATCCTGGCCAGAATTCACCCCGGGGATCTGTACGCTGGCAAACAGCCCTGTGTCTTTGCAGCATGCTTGTCTGAGATTCTCCCTTCCTTTGCAGAAACCCACTGTTTCTTGGGGCACCACGCAAATCCCTTCTGCCAGCATGAGGAGGAAGGTGACCAGCCCAGATCTCATAGAGGGAATGATGGGGAACTGGAAAGAGGATGGCGAATCATCCTCAGAGAAGGAGGGTGACAACTCACTGGAGATACCCCCAGAAAGGTAAGTATGGAGCAAGTCGTGCCAAGGCCTGGGGCAGCTGAGTAGCACTGACCCATCTGCAGGGTCAAGGATCCAAATCCCTGATCCGTGGCTCTCCTCTGAGCTGTCAAGCCATGGGGAGACCTGGGGTCAGGAGCCCCCAACTCCAGGTGCCTTTCTGCAGCCCAAAGCAAATGCCTAAACCTCCTGCTGTGGGCACCAGTGAGACTCTGTGTGCAGGGCCTGGGGAAGGTGAGAGGCAGGAAGGTTTCAGCCAGAGCGTGAGTGAGGGTTTCTTCCTGTTGTTCTAGGCCAATTTCCCCAGGGACAAGCCAGGCCCTGCTCGAGATAGTGCCGTGCATCCTGGGACAGGTTGACCGAAGTCGGAGGGGACACAGGCATGAAGAGAGGGATCGGGAAGATAAGCTGCAGTGGTAAATATATCCAGATATGGGTGGTGTTTCCCCTCAGGCAACGCCCTTGCTTCCACCCCCAGCAGCAGCAGGGGAAAGAAGGGCTGTTCCCAACACACACTTCCCCAGTAGAGCCACCTTCTGCTGCAGAGCGGGGTGCCCAGCCTGGGAGCAAAGGATGGCAATCTTCCCTGTGCTCCCACTAACTCCTCTTGCTGTGTGTCTGCAGTGAGCTGGCTGTTTTGAAGTGGAGAATGTGCAGGAAAAAGAAGAGCCAAGGCAATGACACTCCTGTGGCTGGACCCCAACCTGCACAAACTATTTGTGACAGTCATGAGAGAGCAGGACAGGTACCTGATAGACAGTGATGTAATTCTTGTCTCATAATTCATTGTAGAAAAGCACCGTTATATGGCTACAGAGTCTGAAATAGCTAATCTGTACTCATTTGAACATTAAGTGATTTCTTCTAGAGCTTCCTTTAAACCACGTATCTTCAGTTGTTTGTCTTTTTGGAGTGTGTTCTTTGCTCCCGTCATCTTATGCAACATATCAGACCATCTTCCTTGGCACCATTCTTCATGGAGATAAAAAGGCACTGTTCATAATGCAAATAAAAATGCCAGGCTTTTCTAGGGTAGGAAATCATTTCTATTCAGATCATTGTTCAGTTTGTGCTTTGGTTGTGCCTGTTATAAGTGAGGAGCAGACATGGCTGATAGACAGGCTAAAGACAAGGGGCAGAAGAGAGGGTGAGAACTAAAAAAATCCCACAAAGCACAGATGAGACTCCCACTGCTACTGTTGCATTTCTGTGACCCTTCAGGAATTCTACTCTCTCCCTGTGAGGAAAGATCAAAGTAAACACTGGGAAGCCTTACGTAAGAAGTACCTGAAGACAGCAAGGACAAGGTCGCCTTCATCAACAGCAAGAAGGGAAAGGGAACATCTGTGGAAGGCCCAGGTACCAGAAACCTTGTGAAACACGCAGTAAAATAGCATTTCTCTCCTCCAGAAGAGCTGAGCTTTGAAGGTCTCCAAGTCAGCATGGCATCATTGCTGCAAAATTGCAGGGCAGGTGACTCCTATCTGTCATGCTTGCCTGCTTATTACTGTAAGGGAGATGTAGTTAGAAAAAGCCAAAGGGCAAAGCCAGCAATCGGCCATGGTGAGCACATACACTGATCATCCCTCCCCCGAACTCAGACAAGCTCTGTTTCAGGTATCTGCACTTGCATTTGGACACATCTGTTCACAGTCCAATGACCTGAGCCATACCTAGACTACCTATAAGGCAGCTAGTTCTTTTATTTAGTCTTCACTGCATTGGAATGATCAGGAACATTATTTGTAATAGGAAGGCACATTTTCTGGAAGTTTAGTTTTTAACCGAAGCACTAGGATTTCCATCCAAGCATGCTGACATTAAAAAAAGTTCTGCTTGTCTCAATGCACAAGGGATGAAGTCTTTAACTTCCCTGGACAAAAAGATTTGAGAAGGAGTGTTGTAAACATGCCTTTGCAGCACTACAGGCCTTCAGCGCTGATCAGTGGTATGGCCTCTGCCCACACTTCCATCTAAACTGCATGCTACTTTTTGCCCCTGCATGGTGGTAGAAACTGTATCTGTTGAGATATTATGGCTAGGTGCTGGATGAAATGGAAAGTGAAAAAGAGTTCTGAAAAACTGTGAGGGCTTTTGATTAGAAATTCCTTTAAAAAAAACCAAACCCACCACCACCAAAAAACAAAATCCCAACTCCTGGGGCAGGCGGAGGTCCTTCTTCTGGTTCCCCCTCTACTGCCACAGCATCCTGGCCAGAATTCACCCCGGGGATCTGTACGCTGGCAAACAGCCCTGTGTCTTTGCAGCATGCTTGTCTGAGATTCTCCCTTCCTTTGCAGAAACCCACTGTTTCTTGGGGCACCACGCAAATCCCTTCTGCCAGCATGAGGAGGAAGGTGACCAGCCCAGATCTCATAGAGGGAATGATGGGGAACTGGAAAGAGGATGGCGAATCATCCTCAGAGAAGGAGGGTGACAACTCGCTGGAGATACCCCCAGAAAGGTAAGTATGGAGCAAGTCGTGCCAAGGCCTGGGGCAGCTGAGTAGCACTGACCCATCTGCAGGGTCAAGGATCCAAATCCCTGATCCGTGGCTCTCCTCTGAGCTGTCAAGCCATGGGGAGACCTGGGGTCAGGAGCCCCCAACTCCAGGTGCCTTTCTGCAGCCCAAAGCAAATGCCTAAACCTCCTGCTGTGGGCACCAGTGAGACTCTGTGTGCAGGGCCTGGGGAAGGTGAGAGGCAGGAAGGTTTCAGCCAGAGCGTGAGTGAGGGTTTCTTCCTGTTGTTCTAGGCCAATTTCCCCAGGGACAAGCCAGGCCCTGCTCGAGATAGTGCCGTGCATCCTGGGACAGGTTGACCGAAGTCAGAGGGGACACAGGCATGAAGAGAGGGATCGGGAAGATAAGCTGCAGTGGTAAATATATCCAGATATGGGTGGTGTTTCCCCTCAGGCAACGCCCTTGCTTCCACCCCCAGCAGCAGCAGGGGAAAGAAGGGCTGTTCCCAACACACACTTCCCCAGTAGAGCCACCTTCTGCTGCAGAGTGGGGTGCCCAGCCTGGGAGCAAAGGATGGCAATCTTCCCTGTGCTCCCACTAACTCCTCTTGCTGTGTGTCTGCAGTGAGCTGGCTGTTTTGAAGTGGAGAATGTGCAGGAAAAAGAAGAGCCAAGGCAATGACACTCCTGTGGCTGGACCCCAACCTGCACAAACTATTTGTGACAGTCATGAGAGAGCAGGACAGGTACCTGATAGACAGTGATGTAATTCTTGTCTCATAATTCATTGTAGAAAAGCACCGTTATATGGCTACAGAGTCTGAAATAGCTAATCTGTACTCATTTGAACATTAAGTGATTTCTTCTGGAGCTTCCTTTAAACCACGTATCTTCAGTTGTTTGTCTTTTTGGAGTGTGTTCTTTGCTCCCGTCATCTTATGCAACATATCAGACCATCTTCCTTGGCACCATTCTTCATGGAGATAAAAAGGCACTGTTCATAATGCAAATAAAAATGCCAGGCTTTTCTAGGGTAGGAAATCATTTCTATTCAGATCATTGTTCAGTTTGTGCTTTGGTTGTGCCTGTTATAACTGAGGAGCAGACATGGCTGATAGACAGGCTAAAGACAAGGGGCAGAAGAGAGGGTGAGAACTAAAAAAATCCCACAAAGCACAGATGAGACTCCCACTGCTACTGTTGCATTTCTGTGACCCTTCAGGAATTCTACTCTCTTCCTGTGAGGAAAGATCAAAGTAAACACTGGGAAGCCTTACGTAAGAAGTACCTGAAGACAGCAAGGACAAGGTCGCCTTCATCAACAGCAAGAAGGGAAAGGGAACATCTGTGGAAGGCCCAGGTACCAGAAACCTTGTGAAACACGCAGTAAAATAGCATTTCTCTCCTCCAGAAGAGCTGAGCTTTGAAGGTCTCCAAGTCAGCATGGCATCATTGCTGCAAAATTGCAGGGCAGGTGACTCCTATCTGTCATGCTTGCCTGCTTATTACTGTAAGGGAGATGTAGTTAGAAAAAGCCAAAGGGCAAAGCCAGCAATCTGCCATGGTGAGCACATACACTGATCATCCCTCCCCCGAACTCAGACAAGCTCTGTTTCAGGTATCTGCACTTGCATTTGGACACATCTGTTCACAGTCCAATGACCTGAGCCATACCTAGACTACCTATAAGGCAGCTAGTTCTTTTATTTAGTCTTCACTGCATTGGAATGATCAGGAACATTATTTGTAATAGGAAGGCACATTTTCTGGAAGTTTAGTTTTTAACCGAAGCACTAGGATTTCCATCCAAGCATGCTGACATTAAAAATAGTTCTGCTTGTCTCAATGCACAAGGGATGAAGTCTTTAACTTCCCTGGACAAAAAGATTTGAGAAGGAGTGTTGTAAACATGCCTTTGCAGCACTACAGGCCTTCAGCGCTGATCAGTGGTATGGCCTCTGCCCACACTTCCATCTAAACTGCATGCTACTTTTTGCCCCTGCATGGTGGTAGAAACTGTATCTGTTGAGATATTATGGCTAGGTGCTGGATGAAATGGAAAGTGAAAAAGAGTTCTGAAAAACTGTGAGGGCTTTTGATTAGAAATTCCTTTAAAAAAAACCAAACCCACCACCAACAAAAAACAAAATCCCAACTCCTGGGGCAGGCGGAGGTCCTTCTTCTGGTTCCCCCTCTACTGCCACAGCATCCTGGCCAGAATTCACCCCTGGGATCTGTACGCTGGCAAACAGCCCTGTGTCTTTGCAGCATGCTTGTCTGAGATTC
Source organism: Dromaius novaehollandiae (assembly GCF_036370855.1). NCBI lineage: Eukaryota > Metazoa > Chordata > Aves > Casuariiformes > Dromaiidae > Dromaius > Dromaius novaehollandiae. The sequence goes on from NW_026991310.1 coordinate 350,792, forward strand.
TCCCTTCCTTTGCAGAAACCCACTGTTTCTTGGGGCACCACGCAAATCCCTTCTGCCAGCATGAGGAGGAAGGTGACCAGCCCAGATCTCATAGAGGGAATGATGGGGAACTGGAAAGAGGATGGCGAATCATCCTCAGAGAAGGAGGGTGACAACTCGCTGGAGATACCCCCAAAAAGGTAAGTATGGAGCAAGTCGTGCCAAGGCCTGGGGCAGCTGAGTAGCACTGACCCATCTGCAGGGTCAAGGATCCAAATCCCTGATCCGTGGCTCTCCTCTGAGCTGTCAAGCCATGGGGAGACCTGGGGTCAGGAGCCCCCAACTCCAGGTGCCTTTCTGCAGCCCAGAGCAAATGCCTAAACCTCCTGCTGTGGGCACCAGTGAGACTCTGTGTGCAGGGCCTGGGGAAGGTGAGAGGCAGGAAGGTTTCAGCCAGAGCGTGAGTGAGGGTTTCTTCCTGTTGTTCTAGGCCAATTTCCCCAGGGACAAGCCAGGCCCTGCTCGAGATAGTGCCGTGCATCCTGGGACAGGTTGACCGAAGTCGGAGGGGACACAGGCATGAAGAGAGGGATCGGGAAGATAAGCTGCAGTGGTAAATATATCCAGATATGGGTGGTGTTTCCCCTCAGGCAACGCCCTTGCTTCCACCCCCAGCAGCAGCAGGGGAAAGAAGGGCTGTTCCCAACACACACTTCCCCAGTAGAGCCACCTTCTGCTGCAGAGCGGGGTGCCCAGCCTGTGAGCAAAGGATGGCAATCTTCCCTGTGCTCCCACTAACTCCTCTTGCTGTGTGTCTGCAGTGAGCTGGCTGTTTTGAAGTGGAGAATGTGCAGGAAAAAGAAGAGCCAAGGCAATGACACTCCTGTGGCTGGACCCCAACCTGCACAAACTATTTGTGACAGTCATGAGAGAGCAGGACAGGTACCTGATAGACAGTGATGTAATTCTTGTCTCATAATTCATTGTAGAAAAGCACCGTTATATGGCTACAGAGTCTGAAATAGCTAATCTGTACTCATTTGAACATTAAGTGATTTCTTCTGGAGCTTCCTTTAAACCACGTATCTTCAGTTGTTTGTCTTTTTGGAGTGTGTTCTTTGCTCCCGTCATCTTATGCAACATATCAGACCATCTTCCTTGGCACCATTCTTCATGGAGATAAAAAGGCACTGTTCATAATGCAAATAAAAATGCCAGGCTTTTCTAGGGTAGGAAATCATTTCTATTCAGATCATTGTTCAGTTTGTGCTTTGGTTGTGCCTGTTATAACTGAGGAGCAGACATGGCTGATAGACAGGCTAAAGACAAGGGGCAGAAGAGAGGGTGAGAACTAAAAAAATCCCACAAAGCACAGATGAGACTCCCACTGCTACTGTTGCATTTCTGTGACCCTTCAGGAATTCTACTCTCTTCCTGTGAGGAAAGATCAAAGTAAACACTGGGAAGCCTTACGTAAGAAGTACCTGAAGACAGCAAGGACAAGGTCGCCTTCATCAACAGCAAGAAGGGAAAGGGAACATCTGTGGAAGGCCCAGGTACCAGAAACCTTGTGAAACACGCAGTAAAATAGCATTTCTCTCCTCCAGAAGAGCTGAGCTTTGAAGGTCTCCAAGTCAGCATGGCATCATTGCTGCAAAATTGCAGGGCAGGTGACTCCTATCTGTCATGCTTGCCTGCTTATTACTGTAAGGGAGATGTAGTTAGAAAAAGCCAAAGGGCAAAGCCAGCAATCGGCCATGGTGAGCACATACACTGATCATCCCTCCCCCGAACTCAGACAAGCTCTGTTTCAGGTATCTGCACTTGCATTTGGACACATCTGTTCACAGTCCAATGACCTGAGCCATACCTAGACTACCTATAAGGCAGCTAGTTCTTTTATTTAGTCTTCACTGCATTGGAATGATCAGGAACATTATTTGTAATAGGAAGGCACATTTTCTGGAAGTTTAGTTTTTAACCGAAGCACTAGGATTTCCATCCAAGCATGCTGACATTAAAAATAGTTCTGCTTGTCTCAATGCACAAGGGATGAAGTCTTTAACTTCCCTGGACAAAAAGATTTGAGAAGGAGTGTTGTAAACATGCCTTTGCAGCACTACAGGCCTTCAGCGCTGATCAGTGGTATGGCCTCTGCCCACACTTCCATCTAAACTGCATGCTACTTTTTGCCCCTGCATGGTGGTAGAAACTGTATCTGTTGAGATATTATGGCTAGGTGCTGGATGAAATGGAAAGTGAAAAAGAGTTCTGAAAAACTGTGAGGGCTTTTGATTAGAAATTCCTTTAAAAAAAACCAAACCCACCACCACCAAAAAACAAAATCCCAACTCCTGGGGCAGGCGGAGGTCCTTCTTCTGGTTCCCCCTCTACTGCCACAGCATCCTGGCCAGAATTCACCCCGGGGATCTGTACGCTGGCAAACAGCCCTGTGTCTTTGCAGCATGCTTGTCTGAGATTCTCCCTTCCTTTGCAGAAACCCACTGTTTCTTGGGGCACCACGCAAATCCCTTCTGCCAGCATGAGGAGGAAGGTGACCAGCCCAGATCTCATAGAGGGAATGATGGGGAACTGGAAAGAGGATGGCGAATCATCCTCAGAGAAGGAGGGTGACAACTCGCTGGAGATACCCCCAAAAAGGTAAGTATGGAGCAAGTCGTGCCAAGGCCTGGGGCAGCTGAGTAGCACTGACCCATCTGCAGGGTCAAGGATCCAAATCCCTGATCCGTGGCTCTCCTCTGAGCTGTCAAGCCATGGGGAGACCTGGGGTCAGGAGCCCCCAACTCCAGGTGCCTTTCTGCAGCCCAGAGCAAATGCCTAAACCTCCTGCTGTGGGCACCAGTGAGACTCTGTGTGCAGGGCCTGGGGAAGGTGAGAGGCAGGAAGGTTTCAGCCAGAGCGTGAGTGAGGGTTTCTTCCTGTTGTTCTAGGCCAATTTCCCCAGGGACAAGCCAGGCCCTGCTCGAGATAGTGCCGTGCATCCTGGGACAGGTTGACCGAAGTCGGAGGGGACACAGGCATGAAGAGAGGGATCGGGAAGATAAGCTGCAGTGGTAAATATATCCAGATATGGGTGGTGTTTCCCCTCAGGCAACGCCCTTGCTTCCACCCCCAGCAGCAGCAGGGGAAAGAAGGGCTGTTCCCAACACACACTTCCCCAGTAGAGCCACCTTCTGCTGCAGAGCGGGGTGCCCAGCCTGGGAGCAAAGGATGGCAATCTTCCCTGTGCTCCCACTAACTCCTCTTGCTGTGTGTCTGCAGTGAGCTGGCTGTTTTGAAGTGGAGAATGTGCAGGAAAAAGAAGAGCCAAGGCAATGACACTCCTGTGGCTGGACCCCAACCTGCACAAACTATTTGTGACAGTCATGAGAGAGCAGGACAGGTACCTGATAGACAGTGATGTAATTCTTGTCTCATAATTCATTGTAGAAAAGCACCGTTATATGGCTACAGAGTCTGAAATAGCTAATCTGTACTCATTTGAACATTAAGTGATTTCTTCTGGAGCTTCCTTTAAACCACGTATCTTCAGTTGTTTGTCTTTTTGGAGTGTGTTCTTTGCTCCCGTCATCTTATGCAACATATCAGACCATCTTCCTTGGCACCATTCTTCATGGAGATAAAAAGGCACTGTTCATAATGCAAATAAAAATGCCAGGCTTTTCTAGGGTAGGAAATCATTTCTATTCAGATCATTGTTCAGTTTGTGCTTTGGTTGTGCCTGTTATAACTGAGGAGCAGACATGGCTGATAGACAGGCTAAAGACAAGGGGCAGAAGAGAGGGTGAGAACTAAAAAAATCCCACAAAGCACAGATGAGACTCCCACTGCTACTGTTGCATTTCTGTGACCCTTCAGGAATTCTACTCTCTCCCTGTGAGGAAAGATCAAAGTAAACACTGGGAAGCCTTACGTAAGAAGTACCTGAAGACAGCAAGGACAAGGTCGCCTTCATCAACAGCAAGAAGGGAAAGGGAACATCTGTGGAAGGCCCAGGTACCAGAAACCTTGTGAAACACGCAGTAAAATAGCATTTCTCTCCTCCAGAAGAGCTGAGCTTTGAAGGTCTCCAAGTCAGCATGGCATCATTGCTGCAAAATTGCAGGGCAGGTGACTCCTATCTGTCATGCTTGCCTGCTTATTACTGTAAGGGAGATGTAGTTAGAAAAAGCCAAAGGGCAAAGCCAGCAATCGGCCATGGTGAGCACATACACTGATCATCCCTCCCCCGAACTCAGACAAGCTCTGTTTCAGGTATCTGCACTTGCATTTGGACACATCTGTTCACAGTCCAATGACCTGAGCCATACCTAGACTACCTATAAGGCAGCTAGTTCTTTTATTTAGTCTTCACTGCATTGGAATGATCAGGAACATTATTTGTAATAGGAAGGCACATTTTCTGGAAGTTTAGTTTTTAACCGAAGCACTAGGATTTCCATCCAAGCATGCTGACATTAAAAAAAGTTCTGCTTGTCTCAATGCACAAGGGATGAAGTCTTTAACTTCCCTGGACAAAAAGATTTGAGAAGGAGTGTTGTAAACATGCCTTTGCAGCACTACAGGCCTTCAGCGCTGATCAGTGGTATGGCCTCTGCCCACACTTCCATCTAAACTGCATGCTACTTTTTGCCCCTGCATGGTGGTAGAAACTGTATCTGTTGAGATATTATGGCTAGGTGCTGGATGAAATGGAAAGTGAAAAAGAGTTCTGAAAAACTGTGAGGGCTTTTGATTAGAAATTCCTTTAAAAAAAACCAAACCCACCACCAACAAAAAACAAAATCCCAACTCCTGGGGCAGGCGGAGGTCCTTCTTCTGGTTCCCCCTCTACTGCCACAGCATCCTGGCCAGAATTCACCCCGGGGATCTGTACGCTGGCAAACAGCCCTGTGTCTTTGCAGCATGCTTGTCTGAGATTCTCCCTTCCTTTGCAGAAACCCACTGTTTCTTGGGGCACCACGCAAATCCCTTCTGCCAGCATGAGGAGGAAGGTGACCAGCCCAGATCTCATAGAGGGAATGATGGGGAACTGGAAAGAGGATGGCGAATCATCCTCAGAGAAGGAGGGTGACAACTCACTGGAGATACCCCCAGAAAGGTAAGTATGGAGCAAGTCGTGCCAAGGCCTGGGGCAGCTGAGTAGCACTGACCCATCTGCAGGGTCAAGGATCCAAATCCCTGATCCGTGGCTCTCCTCTGAGCTGTCAAGCCATGGGGAGACCTGGGGTCAGGAGCCCCCAACTCCAGGTGCCTTTCTGCAGCCCAAAGCAAATGCCTAAACCTCCTGCTGTGGGCACCAGTGAGACTCTGTGTGCAGGGCCTGGGGAAGGTGAGAGGCAGGAAGGTTTCAGCCAGAGCGTGAGTGAGGGTTTCTTCCTGTTGTTCTAGGCCAATTTCCCCAGGGACAAGCCAGGCCCTGCTCGAGATAGTGCCGTGCATCCTGGGACAGGTTGACCGAAGTCGGAGGGGACACAGGCATGAAGAGAGGGATCGGGAAGATAAGCTGCAGTGGTAAATATATCCAGATATGGGTGGTGTTTCCCCTCAGGCAACGCCCTTGCTTCCACCCCCAGCAGCAGCAGGGGAAAGAAGGGCTGTTCCCAACACACACTTCCCCAGTAGAGCCACCTTCTGCTGCAGAGTGGGGTGCCCAGCCTGGGAGCAAAGGATGGCAATCTTCCCTGTGCTCCCACTAACTCCTCTTGCTGTGTGTCTGCAGTGAGCTGGCTGTTTTGAAGTGGAGAATGTGCAGGAAAAAGAAGAGCCAAGGCAATGACACTCCTGTGGCTGGACCCCAACCTGCACAAACTATTTGTGACAGTCATGAGAGAGCAGGACAGGTACCTGATAGACAGTGATGTAATTCTTGTCTCATAATTCATTGTAGAAAAGCACCGTTATATGGCTACAGAGTCTGAAATAGCTAATCTGTACTCATTTGAACATTAAGTGATTTCTTCTAGAGCTTCCTTTAAACCACGTATCTTCAGTTGTTTGTCTTTTTGGAGTGTGTTCTTTGCTCCCGTCATCTTATGCAACATATCAGACCATCTTCCTTGGCACCATTCTTCATGGAGATAAAAAGGCACTGTTCATAATGCAAATAAAAATGCCAGGCTTTTCTAGGGTAGGAAATCATTTCTATTCAGATCATTGTTCAGTTTGTGCTTTGGTTGTGCCTGTTATAACTGAGGAGCAGACATGGCTGATAGACAGGCTAAAGACAAGGGGCAGAAGAGAGGGTGAGAACTAAAAAAATCCCACAAAGCACAGATGAGACTCCCACTGCTACTGTTGCATTTCTGTGACCCTTCAGGAATTCTACTCTCTCCCTGTGAGGAAAGATCAAAGTAAACACTGGGAAGCCTTACGTAAGAAGTACCTGAAGACAGCAAGGACAAGGTCGCCTTCATCAACAGCAAGAAGGGAAAGGGAACATCTGTGGAAGGCCCAGGTACCAGAAACCTTGTGAAACACGCAGTAAAATAGCATTTCTCTCCTCCAGAAGAGCTGAGCTTTGAAGGTCTCCAAGTCAGCATGGCATCATTGCTGCAAAATTGCAGGGCAGGTGACTCCTATCTGTCATGCTTGCCTGCTTATTACTGTAAGGGAGATGTAGTTAGAAAAAGCCAAAGGGCAAAGCCAGCAATCTGCCATGGTGAGCACATACACTGATCATCCCTCCCCCGAACTCAGACAAGCTCTGTTTCAGGTATCTGCACTTGCATTTGGACACATCTGTTCACAGTCCAATGACCTGAGCCATACCTAGACTACCTATAAGGCAGCTAGTTCTTTTATTTAGTCTTCACTGCATTGGAATGATCAGGAACATTATTCGTAATAGGAAGGCACATTTTCTGGAAGTTTAGTTTTTAACCGAAGCACTAGGATTTCCATCCAAGCATGCTGACATTAAAAATAGTTCTGCTTGTCTCAATGCACAAGGGATGAAGTCTTTAACTTCCCTGGACAAAAAGATTTGAGAAGGAGTGTTGTAAACATGCCTTTGCAGCACTACAGGCCTTCAGTGCTGATCAGTGGTATGGCCTCTGCCCACACTTCCATCTAAACTGCATGCTACTTTTTGCCCCTGCATAGTGGTAGAAACTGTATCTGTTGAGATATTATGGCTAGGTGCTGGATGAAATGGAAAGTGAAAAAGAGTTCTGCAAAACTGTGAGGGCTTTTGATTAGAAATTCCTTTAAAAAACACAAACCCACCACCACCAAAAAACAAAATCCCAACTCCTGGGGCAGGCGGAGGTCCTTCTTCTGGTTCCCCCTCTACTGCCACAGCATCCTGGCCAGAATTCACCCCTGGGATCTGTACGCTGGCAAACAGCCCTGTGTCTTTGCAGCATGCTTGTCTGAGATTCTCCCTTCCTTTGCAGAAACCCACTGTTTCTTGGGGCACCACGCAAATCCCTTCTGCCAGCATGAGGAGGAAGGTGACCAGCCCAGATCTCATAGAGGGAATGATGGGGAACTGGAAAGAGGATGGCGAATCATCCTCAGAGAAGGAGGGTGACAACTCGCTGGAGATACCCCCAAAAAGGTAAGTATGGAGCAAGTCGTGCCAAGGCCTGGGGCAGCTGAGTAGCACTGACCCATCTGCAGGGTCAAGGATCCAAATCCCTGATCCGTGGCTCTCCTCTGAGCTGTCAAGCCATGGGGAGACCTGGGGTCAGGAGCCCCCAACTCCAGGTGCCTTTCTGCAGCCCAGAGCAAATGCCTAAACCTCCTGCTGTGGGCACCAGTGAGACTCTGTGTGCAGGGCCTGGGGAAGGTGAGAGGCAGGAAGGTTTCAGCCAGAGCGTGAGTGAGGGTTTCTTCCTGTTGTTCTAGGCCAATTTCCCCAGGGACAAGCCAGGCCCTGCTCGAGATAGTGCCGTGCATCCTGGGACAGGTTGACCGAAGTCGGAGGGGACACAGGCATGAAGAGAGGGATCGGGAAGATAAGCTGCAGTGGTAAATATATCCAGATATGGGTGGTGTTTCCCCTCAGGCAACGCCCTTGCTTCCACCCCCAGCAGCAGCAGGGGAAAGAAGGGCTGTTCCCAACACACACTTCCCCAGTAGAGCCACCTTCTGCTGCAGAGCGGGGTGCCCAGCCTGGGAGCAAAGGATGGCAATCTTCCCTGTGCTCCCACTAACTCCTCTTGCTGTGTGTCTGCAGTGAGCTGGCTGTTTTGAAGTGGAGAATGTGCAGGAAAAAGAAGAGCCAAGGCAATGACACTCCTGTGGCTGGACCCCAACCTGCACAAACTATTTGTGACAGTCATGAGAGAGCAGGACAGGTACCTGATAGACAGTGATGTAATTCTTGTCTCATAATTCATTGTAGAAAAGCACCGTTATATGGCTACAGAGTCTGAAATAGCTAATCTGTACTCATTTGAACATTAAGTGATTTCTTCTAGAGCTTCCTTTAAACCACGTATCTTCAGTTGTTTGTCTTTTTGGAGTGTGTTCTTTGCTCCCGTCATCTTATGCAACATATCAGACCATCTTCCTTGGCACCATTCTTCATGGAGATAAAAAGGCACTGTTCATAATGCAAATAAAAATGCCAGGCTTTTCTAGGGTAGGAAATCATTTCTATTCAGATCATTGTTCAGTTTGTGCTTTGGTTGTGCCTGTTATAACTGAGGAGCAGACATGGCTGATAGACAGGCTAAAGACAAGGGGCAGAAGAGAGGGTGAGAACTAAAAAAATCCCACAAAGCACAGATGAGACTCCCACTGCTACTGTTGCATTTCTGTGACCCTTCAGGAATTCTACTCTCTCCCTGTGAGGAAAGATCAAAGTAAACACTGGGAAGCCTTACGTAAGAAGTACCTGAAGACAGCAAGGACAAGGTTGCCTTCATCAACAGCAAGAAGGGAAAGGGAACATCTGTGGAAGGCCCAGGTACCAGAAACCTTGTGAAACACGCAGTAAAATAGCATTTCTCTCCTCCAGAAGAGCTGAGCTTTGAAGGTCTCCAAGTCAGCATGGCATCATTGCTGCAAAATTGCAGGGCAGGTGACTCCTATCTGTCATGCTTGCCTGCTTATTACTGTAAGGGAGATGTAGTTAGAAAAAGCCAAAGGGCAAAGCCAGCAATCGGCCATGGTGAGCACATACACTGATCATCCCTCCCCCGAACTCAGACAAGCTCTGTTTCAGGTATCTGCACTTGCATTTGGACACATCTGTTCACAGTCCAATGACCTGAGCCATACCTAGACTACCTATAAGGCAGCTAGTTCTTTCATTTAGTCTTCACTCCATTGGAATGATCAGGAACATTATTCGTAATAGGAAGGCACATTTTCTGGAAGTCTAGTTTTTAACCGAAGCACTAGGATTTCCATCCAAGCATGCTGACATTAAAAAAAGTTCTGCTTGTCTCAATGCACAAGGGATGAAGTCTTTAACTTCCCTGGACAAAAAGATTTGAGAAGGAGTGTTGTAAACATGCCTTTGCAGCACTACAGGCCTTCAGTGCTGATCAGTGGTATGGCCTCTGCCCACACTTCCATCTAAACTGCATGCTACTTTTTGCCCCTGCATAGTGGTAGAAACTGTATCTGTTGAGATATTATGGCTAGGTGCTGGATGAAATGGAAAGTGAAAAAGAGTTCTGAAAAACTGTGAGGGCTTTTGATTAGAAATTCCTTTAAAAAAAACCAAACCCACCACCAACAAAAAACAAAATCCCAACTCCTGGGGCAGGCGGAGGTCCTTCTTCTGGTTCCCCCTCTACTGCCACAGCATCCTGGCCAGAATTCACCCCTGGGATCTGTACGCTGGCAAACAGCCCTGTGTCTTTGCAGCATGCTTGTCTGAGATTCTCCCTTCCTTTGCAGAAACCCACTGTTTCTTGGGGCACCACGCAAATCCCATCTGCCAGCATGAGGAGGAAGGTGACCAGCCCAGATCTCATAGAGGGAATGATGGGGAACTGGAAAGAGGATGGCGAATCATCCTCAGAGAAGGAGGGTGACAACTCGCTGGAGATACCCCCAAAAAGGTAAGTATGGAGCAAGTCGTGCCAAGGCCTGGGGCAGCTGAGTAGCACTGACCCATCTGCAGGGTCAAGGATCCAAATCCCTGATCCGTGGCTCTCCTCTGAGCTGTCAAGCCATGGGGAGACCTGGGGTCAGGAGCCCCCAACTCCAGGTGCCTTTCTGCAGCCCAAAGCAAATGCCTAAACCTCCTGCTGTGGGCACCAGTGAGACTCTGTGTGCAGGGCCTGGGGAAGGTGAGAGGCAGGAAGGTTTCAGCCAGAGCGTGAGTGAGGGTTTCTTCCTGTTGTTCTAGGCCAATTTCCCCAGGGACAAGCCAGGCCCTGCTCGAGATAGTGCCGTGCATCCTGGGACAGGTTGACTGAAGTCGGAGGGGACACAGGCATGAAGAGAGGGATCGGGAAGATAAGCTGCAGTGGTAAATATATCCAGATATGGGTGGTGTTTCCCCTCAGGCAACGCCCTTGCTTCCACCCCCAGCAGCAGCAGGGGAAAGAAGGGCTGTTCCCAACACACACTTCCCCAGTAGAGCCACCTTCTGCTGCAGAGCGGGGTGCCCAGCCTGGGAGCAAAGGATGGCAATCTTCCCTGTGCTCCCACTAACTCCTCTTGCTGTGTGTCTGCAGTGAGCTGGCTGTTTTGAAGTGGAGAATGTGCAGGAAAAAGAAGAGCCAAGGCAATGACACTCCTGTGGCTGGACCCCAACCTGCACAAACTATTTGTGACAGTCATGAGAGAGCAGGACAGGTCCATGATAGACAGTGATGTAATTCTTGTCTCATAATTCATTGTAGAAAAGCACCGTTATATGGCTACAGAGTCTGAAATAGCTAATCTGTACTCATGTGAACATTAAGTGATTTCTTCTGGAGCTTCCTTTAAACCACGTATCTTCAGTTTGTCTTTTTGGAGTAATTTGAACATTAAGTGATTTCTTCTGGAGCTTCCTTTAAACCACGTATGTTCAGTTGTTTGTCTTTTTGGAGTGTGTTCTTTGCTCCCGTCATCTTATGCAACATATCAGACCATCTTCCTTGGCACCATTCTTCATGGAGATAAAAAGGCACTGTTCATAATGCAAATAAAAATGCCAGGCTTTTCTAGGGTAGGAAATCATTTCTATTCAGATCATTGTTCAGTTTGTGCTTTGGTTGTGCCTGTTATAAGTGAGGAGCAGACATGGCTGATAGACAGGCTAAAGACAAGGGGCAGAAGAGAGGGTGAGAACTAAAAAAATCCCACAAAGCACAGATGAGACTCCCACTGCTACTGTTGCATTTCTGTGACCCTTCAGGAATTCTACTCTCTCCCTGTGAGGAAAGATCAAAGTAAACACTGGGAAGCCTTACGTAAGAAGTACCTGAAGACAGCAAGGACAAGGTCGCCTTCATCAACAGCAAGAAGGGAAAGGGAACATGTGTGGAAGGCCCAGGTACCAGAAACCTTGTGAAACACGCAGTAAAATAGCATTTCTCTCCTCCAGAAGAGCTGAGCTTTGAAGGTCTCCAAGTCAGCATGGCATCATTGCTGCAAAATTGCAGGGCAGGTGACTCCTATCTGTCATGCTTGCCTGCTTATTACTGTAAGGGAGATGTAGTTAGAAAAAGCCAAAGGGCAAAGCCAGCAATCGGCCATGGTGAGCACATACACTGATCATCCCTCCCCCGAACTCAGACAAGCTCTGTTTCAGGTATCTGCACTTGCATTTGGACACATCTGTTCACAGTCCAATGACCTGAGCCATACCTAGACTACCTATAAGGCAGCTAGTTCTTTTATTTAGTCTTCACTGCATTGGAATGATCAGGAACATTATTCGTAATAGGAAGGCACATTTTCTGGAAGTTTAGTTTTTAACCGAAGCACTAGGATTTCCTTCCAAGCATGCTGACATTAAAAAAAGTTCTGCTTGTCTCAATGCACAAGGGATGAAGTCTTTAACTTCACTGGACAAAAAGATTTGAGAAGGAGTGTTGTAAACATGCCTTTGCAGCACTACAGGCCTTCAGTGCTGATCAGTGGTATGGCCTCTGCCCACACTTCCATCTAAACTGCATGCTACTTTTTGCCCCTGGATGGTGGTAGAAACTGTATCTGTTGAGATATTATGGCTAGGTGCTGGATGAAATGGAAAGTGAAAAAGAGTTCTGCAAAACTGTGAGGGCTTTTGATTAGAAATTCCTTTAACAAACACAAAACCACCACCAACAAAAAACAAAATCCCAACTCCTGGGGCAGGCGGAGGTCCTTCTTCTGGTTCCCCCTCTACTGCCACAGCATCCTGGCCAGAATTCACCCCGGGGATCTGTACGCTGGCAAACAGCCCTGTGTCTTTGCAGCATGCTTGTCTGAGATTCTCCCTTCCTTTGCAGAAACCCACTGTTTCTTGGGGCACCACGCAAATCCCTTCTGCCAGCATGAGGAGGAAGGTGACCAGCCCAGATCTCATAGAGGGAATGATGGGGAACTGGAAAGAGGATGGCGAATCATCCTCAGAGAAGGAGGGTGACAACTCACTGGAGATACCCCCAAAAAGGTAAGTATGGAGCAAGTCGTGCCAAGGCCTGGGGCAGCTGAGTAGCACTGACCCATCTGCAGGGTCAAGGATCCAAATCCCTGATCCGTGGCTCTCCTCTGAGCTGTCAAGCCATGGGGAGACCTGGGGTCAGGAGCCCCCAACTCCAGGTGCCTTTCTGCAGCCCAAAGCAAATGCCTAAACCTCCTGCTGTGGGCACCAGTGAGACTCTGTGTGCAGGGCCTGGGGAAGGTGAGAGGCAGGAAGGTTTCAGCCAGAGCGTGAGTGAGGGTTTCTTCCTGTTGTTCTAGGCCAATTTCCCCAGGGACAAGCCAGGCCCTGCTCGAGATAGTGCCGTGCATCCTGGGACAGGTTGACCGAAGTCGGAGGGGACACAGGCATGAAGAGAGGGATCGGGAAGATAAGCTGCAGTGGTAAATATATCCAGATATGGGTGGTGTTTCCCCTCAGGCAACGCCCTTGCTTCCACCCCCAGCAGCAGCAGGGGAAAGAAGGGCTGTTCCCAACACACACTTCCCCAGTAGAGCCACCTTCTGCTGCAGAGCGGGGTGCCCAGCCTGGGAGCAAAGGATGGCAATCTTCCCTGTGCTCCCACTAACTCCTCTTGCTGTGTGTCTGCAGTGAGCTGGCTGTTTTGAAGTGGAGAATGTGCAGGAAAAGGAAAAGCCAAGGCAATGACACTCCTGTGGCTGGACCCCAACCTGCACAAACTATTTGTGACAGTCATGAGAGAGCAGGACAGGTCCATGATAGACAGTGATGTAATTCTTGTCTCATAATTCATTGTAGAAAAGCACCGTTATATGGCTACAGAGTCTGAAATAGCTAATCTGTACTCATTTGAACATTAAGTGATTTCTTCTGGAGCTTCCTTTAAACCACGTATCTTCAGTTTGTCTTTTTGGAGTGTGTTCTTTGCTCCCGTCATCTTATGCAACATATCAGACCGTCTTCCTTGGCACCATTCTTAATGGAGATAAAAAGGCACTGTTCATAATGCAAATAAAAATGCCAGGCTTTTCTAGGGTAGGAAATAATTTCTATTCAGATCATTGTTCAGTTTGTGCTTTGGTTGTGCCTATTATAACTGAGGAGCAGACATGGCTGATAGAAAGGCTAAAGACAAGGGGCAGAAGAGAGGGTGAGAACTAAAAAAATCCCACAAAGCACAGATGAGACTCCCACTGCTACTGTTGCATTTCTGTGACCCTTCAGGAATTCTACTCTCTCCCTGTGAGGAAAGATCAAAGTAAACACTGGGAAGCCTTACGTAAGAAGTACCTGAAGACAGCAAGGACAAGGTCGCCTTCATCAACAGCAAGAAGGGAAAGGGAACATCTGTGGAAGGCCCAGGTACCAGAAACCTTGTGAAACACGCAGTAAAATAGCATTTCTCTCCTCCAGAAGAGCTGAGCTTTGAAGGTCTCCAAGTCAGCATGGCATCATTGCTGCAAAATTGCAGGGCAGGTGACTCCTATCTGTCATGCTTGCCTGCTTATTACTGTAAGGGAGATGTAGTTAGAAAAAGCCAAAGGGCAAAGCCAGCAATCGGCCATGGTGAGCACATACACTGATCATCCCTCCCCCGAACTCAGACAAGCTCTGTTTCAGGTATCTGCACTTGCATTTGGACACATCTGTTCACAGTCCAATGACCTGAGCCATACCTAGACTACCTATAAGGCAGCTAGTTCTTTTATTTAGTCTTCACTGCATTGGAATGATCAGGAACATTATTCGTAATAGGAAGGCACATTTTCTGGAAGCTTAGTTTTTAACCGAAGCACTAGGATTTCCTTCCAAGCATGCTGACATTAAAAAAAGTTCTGCTTGTCTCAATGCACAAGGGATGAAGTCTTTAACTTCACTGGACAAAAAGATTTGAGAAGGAGTGTTGTAAACATGCCTTTGCAGCACTACAGGCCTTCAGTGCTGATCAGTGGTATGGCCTCTGCCCACACTTCCATCTAAACTGCATGCTACTTTTTGCCCCTGGATGGTGGTAGAAACTGTATCTGTTGAGATATTATGGCTAGGTGCTGGATGAAATGGAAAGTAAAAAAGAGTTCTGCAAAACTGTGAGGGCTTTTGATTAGAAATTCCTTTAAAAAACACAAACCCACCACCAACAAAAAACAAAATCCCAACTCCTGGGGCAGGCGGAGGTCCTTCTTCTGGTTCCCCCTCTACTGCCACAGCATCCTGGCCAGAATTCACCCCTGGGATCTGTACGCTGGCAAACAGCCCTGTGTCTTTGCAGCATGCTTGTCTGAGATTCTCCCTTCCTTTGCAGAAACCCACTGTTTCTTGGGGCACCACGCAAATCCCTTCTGCCAGCATGAGGAGGAAGGTGACCAGCCCAGATCTCATAGAGGGAATGATGGGGAACTGGAAAGAGGATGGCGAATCATCCTCAGAGAAGGAGGGTGACAACTCGCTGGAGATACCCCCAAAAAGGTAAGTATGGAGCAAGTCGTGCCAAGGCCTGGGGCAGCTGAGTAGCACTGACCCATCTGCAGGGTCAAGGATCCAAATCCCTGATCCGTGGCTCTCCTCTGAGCTGTCAAGCCATGGGGAGACCTGGGGTCAGGAGCCCCCAACTCCAGGTGCCTTTCTGCAGCCCAAAGCAAATGCCTAAACCTCCTGCTGTGGGCACCAGTGAGACTCTGTGTGCAGGGCCTGGGGAAGGTGAGAGGCAGGAAGGTTTCAGCCAGAGCGTGAGTGAGGGTTTCTTCCTGTTGTTCTAGGCCAATTTCCCCAGGGACAAGCCAGGCCCTGCTCGAGATAGTGCCGTGCATCCTGGGACAGGTTGACCGAAGTCGGAGGGGACACAGGCATGAAGAGAGGGATCGGGAAGATAAGCTGCAGTGGTAAATATATCCAGATATGGGTGGTGTTTCCCCTCAGGCAACGCCCTTGCTTCCACCCCCAGCAGCAGCAGGGGAAAGAAGGGCTGTTCCCAACACACACTTCCCCAGTAGAGCCACCTTCTGCTGCAGAGCGGGGTGCCCAGCCTGGGAGCAAAGGATGGCAATCTTCCCTGTGCTCCCACTAACTCCTCTTGCTGTGTGTCTGCAGTGAGCTGGCTGTTTTGAAGTGGAGAATGTGCAGGAAAAAGAAGAGCCAAGGCAATGACACTCCTGTGGCTGGACCCCAACCTGCACAAACTATTTGTGACAGTCATGAGAGAGCAGGACAGGTCCATGATAGACAGTGATGTAATTCTTGTCTCATAATTCATTGTAGAAAAGCACCGTTATATGGCTACAGAGTCTGAAATAGCTAATCTGTACTCATTTGAACATTAAGTGATTTCTTCTGGAGCTTCCTTTAAACCACGTATCTTCAGTTGTTTGTCTTTTTGGAGTGTGTTCTTTGCTCCCGTCATCTTATGCAACATATCAGACCATCTTCCTTGGCACCATTCTTAATGGAGATAAAAAGGCACTGTTCATAATGCAAATAAAAATGCCAGGCTTTTCTAGGGTAGGAAATCATTTCTATTCAGATCATTGTTCAGTTTGTGCTTTGGTTGTGCCTGTTATAACTGAGGAGCAGACATGGCTGATAGAAAGGCTAAAGACAAGGGGCAGAAGAGAGGGTGAGAACTAAAAAAATCCCACAAAGCACAGATGAGACTCCCACTGCTACTGTTGCATTTCTGTGACCCTTCAGGAATTCTACTCTCTCCCTGTGAGGAAAGATCAAAGTAAACACTGGGAAGCCTTACGTAAGAAGTACCTGAAGACAGCAAGGACAAGGTCGCCTTCATCAACAGCAAGAAGGGAAAGGGAACATCTGTGGAAGGCCCAGGTACCAGAAACCTTGTGAAACACGCAGTAAAATAGCATTTCTCTCCTCCAGAAGAGCTGAGCTTTGAAGGTCTCCAAGTCAGCATGGCATCATTGCTGCAAAATTGCAGGGCAGGTGACTCCTATCTGTCATGCTTGCCTGCTTATTACTGTAAGGGAGATGTAGTTAGAAAAAGCCAAAGGGCAAAGCCAGCAATCGGCCATGGTGAGCACATACACTGATCATCCCTCCCCCGAACTCAGACAAGCTCTGTTTCAGGTATCTGCACTTGCATTTGGACACATCTGTTCACAGTCCAATGACCTGAGCCATACCTAGACTACCTATAAGGCAGCTAGTTCTTTTATTTAGTCTTCACTGCATTGGAATGATCAGGAACATTATTCGTAACAGGAAGGCACATTTTCTGGAAGCTTAGTTTTTAGCCGAAGCACTAGGATTTCCTTCCAAGCATGCTGACATTAAAAAAAGTTCTGCTTGTCTCAATGCACAAGGGATGAAGTCTTTAACTTCACTGGACAAAAAGATTTGAGAAGGAGTGTTGTAAACATGCCTTTGCAGCACTACAGGCCTTCAGTGCTGATCAGTGGTATGGCCTCTGCCCACACTTCCATCTAAACTGCATGCTACTTTTTGCCCCTGCACAGTGGTAGAAACTGTATCTGTTGAGATATTATGGCTAGGTGCTGGATGAAATGGAAAGTAAAACAGAGTTCTGAAAAACTGTGAGGGCTTTTGATTAGAAATTCCTTTAAAAAACACAAACCCACCACCACCAAAAAACAAAATCCCAACTCCTGGGGCAGGCGGAAGTCCTTCTTCTGGTTCCCCCTCTACTGCCACAGCATCCTGGCCAGAATTCACCCCTGGGATCTGTACGCTGGCAAACAGCCCTGTGTCTTTGCAGCATGCTTGTCTGAGATTCTCCCTTCCTTTGCAGAAACCCACTGTTTCTTGGGGCACCACGCAAATCCCTTCTGCCAGCATGAGGAGGAAGGTGACCAGCCCAGATCTCATAGAGGGAATGATGGGGAACTGGAAAGAGGATGGCGAATCATCCTCAGAGAAGGAGGGTGACAACTCGCTGGAGATACCCCCAAAAAGGTAAGTATGGAGCAAGTCGTGCCAAGGCCTGGGGCAGCTGAGTAGCACTGACCCATCTGCAGGGTCAAGGATCCAAATCCCTGATCCGTGGCTCTCCTCTGAGCTGTCAAGCCATGGGGAGACCTGGGGTCAGGAGCCCCCAACTCCAGGTGCCTTTCTGCAGCCCAAAGCAAATGCCTAAACCTCCTGCTGTGGGCACCAGTGAGACTCTGTGTGCAGGGCCTGGGGAAGGTGAGAGGCAGGAAGGTTTCAGCCAGAGCGTGAGTGAGGGTTTCTTCCTGTTGTTCTAGGCCAATTTCCCCAGGGACAAGCCAGGCCCTGCTCGAGATAGTGCCGTGCATCCTGGGACAGGTTGACCGAAGTCGGAGGGGACACAGGCATGAAGAGAGGCATCGGGAAGATAAGCTGCAGTGGTAAATATATCCAGATATGGGTGGTGTTTCCCCTCAGGCAACGCCCTTGCTTCCACCCCCAGCAGCAGCAGGGGAAAGAAGGGCTGTTCCCAACACACGCTTCCCCAGTAGAGCCACCTTCTGCTGCAGAGCGGGGTGCCCAGCCTGGGAGCAAAGGATGGCAATCTTCCCTGTGCTCCCACTAACTCCTCTTGCTGTGTGTCTGCAGTGAGCTGGCTGTTTTGAAGTGGAGAATGTGCAGGAAAAAGAAGAGCCAAGGCAATGACACTCCTGTGGCTGGACCCCAACCTGCACAAACTATTTGTGACAGTCATGAGAGAGCAGGACAGGTCCATGATAGACAGTGATGTAATTCTTGTCTCATAATTCATTGTAGAAAAGCACCGTTATATGGCTACAGAGTCTGAAATAGCTAATCTGTACTCATTTGAACATTAAGTGATTTCTTCTGGAGCTTCCTTTAAACCACGTATGTTCAGTTTGTCTTTTTGGAGTCATTTGAACATTAAGTGATTTCTTCTGGAGCTTCCTTTAAACCACGTATCTTCAGTTGTTTGTCTTTTTGGAGTGTGTTCTTTGCTCCCGTCATCTTATGCAACATATCAGACCATCTTCCTTGGCACCATTCTTCATGGAGATAAAAAGGCACTGTTCATAATGCAAATAAAAATGCCAGGCTTTTCTAGGGTAGGAAATAATTTCTATTCAGATCATTGTTCAGTTTGTGCTTTGGTTGTGCCTGTTATAACTGAGGAGCAGACATGGCTGATAGAAAGGCTAAAGACAAGGGGCAGAAGAGAGGGTGAGAACTAAAAAAATCCCACAAAGCACAGATGAGACTCCCACTGCTACTGTTGCATTTCTGTGACCCTTCAGGAATTCTACTCTCTCCCTGTGAGGAAAGATCAAAGTAAACACTGGGAAGCCTTACGTAAGAAGTACCTGAAGACAGCAAGGACAAGGTCGCCTTCATCAACAGCAAGAAGGGAAAGGGAACATGTGTGGAAGGCCCAGGTACCAGAAACCTTGTGAAACACGCAGTAAAATAGCATTTCTCTCCTCCAGAAGAGCTGAGCTTTGAAGGTCTCCAAGTCAGCATGGCATCATTGCTGCAAAATTGCAGGGCAGGTGACTCCTATCTGTCATGCTTGCCTGCTTATTACTGTAAGGGAGATGTAGTTAGAAAAAGCCAAAGGGCAAAGCCAGCAATCTGCCATGGTGAGCACATACACTGATCATCCCTCCCCCGAACTCAGACAAGCTCTGTTTCAGGTATCTGCACTTGCATTTGGACACATCTGTTCACAGTCCAATGACCTGAGCCATACCTAGACTACCTATAAGGCAGCTAGTTCTTTTATTTAGTCTTCACTGCATTGGAATGATCAGGAACATTATTCGTAATAGGAAGGCACATTTTCTGGAAGTTTAGTTTTTAACCGAAGCACTAGGATTTCCTTCCAAGCATGCTGACATTAAAAAAAGTTCTGCTTGTCTCAATGCACAAGGGATGAAGTCTTTAACTTCACTGGACAAAAAGATTTGAGAATGAGTGTTGTAAACATGCCTTTGCAGCACTACAGGCCTTCAGCGCTGATCAGTGGTATGGCCTCTGCCCACACTTCCATCTAAACTGCATGCTACTTTTTGCCCCTGGATGGTGGTAGAAACTGTATCTGTTGAGATATTATGGCTAGGTGCTAGATGAAATGGAAAGTGAAAAAGAGTTCTGCAAAACTGTGAGGGCTTTTGATTAGAAATTCCTTTAAAAAACACAAAACCACCACCAACAAAAAACAAAATCCCAACTCCTGGGGCAGGCGGAGGTCCTTCTTCTGGTTCCCCCTCTACTGCCACAGCATCCTGGCCAGAATTCACCCCGGGGATCTGTACGCTGGCAAACAGCCCTGTGTCTTTGCAGCATGCTTGTCTGAGATTCTCCCTTCCTTTGCAGAAACCCACTGTTTCTTGGGGCACCACGCAAATCCCTTCTGCCAGCATGAGGAGGAAGATGACCAGCCCAGATCTCATAGAGGGAATGATGGGGAACTGGAAAGAGGATGGTGAATCATCCTCAGAGAAGGAGGGTGACAACTCACTGGAGATACCCCCAAAAAGGTAAGTATGGAGCAAGTCGTGCCAAGGCCTGGGGCAGCTGAGTAGCACTGACCCATCTGCAGGGTCAAGGATCCAAATCCCTGATCCATGGCTCTCCTCTGAGCTGTCAAGCCATGGGGAGACCTGGGGTCAGGAGCCCCCAACTCCAGGTGCCTTTCTGCAGCCCAAAGCAAATGCCTAAACCTCCTGCTGTGGGCACCAGTGAGACTCTGTGTGCAGGGCCTGGGGAAGGTGAGAGGCAGGAAGGTTTCAGCCAGAGCGTGAGTGAGGGTTTCTTCCTGTTGTTCTAGGCCAATTTCCCCAGGGACAAGCCAGGCCCTGCTCGAGATAGTGCCGTGCATCCTGGGACAGGTTGACCGAAGTCGGAGGGGACACAGGCATGAAGAGAGGGATCGGGAAGATAAGCTGAAGTGGTAAATATATCCAGATATGGGTGGTGTTTCCCCTCAGGCAACGCCCTTGCTTCCACCCCCAGCAGCAGCAGGGGAAAGAAGGGCTGTTCCCAACACACACTTCCCCAGTAGAGCCACCTTCTGCTGCAGAGCGGGGTGCCCAGCCTGGGAGCAAAGGATGGCAATCTTCCCTGTGCTCCCACTAACTCCTCTTGCTGTGTGTCTGCAGTGAGCTGGCTGTTTTGAAGTGGAGAATGTGCAGGAAAAAGAAGAGCCAAGGCAATGACACTCCTGTGGCTGGACCCCAACCTGCACAAACTATTTGTGACAGTCATGAGAGAGCAGGACAGGTACCTGATAGACAGTGATGTAATTCTTGTCTCATAATTCATTGTAGAAAAGCACCGTTATATGGCTACAGAGTCTGAAATAGCTAATCTGTACTCATTTGAACATTAAGTGATTTCTTCTGGAGCTTCCTTTAAACCACGTATCTTCAGTTGTTTGTCTTTTTGGAGTGTGTTCTTTGCTCCCGTCATCTTATGCAACATATCAGACCGTCTTCCTTGGCACCATTCTTAATGGAGATAAAAAGGCACTGTTCATAATGCAAATAAAAATGCCAGGCTTTTCTAGGGTAGGAAATAATTTCTATTCAGATCATTGTTCAGTTTGTGCTTTGGTTGTGCCTGTTATAAGTGAGGAGCAGACATGGCTGATAGAAAGGCTAAAGACAAGGGGCAGAAGAGAGGGTGAGAACTAAAAAAATCCCACAAAGCACAGATGAGACTCCCACTGCTACTGTTGCATTTCTGTGACCCTTCAGGAATTCTACTCTCTCCCTGTGAGGAAAGATCAAAGTAAACACTGGGAAGCCTTACGTAAGAAGTACCTGAAGACAGCAAGGACAAGGTCGCCTTCATCAACAGCAAGAAGGGAAAGGGAACATCTGTGGAAGGCCCAGGTACCAGAAACCTTGTGAAACACGCAGTAAAATAGCATTTCTCTCCTCCAGAAGAGCTGAGCTTTGAAGGTCTCCAAGTCAGCATGGCATCATTGCTGCAAAATTGCAGGGCAGGTGACTCCTATCCGTCATGCTTGCCTGCTTATTACTGTAAGGGAGATGTAGTTAGAAAAAGCCAAAGGGCAAAGCCAGCAATCGGCCATGGTGAGCACATACACTGATCATCCCTCCCCCGAACTCAGACAAGCTCTGTTTCAGCTATCTGCACTTGCATTTGGACACATCTGTTCACAGTCCAATGACCTGAGCCATACCTAGACTACCTATAAGGCAGCTAGTTCTTTTATTTAGTCTTCACTGCATTGGAATGATCAGGAACATTATTCGTAACAGGAAGGCACATTTTCTGGAAGCTTAGTTTTTAGCCGAAGCACTAGGATTTCCTTCCAAGCATGCTGACATTAAAAAAAGTTCTGCTTGTCTCAATGCACAAGGGATGAAGTCTTTAACTTCACTGGACAAAAAGATTTGAGAAGGAGTGTTGTAAACATGCCTTTGCAGCACTACAGGCCTTCAGCGCTGATCAGTGGTATGGCCTCTGCCCACACTTCCATCTAAACTGCATGCTACTTTTTGCCCCTGCACAGTGGTAGAAACTGTATCTGTTGAGATATTATGGCTAGGTGCTGGATGAAATGGAAAGTAAAACAGAGTTCTGAAAAACTGTGAGGGCTTTTGATTAGAAATTCCTTTAAAAAACACAAACCCACCACCACCAAAAAACAAAATCCCAACTCCTGGGGCAGGCGGAGGTCCTTCTTCTGGTTCCCCCTCTACTGCCACAGCATCCTGGCCAGAATTCACCCCTGGGATCTGTACGCTGGCAAACAGCCCTGTGTCTTTGCAGCATGCTTGTCTGAGATTCTCCCTTCCTTTGCAGAAACCCACTGTTTCTTGGGGCACCACGCAAATCCCTTCTGCCAGCATGAGGAGGAAGGTGACCAGCCCAGATCTCATAGAGGGAATGATGGGGAACTGGAAAGAGGATGGCGAATCATCCTCAGAGAAGGAGGGTGACAACTCGCTGGAGATACCCCCAAAAAGGTAAGTATGGAGCAAGTCGTGCCAAGGCCTGGGGCAGCTGAGTAGCACTGACCCATCTGCAGGGTCAAGGATCCAAATCCCTGATCCGTGGCTCTCCTCTGAGCTGTCAAGCCATGGGAAGACCTGGGGTCAGGAGCCCCCAACTCCAGGTGCCTTTCGGCAGCCCAAAGCAAATGCCTAAACCTCCTGCTGTGGGCACCAGTGAGACTCTGTGTGCAGGGCCTGGGGAAGGTGAGAGGCAGGAAGGTTTCAGCCAGAGCGTGAGTGAGGGTTTCTTCCTGTTGTTCTAGGCCAATTTCCCCAGGGACAAGCCAGGCCCTGCTCGAGATAGTGCCGTGCATCCTGGGACAGGTTGACCGAAGTCGGAGGGGACACAGGCATGAAGAGAGGCATCGGGAAGATAAGCTGCAGTGGTAAATATATCCAGATATGGGTGGTGTTTCCTCTCAGGCAACGCCCTTGCTTCCACCCCCAGCAGCAGCAGGGGAAAGAAGGGCTGTTCCCAACACACGCTTCCCCAGTAGAGCCACCTTCTGCTGCAGAGCGGGGTGCCCAGCCTGGGAGCAAAGGATGGCAATCTTCCCTGTGCTCCCACTAACTCCTCTTGCTGTGTGTCTGCAGTGAGCTGGCTGTTTTGAAGTGGAGAATGTGCAGGAAAAGGAAAAGCCAAGGCAATGACACTCCTGTGGCTGGACCCCAACCTGCACAAACTATTTGTGACAGTCATGAGAGAGCAGGACAGGTCCATGATAGACAGTGATGTAATTCTTGTCTCATAATTCATTGTAGAAAAGCACCGTTATATGGCTACAGAGTCTGAAATAGCTAATCTGTACTCATGTGAACATTAAGTGATTTCTTCTGGAGCTTCCTTTAAACCACGTATCTTCAGTTTGTCTTTTTGGAGTCATTTGAACATTAAGTGATTTCTTCTGGAGCTTCCTTTAAACCACGTATCTTCAGTTGTTTGTCTTTTTGGAGTGTGTTCTTTGCTCCCGTCATCTTATGCAACATATCAGACCATCTTCCTTGGCACCATTCTTCATGGAGATAAAAAGGCACTGTTCATAATGCAAATAAAAATGCCAGGCTTTTCTAGGGTAGGAAATAATTTCTATTCAGATCATTGTTCAGTTTGTGCTTTGGTTGTGCCTGTTATAACTGAGGAGCAGACATGGCTGATAGAAAGGCTAAAGACAAGGGGCAGAAGAGAGGGTGAGAACTAAAAAAATCCCACAAAGCACAGATGAGACTCCCACTGCTACTGTTGCATTTCTGTGACCCTTCAGGAATTCTACTCTCTCCCTGTGAGGAAAGATCAAAGTAAACACTGGGAAGCCTTACGTAAGAAGTACCTGAAGACAGCAAGGACAAGGTCGCCTTCATCAACAGCAAGAAGGGAAAGGGAACATCTGTGGAAGGCCCAGGTACCAGAAACCTTGTGAAATACGCAGTAAAATAGCATTTCTCTCCTCCAGAAGAGCTGAGCTTTGAAGGTCTCCAAGTCAGCATGGCATCATTGCTGCAAAATTGCAGGGCAGGTGACTCCTATCTGTCATGCTTGCCTGCTTATTACTGTAAGGGAGATGTAGTTAGAAAAAGCCAAAGGGCAAAGCCAGCAATCTGCCATGGTGAGCACATACACTGATCATCCCTCCCCCGAACTCAGACAAGCTCTGTTTCAGGTATCTGCACTTGCATTTGGACACATCTGTTCACAGTCCAATGACCTGAGCCATACCTAGACTACCTATAAGGCAGCTAGTTCTTTTATTTAGTCTTCACTGCATTGGAATGATCAGGAACATTATTCGTAATAGGAAGGCACATTTTCTGGAAGTTTAGTTTTTAACCGAAGCACTAGGATTTCCTTCCAAGCATGCTGACATTAAAAAAAGTTCTGCTTGTCTCAATGCACAAGGGATGAAGTCTTTAACTTCACTGGACAAAAAGATTTGAGAAGGAGTGTTGTAAACATGCCTTTGCAGCACTACAGGCCTTCAGCGCTGATCAGTGGTATGGCCTCTGCCCACACTTCCATCTAAACTGCATGCTACTTTTTGCCCCTGGATGGTGGTAGAAACTGTATCTGTTGAGATATTATGGCTAGGTGCTAGATGAAATGGAAAGTGAAAAAGAGTTCTGCAAAACTGTGAGGGCTTTTGATTAGAAATTCCTTTAAAAAACACAAAACCACCACCAACAAAAAACAAAATCCCAACTCCTGGGGCAGGCGGAGGTCCTTCTTCTGGTTCCCCCTCTACTGCCACAGCATCCTGGCCAGAATTCACCCCGGGGATCTGTACGCTGGCAAACAGCCCTGTGTCTTTGCAGCATGCTTGTCTGAGATTCTCCCTTCCTTTGCAGAAACCCACTGTTTCTTGGGGCACCACGCAAATCCCTTCTGCCAGCATGAGGAGGAAGGTGACCAGCCCAGATCTCATAGAGGGAATGATGGGGAACTGGAAAGAGGATGGTGAATCATCCTCAGAGAAGGAGGGTGACAACTCACTGGAGATACCCCCAAAAAGGTAAGTATGGAGCAAGTCGTGCCAAGGCCTGGGGCAGCTGAGTAGCACTGACCCATCTGCAGGGTCAAGGATCCAAATCCCTGATCCATGGCTCTCCTCTGAGCTGTCAAGCCATGGGGAGACCTGGGGTCAGGAGCCCCCAACTCCAGGTGCCTTTCTGCAGCCCAAAGCAAATGCCTAAACCTCCTGCTGTGGGCACCAGTGAGACTCTGTGTGCAGGGCCTGGGGAAGGTGAGAGGCAGGAAGGTTTCAGCCAGAGCGTGAGTGAGGGTTTCTTCCTGTTGTTCTAGGCCAATTTCCCCAGGGACAAGCCAGGCCCTGCTCGAGATAGTGCCGTGCATCCTGGGACAGGTTGACCGAAGTCGGAGGGGACACAGGCATGAAGAGAGGGATCGGGAAGATAAGCTGCAGTGGTGAATATATCCAGATATGGGTGGTGTTTCCCCTCAGGCAACGCCCTTGCTTCCACCCCCAGCAGCAGCAGGGGAAAGAAGGGCTGTTCCCAACACACACTTCCCCAGTAGAGCCACCTTCTGCTGCAGAGCGGGGTGCCCAGCCTGGGAGCAAAGGATGGCAATCTTCCCTGTGCTCCCACTAACTCCTCTTGCTGTGTGTCTGCAGTGAGCTGGCTGTTTTGAAGTGGAGAATGTGCAGGAAAAAGAAGAGCCAAGGCAATGACACTCCTGTGGCTGGACCCCAACCTGCACAAACTATTTGTGACAGTCATGAGAGAGCAGGACAGGTCCATGATAGACAGTGATGTAATTCTTGTCTCATAATTCATTGTAGAAAAGCACCGTTATATGGCTACAGAGTCTGAAATAGCTAATCTGTACTCATTTGAACATTAAGTGATTTCTTCTGGAGCTTCCTTTAAACCACGTATCTTCAGTTGTTTGTCTTTTTGGAGTGTGTTCTTTGCTCCCGTCATCTTATGCAACATATCAGACCGTCTTCCTTGGCACCATTCTTAATGGAGATAAAAAGGCACTGTTCATAATGCAAATAAAAATGCCAGGCTTTTCTAGGGTAGGAAATCATTTCTATTCAGATCATTGTTCAGTTTGTGCTTTGGTTGTGCCTGTTATAAGTGAGGAGCAGACATGGCTGATAGAAAGGCTAAAGACAAGGGGCAGAAGAGAGGGTGAGAACTAAAAAAATCCCACAAAGCACAGATGAGACTCCCACTGCTACTGTTGCATTTCTGTGACCCTTCAGGAATTCTACTCTCTCCCTGTGAGGAAAGATCAAAGTAAACACTGGGAAGCCTTACGTAAGAAGTACCTGAAGACAGCAAGGACAAGGTCGCCTTCATCAACAGCAAGAAGGGAAAGGGAACATCTGTGGAAGGCCCAGGTACCAGAAACCTTGTGAAACACGCAGTAAAATAGCATTTCTCTCCTCCAGAAGAGCTGAGCTTTGAAGGTCTCCAAGTCAGCATGGCATCATTGCTGCAAAATTGCAGGGCAGGTGACTCCTATCCGTCATGCTTGCCTGCTTATTACTGTAAGGGAGATGTAGTTAGAAAAAGCCAAAGGGCAAAGCCAGCAATCGGCCATGGTGAGCACATACACTGATCATCCCTCCCCCGAACTCAGACAAGCTCTGTTTCAGGTATCTGCACTTGCATTTGGACACATCTGTTCACAGTCCAATGACCTGAGCCATACCTAGACTACCTATAAGGCAGCTAGTTCTTTTATTTAGTCTTCACTGCATTGGAATGATCAGGAACATTATTCGTAATAGGAAGGCACATTTTCTGGAAGCTTAGTTTTTAACCGAAGCACTAGGATTTCCTTCCAAGCATGCTGACATTAAAAAAAGTTCTGCTTGTCTCAATGCACAAGGGATGAAGTCTTTAACTTCCCTGGACAAAAAGATTTGAGAAGGAGTGTTGTAAACATGCCTTTGCAGCACTACAGGCCTTCAGTGCTGATCAGTGGTATGGCCTCTGCCCACACTTCCATCTAAACTGCATGCTACTTTTTGCCCCTGCATAGTGGTAGAAACTGTATCTGTTGAGATATTATGGCTAGGTGCTGGATGAAATGGAAAGTGAAAAAGAGTTCTGCAAAACTGTGAGGGCTTTTGATTAGAAATTCCTTTAACAAACACAAAACCACCACCAACAAAAAACAAAATCCCAACTCCTGGGGCAGGCGGAGGTCCTTCTTCTGGTTCCCCCTCTACTGCCACAGCATCCTGGCCAGAATTCACCCCGGGGATCTGTACGCTGGCAAACAGCCCTGTGTCTTTGCAGCATGCTTGTCTGAGATTCTCCCTTCCTTTGCAGAAACCCACTGTTTCTTGGGGCACCACGCAAATCCCTTCTGCCAGCATGAGGAGGAAGGTGACCAGCCCAGATCTCATAGAGGGAATGATGGGGAACTGGAAAGAGGATGGCGAATCATCCTCAGAGAAGGAGGGTGACAACTCACTGGAGATACCCCCAAAAAGGTAAGTATGGAGCAAGTCGTGCCAAGGCCTGGGGCAGCTGAGTAGCACTGACCCATCTGCAGGGTCAAGGATCCAAATCCCTGATCCGTGGCTCTCCTCTGAGCTGTCAAGCCATGGGGAGACCTGGGGTCAGGAGCCCCCAACTCCAGGTGCCTTTCTGCAGCCCAAAGCAAATGCCTAAACCTCCTGCTGTGGGCACCAGTGAGACTCTGTGTGCAGGGCCTGGGGAAGGTGAGAGGCAGGAAGGTTTCAGCCAGAGCGTGAGTGAGGGTTTCTTCCTGTTGTTCTAGGCCAATTTCCCCAGGGACAAGCCAGGCCCTGCTCGAGATAGTGCCGTGCATCCTGGGACAGGTTGACCGAAGTCGGAGGGGACACAGGCATGAAGAGAGGGATCGGGAAGATAAGCTGCAGTGGTAAATATATCCAGATATGGGTGGTGTTTCCCCTCAGGCAACGCCCTTGCTTCCACCCCCAGCAGCAGCAGGGGAAAGAAGGGCTGTTCCCAACACACACTTCCCCAGTAGAGCCACCTTCTGCTGCAGAGCGGGGTGCCCAGCCTGGGAGCAAAGGATGGCAATCTTCCCTGTGCTCCCACTAACTCCTCTTGCTGTGTGTCTGCAGTGAGCTGGCTGTTTTGAAGTGGAGAATGTGCAGGAAAAGGAAAAGCCAAGGCAATGACACTCCTGTGGCTGGACCCCAACCTGCACAAACTATTTGTGACAGTCATGAGAGAGCAGGACAGGTCCATGATAGACAGTGATGTAATTCTTGTCTCATAATTCATTGTAGAAAAGCACCGTTATATGGCTACAGAGTCTGAAATAGCTAATCTGTACTCATTTGAACATTAAGTGATTTCTTCTGGAGCTTCCTTTAAACCACGTATCTTCAGTTGTTTGTCTTTTTGGAGTGTGTTCTTTGCTCCCGTCATCTTATGCAACATATCAGACCGTCTTCCTTGGCACCATTCTTCATGGAGATAAAAAGGCACTGTTCATAATGCAAATAAAAATGCCAGGCTTTTCTAGGGTAGGAAATAATTTCTATTCAGATCATTGTTCAGTTTGTGCTTTGGTTGTGCCTGTTATAACTGAGGAGCAAACATGGCTGATAGACAGGCTAAAGACAAGGGGCAGAAGAGAGGGTGAGAACTAAAAAAATCCCACAAAGCACAGATGAGACTCCCACTGCTACTGTTGCATTTCTGTGACCCTTCAGGAATTCTACTCTCTCCCTGTGAGGAAAGATCAAAGTAAACACTGGGAAGCCTTACGTAAGAAGTACCTGAAGACAGCAAGGACAAGGTCGCCTTCATCAACAGCAAGAAGGGAAAGGGAACATCTGTGGAAGGCCCAGGTACCAGAAACCTTGTGAAACACGCAGTAAAATAGCATTTCTCTCCTCCAGAAGAGCTGAGCTTTGAAGGTCTCCAAGTCAGCATGGCATCATTGCTGCAAAATTGCAGGGCAGGTGACTCCTATCCGTCATGCTTGCCTGCTTATTACTGTAAGGGAGATGTAGTTAGAAAAAGCCAAAGGGCAAAGCCAGCAATCGGCCATGGTGAGCACATACACTGATCATCCCTCCCCCGAACTCAGACAAGCTCTGTTTCAGGTATCTGCACTTGCATTTGGACACATCTGTTCACAGTCCAATGACCTGAGCCATACCTAGACTACCTATAAGGCAGCTAGTTCTTTTATTTAGTCTTCACTGCATTGGAATGATCAGGAACATTATTCGTAATAGGAAGGCACATTTTCTGGAAGTTTAGTTTTTAACCGAAGCACTAGGATTTCCTTCCAAGCATGCTGACATTAAAAAAAGTTCTGCTTGTCTCAATGCACAAGGGATGAAGTCTTTAACTTCCCTGGACAAAAAGATTTGAGAAGGAGTGTTGTAAACATGCCTTTGCAGCACTACAGGCCTTCAGTGCTGATCAGTGGTATGGCCTCTGCCCACACTTCCATCTAAACTGCATGCTACTTTTTGCCCCTGCATAGTGGTAGAAACTGTATCTGTTGAGATATTATGGCTAGGTGCTGGATGAAATGGAAAGTGAAAAAGAGTTCTGCAAAACTGTGAGGGCTTTTGATTAGAAATTCCTTTAAAAAACACAAACCCACCACCACCAAAAAACAAAATCCCAACTCCTGGGGCAGGCGGAGGTCCTTCTTCTGGTTCCCCCTCTACTGCCACAGCATCCTGGCCAGAATTCACCCCGGGGATCTGTACGCTGGCAAACAGCCCTGTGTCTTTGCAGCATGCTTGTCTGAGATTCTCCCTTCCTTTGCAGAAACCCACTGTTTCTTGGGGCACCACGCAAATCCCTTCTGCCAGCATGAGGAGGAAGGTGACCAGCCCAGATCTCATAGAGGGAATGATGGGGAACTGGAAAGAGGATGGCGAATCATCCTCAGAGAAGGAGGGTGACAACTCGCTGGAGATACCCCCAAAAAGGTAAGTATGGAGCAAGTCGTGCCAAGGCCTGGGGCAGCTGAGTAGCACTGACCCATCTGCAGGGTCAAGGATCCAGATCCCTGATCCATGGCTCTCCTCTGAGCTGTCAAGCCATGGGGAGACCTGGGGTCAGGAGCCCCCAACTCCAGGTGCCTTTCTGCAGCCCAAAGCAAATGCCTAAACCTCCTGCTGTGGGCACCAGTGAGACTCTGTGTGCAGGGCCTGGGGAAGGTGAGAGGCAGGAAGGTTTCAGCCAGAGCGTGAGTGAGGGTTTCTTCCTGTTGTTCTAGGCCAATTTCCCCAGGGACAAGCCAGGCCCTGCTCGAGATAGTGCCGTGCATCCTGGGACAGGTTGACCGAAGTCGGAGGGGACACAGGCATGAAGAGAGGGATCGGGAAGATAAGCTGCAGTGGTAAATATATCCAGATATGGGTGGTGTTTCCCCTCAGGCAACGCCCTTGCTTCCACCCCCAGCAGCAGCAGGGGAAAGAAGGGCTGTTCCCAACACACACTTCCCCAGTAGAGCCACCTTCTGCTGCAGAGCGGGGTGCCCAGCCTGGGAGCAAAGGATGGCAATCTTCCCTGTGCTCCCACTAACTCCTCTTGCTGTGTGTCTGCAGTGAGCTGGCTGTTTTGAAGTGGAGAATGTGCAGGAAAAGGAAAAGCCAAGGCAATGACACTCCTGTGGCTGGACCCCAACCTGCACAAACTATTTGTGACAGTCATGAGAGAGCAGGACAGGTCCATGATAGACAGTGATGTAATTCTTGTCTCATAATACATTGTAGAAAAGCACCGCTATATGGCTACAGAGTCTGAAATAGCTAATCTGTACTCATGTGAACATTAAGTGATTTCTTCTGGAGCTTCCTTTAAACCACGTATCTTCAGTTTGTCTTTTTGGAGTAATTTGAACATTAAGTGATTTCTTCTGGAGCTTCCTTTAAACCACGTATCTTCAGTTGTTTGTCTTTTTGGAGTGTGTTCTTTGCTCCCGTCATCTTATGCAACATATCAGACCGTCTTCCTTGGCACCATTCTTAATGGAGATAAAAAGGCACTGTTCATAATGCAAATAAAAATGCCAGGCTTTTCTAGGGTAGGAAATAATTTCTATTCAGATCATTGTTCAGTTTGTGCTTTGGTTGTGCCTGTTATAACTGAGGAGCAGACATGGCTGATAGAAAGGCTAAAGACAAGGGGCAGAAGAGAGGGTGAGAACTAAAAAAATCCCACAAAGCACAGATGAGACTCCCACTGCTACTGTTGCATTTCTGTGACCCTTCAGGAATTCTACTCTCTCCCTGTGAGGAAAGATCAAAGTAAACACTGGGAAGCCTTACGTAAGAAGTACCTGAAGACAGCAAGGACAAGGTCGCCTTCATCAACAGCAAGAAGGGAAAGGGAACATCTGTGGAAGGCCCAGGTACCAGAAACCTTGTGAAACACGCAGTAAAATAGCATTTCTCTCCTCCAGAAGAGCTGAGCTTTGAAGGTCTCCAAGTCAGCATGGCATCATTGCTGCAAAATTGCAGGGCAGGTGACTCCTATCTGTCATGCTTGCCTGCTTATTACTGTAAGGGAGATGTAGTTAGAAAAAGCCAAAGGGCAAAGCCAGCAATCGGCCATGGTGAGCACATACACTGATCATCCCTCCCCCGAACTCAGACAAGCTCTGTTTCAGGTATCTGCACTTGCATTTGGACACATCTGTTCACAGTCCAATGACCTGAGCCATACCTAGACTACCTATAAGGCAGCTAGTTCTTTTATTTAGTCTTCACTGCATTGGAATGATCAGGAACATTATTCGTAATAGGAAGGCATATTTTCTGGAAGTTTAGTTTTTAACCGAAGCACTAGGATTTCCTTCCAAGCATGCTGACATTAAAAAAAGTTCTGCTTGTCTCAATGCACAAGGGATGAAGTCTTTAACTTCACTGGACAAAAAGATTTGAGAAGGAGTGTTGTAAACATGCCTTTGCAGCACTACAGGCCTTCAGCGCTGATCAGTGGTATGGCCTCTGCCCACACTTCCATCTAAACTGCATGCTACTTTTTGCCCCTGCATGGTGGTAGAAACTGTATCTGTTGAGATATTATGGCTAGGTGCTGGATGAAATGGAAAGTGAAAAAGAGTTCTGAAAAACTGTGAGGGCTTTTGATTAGAAATTCCTTTAAAAAACACAAAACCACCACCAACAAAAAACAAAATCCCAACTCCTGGGGCAGGCGGAGGTCCTTCTTCTGGTTCCCCCTCTACTGCCACAGCATCCTGGCCAGAATTCACCCCGGGGATCTGTACGCTGGCAAACAGCCCTGTGTCTTTGCAGCATGCTTGTCTGAGATTCTCCCTTCCTTTGCAGAAACCCACTGTTTCTTGGGGCACCACGCAAATCCCTTCTGCCAGCATGAGGAGGAAGGTGACCAGCCCAGATCTCATAGAGGGAATGATGGGGAACTGGAAAGAGGATGGCGAATCATCCTCAGAGAAGGAGGGTGACAACTCGCTGGAGATACCCCCAAAAAGGTAAGTATGGAGCAAGTCGTGCCAAGGCCTGGGGCAGCTGAGTAGCACTGACCCATCTGCAGGGTCAAGGATCCAGATCCCTGATCCATGGCTCTCCTCTGAGCTGTCAAGCCATGGGGAGACCTGGGGTCAGGAGCCCCCAACTCCAGGTGCCTTTCTGCAGCCCAAAGCAAATGCCTAAACCTCCTGCTGTGGGCACCAGTGAGACTCTGTGTGCAGGGCCTGGGGAAGGTGAGAGGCAGGAAGGTTTCAGCCAGAGCGTGAGTGAGGGTTTCTTCCTGTTGTTCTAGGCCAATTTCCCCAGGGACAAGCCAGGCCCTGCTCGAGATAGTGCCGTGCATCCTGGGACGGGTTGACCGAAGTCGGAGGGGACACAGGCATGAAGAGAGGGATCGGGAAGATAAGCTGCAGTGGTAAATATATCCAGATATGGGTGGTGTTTCCCCTCAGGCAACGCCCTTGCTTCCACCCCCAGCAGCAGCAGGGGAAAGAAGGGCTGTTCCCAACACACACTTCCCCAGTAGAGTCACCTTCTGCTGCAGAGCGGGGTGCCCAGCCTGGGAGCAAAGGATGGCAATCTTCCCTGTGCTCCCACTAACTCCTCTTGCTGTGTGTCTGCAGTGAGCTGGCTGTTTTGAAGTGGAGAATGTGCAGGAAAAAGAAGAGCCAAGGCAATGACACTCCTGTGGCTGGACCCCAACCTGCACAAACTATTTGTGACAGTCATGATAGACAGTGATGTAATTCTTGTCTCATAATTCATTGTAGAAAAGCACCGTTATATGGCTACAGAGTCTGAAATAGCTAATCTGTACTCATTTGAACATTAAGTGATTTCTTCTGGAGCTTCCTTTAAACCACGTATGTTCAGTTGTTTGTCTTTTTGGAGTGTGTTCTTTGCTCCCGTCATCTTATGCAACATATCAGACCATCTTCCTTGGCACCATTCTTCATGGAGATAAAAAGGCACTGTTCATAATGCAAATAAAAATGCCAGGCTTTTCTAGGGTAGGAAATAATTTCTATTCAGATCATTGTTCAGTTTGTGCTTTGGTTGTGCCTGTTTTAAGTGAGGAGCAGACATGGCTGATAGAAAGGCTAAAGACAAGGGGCAGAAGAGAGGGTGAGAACTAAAAAAATCCCACAAAGCACAGATGAGACTCCCACTGCTACTGTTGCATTTCTGTGACCCTTCAGGAATTCTACTCTCTCCCTGTGAGGAAAGATCAAAGTAAACACTGGGAAGCCTTACGTAAGAAGTACCTGAAGACAGCAAGGACAAGGTCGCCTTCATCAACAGCAAGAAGGGAAAGGGAACATCTGTGGAAGGCCCAGGTACCAGAAACCTTGTGAAACACGCAGTAAAATAGCATTTCTCTCCTCCAGAAGAGCTGAGCTTTGAAGGTCTCCAAGTCAGCATGGCATCATTGCTGCAAAATTGCAGGGCAGGTGACTCCTATCCGTCATGCTTGCCTGCTTATTACTGTAAGGGAGATGTAGTTAGAAAAAGCCAAAGGGCAAAGCCAGCAATCGGCCATGGTGAGCACATACACTGATCATCCCTCCCCCGAACTCAGACAAGCTCTGTTTCAGGTATCTGCACTTGCATTTGGACACATCTGTTCACAGTCCAATGACCTGAGCCATACCTAGACTACCTATAAGGCAGCTAGTTCTTTTATTTAGTCTTCACTGCATTGGAATGATCAGGAACATTATTCGTAATAGGAAGGCACATTTTCTGGAAGTTTAGTTTTTAACCGAAGCACTAGGATTTCCTTCCAAGCATGCTGACATTAAAAAAAGTTCTGCTTGTCTCAATGCACAAGGGATGAAGTCTTTAACTTCACTGGACAAAAAGATTTGAGAAGGAGTGTTGTAAACATGCCTTTGCAGCACTACAGGCCTTCAGCGCTGATCAGTGGTATGGCCTCTGCCCACACTTCCATCTAAACTGCATGCTACTTTTTGCCCCTGGATGGTGGTAGAAACTGTATCTGTTGAGATATTATGGCTAGGTGCTGGATGAAATGGAAAGTGAAAAAGAGTTCTGAAAAACTGTGAGGGCTTTTGATTAGAAATTCCTTTAAAAAACACAAAACCACCACCAACAAAAAACAAAATCCCAACTCCTGGGGCAGGCGGAGGTCCTTCTTCTGGTTCCCCCTCTACTGCCACAGCATCCTGGCCAGAATTCACCCCGGGGATCTGTACGCTGGCAAACAGCCCTGTGTCTTTGCAGCATGCTTGTCTGAGATTCTCCCTTCCTTTGCAGAAACCCACTGTTTCTTGGGGCACCACGCAAATCCCTTCTGCCAGCATGAGGAGGAAGGTGACCAGCCCAGATCTCATAGAGGGAATGATGGGGAACTGGAAAGAGGATGGCGAATCATCCTCAGAGAAGGAGGGTGACAACTCGCTGGAGATACCCCCAAAAAGGTAAGTATGGAGCAAGTCGTGCCAAGGCCTGGGGCAGCTGAGTAGCACTGACCCATCTGCAGGGTCAAGGATCCAGATCCCTGATCCATGGCTCTCCTCTGAGCTGTCAAGCCATGGGGAGACCTGGGGTCAGGAGCCCCCAACTCCAGGTGCCTTTCTGCAGCCCAAAGCAAATGCCTAAACCTCCTGCTGTGGGCACCAGTGAGACTCTGTGTGCAGGGCCTGGGGAAGGTGAGAGGCAGGAAGGTTTCAGCCAGAGCGTGAGTGAGGGTTTCTTCCTGTTGTTCTAGGCCAATTTCCCCAGGGACAAGCCAGGCCCTGCTCGAGATAGTGCCGTGCATCCTGGGACGGGTTGACCGAAGTCGGAGGGGACACAGGCATGAAGAGAGGGATCGGGAAGATAAGCTGCAGTGGTAAATATATCCAGATATGGGTGGTGTTTCCCCTCAGGCAACGCCCTTGCTTCCACCCCCAGCAGCAGCAGGGGAAAGAAGGGCTGTTCCCAACACACACTTCCCCAGTAGAGTCACCTTCTGCTGCAGAGCGGGGTGCCCAGCCTGGGAGCAAAGGATGGCAATCTTCCCTGTGCTCCCACTAACTCCTCTTGCTGTGTGTCTGCAGTGAGCTGGCTGTTTTGAAGTGGAGAATGTGCAGGAAAAGGAAAAGCCAAGGCAATGACACTCCTGTGGCTGGACCCCAACCTGCACAAACTATTTGTGACAGTCATGATAGACAGTGATGTAATTCTTGTCTCATAATTCATTGTAGAAAAGCACCGTTATATGGCTACAGAGTCTGAAATAGCTAATCTGTACTCATTTGAACATTAAGTGATTTCTTCTGGAGCTTCCTTTAAACCACGTATGTTCAGTTGTTTGTCTTTTTGGAGTGTGTTCTTTGCTCCCGTCATCTTATGCAACATATCAGACCATCTTCCTTGGCACCATTCTTCATGGAGATAAAAAGGCACTGTTCATAATGCAAATAAAAATGCCAGGCTTTTCTAGGGTAGGAAATAATTTCTATTCAGATCATTGTTCAGTTTGTGCTTTGGTTGTGCCTGTTATAAGTGAGGAGCAGACATGGCTGATAGAAAGGCTAAAGACAAGGGGCAGAAGAGAGGGTGAGAACTAAAAAAATCCCACAAAGCACAGATGAGACTCCCACTGCTACTGTTGCATTTCTGTGACCCTTCAGGAATTCTACTCTCTCCCTGTGAGGAAAGATCAAAGTAAACACTGGGAAGCCTTACGTAAGAAGTACCTGAAGACAGCAAGGACAAGGTCGCCTTCATCAACAGCAAGAAGGGAAAGGGAACATCTGTGGAAGGCCCAGGTACCAGAAACCTTGTGAAACACGCAGTAAAATAGCATTTCTCTCCTCCAGAAGAGCTGAGCTTTGAAGGTCTCCAAGTCAGCATGGCATCATTGCTGCAAAATTGCAGGGCAGGTGACTCCTATCCGTCATGCTTGCCTGCTTATTACTGTAAGGGAGATGTAGTTAGAAAAAGCCAAAGGGCAAAGCCAGCAATCGGCCATGGTGAGCACATACACTGATCATCCCTCCCCCGAACTCAGACAAGCTCTGTTTCAGGTATCTGCACTTGCATTTGGACACATCTGTTCACAGTCCAATGACCTGAGCCATACCTAGACTACCTATAAGGCAGCTAGTTCTTTTATTTAGTCTTCACTGCATTGGAATGATCAGGAACATTATTCGTAATAGGAAGGCACATTTTCTGGAAGTTTAGTTTTTAACCGAAGCACTAGGATTTCCTTCCAAGCATGCTGACATTAAAAAAAGTTCTGCTTGTCTCAATGCACAAGGGATGAAGTCTTTAACTTCACTGGACAAAAAGATTTGAGAAGGAGTGTTGTAAACATGCCTTTGCAGCACTACAGGCCCTCAGTGCTGATCAGTGGTATGGCCTCTGCCCACACTTCCATCTAAACTGCATGCTACTTTTTGCCCCTGCATAGTGGTAGAAACTGTATCTGTTGAGATATTATGGCTAGGTGCTGGATGAAATGGAAAGTGAAACAGAGTTCTGCAAAACTGTGAGGGCTTTTGATTAGAAATTCCTTTAAAAAACACAAACCCACCACCACCAAAAAACAAAATCCCAACTCCTGGGGCAGGCGGAGGTCCTTCTTCTGGTTCCCCCTCTACTGCCACAGCATCCTGGCCAGAATTCACCCCTGGGATCTGTACGCTGGCAAACAGCCCTGTGTCTTTGCAGCATGCTTGTCTGAGATTCTCCCTTCCTTTGCAGAAACCCACTGTTTCTTGGGGCACCACGCAAATCCCTTCTGCCAGCATGAGGAGGAAGGTGACCAGCCCAGATCTCATAGAGGGAATGATGGGGAACTGGAAAGAGGATGGCGAATCATCCTCAGAGAAGGAGGGTGACAACTCGCTGGAGATACCCCCAAAAAGGTAAGTATGGAGCAAGTCGTGCCAAGGCCTGGGGCAGCTGAGTAGCACTGACCCATCTGCAGGGTCAAGGATCCAAATCCCTGATCCATGGCTCTCCTCTGAGCTGTCAAGCCATGGGGAGACCTGGGGTCAGGAGCCCCCAACTCCAGGTGCCTTTCTGCAGCCCAAAGCAAATGCCTAAACCTCCTGCTGTGGGCACCAGTGAGACTCTGTGTGCAGGGCCTGGGGAAGGTGAGAGGCAGGAAGGTTTCAGCCAGAGCGTGAGTGAGGGTTTCTTCCTGTTGTTCTAGGCCAATTTCCCCAGGGACAAGCCAGGCCCTGCTCGAGATAGTGCCGTGCATCCTGGGACGGGTTGACCGAAGTCGGAGGGGACACAGGCATGAAGAGAGGCATCGGGAAGATAAGCTGCAGTGGTAAATATATCCAGATATGGGTGGTGTTTCCCCTCAGGCAACACCCTTGCTTCCACCCCCAGCAGCAGCAGGGGAAAGAAGGGCTGTTCCCAACACACACTTCCCCAGTAGAGCCACCTTCTGCTGCAGAGCGGGGTGCCCAGCCTGGGAGCAAAGGATGGCAATCTTCCCTGTGCTCCCACTAACTCCTCTTGCTGTGTGTCTGCAGTGAGCTGGCTGTTTTGAAGTGGAGAATGTGCAGGAAAAAGAAAAGCCAAGGCAATGACACTCCTGTGGCTGGACCCCAACCTGCACAAACTATTTGTGACAGTCCTGAGAGAGCAGGACAGGTACCTGATAGACAGTGATGTAATTCTTGTCTCATAATTCATTGTAGAAAAGCACCGTTATATGGCTACAGAGTCTGAAATAGCTAATCTGTACTCATTTGAACATTAAGTGATTTCTTCTGGAGCTTCCTTTAAACCACGTATGTTCAGTTGTTTGTCTTTTTGGAGTGTGTTCTTTGCTCCCGTCATCTTATGCAACATATCAGACCATCTTCCTTGGCACCATTCTTCATGGAGATAAAAAGGCACTGTTCATAATGCAAATAAAAATGCCAGGCTTTTCTAGGGTAGGAAATAATTTCTATTCAGATCATTGTTCAGTTTGTGCTTTGGTTGTGCCTGTTATAAGTGAGGAGCAGACATGGCTGATAGAAAGGCTAAAGACAAGGGGCAGAAGAGAGGGTGAGAACTAAAAAAATCCCACAAAGCACAGATGAGACTCCCACTGCTACTGTTGCATTTCTGTGACCCTTCAGGAATTCTACTCTCTCCCTATGAGGAAAGATCAAAGTAAACACTGGGAAGCCTTACGTAAGAAGTACCTGAAGACAGCAAGGACAAGGTCGCCTTCATCAACAGCAAGAAGGGAAAGGGAACATCTGTGGAAGGCCCAGGTACCAGAAACCTTGTGAAACACGCAGTAAAATAGCATTTCTCTCCTCCAGAAGAGCTGAGCTTTGAAGGTCTCCAAGTCAGCATGGCATCATTGCTGCAAAATTGCAGGGCAGGTGACTCCTATCCGTCATGCTTGCCTGCTTATTACTGTAAGGGAGATGTAGTTAGAAAAAGCCAAAGGGCAAAGCCAGCAATCTGCCATGGTGAGCACATACACTGATCATCCCTCCCCCGAACTCAGACAAGCTCTGTTTCAGGTATCTGCACTTGCATTTGGACACATCTGTTCACAGTCCAATGACCTGAGCCATACCTAGACTACCTATAAGGCAGCTAGTTCTTTTATTTAGTCTTCACTGCATTGGAATGATCAGGAACATTATTCGTAATAGGAAGGCACATTTTCTGGAAGTTTAGTTTTTAACCGAAGCACTAGGATTTCCTTCCAAGCATGCTGACATTAAAAAAAGTTCTGCTTGTCTCAATGCACAAGGGATGAAGTCTTTAACTTCCCTGGACAAAAAGATTTGAGAAGGAGTGTTGTAAACATGCCTTTGCAGCACTACAGGCCTTCAGTGCTGATCAGTGGTATGGCCTCTGCCCACACTTCCATCTAAACTGCATGCTACTTTTTGCCCCTGGATGGTGGTAGAAACTGTATCTGTTGAGATATTATGGCTAGGTGCTGGATGAAATGGAAAGTGAAAAAGAGTTCTGCAAAACTGTGAGGGCTTTTGATTAGAAATTCCTTTAAAAAACACAAACCCACCACCAACAAAAAACAAAATCCCAACTCCTGGGGCAGGCAGAGGTCCTTCTTCTGGTTCCCCCTCTACTGCCACAGCATCCTGGCCAGAATTCACCCCTGGGATCTGTACGCTGGCAAACAGCCCTGTGTCTTTGCAGCATGCTTGTCTGAGATTCTCCCTTCCTTTGCAGAAACCCACTGTTTCTTGGGGCACCACGCAAATCCCTTCTGCCAGCATGAGGAGGAAGGTGACCAGCCCAGATCTCATAGAGGGAATGATGGGGAACTGGAAAGAGGATGGCGAATCATCCTCAGAGAAGGAGGGTGACAACTCTCTGGAGATACCCCCAAAAAGGTAAGTATGGAGCAAGTCGTGCCAAGGCCTGGGGCAGCTGAGTAGCACTGACCCATCTGCAGGGTCAAGGATCCAAATCCCTGATCCATGGCTCTCCTCTGAGCTGTCAAGCCATGGGGAGACCTGGGGTCAGGAGCCCCCAACTCCAGGTGCCTTTCTGCAGCCCAAAGCAAATGCCTAAACCTCATGCTGTGGGCACCAGTGAGACTCTGTGCAGGGCCTGGGGAAGGTGAGAGGCAGGAAGGTTTCAGCCAGAGCGTGAGTGAGGGTTTCTTCCTGTTGTTCTAGGCCAATTTCCCCAGGGACAAGCCAGGCCCTGCTCGAGATAGTGCCGTGCATCCTGGGACAGGTTGACCGAAGTCGGAGGGGACACAGGCATGAAGAGAGGGATCGGGAAGATAAGCTGCAGTGGTAAATATATCCAGATATGGGTGGTGTTTCCCCTCAGGCAACGCCCTTGCTTCCACCCCCAGCAGCAGCAGGGGAAAGAAGGGCTGTTCCCAACACACACTTCCCCAGTAGAGCCACCTTCTGCTGCAGAGCGGGGTGCCCAGCCTGGGAGCAAAGGATGGCAATCTTCCCTGTGCTCCCACTAACTCCTCTTGCTGTGTGTCTGCAGTGAGCTGGCTGTTTTGAAGTGGAGAATGTGCAGGAAAAAGAAGAGCCAAGGCAATGACACTCCTGTGGCTGGACCCCAACCTGCACAAACTATTTGTGACAGTCATGAGAGAGCAGGACAGGTCCATGATAGACAGTGATGTAATTCTTGTCTCATAATTCATTGTAGAAAAGCACCGTTATATGGCTACAGAGTCTGAAATAGCTAATCTGTACTCATTTGAACATTAAGTGATTTCTTCTGGAGCTTCCTTTAAACCACGTATCTTCAGTTGTTTGTCTTTTTGGAGTGTGTTCTTTGCTCCCGTCATCTTATGCAACATATCAGACCGTCTTCCTTGGCACCATTCTTAATGGAGATAAAAAGGCACTGTTCATAATGCAAATAAAAATGCCAGGCTTTTCTAGGGTAGGAAATAATTTCTATTCAGATCATTGTTCAGTTTGTGCTTTGGTTGTGCCTGTTATAACTGAGGAGCAAACATGGCTGATAGAAAGGCTAAAGACAAGGGGCAGAAGAGAGGGTGAGAACTAAAAAATCCCACAAAGCACAGATGAGACTCCCACTGCTACTGTTGCATTTCTGTGACCCTTCAGGAATTCTACTCTCTCCCTGTGAGGAAAGATCAAAGTAAACACTGGGAAGCCTTACGTAAGAAGTACCTGAAGACAGCAAGGACAAGGTCGCCTTCATCAACAGCAAGAAGGGAAAGGGAACATCTGTGGAAGGCCCAGGTACCAGAAACCTTGTGAAACACTCAGTAAAATAGCATTTCTCTCCTCCAGAAGAGCTGAGCTTTGAAGGTCTCCAAGTCAGCATGGCATCATTGCTGCAAAATTCCAGGGCAGGTGACTCCTATCTGTCATGCTTGCCTGCTTATTACTGTAAGGGAGATGTAGTTAGAAAAAGCCAAAGGGCAAAGCCAGCAATCGGCCATGGTGAGCACATACACTGATCATCCCTCCCCCGAACTCAGACAAGCTCTGTTTCAGCTATCTGCACTTGCATTTGGACACATCTGTTCACAGTCCAATGACCTGAGCCATACCTAGACTACCTATAAGGCAGCTAGTTCTTTTATTTAGTCTTCACTGCATTGGAA
Organism: Dromaius novaehollandiae; assembly: GCF_036370855.1. Taxonomy (NCBI): domain Eukaryota; kingdom Metazoa; phylum Chordata; class Aves; order Casuariiformes; family Dromaiidae; genus Dromaius; species Dromaius novaehollandiae. Next base: position 392,294 of record NW_026991310.1, read on the forward strand.
TGATCAGGAACATTATTCGTAATAGGAAGGCACATTTTCTGGAAGTTTAGTTTTTAACCGAAGCACTAGGATTTCCTTCCAAGCATGCTGACATTAAAAAAAGTTCTGCTTGTCTCAATGCACAAGGGATGAAGTCTTTAACTTCACTGGACAAAAAGATTTGAGAATGAGTGTTGTAAACATGCCTATGCAGCACTACAGGCCTTCAGTGCTGATCAGTGGTATGGCCTCTGCCCACACTTCCATCTAAACTGCATGCTACTTTTTGCCCCTGCATGGTGGTAGAAACTGTATCTGTTGAGATGTTCTGGCTAGGTGCTGGATGAAATGGAAAGTAAAACAGAGTTCTGCAAAACTGTGAGGGCTTTTGATTAGAAATTCCTTTAAAAAAAACAAACCCACCACCAACAAAAAACAAAATCCCAACTCCTGGGGCAGGCAGAGGTCCTTCTTCTGGTTCCCCCTCTACTGCCACAGCATCCTGGCCAGAATTCACCCCTGGGATCTGTACGCTGGCAAACAGCCCTGTGTCTTTGCAGCATGCTTGTCTGAGATTCTCCCTTCCTTTGCAGAAACCCACTGTTTCTTGGGGCACCACGCAAATCCCTTCTGCCAGCATGAGGAGGAAGGTGACCAGCCCAGATCTCATAGAGGGAATGATGGGGAACTGGAAAGAGGATGGCGAATCATCCTCAGAGAAGGAGGGTGACAACTCACTGGAGATACCCCCAAAAAGGTAAGTATGGAGCAAGTCGTGCCAAGGCCTGGGGCAGCTGAGTAGCACTGACCCATCTGCAGGGTCAAGGATCCAAATCCCTGATCCGTGGCTCTCCTCTGAGCTGTCAAGCCATGGGGAGACCTGGGGTCAGGAGCCCCCAACTCCAGGTGCCTTTCTGCAGCCCAAAGCAAATGCCTAAACCTCCTGCTGTGGGCACCAGTGAGACTCTGTGTGCAGGGCCTGGGGAAGGTGAGAGGCAGGAAGGTTTCAGCCAGAGCGTGAGTGAGGGTTTCTTCCTGTTGTTCTAGGCCAATTTCCCCAGGGACAAGCCAGGCCCTGCTCGAGATAGTGCCGTGCATCCTGGGACAGGTTGACCGAAGTCGGAGGGGACACAGGCATGAAGAGAGGGATCGGGAAGATAAGCTGCAGTGGTAAATATATCCAGATATGGGTGGTGTTTCCCCTCAGGCAACGCCCTTGCTTCCACCCCCAGCAGCAGCAGGGGAAAGAAGGGCTGTTCCCAACACACACTTCCCCAGTAGAGCCACCTTCTGCTGCAGAGCGGGGTGCCCAGCCTGGGAGCAAAGGATGGCAATCTTCCCTGTGCTCCCACTAACTCCTCTTGCTGTGTGTCTGCAGTGAGCTGGCTGTTTTGAAGTGGAGAATGTGCAGGAAAAAGAAGAGCCAAGGCAATGACACTCCTGTGGCTGGACCCCAACCTGCACAAACTATTTGTGACAGTCATGAGAGAGCAGGACAGGTCCATGATAGACAGTGATGTAATTCTTGTCTCATAATTCATTGTAGAAAAGCACCGTTATATGGCTACAGAGTCTGAAATAGCTAATCTGTACTCATTTGAACATTAAGTGATTTCTTCTGGAGCTTCCTTTAAACCACGTATCTTCAGTTGTTTGTCTTTTTGGAGTGTGTTCTTTGCTCCCGTCATCTTATGCAACATATCAGACCGTCTTCCTTGGCACCATTCTTAATGGAGATAAAAAGGCACTGTTCATAATGCAAATAAAAATGCCAGGCTTTTCTAGGGTAGGAAATAATTTCTATTCAGATCATTGTTCAGTTTGTGCTTTGGTTGTGCCTGTTATAACTGAGGAGCAAACATGGCTGATAGAAAGGCTAAAGACAAGGGGCAGAAGAGAGGGTGAGAACTAAAAAATCCCACAAAGCACAGATGAGACTCCCACTGCTACTGTTGCATTTCTGTGACCCTTCAGGAATTCTACTCTCTCCCTGTGAGGAAAGATCAAAGTAAACACTGGGAAGCCTTACGTAAGAAGTACCTGAAGACAGCAAGGACAAGGTCGCCTTCATCAACAGCAAGAAGGGAAAGGGAACATCTGTGGAAGGCCCAGGTACCAGAAACCTTGTGAAACACTCAGTAAAATAGCATTTCTCTCCTCCAGAAGAGCTGAGCTTTGAAGGTCTCCAAGTCAGCATGGCATCATTGCTGCAAAATTCCAGGGCAGGTGACTCCTATCTGTCATGCTTGCCTGCTTATTACTGTAAGGGAGATGTAGTTAGAAAAAGCCAAAGGGCAAAGCCAGCAATCGGCCATGGTGAGCACATACACTGATCATCCCTCCCCCGAACTCAGACAAGCTCTGTTTCAGCTATCTGCACTTGCATTTGGACACATCTGTTCACAGTCCAATGACCTGAGCCATACCTAGACTACCTATAAGGCAGCTAGTTCTTTTATTTAGTCTTCACTGCATTGGAATGATCAGGAACATTATTCGTAATAGGAAGGCACATTTTCTGGAAGTTTAGTTTTTAACCGAAGCACTAGGATTTCCTTCCAAGCATGCTGACATTAAGAAAAGTTCTGCTTGTCTCAATGCACAAGGGATGAAGTCTTTAACTTCACTGGACAAAAAGATTTGAGAATGAGTGTTGTAAACATGCCTATGCAGCACTACAGGCCTTCAGTGCTGATCAGTGGTATGGCCTCTGCCCACACTTCCATCTAAACTGCATGCTACTTTTTGCCCCTGCATGGTGGTAGAAACTGTATCTGTTGAGATGTTCTGGCTAGGTGCTGGATGAAATGGAAAGTAAAACAGAGTTCTGCAAAACTGTGAGGGCTTTTGATTAGAAATTCCTTTAAAAAAAACAAACCCACCACCAACAAAAAACAAAATCCCAACTCCTGGGGCAGGCAGAGGTCCTTCTTCTGGTTCCCCCTCTACTGCCACAGCATCCTGGCCAGAATTCACCCCTGGGATCTGTACGCTGGCAAACAGCCCTGTGTCTTTGCAGCATGCTTGTCTGAGATTCTCCCTTCCTTTGCAGAAACCCACTGTTTCTTGGGGCACCACGCAAATCCCTTCTGCCAGCATGAGGAGGAAGGTGACCAGCCCAGATCTCATAGAGGGAATGATGGGGAACTGGAAAGAGGATGGCGAATCATCCTCAGAGAAGGAGGGTGACAACTCACTGGAGATACCCCCAAAAAGGTAAGTATGGAGCAAGTCGTGCCAAGGCCTGGGGCAGCTGAGTAGCACTGACCCATCTGCAGGGTCAAGGATCCAAATCCCTGATCCGTGGCTCTCCTCTGAGCTGTCAAGCCATGGGGAGACCTGGGGTCAGGAGCCCCCAACTCCAGGTGCCTTTTTGCAGCCCAAAGCAAATGCCTAAACCTCCTGCTGTGGGCACCAGTGAGACTCTGTGTGCAGGGCCTGGGGAAGGTGAGAGGCAGGAAGGTTTCAGCCAGAGCGTGAGTGAGGGTTTCTTCCTGTTGTTCTAGGCCAATTTCCCCAGGGACAAGCCAGGCCCTGCTCGAGATAGTGCCGTGCATCCTGGGACAGGTTGACCGAAGTCGGAGGGGACACAGGCATGAAGAGAGGGATCGGGAAGATAAGCTGCAGTGGTAAATATATCCAGATATGGGTGGTGTTTCCCCTCAGGCAACGCCCTTGCTTCCACCCCCAGCAGCAGCAGGGGAAAGAAGGGCTGTTCCCAACACACACTTCCCCAGTAGAGCCACCTTCTGCTGCAGAGCGGGGTGCCCAGCCTGGGAGCAAAGGATGGCAATCTTCCCTGTGCTCCCACTAACTCCTCTTGCTGTGTGTCTGCAGTGAGCTGGCTGTTTTGAAGTGGAGAATGTGCAGGAAAAAGAAAAGCCAAGGCAATGACACTCCTGTGGCTGGACCCCAACCTGCACAAACTATTTGTGACAGTCATGAGAGAGCAGGACAGGTACCTGATAGACAGTGATGTAATTCTTGTCTCATAATTCATTGTAGAAAAGCACCGTTATATGGCTACAGAGTCTGAAATAGCTAATCTGTACTCATTTGAACATTAAGTGATTTCTTCTGGAGCTTCCTTTAAACCACGTATGTTCAGTTGTTTGTCTTTTTGGAGTGTGTTCTTTGCTCCCATCATCTTATGCAACATATCAGACCATCTTCCTTGGCACCATTCTTCATGGAGATAAAAAGGCACTGTTCATAATGCAAATAAAAATGCCAGGCTTTTCTAGGGTAGGAAATCATTTCTATTCAGATCATTGTTCAGTTTGCGCTTTGGTTGTGCCTGTTATAACTGAGGAGCAGACATGGCTGATAGAAAGGCTAAAGACAAGGGGCAGAAGAGAGGGTGAGAACTAAAAAAATCCCACAAAGCACAGATGAGACTCCCACTGCTACTGTTGCATTTCTGTGACCCTTCAGGAATTCTACTCTCTCCCTATGAGGAAAGATCAAAGTAAACACTGGGAAGCCTTACGTAAGAAGTACCTGAAGACAGCAAGGACAAGGTCGCCTTCATCAACAGCAAGAAGGGAAAGGGAACATCTGTGGAAGGCCCAGGTACCAGAAACCTTGTGAAACACACAGTAAAATAGCATTTCTCTCCTCCAGAAGAGCTGAGCTTTGAAGGTCTCCAAGTCAGCATGGCATCATTGCTGCAAAATTGCAGGGCAGGTGACTCCTATCCGTCATGCTTGCCTGCTTATTACTGTAAGGGAGATGTAGTTAGAAAAAGCCAAAGGGCAAAGCCAGCAATCTGCCATGGTGAGCACATACACTGATCATCCCTCCCCCGAACTCAGACAAGCTCTGTTTCAGCTATCTGCACTTGCATTTGGACACATCTGTTCACAGTCCAATGACCTGAGCCATACCTAGACTACCTATAAGGCAGCTAGTTCTTTTATTTAGTCTTCACTGCATTGGAATGATCAGGAACATTATTCGTAATAGGAAGGCACATTTTCTGGAAGTTTAGTTTTTAACCGAAGCACTAGGATTTCCTTCCAAGCATGCTGACATTAAAAAAAGTTCTGCTTGTCTCAATGCACAAGGGATGAAGTCTTTAACTTCCCTGGACAAAAAGATTTGAGAATGAGTGTTGTAAACATGCCTTTGCAGCACTACAGGCCTTCAGTGCTGATCAGTGGTATGGCCTCTGCCCACACTTCCATCTAAACTGCATGCTACTTTTTGCCCCTGCATGGTGGTAGAAACTGTATCTGTTGAGATATTATGGCTAGGTGCTGGATGAAATGGAAAGTAAAACAGAGTTCTGCAAAACTGTGAGGGCTTTTGATTAGAAATTCCTTTAAAAAAAACAAACCCACCACCAACAAAAAACAAAATCCCAACTCCTGGGGCAGGCAGAGGTCCTTCTTCTGGTTCCCCCTCTACTGCCACAGCATCCTGGCCAGAATTCACCCCTGGGATCTGTACGCTGGCAAACAGCCCTGTGTCTTTGCAGCATGCTTGTCTGAGATTCTCCCTTCCTTTGCAGAAACCCACTGTTGCTTGGGGCACCACGCAAATCCCTTCTGCCAGCATGAGGAGGAAGGTGACCAGCCCAGATCTCATAGAGGGAATGATGGGGAACTGGAAAGAGGATGGTGAATCATCCTCAGAGAAGGAGGGTGACAACTCACTGGAGATACCCCCAAAAAGGTAAGTATGGAGCAAGTCGTGCCAAGGCCTGGGGCAGCTGAGTAGCACTGACCCATCTGCAGGGTCAAGGATCCAAATCCCTGATCCATGGCTCTCCTCTGAGCTGTCAAGCCCCCAACTCCAGGTGCCTTTCTGCAGCCCAAAGCAAATGCCTAAACCTCATGCTGTGGGCACCAGTGAGACTCTGTGCAGGGCCTGGGGAAGGTGAGAGGCAGGAAGGTTTCAGCCAGAGCGTGAGTGAGGGTTTCTTCCTGTTGTTCTAGGCTAATTTCCCCAGGGACAAGCCAGGCCCTGCTCGAGATAGTGCCGTGCATCCTGGGACAGGTTGACCGAAGTCGGAGGGGACACAGGCATGAAGAGAGGGATCGGGAAGATAAGCTGAAGTGGTAAATATATCCAGATATGGGTGGTGTTTCCCCTCAGGCAACGCCCTTCCTTCCACCCCCAGCAGCAGCAGGGGAAAGAAGGGCTGTTCCCAACACACACTTCCCCAGTAGAGCCACCTTCTGCTGCAGAGCGGGGTGCCCAGCCTGTGAGCAAAGGATGGCAATCTTCCCTGTGCTCCCACTAACTCCTCTTGCTGTGTGTCTGCAGTGAGCTGGCTGTTTTGAAGTGGAGAATGTGCAGGAAAAAGAAGAGCCAAGGCAATGACACTCCTGTGGCTGGACCCCAACCTGCACAAACTATTTGTGACAGTCATGAGAGAGCAGGACAGGTCCATGATAGACAGTGATGTAATTCTTGTCTCATAATTCATTGTAGAAAAGCACCGTTATATGGCTACAGAGTCTGAAATAGCTAATCTGTACTCATTTGAACATTAAGTGATTTCTTCTGGAGCTTCCTTTAAACCACGTATCTTCAGTTGTTTGTCTTTTTGGAGTGTGTTCTTTGCTCCCGTCATCTTATGCAACATATCAGACCGTCTTCCTTGGCACCATTCTTCATGGAGATAAAAAGGCACTGTTCATAATGCAAATAAAAATGCCAGGCTTTTCTAGGGTAGGAAATAATTTCTATTCAGATCATTGTTCAGTTTGCGCTTTGGTTGTGCCTGTTATAAGTGAGGAGCAAACATGGCTGATAGAAAGGCTAAAGACAAGGGGCAGAAGAGAGGGTGAGAACTAAAAAAATCCCACAAAGCACAGATGAGACTCCCACTGCTACTGTTGCATTTCTGTGACCCTTCAGGAATTCTACTCTCTCCCTGTGAGGAAAGATCAAAGTAAACACTGGGAAGCCTTACGTAAGAAGTACCTGAAGACAGCAAGGACAAGGTCGCCTTCATCAACAGCAAGAAGGGAAAGGGAACATCTGTGGAAGGCCCAGGTACCAGAAACCTTGTGAAACACGCAGTAAAATAGCATTTCTCTCCTCCAGAAGAGCTGAGCTTTGAAGGTCTCCAAGTCAGCATGGCATCATTGCTGCAAAATTGCAGGGCAGGTGACTCCTATCTGTCATGCTTGCCTGCTTATTACTGTAAGGGAGATGTAGTTAGAAAAAGCCAAAGGGCAAAGCCAGCAATCTGCCATGGTGAGCACATACACTGATCATCCCTCCCCCGAACTCAGACAAGCTCTGTTTCAGGTATCTGCACTTGCATTTGGACACATCTGTTCACAGTCCAATGACCTGAGCCATACCTAGACTACCTATAAGGCAGCTAGTTCTTTCATTTAGTCTTCACTGCATTGGAATGATCAGGAACATTATTCGTAATAGGAAGGCACATTTTCTGGAAGTCTAGTTTTTAACCGAAGCACTAGGATTTCCTTCCAAGCATGCTGACATTAAAAAAAGTTCTGCTTGTCTCAATGCACAAGGGATGAAGTCTTTAACTTCCCTGGACAAAAAGATTTGAGAATGAGTGTTGTAAACATGCCTTTGCAGCACTACAGGCCTTCAGTGCTGATCAGTGGTATGGCCTCTGCCCACACTTCCATCTAAACTGCATGCTACTTTTTGCCCCTGCATGGTGGTAGAAACTGTATCTGTTGAGATGTTCTGGCTAGGTGCTGGATGAAATGGAAAGTAAAACAGAGTTCTGCAAAACTGTGAGGGCTTTTGATTAGAAATTCCTTTAAAAAAAACAAACCCACCACCAACAAAAAACAAAATCCCAACTCCTGGGGCAGGCAGAGGTCCTTCTTCTGGTTCCCCCTCTACTGCCACAGCATCCTGGCCAGAATTCACCCCTGGGATCTGTACGCTGGCAAACAGCCCTGTGTCTTTGCAGCATGCTTGTCTGAGATTCTCCCTTCCTTTGCAGAAACCCACTGTTTCTTGGGGCACCACGCAAATCCCTTCTGCCAGCATGAGGAGGAAGGTGACCAGCCCAGATCTCATAGAGGGAATGATGGGGAACTGGAAAGAGGATGGCGAATCATCCTCAGAGAAGGAGGGTGACAACTCACTGGAGATACCCCCAAAAAGGTAAGTATGGAGCAAGTCGTGCCAAGGCCTGGGGCAGCTGAGTAGCACTGACCCATCTGCAGGGTCAAGGATCCAAACCCCTGATCCGTGGCTCTCCTCTGAGCTGTCAAGCCATGGGGAGACCTGGGGTCAGGAGCCCCCAACTCCAGGTGCCTTTCTGCAGCCCAAAGCAAATGCCTAAACCTCATGCTGTGGGCACCAGTGAGACTCTGTGTGCAGGGCCTGGGGAAGGTGAGAGGCAGGAAGGTTTCAGCCAGAGCGTGAGTGAGGGTTTCTTCCTGTTGTTCTAGGCCAATTTCCCCAGGGACAAGCCAGGCCCTGCTCGAGATAGTGCCGTGCATCCTGGGACAGGTTGACCGAAGTCGGAGGGGACACAGGCATGAAGAGAGGGATCGGGAAGATAAGCTGCAGTGGTAAATATATCCAGATATGGGTGGTGTTTCCCCTCAGGCAACGCCCTTGCTTCCACCCCCAGCAGCAGCAGGGGAAAGAAGGGCTGTTCCCAACACACACTTCCCCAGTAGAGCCACCTTCTGCTGCAGAGCGGGGTGCCCAGCCTGGGAGCAAAGGATGGCAATCTTCCCTGTGCTCCCACTAACTCCTCTTGCTGTGTGTCTGCAGTGAGCTGGCTGTTTTGAAGTGGAGAATGTGCAGGAAAAAGAAGAGCCAAGGCAATGACACTCCTGTGGCTGGACCCCAACCTGCACAAACTATTTGTGACAGTCATGAGAGAGCAGGACAGGTACCTGATAGACAGTGATGTAATTCTTGTCTCATAATTCATTGTAGAAAAGCACCGTTATATGGCTACAGAGTCTGAAATAGCTAATCTGTACTCATTTGAACATTAAGTGATTTCTTCTGGAGCTTCCTTTAAACCACGTATCTTCAGTTGTTTGTCTTTTTGGAGTGTGTTCTTTGCTCCCGTCATCTTATGCAACATATCAGACCATCTTCCTTGGCACCATTCTTCATGGAGATAAAAAGGCACTGTTCATAATGCAAATAAAAATGCCAGGCTTTTCTAGGGTAGGAAATCATTTCTATTCAGATCATTGTTCAGTTTGTGCTTTGGTTGTGCCTGTTATAACTGAGGAGCAGACATGGCTGATAGAAAGGCTAAAGACAAGGGGCAGAAGAGAGGGTGAGAACTAAAAAAATCCCACAAAGCACAGATGAGACTCCCACTGCTACTGTTGCATTTCTGTGACCCTTCAGGAATTCTACTCTCTCCCTGTGAGGAAAGATCAAAGTAAACACTGGGAAGCCTTACGTAAGAAGTACCTGAAGACAGCAAGGACAAGGTCGCCTTCATCAACAGCAAGAAGGGAAAGGGAACATCTGTGGAAGGCCCAGGTACCAGAAACCTTGTGAAACACACAGTAAAATAGCATTTCTCTCCTCCAGAAGAGCTGAGCTTTGAAGGTCTCCAAGTCAGCATGGCATCATTGCTGCAAAATTGCAGGGCAGGTGACTCCTATCCGTCATGCTTGCCTGCTTATTACTGTAAGGGAGATGTAGTTAGAAAAAGCCAAAGGGCAAAGCCAGCAATCTGCCATGGTGAGCACATACACTGATCATCCCTCCCCCGAACTCAGACAAGCTCTGTTTCAGGTATCTGCACTTGCATTTGGACACATCTGTTCACAGTCCAATGACCTGAGCCATACCTAGACTACCTATAAGGCAGCTAGTTCTTTTATTTAGTCTTCACTGCATTGGAATGATCAGGAACATTATTCGTAATAGGAAGGCACATTTTCTGGAAGTTTAGTTTTTAACCGAAGCACTAGGATTTCCTTCCAAGCATGCTGACATTAAAAAAAGTTCTGCTTGTCTCAATGCACAAGGGATGAAGTCTTTAACTTCACTGGACAAAAAGATTTGAGAAGGAGTGTTGTAAACATGCCTTTGCAGCACTACAGGCCCTCAGTGCTGATCAGTGGTATGGCCTCTGCCCACACTTCCATCTAAACTGCATGCTACTTTTTGCCCCTGCATGGTGGTAGAAACTGTATCTGTTGAGATATTATGGCTAGTTGCTGGATGAAATGGAAAGTGAAAAAGAGTTCTGCAAAACTGTGAGGGCTTTTGATTAGAAATTCCTTTAAAAAACACAAACCCACCACCAACAAAAAACAAAATCCCAACTCCTGGGGCAGGCGGAGGTCCTTCTTCTGCTTCCCCCTCTACTGCCACAGCATCCTGGCCAGAATTCACCCCTGGGATCTGTACGCTGGCAAACAGCCCTGTGTCTTTGCAGCATGCTTGTCTGAGATTCTCCCTTCCTTTGCAGAAACCCACTGTTTCTTGGGGCACCACGCAAATCCCTTCTGCCAGCATGAGGAGGAAGGTGACCAGCCCAGATCTCATAGAGGGAATGATGGGGAACTGGAAAGAGGATGGCGAATCATCCTCAGAGAAGGAGGGTGACAACTCGCTGGAGATACCCCCAAAAAGGTAAGTATGGAGCAAGTCGTGCCAAGGCCTGGGGCAGCTGAGTAGCACTGACCCATCTGCAGGGTCAAGGATCCAAATCCCTGATCCGTGGCTCTCCTCTGAGCTGTCAAGCCATGGGGAGACCTGGGGTCAGGAGCCCCCAACTCCAGGTGCCTTTCTGCAGCCCAAAGCAAATGCCTAAACCTCCTGCTGTGGGCACCAGTGAGACTCTGTGTGCAGGGCCTGGGGAAGGTGAGAGGCAGGAAGGTTTCAGCCAGAGCGTGAGTGAGGGTTTCTTCCTGTTGTTCTAGGCCAATTTCCCCAGGGACAAGCCAGGCCCTGCTCGAGATAGTGCCGTGCATCCTGGGACAGGTTGACCGAAGTCGGAGGGGACACAGGCATGAAGAGAGGCATCGGGAAGATAAGCTGCAGTGGTAAATATATCCAGATATGGGTGGTGTTTCCCCTCAGGCAACGCCCTTCCTTCCACCCCCAGCAGCAGCAGGGGAAAGAAGGGCTGTTCCCAACACACACTTCCCCAGTAGAGCCACCTTCTGCTGCAGAGCGGGGTGCCCAGCCTGGGAGCAAAGGATGGCAATCTTCCCTGTGCTCCCACTAACTCCTCTTGCTGTGTGTCTGCAGTGAGCTGGCTGTTTTGAAGTGGAGAATGTGCAGGAAAAAGAAGAGCCAAGGCAATGACACTCCTGTGGCTGGACCCCAACCTGCACAAACTATTTGTGACAGTCATGAGAGAGCAGGACAGGTACCTGATAGACAGTGATGTAATTCTTGTCTCATAATTCATTGTAGAAAAGCACCGTTATATGGCTACAGAGTCTGAAATAGCTAATCTGTACTCATTTGAACATTAAGTGATTTCTTCTGGAGCTTCCTTTAAACCACGTATCTTCAGTTGTTTGTCTTTTTGGAGTGTGTTCTTTGCTCCCGTCATCTTATGCAACATATCAGACCATCTTCCTTGGCACCATTCTTCATGGAGATAAAAAGGCACTGTTCATAATGCAAATAAAAATGCCAGGCTTTTCTAGGGTAGGAAATCATTTCTATTCAGATCATTGTTCAGTTTGTGCTTTGGTTGTGCCTGTTATAACTGAGGAGCAGACATGGCTGATAGACAGGCTAAAGACAAGGGGCAGAAGAGAGGGTGAGAACTAAAAAAATCCCACAAAGCACAGATGAGACTCCCACTGCTACTGTTGCATTTCTGTGACCCTTCAGGAATTCTACTCTCTCCCTGTGAGGAAAGATCAAAGTAAACACTGGGAAGCCTTACGTAAGAAGTACCTGAAGACAGCAAGGACAAGGTCGCCTTCATCAACAGCAAGAAGGGAAAGGGAACATCTGTGGAAGGCCCAGGTACCAGAAACCTTGTGAAACACGCAGTAAAATAGCATTTCTCTCCTCCAGAAGAGCTGAGCTTTGAAGGTCTCCAAGTCAGCATGGCATCATTGCTGCAAAATTGCAGGGCAGGTGACTCCTATCTGTCATGCTTGCCTGCTTATTACTGTAAGGGAGATGTAGTTAGAAAAAGCCAAAGGGCAAAGCCAGCAATCTGCCATGGTGAGCACATACACTGATCATCCCTCCCCCGAACTCAGACAACCTCTGTTTCAGGTATCTGCACTTGCATTTGGACACATCTGTTCACAGTCCAATGACCTGAGCCATACCTAGACTACCTATAAGGCAGCTAGTTCTTTTATTTAGTCTTCACTGCATTGGAATGATCAGGAACATTATTCGTAATAGGAAGGCACATTTTCTGGAAGTTTAGTTTTTAACCGAAGCACTAGGATTTCCTTCCAAGCATGCTGACATTAAAAAAAGTTCTGCTTGTCTCAATGCACAAGGGATGAAGTCTTTAACTTCACTGGACAAAAAGATTTGAGAAGGAGTGTTGTAAACATGCCTTTGCAGCACTACAGGCCTTCAGTGCTGATCAGTGGTATGGCCTCTGCCCACACTTCCATCTAAACTGCATGCTACTTTTTGCCCCTGCATGGTGGTAGAAACTGTATCTGTTGAGATATTATGGCTAGTTGCTGGATGAAATGGAAAGTGAAAAAGAGTTCTGCAAAACTGTGAGGGCTTTTGATTAGAAATTCCTTTAAAAAACACAAACCCACCACCACCAAAAAACAAAATCCCAACTCCTGGGGCAGGCGGAGGTCCTTCTTCTGCTTCCCCCTCTACTGCCACAGCATCCTGGCCAGAATTCACCCCTGGGATCTGTACGCTGGCAAACAGCCCTGTGTCTTTGCAGCATGCTTGTCTGAGATTCTCCCTTCCTTTGCAGAAACCCACTGTTTCTTGGGGCACCACGCAAATCCCTTCTGCCAGCATGAGGAGGAAGGTGACCAGCCCAGATCTCATAGAGGGAATGATGGGGAACTGGAAAGAGGATGGCGAATCATCCTCAGAGAAGGAGGGTGACAACTCGCTGGAGATACCCCCAAAAAGGTAAGTATGGAGCAAGTCGTGCCAAGGCCTGGGGCAGCTGAGTAGCACTGACCCATCTGCAGGGTCAAGGATCCAAATCCCTGATCCGTGGCTCTCCTCTGAGCTGTCAAGCCATGGGGAGACCTGGGGTCAGGAGCCCCCAACTCCAGGTGCCTTTCTGCAGCCCAAAGCAAATGCCTAAACCTCCTGCTGTGGGCACCAGTGAGACTCTGTGTGCAGGGCCTGGGGAAGGTGAGAGGCAGGAAGGTTTCAGCCAGAGCGTGAGTGAGGGTTTCTTCCTGTTGTTCTAGGCCAATTTCCCCAGGGACAAGCCAGGCCCTGCTCGAGATAGTGCCGTGCATCCTGGGACAGGTTGACCGAAGTCGGAGGGGACACAGGCATGAAGAGAGGCATCGGGAAGATAAGCTGCAGTGGTAAATATATCCAGATATGGGTGGTGTTTCCCCTCAGGCAACGCCCTTGCTTCCACCCCCAGCAGCAGCAGGGGAAAGAAGGGCTGTTCCCAACACACACTTCCCCAGTAGAGCCACCTTCTGCTGCAGAGCGGGGTGCCCAGCCTGGGAGCAAAGGATGGCAATCTTCCCTGTGCTCCCACTAACTCCTCTTGCTGTGTGTCTGCAGTGAGCTGGCTGTTTTGAAGTGGAGAATGTGCAGGAAAAAGAAGAGCCAAGGCAATGACACTCCTGTGGCTGGACCCCAACCTGCACAAACTATTTGTGACAGTCATGAGAGAGCAGGACAGGTCCATGATAGACAGTGATGTAATTCTTGTCTCATAATTCATTGTAGAAAAGCACCGTTATATGGCTACAGAGTCTGAAATAGCTAATCTGTACTCATTTGAACATTAAGTGATTTCTTCTGGAGCTTCCTTTAAACCACGTATCTTCAGTTGTTTGTCTTTTTGGAGTGTGTTCTTTGCTCCCGTCATCTTATGCAACATATCAGACCATCTTCCTTGGCACCATTCTTCATGGAGATAAAAAGGCACTGTTCATAATGCAAATAAAAATGCCAGGCTTTTCTAGGGTAGGAAATCATTTCTATTCAGATCATTGTTCAGTTTGTGCTTTGGTTGTGCCTGTTATAACTGAGGAGCAGACATGGCTGATAGACAGGCTAAAGACAAGGGGCAGAAGAGAGGGTGAGAACTAAAAAAATCCCACAAAGCACAGATGAGACTCCCACTGCTACTGTTGCATTTCTGTGACCCTTCAGGAATTCTACTCTCTCCCTGTGAGGAAAGATCAAAGTAAACACTGGGAAGCCTTACGTAAGAAGTACCTGAAGACAGCAAGGACAAGGTCGCCTTCATCAACAGCAAGAAGGGAAAGGGAACATCTGTGGAAGGCCCAGGTACCAGAAACCTTGTGAAACACGCAGTAAAATAGCATTTCTCTCCTCCAGAAGAGCTGAGCTTTGAAGGTCTCCAAGTCAGCATGGCATCATTGCTGCAAAATTGCAGGGCAGGTGACTCCTATCTGTCATGCTTGCCTGCTTATTACTGTAAGGGAGATGTAGTTAGAAAAAGCCAAAGGGCAAAGCCAGCAATCTGCCATGGTGAGCACATACACTGATCATCCCTCCCCCGAACTCAGACAACCTCTGTTTCAGGTATCTGCACTTGCATTTGGACACATCTGTTCACAGTCCAATGACCTGAGCCATACCTAGACTACCTATAAGGCAGCTAGTTCTTTTATTTAGTCTTCACTGCATTGGAATGATCAGGAACATTATTCGTAATAGGAAGGCACATTTTCTGGAAGTTTAGTTTTTAACCGAAGCACTAGGATTTCCTTCCAAGCATGCTGACATTAAAAAAAGTTCTGCTTGTCTCAATGCACAAGGGATGAAGTCTTTAACTTCACTGGACAAAAAGATTTGAGAAGGAGTGTTGTAAACATGCCTTTGCAGCACTACAGGCCTTCAGTGCTGATCAGTGGTATGGCCTCTGCCCACACTTCCATCTAAACTGCATGCTACTTTTTGCCCCTGCATGGTGGTAGAAACTGTATCTGTTGAGATATTATGGCTAGTTGCTGGATGAAATGGAAAGTGAAAAAGAGTTCTGCAAAACTGTGAGGGCTTTTGATTAGAAATTCCTTTAAAAAACACAAACCCACCACCACCAAAAAACAAAATCCCAACTCCTGGGGCAGGCGGAGGTCCTTCTTCTGGTTCCCCCTCTACTGCCACAGCATCCTGGCCAGAATTCACCCCGGGGATCTGTACGCTGGCAAACAGCCCTGTGTCTTTGCAGCATGCTTGTCTGAGATTCTCCCTTCCTTTGCAGAAACCCACTGTTTCTTGGGGCACCACGCAAATCCCTTCTGCCAGCATGAGGAGGAAGGTGACCAGCCCAGATCTCATAGAGGGAATGATGGGGAACTGGAAAGAGGATGGCGAATCATCCTCAGAGAAGGAGGGTGACAACTCGCTGGAGATACCCCCAAAAAGGTAAGTATGGAGCAAGTCGTGCCAAGGCCTGGGGCAGCTGAGTAGCACTGACCCATCTGCAGGGTCAAGGATCCAAATCCCTGATCCGTGGCTCTCCTCTGAGCTGTCAAGCCATGGGGAGACCTGGGGTCAGGAGCCCCCAACTCCAGGTGCCTTTCTGCAGCCCAAAGCAAATGCCTAAACCTCCTGCTGTGGGCACCAGTGAGACTCTGTGTGCAGGGCCTGGGGAAGGTGAGAGGCAGGAAGGTTTCAGCCAGAGCGTGAGTGAGGGTTTCTTCCTGTTGTTCTAGGCCAATTTCCCCAGGGACAAGCCAGGCCCTGCTCGAGATAGTGCCGTGCATCCTGGGACAGGTTGACCGAAGTCGGAGGGGACACAGGCATGAAGAGAGGCATCGGGAAGATAAGCTGCAGTGGTAAATATATCCAGATATGGGTGGTGTTTCCCCTCAGGCAACGCCCTTGCTTCCACCCCCAGCAGCAGCAGGGGAAAGAAGGGCTGTTCCCAACACACACTTCCCCAGTAGAGCCACCTTCTGCTGCAGAGCGGGGTGCCCAGCCTGGGAGCAAAGGATGGCAATCTTCCCTGTGCTCCCACTAACTCCTCTTGCTGTGTGTCTGCAGTGAGCTGGCTGTTTTGAAGTGGAGAATGTGCAGGAAAAAGAAGAGCCAAGGCAATGACACTCCTGTGGCTGGACCCCAACCTGCACAAACTATTTGTGACAGTCATGAGAGAGCAGGACAGGTCCATGATAGACAGTGATGTAATTCTTGTCTCATAATTCATTGTAGAAAAGCACCGTTATATGGCTACAGAGTCTGAAATAGCTAATCTGTACTCATGTGAACATTAAGTGATTTCTTCTGGAGCTTCCTTTAAACCACGTATCTTCAGTTGTTTGTCTTTTT
The DNA here is from genome assembly GCF_036370855.1 of Dromaius novaehollandiae. Classification (NCBI taxonomy): domain Eukaryota; kingdom Metazoa; phylum Chordata; class Aves; order Casuariiformes; family Dromaiidae; genus Dromaius; species Dromaius novaehollandiae. The sequence continues at coordinate 408,668 of NW_026991310.1, forward strand.
GGAGTGTGTTCTTTGCTCCCGTCATCTTATGCAACATATCAGACCATCTTCCTTGGCACCATTCTTCATGGAGATAAAAAGGCACTGTTCATAATGCAAATAAAAATGCCAGGCTTTTCTAGGGTAGGAAATCATTTCTATTCAGATCATTGTTCAGTTTGTGCTTTGGTTGTGCCTGTTATAACTGAGGAGCAGACATGGCTGATAGACAGGCTAAAGACAAGGGGCAGAAGAGAGGGTGAGAACTAAAAAAATCCCACAAAGCACAGATGAGACTCCCACTGCTACTGTTGCATTTCTGTGACCCTTCAGGAATTCTACTCTCTCCCTGTGAGGAAAGATCAAAGTAAACACTGGGAAGCCTTACGTAAGAAGTACCTGAAGACAGCAAGGACAAGGTCGCCTTCATCAACAGCAAGAAGGGAAAGGGAACATGTGTGGAAGGCCCAGGTACCAGAAACCTTGTGAAACACGCAGTAAAATAGCATTTCTCTCCTCCAGAAGAGCTGAGCTTTGAAGGTCTCCAAGTCAGCATGGCATCATTGCTGCAAAATTGCAGGGCAGGTGACTCCTATCTGTCATGCTTGCCTGCTTATTACTGTAAGGGAGATGTAGTTAGAAAAAGCCAAAGGGCAAAGCCAGCAATCTGCCATGGTGAGCACATACACTGATCATCCCTCCCCCGAACTCAGACAAGCTCTGTTTCAGGTATCTGCACTTGCATTTGGACACATCTGTTCACAGTCCAATGACCTGAGCCATACCTAGACTACCTATAAGGCAGCTAGTTCTTTTATTTAGTCTTCACTGCATTGGAATGATCAGGAACATTATTCGTAATAGGAAGGCACATTTTCTGGAAGTTTAGTTTTTAACCGAAGCACTAGGATTTCCTTCCAAGCATGCTGACATTAAAAAAAGTTCTGCTTGTCTCAATGCACAAGGGATGAAGTCTTTAACTTCACTGGACAAAAAGATTTGAGAAGGAGTGTTGTAAACATGCCTTTGCAGCACTACAGGCCCTCAGCGCTGATCAGTGGTATGGCCTCTGCCCACACTTCCATCTAAACTGCATGCTACTTTTTGCCCCTGCATGGTGGTAGAAACTGTATCTGTTGAGATATTATGGCTAGGTGCTGGATGAAATGGAAAGTGAAAAAGAGTTCTGCAAAACTGTGAGGGCTTTTGATTAGAAATTCCTTTAAAAAACACAAACCCACCACCAACAAAAAACAAAATCCCAACTCCTGGGGCAGGCGGAGGTCCTTCTTCTGGTTCCCCCTCTACTGCCACAGCATCCTGGCCAGAATTCACCCCTGGGATCTGTACGCTGGCAAACAGCCCTGTGTCTTTGCAGCATGCTTGTCTGAGATTCTCCCTTCCTTTGCAGAAACCCACTGTTTCTTGGGGCACCACGCAAATCCCTTCTGCCAGCATGAGGAGGAAGGTGACCAGCCCAGATCTCATAGAGGGAATGATGGGGAACTGGAAAGAGGATGGCGAATCATCCTCAGAGAAGGAGGGTGTCAACTCACTGGAGATACCCCCAGAAAGGTAAGTATGGAGCAAGTCGTGCCAAGGCCTGGGGCAGCTGAGTAGCACTGACCCATCTGCAGGGTCAAGGATCCAAATCCCTGATCCATGGCTCTCCTCTGAGCTGTCAAGCCATGGGGAGACCTGGGGTCAGGAGCCCCCAACTCCAGGTGCCTTTCTGCAGCCCAAAGCAAATGCCTAAACCTCCTGCTGTGGGCACCAGTGAGACTCTGTGTGCAGGGCCTGGGGAAGGTGAGAGGCAGGAAGGTTTCAGCCAGAGCGTGAGTGAGGGTTTCTTCCTGTTGTTCTAGGCCAATTTCCCCAGGGACAAGCCAGGCCCTGCTCGAGATAGTGCCGTGCATCCTGGGACAGGTTGACCGAAGTCGGAGGGGACACAGGCATGAAGAGAGGGATCGGGAAGATAAGCTGCAGTGGTAAATATATCCAGATATGGGTGGTGTTTCCCCTCAGGCAACGCCCTTGCTTCCACCCCCAGCAGCAGCAGGGGAAAGAAGGGCTGTTCCCAACACACACTTCCCCAGTAGAGCCACCTTCTGCTGCAGAGCGGGGTGCCCAGCCTGGGAGCAAAGGATGGCAATCTTCCCTGTGCTCCCACTAACTCCTCTTGCTGTGTGTCTGCAGTGAGCTGGCTGTTTTGAAGTGGAGAATGTGCAGGAAAAAGAAGAGCCAAGGCAATGACACTCCTGTGGCTGGACCCCAACCTGCACAAACTATTTGTGACAGTCATGAGAGAGCAGGACAGGTCCATGATAGACAGTGATGTAATTCTTGTCTCATAATTCATTGTAGAAAAGCACCGTTATATGGCTACAGAGTCTGAAATAGCTAATCTGTACTCATTTGAACATTAAGTGATTTCTTCTGGAGCTTCCTTTAAACCACGTATCTTCAGTTGTTTGTCTTTTTGGAGTGTGTTCTTTGCTCCCGTCATCTTATGCAACATATCAGACCATCTTCCTTGGCACCATTCTTCATGGAGATAAAAAGGCACTGTTCATAATGCAAATAAAAATGCCAGGCTTTTCTAGGGTAGGAAATCATTTCTATTCAGATCATTGTTCAGTTTGTGCTTTGGTTGTGCCTGTTATAACTGAGGAGCAGACATGGCTGATAGACAGGCTAAAGACAAGGGGCAGAAGAGAGGGTGAGAACTAAAAAAATCCCACAAAGCACAGATGAGACTCCCACTGCTACTGTTGCATTTCTGTGACCCTTCAGGAATTCTACTCTCTCCCTGTGAGGAAAGATCAAAGTAAACACTGGGAAGCCTTACGTAAGAAGTACCTGAAGACAGCAAGGACAAGGTCGCCTTCATCAACAGCAAGAAGGGAAAGGGAACATGTGTGGAAGGCCCAGGTACCAGAAACCTTGTGAAACACGCAGTAAAATAGCATTTCTCTCCTCCAGAAGAGCTGAGCTTTGAAGGTCTCCAAGTCAGCATGGCATCATTGCTGCAAAATTGCAGGGCAGGTGACTCCTATCTGTCATGCTTGCCTGCTTATTACTGTAAGGGAGATGTAGTTAGAAAAAGCCAAAGGGCAAAGCCAGCAATCTGCCATGGTGAGCACATACACTGATCATCCCTCCCCCGAACTCAGACAAGCTCTGTTTCAGGTATCTGCACTTGCATTTGGACACATCTGTTCACAGTCCAATGACCTGAGCCATACCTAGACTACCTATAAGGCAGCTAGTTCTTTTATTTAGTCTTCACTGCATTGGAATGATCAGGAACATTATTCGTAATAGGAAGGCACATTTTCTGGAAGTTTAGTTTTTAACCGAAGCACTAGGATTTCCTTCCAAGCATGCTGACATTAAAAAAAGTTCTGCTTGTCTCAATGCACAAGGGATGAAGTCTTTAACTTCACTGGACAAAAAGATTTGAGAAGGAGTGTTGTAAACATGCCTTTGCAGCACTACAGGCCTTCAGCGCTGATCAGTGGTATGGCCTCTGCCCACACTTCCATCTAAACTGCATGCTACTTTTTGCCCCTGCATGGTGGTAGAAACTGTATCTGTTGAGATATTATGGCTAGGTGCTGGATGAAATGGAAAGTGAAAAAGAGTTCTGCAAAACTGTGAGGGCTTTTGATTAGAAATTCCTTTAAAAAACACAAACCCACCACCAACAAAAAACAAAATCCCAACTCCTGGGGCAGGCGGAGGTCCTTCTTCTGGTTCCCCCTCTACTGCCACAGCATCCTGGCCAGAATTCACCCCTGGGATCGGTACGCTGGCAAACAGCCCTGTGTCTTTGCAGCATGCTTGTCTGAGATTCTCCCTTCCTTTGCAGAAACCCACTGTTTCTTGGGGCACCACGCAAATCCCTTCTGCCAGCATGAGGAGGAAGGTGACCAGCCCAGATCTCATAGAGGGAATGATGGGGAACTGGAAAGAGGATGGCGAATCATCCTCAGAGAAGGAGGGTGTCAACTCACTGGAGATACCCCCAGAAAGGTAAGTAGGGAGCAAGTCGTGCCAAGGCCTGGGGCAGCTGAGTAGCACTGACCCATCTGCAGGGTCAAGGATCCAAATCCCTGATCCATGGCTCTCCTCTGAGCTGTCAAGCCATGGGGAGACCTGGGGTCAGGAGCCCCCAACTCCAGGTGCCTTTCTGCAGCCCAAAGCAAATGCCTAAACCTCCTGCTGTGGGCACCAGTGAGACTCTGTGTGCAGGGCCTGGGGAAGGTGAGAGGCAGGAAGGTTTCAGCCAGAGCGTGAGTGAGGGTTTCTTCCTGTTGTTCTAGGCCAATTTCCCCAGGGACAAGCCAGGCCCTGCTCGAGATAGTGCCGTGCATCCTGGGACAGGTTGACCGAAGTCGGAGGGGACACAGGCATGAAGAGAGGGATCGGGAAGATAAGCTGCAGTGGTAAATATATCCAGATATGGGTGGTGTTTCCCCTCAGGCAACGCTCTTGCTTCCACCCCCAGCAGCAGCAGGGGAAAGAAGGGCTGTTCCCAACACACACTTCCCCAGTAGAGCCACCTTCTGCTGCAGAGCGGGGTGCCCAGCCTGGGAGCAAAGGATGGCAATCTTCCCTGTGCTCCCACTAACTCCTCTTGCTGTGTGTCTGCAGTGAGCTGGCTGTTTTGAAGTGGAGAATGTGCAGGAAAAAGAAGAGCCAAGGCAATGACACTCCTGTGGCTGGACCCCAACCTGCACAAACTATTTGTGACAGTCATGAGAGAGCAGGACAGGTCCATGATAGACAGTGATGTAATTCTTGTCTCATAATTCATTGTAGAAAAGCACCGTTATATGGCTACAGAGTCTGAAATAGCTAATCTGTACTCATGTGAACATTAAGTGATTTCTTCTGGAGCTTCCTTTAAACCACGTATCTTCAGTTGTTTGTCTTTTTGGAGTGTGTTCTTTGCTCCCGTCATCTTATGCAACATATCAGACCATCTTCCTTGGCACCATTCTTCATGGAGATAAAAAGGCACTGTTCATAATGCAAATAAAAATGCCAGGCTTTTCTAGGGTAGGAAATCATTTCTATTCAGATCATTGTTCAGTTTGTGCTTTGGTTGTGCCTGTTATAACTGAGGAGCAGACATGGCTGATAGACAGGCTAAAGACAAGGGGCAGAAGAGAGGGTGAGAACTAAAAAAATCCCACAAAGCACAGATGAGACTCCCACTGCTACTGTTGCATTTCTGTGACCCTTCAGGAATTCTACTCTCTCCCTGTGAGGAAAGATCAAAGTAAACACTGGGAAGCCTTACGTAAGAAGTACCTGAAGACAGCAAGGACAAGGTCGCCTTCATCAACAGCAAGAAGGGAAAGGGAACATGTGTGGAAGGCCCAGGTACCAGAAACCTTGTGAAACACGCAGTAAAATAGCATTTCTCTCCTCCAGAAGAGCTGAGCTTTGAAGGTCTCCAAGTCAGCATGGCATCATTGCTGCAAAATTGCAGGGCAGGTGACTCCTATCTGTCATGCTTGCCTGCTTATTACTGTAAGGGAGATGTAGTTAGAAAAAGCCAAAGGGCAAAGCCAGCAATCTGCCATGGTGAGCACATACACTGATCATCCCTCCCCCGAACTCAGACAAGCTCTGTTTCAGGTATCTGCACTTGCATTTGGACACATCTGTTCACAGTCCAATGACCTGAGCCATACCTAGACTACCTATAAGGCAGCTAGTTCTTTTATTTAGTCTTCACTGCATTGGAATGATCAGGAACATTATTCGTAATAGGAAGGCACATTTTCTGGAAGTTTAGTTTTTAACCGAAGCACTAGGATTTCCTTCCAAGCATGCTGACATTAAAAAAAGTTCTGCTTGTCTCAATGCACAAGGGATGAAGTCTTTAACTTCACTGGACAAAAAGATTTGAGAAGGAGTGTTGTAAACATGCCTTTGCAGCACTACAGGCCTTCAGCGCTGATCAGTGGTATGGCCTCTGCCCACACTTCCATCTAAACTGCATGCTACTTTTTGCCCCTGCATGGTGGTAGAAACTGTATCTGTTGAGATATTATGGCTAGGTGCTGGATGAAATGGAAAGTGAAAAAGAGTTCTGCAAAACTGTGAGGGCTTTTGATTAGAAATTCCTTTAAAAAAAACAAACCCACCACCAACAAAAAACAAAATCCCAACTCCTGGGGCAGGCGGAGGTCCTTCTTCTGGTTCCCCCTCTACTGCCACAGCATCCTGGCCAGAATTCACCCCTGGGATCGGTACGCTGGCAAACAGCCCTGTGTCTTTGCAGCATGCTTGTCTGAGATTCTCCCTTCCTTTGCAGAAACCCACTGTTTCTTGGGGCACCACGCAAATCCCTTCTGCCAGCATGAGGAGGAAGGTGACCAGCCCAGATCTCATAGAGGGAATGATGGGGAACTGGAAAGAGGATGGCGAATCATCCTCAGAGAAGGAGGGTGTCAACTCACTGGAGATACCCCCAGAAAGGTAAGTAGGGAGCAAGTCGTGCCAAGGCCTGGGGCAGCTGAGTAGCACTGACCCATCTGCAGGGTCAAGGATCCAAATCCCTGATCCATGGCTCTCCTCTGAGCTGTCAAGCCATGGGGAGACCTGGGGTCAGGAGCCCCCAACTCCAGGTGCCTTTCTGCAGCCCAAAGCAAATGCCTAAACCTCCTGCTGTGGGCACCAGTGAGACTCTGTGTGCAGGGCCTGGGGAAGGTGAGAGGCAGGAAGGTTTCAGCCAGAGCGTGAGTGAGGGTTTCTTCCTGTTGTTCTAGGCCAATTTCCCCAGGGACAAGCCAGGCCCTGCTCGAGATAGTGCCGTGCATCCTGGGACAGGTTGACCGAAGTCGGAGGGGACACAGGCATGAAGAGAGGGATCGGGAAGATAAGCTGCAGTGGTAAATATATCCAGATATGGGTGGTGTTTCCCCTCAGGCAACGCCCTTGCTTCCACCCCCAGCAGCAGCAGGGGAAAGAAGGGCTGTTCCCAACACACACTTCCCCAGTAGAGCCACCTTCTGCTGCAGAGCGGGGTGCCCAGCCTGGGAGCAAAGGATGGCAATCTTCCCTGTGCTCCCACTAACTCCTCTTGCTGTGTGTCTGCAGTGAGCTGGCTGTTTTGAAGTGGAGAATGTGCAGGAAAAAGAAGAGCCAAGGCAATGACACTCCTGTGGCTGGACCCCAACCTGCACAAACTATTTGTGACAGTCATGAGAGAGCAGGACAGGTCCATGATAGACAGTGATGTAATTCTTGTCTCATAATTCATTGTAGAAAAGCACCGTTATATGGCTACAGAGTCTGAAATAGCTAATCTGTACTCATTTGAACATTAAGTGATTTCTTCTGGAGCTTCCTTTAAACCACGTATCTTCAGTTGTTTGTCTTTTTGGAGTGTGTTCTTTGCTCCCGTCATCTTATGCAACATATCAGACCGTCTTCCTTGGCACCATTCTTCATGGAGATAAAAAGGCACTGTTCATAATGCAAATAAAAATGCCAGGCTTTTCTAGGGTAGGAAATAATTTCTATTCAGATCATTGTTCAGTTTGTGCTTTGGTTGTGCCTGTTATTACTGAGGAGCAGACATGGCTGATAGAAAGGCTAAAGACAAGGGGCAGAAGAGAGGGTGAGAACTAAAAAAATCCCACAAAGCACAGATGAGACTCCCACTGCTACTGTTGCATTTCTGTGACCCTTCAGGAATTCTACTCTCTCCCTGTGAGGAAAGATCAAAGTAAACACTGGGAAGCCTTACGTAAGAAGTACCTGAAGACAGCAAGGACAAGGTCGCCTTCATCAACAGCAAGAAGGGAAAGGGAACATCTGTGGAAGGCCCAGGTACCAGAAACCTTGTGAAACACGCAGTAAAATAGCATTTCTCTCCTCCAGAAGAGCTGAGCTTTGAAGGTCTCCAAGTCAGCATGGCATCATTGCTGCAAAATTGCAGGGCAGGTGACTCCTATCTGTCATGCTTGCCTGCTTATTACTGTAAGGGAGATGTAGTTAGAAAAAGCCAAAGGGCAAAGCCAGCAATCTGCCATGGTGAGCACATACACTGATCATCCCTCCCCCGAACTCAGACAACCTCTGTTTCAGGTATCTGCACTTGCATTTGGACACATCTGTTCACAGTCCAATGACCTGAGCCATACCTAGACTACCTATAAGGCAGCTAGTTCTTTCATTTAGTCTTCACTGTACTGGAATGATCAGGAACATTATTCGTAATAGGAAGGCACATTTTCTGGAAGTTTAGTTTTTAACCGAAGCACTAGGATTTCCTTCCAAGCATGCTGACATTAAAAAAAGTTCTGCTTGTCTCAATGCACAAGGGATGAAGTCTTTAACTTCACTGGACAAAAAGATTTGAGAAGGAGTGTTGTAAACATGCCTTTGCAGCACTACAGGCCTTCAGTGCTGATCAGTGGTATGGCCTCTGCCCACACTTCCATCTAAACTGCATGCTACTTTTTGCCCCTGCATAGTGGTAGAAACTGTATCTGTTGAGATATTATGGCTAGGTGCTGGATGAAATGGAAAGTAAAAAAGAGTTCTGAAAAACTGTGAGGGCTTTTGATTAGAAATTCCTTTTAAAAAACACAAAAATAACAACAACAAAAAACAAAATCCCAACTCCTGGGGCAGGCGGAGGTCCTTCTTCTGGTTCCCCCTCTACTGCCACAGCATCCTGGCCAGAATTCACCCCGGGGATCTGTACGCTGGCAAACAGCCCTGTGTCTTTGCAGCATGCTTGTCTGAGATTCTCCCTTCCTTTGCAGAAACCCACTGTTTCTTGGGGCACCACGCAAATCCCTTCTGCCAGCATGAGGAGGAAGGTGACCAGCCCAGATCTCATAGAGGGAATGATGGGGAACTGGAAAGAGGATGGCGAATCATCCTCAGAGAAGGAGGGTGACAACTCGCTGGAGATACCCCCAGAAAGGTAAGTATGGAGCAAGTCGTGCCAAGGCCTGGGGCAGCTGAGTAGCACTGACCCATCTGCAGGGTCAAGGACCCAAATCCCTGATCCGTGGCTCTCCTCTGAGCTGTCAAGCCATGGGGAGACCTGGGGTCAGGAGCCCCCAACTCCAGGTGCCTTTCTGCAGCCCAAAGCAAATGCCTAAACCTCATCCTGCGTTGAAGAGTGCTGTGGGCACCAGTGAGACTCTGTGTGCAGGGCCTGGGGAAGGTGAGAGGCAGGAAGGTTTCGGCCAGAGCATGAGAGAGGGTTTCTCCCTGCTTTTGCAGGCACATTTCTCCTAGGAAAACGCAGGCATTGCTCGCAGCAGTGACGTCTCTGGTGGAGAAGGTCACGCAGGGACAGACAAGAGAGATCAGTAGACAGAGGGATCATGAAGAGGAGGCTCAAGTGAGTAAAGAGCTATCTGCTGCAATGGGGTGTCCCTCTCTCCTTCCACTTCCAGCAGCACCTAGAGGGACTTCTCCTGGCACCTCCCGTGGGAGGGACAGCAGCACACTTCTGAGTCTGTGGCCTTGGTCAGACAGTCCTTAACTGAAGGGGAAGTTGCTGATGACTCAGAATAAGATTTCCACTTTGGACATAGGTGGCTGAAGACATAAGGATTTGTCCAACGTTCGGCTCTCCATTTTCAGACTGGCAAGCCTGTCCTACCCTCTCAGAGTACAGACACCAAGACCCTTTGCCCTGGGGGTTGATACCTATTCACTCCATCGCAGGTACTGCCTGACTCAGTTCCCACTTGACTCAGCCCCCGACTGATTAGTTGCACTGGGGACTTCTCACTGGCTTGGGCAGGAGTGCCTGTGCCGTATCACAGAGACCACTGAAATGCTGCTCAAAGCGGCTCCATTAATACCTGGCCTGCATTAGGCCTGCTGTATTTCCTTGCTTTCTTTCTGTACCTAAAACTGAACTTCTTTTCACTTCTCAGGGCTAGAGAGCCAGTCCAGCACAATGTGAACCAGCAACTGCCAGCTGTGCTGCCAAAGCGTTCTTGTGTTGAATAAAACCAAATCTCCAAATTGTTGTGCATCTGTCCTTGGCAAGGTGTGCATTGCTCTGCACTGAGCAATATGCGAGCTTTGCAGGGTCAGGAAAAGGACAGCTCAGAGACAGGGAATGTGTTTCAGTCCCTGCTCTGGGGGCAGCTTAAAGGGTCATTACATAATTCTTCTGCTGGAGCCACATTCTTCGTGGTTTAGGGAAACTCCCTCTCTTTCCTGCTCCTTTGCCCCAGAGAGGGGAGGAGTCGAGAGCTGCAACTGCAGTAGTGCAGGAGGGACTGTGAGGTTGGCATGAAGAGTGTGTGCGTGGAGGTTTCTTCTCCCCATACCTTCCTCAGCAACTGAGCTCAAGGCGGAGCAGTGTCACTCGAGCTTGTGCAGGATGGGGCTTTCAGACCCAATGAAAAGGGTCTCTCCTCATGGCCTGTTCTGTGCCCCAGGAGAGAGCTAGAAGAAACATGAGCTTCTAATGGGAGTCAAGGCAATACAGATTGCCCTGCTCGGGGGCTAAAGTCCAGCTTCAGGAAGATAACCCAGGCTTGGAAAGGCTCTGGCCTCAAATAGCATGTCTTGTTTGACTGCAGCATCTACTTTGTCCCTAACATGACAGTCCTCGTGTAGCATCACATGGCAAAGTGTGGACATAGCTTTCCACAGCCTTATGGGTTCCCTTTTCTGGACAGCCAGCTGTGGAGCCTCCTCTGCTTGCCTCAATGCCTCACTGCCTTGGGAGCGAAACAGAGGAACTGAGGGTGCCTCAGACTAACACCATGGAGTGCTGAGGAACACAAACATACCGCTACCATAGGGAAGCTGCTTAACTAAATCAGCAGGTGTGTTACTGACACCACTGATCTGCAACTTCTCCGTGTTTGAAAGATGACGGAGCATCACTGGTATTCATCCTAGAAAGAGGTAAACTTAAGATTCGTGCAAGGCCAATAAACCTGCTGTTTTCATTCATCACCTGCCCAGCGTGCCGGGAGATGGTCTAGACAGTCAGAACAACAATCTAGAGGTAGAGATGGACATTACCAAACCGGATATACCTTTCACCATCAAATCATGCAGTGAAAGATCAGCTAACTTGTCAGCACTAACATCAGGAGCAATATGGATTTCCAGGTGGCAAGTGAGCTTAGTAGAACTCCCAAGGGGTAGGAGTGCACTACAGGCAGACTTGAGCGGCTGATTTCTGAGCAACAACCAGAAAAGTTGGAAGGTAATCTGGCAGAGCGATGGCCGCCCCAGGGGGCCTTCGGTTACCAGGAGCTAACTTTCCTGCGTCATCATTTGGAGGATAGGTTCCCCAGACAAATGGATTACTGGTATGTATGGGACGACTGGGCATTTGCTAGACGAAAAGAGGCGCCTAGGAAAGAGAGACTCTTTCCTCAGAATGCTGTAAGTACCGCAGCTGCTGAAACGCCTGTGGCAGTTATTCCACCCCATGCGCCACCCCCTGCTTCAGCTTCCCTATACGCCCCCTTGCCTTCCGCCCCCGCCCTTCAAGCTCCTCTGGAAGTCGTTCCTGTGCCAGGAGCGGCCCCACCCGATCCGGAAGGGGTACCTCGGGTCGCCACTACACGAGTCTACCGTCCCTGGAGACCCCAAGATTGAATTATAAGGAGTCAAGGGCTCCCCAGACTTAGGGATGATCCAGGGAGAGTGTTACAAATCCTAAGGGGAATTGTGCGGGCGTATGACCCTACCTGGGGAGATGTACAAACGCTCCTTGAGTCTGCGTTCACTCCAGATGAAAGGTGCTCAATTTTGGATGCAAACCGCCGTTGGGCAGCAGAGAGGGGTGTCGGGGCTGCTCGAACAGCCTGGCCAGCTGTGGACCCCGGGTGGAATCATAATGTAGATGCAGATTACAGGCAGTTGCAATTAGCCAGAGAGGGCTTAGAAGAAGCTATACATTTGGCAGGACAAAAGACTGCAAACTGGTCTAAAGTAAGGGAGTGTCAGCAACAGGCAGAGGAACACCCCTCGGCTTTCTTTGCTAGGCTAATTAAGCAAGTCAGAGTGTATGGGGGAGGACTAGACCCAGAAGCCGAGGCTAACAGGCCGCTAATGATTTCTACATTTGTAGACCAGGCAGCCCCGGACATTAAAAAGTATTTTTCCAAACATGTTCCTGACTGGCCAGGAAAGCAGATGGACGAAATATTACGTTTAGCCACATTTGTGTATAATAGTCAAGAGGAGGAGAGGGCAAAAGAAAAGAGACAGCAAAAAAGAGAGGAAGTTAGTGTGTTAGCAGCTGTGTTAAGAGACGGATTTAAAGGACCCAGGGGGAGGGGACGTGGAAGAGCCCGGAGAGATAGATGGAGTCAAGGTGAACATGCTGTACAATCAGGAGTTAATGATGTTTGTTATTATTGCGGGGAACAAGGACACTGGCAGCGGGAATGCCCAGTGAGGCCCTGTGTAGTTAGGAACAGAGGAACCGGCTTGAGACTATCAAACACTAAGGAGGAGACCAGGCGATTCCCAGTCAATCCACAATGACAGGAAACAGGAGACTCAGAAAATACTGTGGAAATTGGAGTAAATGTATGGGATGTAGATTTGGATTTTGAGGGCCACGTAATGGCAAATATAGATGGTTTAGAAGTTCCCTTTCTAGTGGATACTGGAGCCACCCTTTCCCTTTTAAATTTTGAGCCTAAAGGATGCAAGTCATCAGATAAAATAGTGATGCAAGGAGTGACAGGAAAGGGCGAAGGAATGTTATCTAAGCCCTTATTGCTCACTATTGGGGGTAAAACAGTGTGGGGACGTTTTATAATTTCCACAGACGCACCTATATGCCTTTTAGGGAGAGATCTCCTGCAAGCCTTGGATACTCAGATCTGCTTACAGCCGGAAGGGATAAAGCTAATAATTATGGGTTCATGTGTTCTGGCTAAGACACCAGAACCAGAGTCAACTAATCTGCAAATTCCAACAGGTTTAGAATCAGTTTCTAAAAAATTATGGAGCTCTTCAGGGATGGATGTGGGACTACTGAAATCAGCTAGTCCAGTCTCGATAAAAACAAAGGGGGGATTGCCTCCTGCAGTTAAACAATACCCTATCCCAAAGGAAGCAGAGAAGAGTATCCAAAAACAAACTGATCATTATCTGAAACTGGGTATCCTTAGAGTCTGTGAATCCCCGTATAACACCCCAATTCTGCCAGTTAAAAAGAACAGGCAAGATGCTGATGGTGATCCAGAGTATCGCTTTGTACAAGACTTAAGGGCTATAAACCAACATGTAGTTGCTCCACATCCAGTAGTCCCCGACCCATCAACCATTTTACTACAGATACCCCACTGGGCAACTTGTTTTACTGTGATTGACCTAACAGCAGCCTTTTTTAGTATACCGATAGCTGAAGATAGCCAAGATCTCTTTGCTTTCACTTGGAAGGGACAACAATTAACTTGGACGAGGCTGCCACAGGGATTTACTGGGTCTCCGACTATTTTTTCGCGTATACTTAAAAATGATCTCTCAGATATCGAACTTCCAGGACATTCTGTATTAATACAATATGCAGATGATTTGTTATTAGCAAGTAAAGATTATGAGACATGTTTAAAAGATACTGTTTTTCTATGTAACGCTCTTGCAGAAAAAGGGCATCGAGCATCTCTGTCTAAACTCCAGCTGTGTCAAAGAGAGGTAAAATATTTGGGTTTTATCTTAAAAGAAGGACACAGGTGAGTTGATGCAGAACGAGTAAAGACAATTCTTGATATGCCTCGTCCTGTAACAAAAAAACAGCTTAGGGGATTTTTAGGAGCTGTAGGATTCTGCCGACCGTGGATTCCTGGGTTAGCAGAATTTACTAAACCTCTGGTACAGGCAACAAAAAAGGAGGAGATAGAGCCTTTGGCCTGGGGCCCAGAGAGGGAGAAAGCTTTTACATCTGTGAAAAAAGCGTTGGTTTCAGCCCCTGCTCTCGGGTTACCAGATTACAGCAAACTATTTGCATTATTTGTCCATGAGCGACAGGGAGTAGCAAGTGGGGTACTCACCCAAAAACTAGGCCCTCACCATAGACCAGTGGCCTATTACTCCACACAGCTAGATGAGGTAGCTAAAGGCACTCCAGGATGCATCAGAGCAATAGCAGCTACTGCAGCTCTTATTGAAAAAACACCACCTGTAGTTTTGGGTCACTCATTAACTGTGTATGTGCCACATGAAGTAGAACTGTTAATGAAACAATAGGCAACTCAAGCACTATCCCCACAGAGAGCTCACCGCTATGAACTGATAATACTGCATGCAGATAATGTGACTTTAAAAAGATGCAATATTTTGAATCCAGCAACGCTATTGCCTCTACCGGAGGACGGAGAGCCACATCGTTCCTGTGAGCAGGTGGTCGTCAGCTCGAGCAAGCCCCAGGAGGACCTTAAAGATGAACCTTTGGAGAACCCGGACTTAGTTCTGTTTACAGATGGATCATCCTATTATTTGGACGGAAGACGTCACTCCGGCTATGCTGTCACTAACGTCTTTGAGGTACTCGAGGCCAATCCTTTGTCTCCATCAGTAAGTGCTCAAGGAGCAGAATTAATAGCATTGACCCAAGCAGCAAAAATAGGTAAGAGCTTGTGGGTAAATATCTATACCGACTCTAAATATGCATTTGGAGTGTGTCATGCAACAGGGATGTTATGGAAAGAACGAGGATTCTTTTCGTCATCAGGAAAGAAATTAGCTAATGGAGAAGAAATACGTAATTTGCTGGAAGCAGTTCAACTGCCCAAAGAAATTGCTGTAATACACTGCCCAGCCCATACTAAAGACACTACAGACATTAGCAGAGGAAATGCTTTAGCCGACGCTGCTGCGAGGGCTGCAGCTCGACAACCTCTGAGAGAATGTATGGGGGCAGTTCCAAGGATGGACCAAAGTGAGTGGCCAAACTTAATAGACCCCAAAACTATGTATGAAAAAGACTGCTCAGTGGAAGAGAAAAAACAATGGGAGCAGTGGGAAGCAAAACAAAATGATGATGGAATATGGACAATTAGGGAAAAACCAATTCTACCAAAAAAATATTTAATTACTATAGCTAGGTGGTTTCACGATACAGCTCACGGGGGAGCCGAGGCAATAGCTAAACAGGTACAGAAAGTATGGGCTGCTCCAGGAATTTATGCAGCTGCTAAAAGAATAACGAATAGCTGCCCGACCTGCCAGAAGTTTTCAAATAACAAGCCAAGCTCAGATTTGGGGGGGGCGACCATGGGCTTACTTCCCTTTCCAGAAGCTGCAAATAGATTATGCGGATATGCCATCTGTCTATGGGTACAAACACTTGTTAGTGACAGTAGATCAGTTATCAGGCTGGGTAGAAGCTTTCCCAACAAGAAAGGCCGACACAGGGGGAGTGGTAAAAGCCTTACTGAAAGAAATCATACCCAGATATGGGGTCCCAGAAACCACTGATTCAGATAGGGGTGCCCATTTTACAGCAAGCATAATCAATCAGTTATATAAATCATTAGGAATAAAAAGAAACCTACATACTCCTTATCACCCACAATCTTCAGGACAAGTAGAAAGAATGAATAGAACATTAAAAGAGAAAATAGCAAGAATATGCACACATGCTAGCCTGAAATGGCCAGAGGCATTAAACTTAGCTCTATGGGATGTTCGAAATTCTCCACGGCAACCCATAGGACTAACACCAGCAGAAATTCTTTTTGGGAGACATTTAGCGATACCAGGGACTTATATCCCTGCTAAGACCAGCCTATTAGACGGAGATGAACGAGTGACACAATATGTACTAGCCTTACAAGAACGGTTTCAGACTTTGCAAAATCAGGCTCAGTGGTTTCAGCCGGTGCTGTCAGACATTCAGGCACATGATATACAGCCTGCAGATAAAGTGTTGATAAAGGTATTCTCGCGAAAAACAAAATTAGAACCAAAATGGGAAGGACCCTAAACTGTATTGTTAAGTTCTTACTACGCTGTTAACATTCTAGGCAAAGAGAATTGGATTCACCACTCTCACGTGAAACGAGTGGCAGTCCAAGAAGCAAGCACAGCAGAGGTTGCAGCAGAACAATGAAGACAACCACGTAAAGCTCGATGGGATACACCACTTCCCCAGGGTAATCTGTCCGGACTCGCCTCACTAACACAAATCTCTTTTCCTTTACTGCGCCCTGCAGGATGGCAGGCAAAAGTGCCGTGCTCATGTTGCTGTTTCAAACCCTGGCAATACTACTTTCCCTAACCTGTGGTCAAAGAACCTCAGAGTGGCCGTGGTCCCAGGCCTGTGTTAAGTATACTGGAAGTATGGGATTAAATTCTGCTAAAAACTTAAACCTCTTAACCCTGGTCATGCATGGAACTGAAGTATACTCAGAAAATGAATGGAGCTGGGATAATACTAACCAACTTCCCCAACTCCTGGGAAGGACAGGAAAGGAAATAAAGATAGGGTGTCGAGTGATCAACGGGTCCACCCATGAGAAGGCGACTCAAATCTCTCTCACTAAAATCAAATCAAATGAAAAAGAAAGGAAAATTTGTGCCACTGAAAAACTGGATTGTTGGTACAATTTTACCTTAGAACAGCCTGTTCTTATAGTTTGCCTGTGGGCTCACCACAATGTGGGACTATCATTTAAATTTAAAATAGACATTATTGAGTCCAGTACAGCAATACCTACCCTGACTACAATTATTTTCACCAATATAAATAACTCTGTTACCATGAAGAGCAAGAAAACCTTATCCCCACAAATCTTTGAAATTGGACCGTATGTGATTAGAAATACAGGCCAACAACAAGTATTATTTAATCCATCACGGTCTCTCAAACGAGTAGAGCTATTAATGCAAATTAATATCTCTACAATCAAACCGACCTGTTCACCATTCTTCGGTACGTCCTATGTGGGATGGACGGCGTGGTTACATAGATGAACCCTCACCTCTCCAAAACGAACAAGGAGAGATGTGACTGGTATCATAGGAACAGGATTAGGAGTCCTAAACAGTATAGATGCTGAAGTACTCGTAAATAAACTGAGCACAACAACAAGTGACTTATACAGATTAAAACATCCATTGAGGTCTTCTCTATTAGCACTAGGAACTAACCAGTGGCTTTCATCCGAGATATTACCTCAGTGGGAAAAAATGAATGAAAAAGATCACCAATTGATAGTGGATGCACTTGGGGAAGCCCAAATTAATATTTCCCTGGCCCTCAGTTGCATCCAAGCTCAACTGTGGATGCAATCTATGGTAGCAGCGATTATAAGGGAAGGGGAAGAGGGCACTTTACCCACTGAAATTCGAAAGGTAATTTGGGATAATGCGACTGAATTTGAAAAGGAATTCCAATCCTGGTGGTATCTGGTCAATTTTACTTATGATCCTATCAACACTAAGGCCACAGCCTTTGTTTTAACAATACGTAATGCTTCAACATACACAATATATCCAATCATTGCGTTAGGATTAAATCACAATGGAGCTATACTCTATCCATTGGAACATAGAGTATGGGCCCAACGAAATAGAAATAAATGGCAAACTGTGGATGTTAGCGCATGTATTGTACAGGAACAGCAAGGGTTTATTTGTGAAAGTAATACTATCAAAGCCCAAGACATTTGTCTTGACGCTGAGCAAAATGTTTGTCATTTTGAAATACACCCTGATGAAACAGCTGAAACTATACTTGTATATATTGGGAGAGGATGTGTATGTATGAGAACCTTTTGCAGTCTTGTAGTTATAGATGGCATTGTAGTACATATAAGTAATCATTCAAATATCTGTAATTTTAACTTTACCAAAATCATGGGATGTGATTTTAATTATTCAGCTCCTATCACGTCTTATCAATTGTTACAATCTAATTATACATTAATTCAAAATTTACTACCTACCCCCATTGGGATGAATCTCACCCTGGTAAGGAAACTACTACAACAGGATGGTTTGCATCGACTGCTAGAGCGCATCCGGAACAGTGGACAGATGATGATGGAATATGGACAATTAGGGGAAAACCAATTCTGCCTCTCCCCAAAATGCAGTTCCTACAGCTAGGTGGTTTCATGAGAAAACTCATGGGGGAGCAGAGGCGGTAGCTAGGCAAGTACAGAAAGTCTGGGCCAGTGCAGGAATATACGTGGCTGCAAAAAGAAGAACAGGACATTAGACGAAAGAATCACAAAGATATGCACACACAGTGGCCTAACATGGCCAGAAGCCCTAAACTTAGCTCTGTGGGACGTACGAAATGCTCCACAACAACCCGCAGGACTATCACCAGCAGAAATTCTCTGTGGGAGACCTTTAGGGACTTCTATTCCAGCTAAGAGCAGCCTGTTAGACGGAAATGAACGACTAAGCCAGTGTGATCTAAGTATGCAAAAAAGGTTTGAAAATCTTAAAAAATATGCTCAGTGGTATCAATCCCCACCACCTGAAATACAAGTGCCTGATACACAGCCTGGGGATGAAGTTTTAGTTAAAGTATTTTTATGAAAATCCAAGTTAAAACCCAAATGGGACAGGCCATATACTGTCATACTATGTTCCAAGTTTGCTGTTAAAGTTAGACTGTACTTGTATATATTGGGAAAGGCTGTGTATGTATGAGAACCCTTTGTAGTCTTATATTCATAGTGGACATTGCTGTAAAGACAAGTAATCACTCAAATAGTTGTGTTGGTAACTTAGTTCTTCAGCTCCTGGTACGTCTTATCCATTGTTACAATCTAATTACACACTGAGTCAAGCGTGACTGCTTACCCCCATCGGAATGGATCTTACATTGGTGGAGAAACTACGGCAATGTGATGAGCTGCATCAGCTGCTAGAGCGCATCCAAAACAATGGACAAAAAGCTCTAATCACCACTCATCATGATACAGAGGAGATACAGGACGTCTTGGAAAGGGTGAAGCAGGACGGAGCACATCATGGTTGGGAAACTCCTCTGGGATGATCACCAACTGCAACAGGGATTCATACTCACGTGTTGTACCCAGGAGTAGTTGTGTTAAGTTTAACCATGTTATGCCTATTACTTATGATCATATTATACATAAGATTATGGAAAGTGATGGTATGCCTTGACAGCCTTTGAGAACTCTTGTCTAAAGGATTAGCAGGGATGCTTACCAGAAACAAAGGGAGGACTGTTAAAGAATATTGAGCTGGAACTGTCTAGAGGTAACAGCTTAGCACAACTTATATAAACCTTGCTTAGCATGAGTAGCTAAATTTGCTGAAGCCTTAGGCTGCATTCAGATAACATGAGGAACTGTCAGCTAGTCCAGTAAGGAAGGGCCCTAAGGCCGGTACAAGGTGGAAAGATAAGGAAGCTTACGAGGAAGCTAAGTCCATCAGCAGAAGCCGCCACAATAAAGATAAGGCAAACCAGGCTGCCTAGAGACAGCAGTGGGAGCCACCGAAGAACACGAAGCCCCCAGAGCCAGATATGGTGATTGGCCTGAAGCTTTGCATGGGGTGTGGGGAGATTAGCTTGTGAGGGTATAATTGCCCAGGGATTTCTTTGTTTGGGGTGCCTCTTGGGAGGCAGCCAGCTCGAGCTGCAATTGCTGCACATGCATCATTAAATTGTATTGAATTTGCTCTGATTTGGCTCTGAACTTCTCAGCGGGAACCTAGGGTCAGACCCTGTTATGGTGGCTGGCGAGCATAATTTTCCATAGCACTGTGTCCTTTGAAGAGCTGGGACACCTGTGGTTTAGTTAAGTGATGGCTTGTAGTCCTGGCAAGAAGGTATTGGCCTGGACGTGTCTCTCCGAGAGAGGGGTGAGTGTTGGCGGCCCTGGTGATGAGGGCAACATCACCTTTGGGAAGGGCAGGAAAGAGAAAGGAAGGGCAGGGAGCTTCCTCCATTTTTCCTGTCCTCTGGTAGGTTTGGGATTTGTGGGCTGTGGTGGAGCCGCAGATCACTTCCCCCTGTGTTTCCCAGCAGAAGCACTGACCCTGTGTCTCAAGCACAAGCTCTTCTGTTCCAAGTCCATGGGCTCCATTTCCTCCTTTCCATTCAAGGTGATGTTGAGTGATTCCCGAGTCGCAAAAGCTTGGGTGCAGGGGAGGCAGGAAAGGTCTGCGAGGAAAGAGTCGGTGGCCCAGAAGAACGTGCACAGGCAGGGAGGCAGCTTTATGCAAACGGCATTTCTGTCTTTCCTCATGTTCTGTCGGTTCCCAGGCTCTGACGTGAATTGTCCTCCTGGAGATGAGTTTAATATGCCCGAGGTGCAAATACTTCTCTTCCTGCAGGACCGAAGCTTCCAATGGCAGGGAGGTGGCTTTGGAAGAAAGCGTGGACGTGCAGGCGCTGGCACAGTGTTTGTTTCTTCTCGGAGCTTGTTGCCTCCTTCTTTGCAGAGGCCAAGGCTGCTCTTCAGCTCTGAGGTACTTTGCTGTGGGCTCTGTTAGACCTGAGGAGGCAAAGAACGCCTCTGCCTCTGGAGGTGGCTGGGAAGGAGGCTCCTGTGCAGTGGGCTGGTCTGTGGGACTTCGTGGCATGACTCCGTTTCCTTCCTCTTCCTGGGAAATGCCATTTCCTTTCCTGTCATTTCCCTGTCCCCAGTGAGCGCTCCTCTGACTCCAAGCCAGTGTTCTTGGGTGTTCTCCCTTGCGGACTCCTTTGAGACGAGGGGGCAGGCGACCGGTTTAATTTTCCCCACCCCAGAGTTTTCAAGCTGGAACCATCTCCCATTGTTAGGGACTTGTTTTTCCTCAGAAGGCAGTTTGGTCTGTGTTCCTATTTCCCCCTTGCCGGGAGGCATTTCTTCTGCTTTGCCGCGGAGCAGTTGTTTGCAGATAAAAGCTGCGTTGCTCACCGCCTTCTGTTTTGGCTGCACGTTCAACAGCACGGGGGTTTAGGATGCTGGCCAGGCCCCTGTAGCTCTTGCTGACCAAAGGAGGCCAGCGTGGGCTTCTCTGGGTGTGTGCCCCCGAGAAAGGGGAGTGTGTGGGCAAAGACATGTGCTGCCTTGCAGGAAAGCGCAGAATTGCTTCAGTAGCAGTCTCAGTGCTCGCCTAGAGTGGCACAGTCACCTTGGCAGTGTGGCGGACAGATGAATGAATTTTTTGCCTTAAACATTTCTTGGTGCATGGGGTGCAGGCAGGCCATAACCCCGAACAAGCCATCTGTCCCTGGCGGAAACAGGACTGGGCTGCTGCGACCCCCGAGATGGTCTCCCTGCGACCACCCGGAACACACCGAGCCTGCACTGAACGAGACCACAGTCGGGCAGAGACTTTGGGATCCGTTTTTAGCACAACTTCTATAAAACTTGCTTGGCATGAGTGGCTAAATTTGTTGAAGCCTTAGGCCGCACTCCCTAGTTTGGTGAGAAAGGGCCCCAGAGCTGGTACAGGCGGGAACGATAAGGGAGTTACCAGCAATTTGCATTCCTGTGCACTGCTGAAACAGTGCTAATTGCTGGAGTTACCACCTCTTTGTCAAGACCTTGAGAGATGATGGTGGGACCCGAGGAAGGAAGACACACCTATAGGATGGAAGACACACCTGTCGGCAGAAACTGCAACAGAAAAGATAAGGGAGAAAAGAAACAGCCTGCCTAGGAACAACGATGAGATCCAATAAGGAGCAGGAGACCCCAGACTCAAAAATTACTATTGGTCTGAACTACCACGTGGGGGGGTGGGAAACTTAATTTGAAAAAGCTATAATTGCCCAGGGATCTCTTTGTTCAGGGTCCCTCTTTGGAGGTACCCAACTCGAGCTGTAACCACTGCACGCGTGTCATTCTGAGCTAACCTAGGGTCGGACCCAACTCGAGTTGTAATTACTGCACGCGCACCACCAAAACTTACACCCAGGGTGAAGAGGACCCACCTACCACCAGACGGGAGCCCCCCCACTGCCGAGACTCCCAAAGGAAGAGGACCAACAGGATGCCGCTGGATCCACGGGTGGTGATATCTTTCTCTCTCTCTCTCTCTCTCTTTCCCCCTCTCTTTTGTTGAATGTTGGTAAGATCTGTTTTTGTCTAGCTAGTTGCAGTATTCGCCATTGAATTATCCTATTTGACCACATGCCTTATCTTTGTGTTAATAAATCCTAAAACTGGTTGGCTGGTGTCGTTTCACCTTAATTCAGTCCAAGGGCATCACGAACTTGGTCGTTTGGCCCCAAGGGGAGGGAGGTCGTCCTGAACGACTCCTTCCGGGCCGCGACAGGCAGCTGTCCGGAGAGAGGACTTCCTCTCCCCAGACATCTGCCTACTTCCAGAACGTTGACTATCTGCATACCAGAGAATTAGGCCGTTGATGGTTATCTTGACACTACCCTTCTGCAACAAAGACATCCCCTTCTGTAGGTGAGCAGAAGAGTCACGAATGCCCCAGTCCCGTCACACTTGCCCTCCAACTTGGCCTCTGGGCTTTCTCAGGACAGCCTCTCAAACTCCGCCTAAAACCATTTCAGTTCAACAGTCCTGTGTTATGTATCCCTACTGCTTGTCCGTGGGAAGTATGGTGCTGGAGGGAGGCTCACCTGCTGGGTTAGCCTCACATTGCTGTCTTCCTAGGAAGAATGTGAGAACAACTCCTGCAACTTGGCTTTGAAAGGCTTTGTAAAGGTCATTAATGCACCTTGGCTGGTCTCATGTGCTGCACAGGCGCCGAGCGGACTGAGAGCTGCAATAGCAGAGGCTTTGTGTCGGGCTTGCTCTGGCGATGCTTGGCTTGTGTGAACATGGTGGTTTAGGCAGGGGCCTCCCTGGGCCCAGCGAGTCTCTTGCATCATGTGACGCTGCTGCTCTTCCTCCTTTGGTCTCTGTGTAGGGCCAAGGGGTGTAAGTGCATCCCAAGAGGAAGAGGCGAGCAGGAGGAGGAAAGCATGTCAAGAACCCATCCTCCGCATGTGCACAGAGCTGCTAACACCTGCTCACTTGTGCCAGATGTGCCTTAGAAATGTTTTTTTCTTTTTAATGGCTGATGAGTAGGTGTAACTTCTGGGGCGTCATGGTTTGCTGCTCTGTTTAGTAGTCTGTAGGCGCTAGTCCTCAACAGGCAATAAGCTTTGTGACCATGTCTAGCTAGGTGTGTCTGGGTGGAGGATGGATGAGCTACACATCCCACCTCTGGAAAGCTGCTGGTTCACAGGACAGGAGAACTACGGTGAGACTGCTACGGACAGCTGTTTAGTCTCCCCACGTGAGACCAAGCGCTTGCTCCCCTGCCAGAGGGGGACAGTCTCTTCACTCGAGTGTCTGTCTTCTCCCCAGAGGGGAAGCAATAGGCATGTTTTGGTGTAATCTGGGGAAAAAAACACACTCTGACTGCACTCCATCAGTTTTCCTAGCCTTTGCAAGTCCTTGCTGTTAAAGACATGCAGAAAGAGTCCTGTTTTTCAGGACCTCCTGCTTATTTTGAAGGGCCCAGAAAGGGGCACGGGGGGAGCTGTTGGGGCATTGTGCACAGAGGAGTGCCTTCTTTGAGGGGCCGCCTTCTCCTGTTGTCCTGTACCTCTCTTTCCAAAGTTCCCACTCCCCAGTGAGACCAGCTGTTAGCTTGCAGGGAAAGTATGCCAGAAAGAACGAGAGGAGGGGGCACAGCCATATGTGCCGCAGCAGCCCTTTGGGAGTTGAGCCCAGGTCCACTGGACAGCAAAACCCTCCCCAGAGCTCACCTCTGCACCTTCATGCAGGAGAAATTGGGGACGCCTTTGTTACGGAAAATAGGCTCGCCAGCCACCATAACAGGGTCCAACCCTAGCTTCCCACAGAAAAGTTCAGAGTGAAATCAAAGCAAATTGAATAAATAAATTTTAATGACACGCGTGCAGGAATTACAGCTCGAGCTGTGTGCCTCCGAAGAGGGACCCCAAACAAAGAAATCCCTGGGCAATTATAGCTTTTTCAAATTAAGTTTCCCACTCCTCACGCAGTAGTTCAGACCAGTAGTCATTTTTAGGTCTAGGGTCTCCTGCTCCTATTGAGTCTCATCATTGCTCCTAGGTAGGCTGTTTTTCCTCCTTATCTTTACCGTTGTGGTTTCTGCTGACGGCTGTACCTTCATTTCTTGTTTGGTCCTAGCATTGTCTCTCAAGGTCCTGAGGAGGAGGAGGTGATTCCAAACCATAACAATTAACACTGCCCCAGCAGTGAGGGGAGGCTTTGTCCCTCAAGGTCCTGATGCCCTGCACCGGTCTTATTTCAAAGTCTTGACATCCTCCCTTTCGGAGTGTGAGACACAACAATGCAGACTGCTTGTAGCTTCCTTATCTTCCCAGCTGGAACCAGCTCTCAGGCCCTTTTCTTACTGAATGAGGTAAAAGCTCCTCACGTTATCTAAGTGTGGCCTAAGGCTTCAGCAAATTTGGCTACTCATGCTAAGCAAGGTTTATATAAGTTGTGCTAAGCAGCTACCTCTAGGCAGCTTCAGTTCGATAATTCCTTAACAGTCCTCCCTTTGTTTTTATTAAGCATCCCTGCTAATATTTTAAACAGAGTTCTTGAAGTCTTTCGAGGTATATTATCACTTTCCATAATCTTATGTATAATATGATCATAAGTAATAGGCATAACAGAGTTAAACTTAACACAACTACTCCTGGGTGCAACATGTGATTATAAATCCCTGTTGCAGTTGGTGACCATCCTAGAAGAGTTTCCCAGCCATGATGTGCTCCGTCTTGCCTCACCCTTTCCAAGACATTGTGTATCTCATGATACATGAGGAACTTTCACCTAGTTCAGTAAGAAAGGGCCCCAGAGCTGGTTCAAGCTGGAAAGCTAAGGAAGGTAAATCCATCAGCAAAAGCTGCCACAGTAAAGATAAGGAAAAAGAGCCTGCCTAGAGGCAACAATGGGACCCAATGAAGAACAGGAAGACCCCAGACCCTAATATTACAATTGGTCTAAACCTTTGCATAGGGGGTGGGGAACTTAGATTGTAAGGGTGTAATTGCCCAGGGATTTTTTTTGTTTGGAGTGCCTCTTCAGAGGCACCCAGCTCGAGCTGTAATTACTGCACGCGTGTCATTAAAATTTATTTATTTAATTTGCTTTGATTTGGCTTCAAACTTCTCAGCGGGAACCTAGGGAGACCCTGTCATGGTGGCCAGCGAGCCTAACCTTCCAGAACAGAGAGATGGGCAGAGGGGAACCTCATGAAGTTCAGTAAAGGGAAATGCAGAGTGCTGCCCCTGGGGAGGGGCACCAGTAGAGCCTGGGGGCTGGAAAGCAGCTCTGCGGAGAAGGAGCTGGGGTTCCTGGTGGACCAGTTGACCAGGACTCAGCAATGTGCCCTTGCTGCCAGGAAGGCCAATGACAGCCTGGTCTGCATTAGGAAGAGTGTTGCCAGCAGGTGGAGGGAGGTGATCCCTTCCCTCTGCTCAGCCCTGGTGAGGCCACACCTGGAGTGCTGTCTCCAGTTCTGGGCTCCCCAGAAGGTGAGCGATATAGGGCTACTGAACTGAGTGCAACGAAGGGCTACTAAGATGATGCGGGGACTGGAGCATGCCTCATAGGAGGAAAGGCTGAGAGAGCTGTGCCTGTTGAGCCTGGAGAAGACTGAGGGGGGATGTGTTTAAATATCTGAAGGGAGGATGTCAAGCGGATGAGGCCAGACTCTTTTGAGTGGTGCCCGGTGATAGGATGAGAGGCAATGGCCCTTGCGACAACTTCACCCATGCACAATTTGTCTGCAGAAACTGTCTCCAGCATCCCTTTTTGCTTTAGCCTCAGCAGTCTTGCCTCCTACCCCCAAACCTCTCCCCTTGGCATCCAGCCCTCCTGGCCACACAGGTTCACAACACCCCCCCAACCCTAGCAGCTAACATCTGGGCAGTGCTGGATACACAGAAACGTCCTGCCCAGGCAACACCACCAGCCTGAACCCCCACGATCTTAATCTCCTGTGCAGCATTTCCCCTGCCAGGCAGTAGACAGAGCAGTGAAGGAGCCAGGGGCTAGGACTGTCCCTCACACCCAGCTGGCTCTGCCTGTGACCCTCACGGACACTTGCAACAACCATGGGGCCTGCAGAGGGGCAAATCAAATGCTGTACACTCTTCTGAGCTTGCTGGGGACAGTGTGTAGGATGCCATAAGCAAAGATGAGGTATTCTTCTGATTCGATATGGGGATGGGGAAGAACTAGATGTCAGGAGTGTCTGACAGCAGGTTCCTACTTGAGCCAGGGATGTGATCTGACTCTGGGCAACTTGTGAGAGCTGACTGGTCCCTTCAGTACCAGTTGTGGGATTTTCCAATGCCTTGTGAACCACAGACCAGGCTAAGCACAAGCTGGGAAACTTGGCCCCTGCAATCTGTACCTCAAATGCAGTCTGCAGAAATGGGGGCACAGTAAAGTCACTTCTGAATATCAGCTATGCCCCCCCTTTTTACCTTCCACCCTGCAAACATCTCCACACAGTATGTTATGATGGTAGCTCCTTAGTCTCTTTCCTACCCAGACAAAGACAAGGTAAACACAGTGCTTAGGAAAGAGGTGATGCCCTTATTCCCCACTCTTATTCCCAAAGCTTTTGTCTTTCTAACTCCAGGGATCACCATAGCCTCGTTAGAGGAAACATAAATTGGACAAGGCTGTCACTGAAGCAAATAAAAATGAGACTAAACTTGTATGTTCACATACTTCTTCCTTTTTGCTCCACTGCTCGCTCACTTACATCAATGTGAAGGGGTGGGGAAAGTTCCTTTTTGGAAGTCCTTTCAGATATTATCTAAATATTTAAGCACCTCAGGTCCAGAAATCTTACATCAACTGAACCCTCCGGGTTGAGAGTTTAAGGGAAAATAATGTGGTTTTAGTCTGTAAGTGCCAACAACACAACCATGCTACATATTATTTTCCTGCATGTAAATTGAGGGCAGCCACTGGGGGAAAAATCCGGTGGCAGAGAAAGCAGGGAGACAGCTTAGTCCTTACTGACCCCCCCCCCCCCGGCTCCCCAGACTTGGCCATGGCAGAGGGTTGAGAGAGGAAAACCAACCCCCCTGCATGGTCAGTTACTGCAGCAGAGGGCACCTGGGCTCTGGGACTGCCCAGGTCTGATGGAGAGCTACTAAGAGGGCTGGGAGTCATAAGAACATACAACAGGCATGCATTGTTTACAGGTATCTTCCCAGTATCTGTTGCTATGCTGTCAGGGTCCCTCCCCAGCACCCAGTCTTCCCACAAGTGCTCTTCAGGACAGAGATATTTCATACAGGGAGCTGAAAATGAGTTGTCTGATTTTAGATTATCACAGGCTTTGGCACCACTTGGAGAAATGCTTGAGGGATTTGCCTTAAAATCTCTGATGATAACAATGGTGGAAGGAAGAAAAGGTTTCTGAGGGATCCATCCCCAGACTGTGCTATCTCCATGCCTAATGAAGCACTGAAGGGGCTGAATAAGCCCAGTCACAGCACTCCTCTACATTCCTTCTTTCGTTTATCCCTCTCTTCCTTCAGAGCCCGGTGCAGTCGCCACTGCCAACAACTATAGCATAGTGTCCCCACCGGGGAACACTGCAAGGGTCAGTGAACCACAGTGCAGGCTAAGCACAAGCTGGGAAACTTGGCCCCTCCAATTTGTCCTTCAAATGCAGCCTGCAAAAATGGGGGCATGGTAAAGTCACTTCTGAACATCAACTATATATATGTGTGTGTATATATATATATATGTATGTATATATATATTTCCCTAGCCTGGGAAAGCCCTCTTCTGGGTCTCCTTGTCCCACTGCCTACTAATGGGGTGGACAGTGGGGTGGAAGCAGTGCTTTAAAATGCCCCATGCAGCTCCTACCAGGATACTCAGGAGGGTGGGGAGGTCCATGCAACCCCTCTGTGACATGGTCTGAGGTCATGGTGGGAAACGCCACATCACAGTGACAGCTCCCCTCTCCCCATTGTAATCTTAGGATTGCCACACACTTCCCAGCAAGGCTGGAGTGAGCCCAGACACTTGTGATTGCTCTCACCATTACTCTGCTCTGGAGCTGCTTTGCAATGGACAAGAGAAGGTGAACGGAGGCAGAGGGAGAGGACTGGGTAAAGTGTGGGAGAAAAGATCAGAGAGGAGAAATCTCTTAATAGGGAACAAGCAGAGTGTCTTTCACCCTCCTGCTGCAGGTGTTGACCTCAAGTAAGAGTGGACCAGAGATGGCAAAATACCTACTATCTGGCACCTTGAGTTCTAAACTGTCACCAACAATTGCGAAGCTGAAAACCAATGGTAATATCTTCAGGAGTTCTTTCACAAGTGTTGGCATAGACAGTAATAACTATCAAAACCCTGGACCTCGAGGGCTGGACAGGACTGGTGGCTCCAACAGGAGCCCTGACTGCTGATGCCTTATGGCTCAGGGGTCAATGTGGCTGCCAGGACTCCTAGGTCCTTGTCCTGACTCTGCCCCTTTTTTCCTGAGATGCTGCAGGCAGAAGTCCCAGGCACTGAGGGCTGCTGCTTGCCTGACAGTGGGCACTGCCCACCCTGAGCTCCCAACCGGGTGAAAGAGCTGGAGCTGCTCTGGGGCCATGCAGAGTCTGTGTGTGCAGGGACCAAGTATGGAGGGAAACTGGCTCTTGCAGGAGAGACCCTGGGGATGCCCTGAGGTCCCAAATCTCCTGTGGGCACAGTACTGGTCTCTCACTGGGGTGGAAATCCATGGCCCAGTTTCCCCAGGGAGTGGGTCACACTTTGAGATCAGCATCTGGAAAAAGAGGCTCTAGACTCTAGCGATACTTCCTGAACCGCACGCTTTAGAAATGAAGCCTTTGACTTTTCATCAACTCAGCTTGGCTTCTTGTCCGCTAGCCACTGCCTCTGGTTTCTTCACACCGGCTCTCCTTGCACCTCCAAATTGGCAGAGCAGGCTTTGGACTCAGAGATGCCTTCCCACTGCGGATGTGAGAAGACAGGATCCCCTGGGTGAAAACACTTCTGAGGTCTCCCTTTCAGCTCCAGACCTTTCCTGTGGTCATAATCAAGATTTTAGTCTGAAGTCAGTCAAGACCTCAGCTGTGAAGTTCCTGTCAAAGAGGCATTTCTTTGGGGTTGGTGGGGGGTGCTTGGCTACACTTGCGTCTGCTGCCTTTCTTGGTTGGAAGTGCACTGAGTGGTTATGAGCTTGCTGACTCAGAGCCTGACGTATCTATCATTTGCTTTGCAGAGTTCAATAACATCTGGACTTGTACATCCTATTACCTTAGTCTACAGCTCATGCTGTACCAGGTGGGACTTGCCTCCTGTTCCTCCCCTCATACCCTGATGGCTTCAGTCCTCTTAATATCCCCATGTCATGCAGTGCCATGATTCTTTCTGTCCTTTGGAAGCCAGAAAATGCCCAGAAGGACACTGTGGTTGACTAATGTGCCACAGACCAGCTTCCCTGTCAATGGAGATAAAAGTGGAAGTCCAAGCGCAGTTTCAGAAAGTGATGGACACTTTCTGGAGCTTCTCTAGTCCCTGCAGAGAGAGCGGAAAGGCCCTTAGGTCTCCTCTAGTCAATGGATAATTGCTCAGCTTTTACTACACCAAACAGTTCTTAGAGGGTGAAGAAGAGGAAGAGGAAAAACTCCAGACTCTGTAGGCCTTTGCCAAAGCTCTCCAAAGTGCCCAGGTCAGGTACAACCTCAGTCAGTTTTTCCATCACAAGAATGCTTCGTATTAGACTTTCTCTTTCTTTTCAGCCTGTCAGAATTGCTGGACTGGGGACATTTGCTGTTGTTAGAGAGCGAGTACAGAATAGAAAGAATGACCTGGTGGTTGTTGAGAGACCAGTGTTTCGTCTTTCAAGGGCTATTGCAAAGGCTTATGATCTCCCGTATGACAACAAAGATATTCCTGGTAAGAAGAAAAACCCCCTTGCTCACTCTTGCAGCTGTGTCTGGAGCGATCCTCTCCTTTCAAAGCACCCCACCTTCTCTCTGCTGTGACCATCAGCCTGGTGTCCCCTGGGGAGAGGACACTGACACAAACAGTGGAGACATTTGCAGATAAACTTGGGGGGGTGGGGAGGGGAGAGGGGAGAGGAATTCTAAGGGCTGTTGTGAAGTCCTGCTGTTTTCCTTCTTCATTCCAGCCATTTGACATGGCATGGCTAATCTTCTTCAAACCCAGAGTATATGGCCTGAGAGAAGAGATGCAATGGGCAAGCATCCTCCCCCTTGCCATGGGGACCGTCTCCATCCTCCCTGCTTGTCGTGCTGTCCTGTGTACTGTTCGTACCACAGGGCTGAGAGGCTTTCTTCCTATTTCTGTGTTGAAGAAATCATTGCTGTCCCCTTGGCATCTCAATTGTAAGAGAGCTTTGAACTTCTTCCAGGAAGGGATTACAGCACTTACTTTCAGGGAAATTACCAGAGGTACCAACCAACCTATACTCTGTATCACCTCTAGTCCTAGCAGATGCTGACTCTTCAGTTTATTCTGTTTAGCATTTCAGTAACGCTTTCTTCCTCTTGCACTATTTTCCAGATCATAACCACATTGAGCAACTGCAGTATGCTCGGATTGCCTCAGACATCTCCGTTTCTCAGAGGACAGTGGAGGGTTGCATAGAAAAGACCATGCGTCTTTTCTCTCTCTGCATAGAGAATGGCAAGAATGTTGCCTTTGTTTTAAATGACGTCGGCATGCTTGTTATCCAGGGAAAAGATGTGAAAATAAGATTTTATAAAGACTTTCTGAAAAGGCTGAATGGGACTGAAAAGATGCTAGAAGCTCTTCTTGGAGTAAGATTTCCATTTTTCTAGTACTACTTGGAGTTCTTTTGCACTTCTCTTAAAGGACAAGGGAACTCATAGCTCCTCTTTCCAAAAGAGGTCTAGCTTCTGGGGCTAGACATGGACTATAGCTCTCTGTAAAGGCCTTCTCTCACATTCAGAGGTCTTGGCAGCAGAAGGATGTAAGAAAAGCTGTACTGGGTCCAATCAAAGACCCCATGAGCCCACTCCCATCCCCAAGAAAAAGCCTAAGGGAAAGAGCCTAAGAAAAAGCTCTTTGGGCACCAGCAGAAAAGCTGGTGGGCTTTTCAAAAGCAGAAAAGCTATTTGGGCTGGTGCCACTCTGAGTTAACAGCATCAGGTGACCTTGCTGCTTATTAATGAGTTTCTGCTTTGGCCATGTTTGGGATTCTGAGGTAGTGAGTTTGGCAATTTCACCATCTGCTACACACAAACATTTCTGAGCCCCTGTTAGAAAATGCATGCCTAATCATTTCATGGGACAGCCCTGAGTTCTTGTGTCAGGAGAACTCATCATGGCCCCCTCACCTTCTCCCTGTCCAGCACGTCTTTCACTGCTGCTTCTTGCCTTGGGCGAGACCCAGAGGCACCGGCAGACATGAGCTCCTCATTCCCTCTGAGGGAGGAATGATTTACCCCAAGACGTGCAGCCAGGCTGCAGCACAGCCCTGGTTCCCAGCTCTGTCTCTCCCACCTGGCTCACTCTCTGGGGTCTTGTCAGCATGTTTTCTGGGCCTTTGCTCCAGTAGGTCCCCATCCAAGATCCGGACCCCCTCAGATATTTGGCACTCCCAGGTCTTAACAACTGTGCAAAGGAAAAGGAAGGACTATGCCTCTCTGTAACTCCAAGCTGCAGATGCAGTCATTTGCATCCTAGGAGAGACTTGGGGTTAAGCCCATATCTGAGTCCTTTGTTCTCCATTCAGGAACAGTCACAACAAGCCAAAAGACAAAAGCCAACACCCAGAAACCCCAGCTAATCAAATCTGCTTGCCTTCTTGGACTTCTCCATTAGAAAAGAATGGGCCTCCTGACTGAATCTCATGATTCTTGCCCTCAGAAAAAAGCCTGGTGATGCTACTACCCATTCCAAATTATCTATTTAACAGCTTCTCTTTGCTATTACTGTTATTATTGTTAATAATGAAGGAGCACTTGGTGACAGGGTTTCAGAGGGACAGGAGCAGGAGAGTGGCTTGCTGCCTCTGTGAGCAAGAAGACAATTTCCTTGGCATCATCTCACATGTCTCTGTCTCTATTGCAGATGCCAGAGATGAGGGATTCAGTCCTGTCAGGCACTGAGACTGTGGCTTCCCAGATCCGCTCTGGCAGTGTCATTGTCTTCCCACAGTGAGTATGTTGGGTTCAGCAGCCCCTGGCTGACCAAGCCAGGACCTTCTCAGCTTGCGTCTGGTTGTGCTGTCTTGCCAGGGCTTGTGAAGTCCTCTCAGGAAGTTATTCAGAACTAATCAGCAGTGGACCTCTATGATGCATCTCACAGTTTCTGGATATAGTCTAGAATAATGCTGCATATTCTGCTCTCTTACCAGAGATTTTACATTAACTCCCTAATATCTTTGTGACCAGATTATTAACACAAGGTGCAAAGCAAATATGGAGCTCTTATTCAAACTGGAGTCTTCTGGTTTCCAGGTATGAACTCCAGATTGTGCAGCCTGCCATCAAAGGACCCGCAGAGCTCACCGAAGAACAGGAGGAGGAGAAGGATGATAATGGCAACAAAAAAGGTAGTGGAACAGTTGACACCTGGGTGGTGTTTGGACATTCTCCTCACTAATGGGACATTATAGCCAAGGCTACAATGCAAGGCATAGGCAACTTCATTTCATTTTGAAAGTTGGGAATTCCAATCCTGCTTTCTTAATTGTTCACAAACATACAAGTATCTTTGGGCTGAACACACCAAAAGAGTGAACTTGCACACACGAGATCTGTAGAGAGATCCCAAAGTCTGTGCCTTCATGGGAATTTCTCCCTCCTTCCCCGCAAGGCTCCATTTAGTCACCAGCATTTCTCAGCAAGGCCTCCCCCTGCTTTTCACGATATAGACAAGAGAAGCCAGTAGTACCAGAATTCCCCAGGGAATAACATTACCCTTTAGAAATTAAGAGTTGGACAACATCCAGTGTCAGGAAAGGCCTAAAACCTCATGGGAAACATGGCTCCAGGGGGATGGCTTGGTGCAGTTTCATCACATGTATGCACACCTGCCCAGCATTCCTGTTAGAATGGGCACAAAGATGCTGTTTGAAGAGTTCTCTGCTTTCTTGCTTGCAGGGGCTCTTCCTGACAATCGCCTTCTCTCCAGAGAGAGGCATGCTCCACCCAAAAAGACTTCTATCCATAAGGAGGAAGACAAGATGCACAAAACCAGGGGAAAAGGGCTTCCTGACAGGTCAGACTTGGGGGAAAATGGATGTGGGGGACCCTGTGCTCTTATTCTTTTTAGGAATAAGAAGTTTCCTTCAGACACAATGTCTGGGCTAACTCTGGCAGGCTATTACCATGTGGTACAGATGCTAAAGTTTCCTTGTTGGGTAATCAGAGCATTAATGCAACTGCCAGGAGGGATCTGTGGTATTAGAGCCTTGAAATAACAGACAGGAGCCTCCATTCCCATGACTCTGGCCTTCTTCTTGATCTACCAAGAGAAGGCCTAAACCTGGGCATCCTGAGCTTTCCTAGGGAGTGTTGTGCCACACCTGATGTTGCAGCTTGGGGTTATCTCTTTCTCTGTATTTGAAAGTACTTGGTCGAATGCAACCAATCTTCCTGCAGAGCTAGCTGCCTTCTGCTGCAGGGGCACACCTTGGGAGACCAAACTGGAAAACAAACTCGTCCTCTACTCATACAGATGCCTTCTATTCTACCTTTTTAGTCCACCACCACCAATCCAGTGGAGCTCAGTGAAGAAAGTGGAAGCCAAAAAGAAAGAAATCCCTCATGCTGGACCAAAACTTGTAAACTTTATTGCTGAAGCTATTAAGACAAAAGAGCAGGTATATAATAGGGAGTGATGCAATGTTTGCGTAGTAGTTTATTGTAGAAAAGCACAGTTGTACAGCCATTGACTCTGAAAAGATGTCGCAGTGTGTGCTCATTTGTACATTAAGTGACTTCTCCTGGAGTCTACTTTAAAAGATGGGGGTTACTGTATGTTTAGAATCTGCTCTTCACTTCTGTTGTCTCATGAAACACATTAGAACACCTTCCTTGCCGCTATTCATAATGGAGTTCAAAATCAAAATGCCAGGCTTTTCTGGGATAGCAAATAGGAGTTTTTTAGATCATTGGTTAGTTCACACCTTGGTTGAGCCCACGATAATTCAGGAGCAAAACACAGCTGACAAAAAGGGGCAGAAAAGAGAGTGAGAAATCAACAATAATAATGAATATAAAAACAAAAGCAGATGAGACTGACATTGCTGCTGTTACATTTCTGTGGCCCTCCAGAGAAGAATCCTCCAGGTTAAGAAACGACACCAAAGAGGTCTCCATGAACT
This sequence comes from Dromaius novaehollandiae, assembly GCF_036370855.1. Taxonomy (NCBI): domain Eukaryota; kingdom Metazoa; phylum Chordata; class Aves; order Casuariiformes; family Dromaiidae; genus Dromaius; species Dromaius novaehollandiae. The sequence continues at coordinate 442,928 of NW_026991310.1, forward strand.
TCAAGCTGTAGAAAGACAGGAGAAGAAAGAATGGCAGAAGAAAGAGAAAGACAGAAGGAAAGAAAAGGAAAAATTGGCACCACCGATCCCTGGGAGAGGAAAGGATAAGCTACAGAGGGCCACGGTACTGGCAGCATTTTAAACTAGACAGGAAAAAAACATCTCTCTCCTACAGAGCAGCTTGAGATTTCAGGCTATTTCAAGTCTTCCTGGAACTCTTACTGCAAAATGGCAGGAGTCTCATGAGAAAGGGTCAATTGGGCAACGCAGTGAAACCCTGGTCAGACTCCAGCATCCAACTCCTGGGGCAGGCGGAGGTCCTTCTTCTGCTTCCCCCTCTACTGCCACAGTATCCTGGCCAGAATTCACCCCTGGGATCTGTACGCTGGCAAACAGCCCTGTGTCTTTGCAGCATGCTTGTCTGAGATTCTCCCTTCCTTTGCAGAAACCCACTGTTTCTTGGGGCACCACGCAAATCCCTTCTGCCAGCATGAGGAGGAAGGTGACCAGCCCAGATCTCATAGAGAGAATGATGGGGAACTGGAAAGAGGATGGCGAATCATCCTCAGAGAAGGAGGGTGACAACTCACTGGAGATACCCCCAAAAAGGTAAGTATGGAGCAAGTCGTGCCAAGGCCTGGGGCAGCTGAGTAGCACTGACCCATCTGCAGGGTCAAGGATCCAAATCCCTGATCCGTGGCTCTCCTCTGAGCTGTCAAGCCATGGGGAGACCTGGGGTCAGGAGCCCCCAACTCCAGGTGCCTTTCTGCAGCCCAAAGCAAATGCCTAAACCTCATCCTGCGTTGAAGAGTGCTGTGGGCACCAGTGAGACTCTGTGTGCAGGGCCTGGGGAAGGTGAGAGGCAGGAAGGTTTCAGCCAGAGCGTGAGTGAGGGTTTCTTCCTGTTGTTCTAGGCCAATTTCCCCAGGGACAAGCCAGGCCCTGCTCGAGATAGTGACGTGCATCCTGGGACAGGTTGACCGAAGTCGGAGGGGACACAGGCATGAAGAGAGGCATCGGGAAGATAAGCTGCAGTGGTAAATATATCCAGATATGGGTGGTGTTTCCCCTCAGGCAACGCCCTTGCTTCCAGCCCCAGCAGCAGCAGGGGAAAGAAGGGCTGTTCCCAACACACACTTCCCCAGTAGAGCCACCTTCTGCTGCAGAGCGGGGTGCCCAGCCTGGGAGCAAAGGATGGCAATCTTCCCTGTGCTCCCACTAACTCCTCTTGCTGTGTGTCTGCAGTGAGCTGGCTGTTTTGAAGTGGAGAATGTGCAGGAAAAGGAAAAGCCAAGGCAATGACACTCCTGCGGCTGGACCCCAACCTGCACAAACAATTTGTGACAGTCATGAGAGAGCAGGACAGGTCCATGATAGACAGTGATGTAATTCTTGTCTCATAATTCATTGTAGAAAAGCACCGTTATATGGCTACAGAGTCTGAAATAGCTAATCTGTACTCATTTGAACATTAAGTGATTTCTTCTGGAGCTTCCTTTAAACCACGTATGTTCAGTTGTTTGTCTTTTTGGAGTGTGTTCTTTGCTCCCGTCATCTTATGCAACATATCAGACCATCTTCCTTGGCACCATTCTTCATGGAGATAAAAAGGCACTGTTCATAATGCAAATAAAAATGCCAGGCTTTTCTAGGGTAGGAAATAATTTCTATTCAGATCATTGTTCAGTTTGTGCTTTGGTTGTGCCTGTTATAAGTGAGGAGCAGACATGGCTGATAGAAAGGCTAAAGACAAGGGGCAGAAGAGAGGGTGAGAACTAAAAAAATCCCACAAAGCACAGATGAGACTCCCACTGCTACTGTTGCATTTCTGTGACCCTTCAGGAATTCTACTCTCTCCCTGTGAGGAAAGATCAAAGTAAACACTGGGAAGCCTTACGTAAGAAGTACCTGAAGACAGCAAGGACAAGGTCGCCTTCATCAACAGCAAGAAGGGAAAGGGAACATGTGTGGAAGGCCCAGGTACCAGAAACCTTGTGAAACACGCAGTAAAATAGCATTTCTCTCCTCCAGAAGAGCTGAGCTTTGAAGGTCTCCAAGTCAGCATGGCATCATTGCTGCAAAATTGCAGGGCAGGTGACTCCTATCTGTCATGCTTGCCTGCTTATTACTGTAAGGGAGATGTAGTTAGAAAAAGCCAAAGGGCAAAGCCAGCAATCTGCCATGGTGAGCACATACACTGATCATCCCTCCCCCGAACTCAGACAAGCTCTGTTTCAGGTATCTGCACTTGCATTTGGACACATCTGTTCACAGTCCAATGACCTGAGCCATACCTAGACTACCTATAAGGCAGCTAGTTCTTTTATTTAGTCTTCACTGCATTGGAATGATCAGGAACATTATTCGTAATAGGAAGGCACATTTTCTGGAAGTTTAGTTTTTAACCGAAGCACTAGGATTTCCTTCCAAGCATGCTGACATTAAAAAAAGTTCTGCTTGTCTCAATGCACAAGGGATGAAGTCTTTAACTTCACTGGACAAAAAGATTTGAGAAGGAGTGTTGTAAACATGCCTTTGCAGCACTACAGGCCTTCAGTGCTGATCAGTGGTATGGCCTCTGCCCACACTTCCATCTAAACTGCATGCTACTTTTTGCCCCTGCATAGTGGTAGAAACTGTATCTGTTGAGATATTATGGCTAGGTGCTGGATGAAATGGAAAGTAAAAAAGAGTTCTGCAAAACTGTGAGGGCTTTTGATTAGAAATTCCTTTAAAAAACACAAACCCACCACCAACAAAAAACAAAATCCCAACTCCTGGGGCAGGCGGAGGTCCTTCTTCTGGTTCCCCCTCTACTGCCACAGCATCCTGGCCAGAATTCACCCCTGGGATCTGTACGCTGGCAAACAGCCCTGTGTCTTTGCAGCATGCTTGTCTGAGATTCTCCCTTCCTTTGCAGAAACCCACTGTTTCTTGGGGCACCACGCAAATCCCTTCTGCCAGCATGAGGAGGAAGGTGACCAGCCCAGATCTCATAGAGAGAATGATGGGGAACTGGAAAGAGGATGGCGAATCATCCTCAGAGAAGGAGGGTGACAACTCACTGGAGATACCCCCAAAAAGGTAAGTATGGAGCAAGTCGTGCCAAGGCCTGGGGCAGCTGAGTAGCACTGACCCATCTGCAGGGTCAAGGGTCCAAATCCCTGATCCATGGCTCTCCTCTGAGCTGTCAAGCCATGGGGAGACCTGGGGTCAGGAGCCCCCAACTCCAGGTGCCTTTCTGCAGCGCAAAGCAAATGCCTAAACCTCATCCTGCGTTGAAGAGTGCTGTGGGCACCAGTGAGACTCTGTGTGCAGGGCCTGGGGAAGGTGAGAGGCAGGAAGGTTTCAACCAGAGCATGAGAGAGGGTTTCTCCCTGCTTTTGCAGGCACATTTCTCCTAGGAAAACGCAGGCATTGCTCGCAGCAGTGACATCTCTGGTGGAGAAGGTCACGCAGGGACAGACAAGAGAGATCAGTAGACAGAGGGATCATGAAGAGGAGGCTCAAGTGAGTAAAGAGCTATCTGCTGCAATGGGGTGTCCCTCTCTCCTTCCACTTCCAGCAGCACCTAGAGGGACTTCTCCTGGCACCTCCCGTGGGAGGGACAGCAGCACACTTCTGAGTCTGTGGCCTTGGTCAGACAGTCCTTAACTGAAGGGGAAGTTGCTGATGACTCAGAATAAGATTTCCGCTTTGGACATAGGTGGCTGAAGACATAAGGATTTGTCCAACGTTCGCCTCTCCATTTTCAGACTGGCAAGCCTGTCCTACCCTCTCAGAGTACAGACACCAAGACCCTTTGCCCTGGGGGTTGATACCTATTCACTCCATCGCAGGTACTGCCTGACTCAGTTCCCACTTGACTCAGCCCCCGACTGATTAGTTGCACTGGGGACTTCTCACTGGCTTGGGCAGGAGTGCCTGTGCCGTATCACAGAGACCACTGAAATGCTGCTCAAAGCGGCTCCATTAATACCTGGCCTGCATTAGGCCTGCTGTATTTCCTTGCTTTCTTTCTGTACCTAAAACTGAACTTCTTTTCACTTCTCAGGGCTAGAGAGCCAGTCCAGCACAATGTGAACCAGCAACTGCCAGCTGTGCTGCCAAAGCGTTCTTGTGTTGAATAAAACCAAATCTCCAAATTGTTGTGCATCTGTCCTTGGCAAGGTGTGCATTGCTCTGCACTGAGCAATATGCGAGCTTTGCAGGGTCAGGAAAAGGACAGCTCAGAGACAGGGAATGTGTTTCAGTCCCTGCTCTGGGGGCAGCTTAAAGGGTCATTACATAATTCTTCTGCTGGAGCCACATTCTTCGTGGTTTAGGGAAACTCCCTCTCTTTCCTGCTCCTTTGCCCCAGAGAGGGGAGGAGTCGAGAGCTGCAACTGCAGTAGTGCAGGAGGGACTGTGAGGTTGGCATGAAGAGTGTGTGCGTGGAGGTTTCTTCTCCCCATACCTTCCTCAGCAACTGAGCTCAAAGCGGAGCGGTGTCACTCGAGCTTGTGCAGGATGGGGCTTTCAGACCCAATGAAAAGGGTCTCTCCTCATGGCCTGTTCTGTGCCCCAGGAGAGAGCTAGAAGAAACATGAGCTTCTAATGGGAGTCAAGGCAATACAGATTGCCCTGCTCGGGGGCTAAAGTCCAGCTTCAGGAAGATAACCCAGGCTTGGAAAGGCTCTGGCCTCAAACAGCATGTCTTGTTTGACTGCAGCATCTACTTTGTCCCTAACATGACAGTCCTCATGTAGCATCACATGGCAAAGTGTGGACATAGCTTTCCACAGCCTTATGGGTTCCCTTTTCTGGACAGCCAGCTGTGGAGCCTCCTCTGCTTGCCTCAATGCCTCACTGCCTTGGGAGCGAAACAGAGGAACTGAGGGTGCCTCAGACTAACACCATGGAGTGCTGAGGAACACAAACATACCACTACCATAGGGAAGCTGCTTAACTAAATCAGCAGGTGTGTTACTGACACCACTGATCTGCAACTTCTCTGTGTTTGAAAGATGACGGAGCATCACTGGTATTCATCCTAGAAAGAGGTAAACTTAAGATTCGTGCAAGGCCAATAAACCTGCTGTTTTCATTCATCACCTGCCCAGCGTGCCGGGAGATGGTCTAGACAGTCAGAACAACAATCTAGAGGTAGAGATGGACATTACCAAACCGGATATACCTTTCACCATCAAATCATGCAGTGAAAGATCAGCTAACTTGTCAGCACTAACATCAGGAGCAATATGGATTTCCAGGTGGCAAGTGAGCTTAGTAGAACTCCCAAGGGGTAGGAGTGCAATACAGGCAGACTTGAGCGGCTGATTTCTGAGCAACAACCAGAAAAGTCCTGTCACACTCCATCTCTCAGCCATGCAGAACTGAAGACAGAGAGGTAAGCAGGGTCCTCACATGTTTCTCCCCATGCTTTGATGTAAGCATCAACATTTAATAGGCTTAAAAGTTCACCTGGTAACAGTACCCGTGTGGCCGTGTGCACGTTCTTGCTACAGATGAAATGGTAGGCAATGATGGAGAATACATAGGAACAGAAGAAAATGATGGGAAAAGAATGATAGGGAATATACTGGGAATAGGCAGGAATGATGGAGAAATCAGAGAGTAGAAATTATGGGGAGAAGAAGGCAATGATAGGGAACAGATGGCATAATAGGGAATGGCAGTGAATAGATGGGGAATAGAGACAGAAGTGCATCTGCTTAAAGCAAAGATAGACTTTATTTTGCTATTCCATGCCCCCCACCAACAGGCTGTTCAACATCTATAAACAATAAATAGATGTGCTCTCAAAGTGTTTAATGACCCTCAGTCTTACTTAAAACATAAAAAACTATGGCACAAAAGAGCAGGCTGAAAGAAAGACAATTCTAAATCCACTACTCTGTCTTTCTGGTTCTCACTCTACAGAGATGGCACATGTTTGTTCATTTTCTTCTCTAGATTATTAAGCCCCAACAAAAAACCCTTTAAAGAAATAAGAATTTTAAAATCAAAATACCAAGAATCACCATCCTGAAGCAACTGCTCCTTCCCTACCCACTCCTGTTCCCTATAACTTCCCTTCAAAGCAACAAATCCAAAGCAAGCGAGAATCCCTTGATACGGCACATGGCACTCAATAAGAGATTTCTGTGGGGCAGGAACTGTTTATCATGGAAAGTTCTCAAGTAGGTTAATAGCAAACTCTCTGCACGAGAAGGCAATGACAAGGACATTATTTCTGAATCTTTCTGTATGAATCTGTTTGAATCTTTTCTATAGCAAAATATTGACCTGAGTAACTTTTTTCTAACTCCAAATCTCCGTTCCCCACCCTCCCCCCAAGAAGAGCTTTAACGCTCCTCTCTGTTTTGCTTTTGCATGCAAGGTTTCTGTGGAGCTGGTTGTGGTAATCATATAACCACAGAATCACAGAATTGTTGAGGTTGGAAGGACCCTCTAGGAGTCTGTAGTCCATCCCCCTGACTCAAAACAGGGTCAGCAAGAGCTCAGGACCTTGTCCAGTTGGGCTTTGAATATCTCCAGGAATGGAGACTCCATGGCCTCTCTGGGCAACCTCTTCCAATGTTTGATCACCCTCACAGGAAAAAAAAGATTTTTATTATGTTCAAGTGGAATTTCCTGTCTTTCAATTCCTGCCCATTGCTTCTTGTCCTGCCACTGGGTGCCACGGAGAAGAGTGAGGCTCCAGCTTGTTTACTCCCTCCCATCAGGTATTTATACACATTGATAAGATCCCCCTGGGCCTTCTCAGAGCTAAACAATCCCAGATCTCTCAGCCTCTCCTTGCACGAGAGATGCTCCAGTTCCTTAATCCTCTTTGTGGTCCTTCGCTGGGCTTGCTCCAGTAGCTCCATGTCTGTCTTGTACTGTGGAGCCCAGAACTGGACACAGCACTTCAGATGTGGTCTGACCTGTGCTGAATAGAGGGGAAGGATCACCTCCATTGGCCTGCTGGCAATGCTCTTTCTAATGCTGCCCACGATGCTGTTGGCCTGCTTTGCTGCAAAGGCACATTGCTGGTCATGTTCAGCTTGTTGTCCACCAGGACCCTCAAGTCATTTTCTGCAAAGTTGCTCTTCAGCAGGTTGGCCCCCAGCGTGTACTGGACTTCTGGACTCCTCTTCTCTCCAGGGCTGCATCCCATGGGTTTCTTCCAAGCAGGGCCCTGAACAGGCCAGAGTCTGCACTCCTGAAGCCCAGGGTTGTGATCCTGCTTTTTGCCTTGCTCCTTCCTTGCAGGATCCTGAACTCCATCATCCTGTGGTTGCTGTTGCCAAGGCTGCCCACAGCTTCCACATCTCTGACCAGTCCTGCCTTGTTTGTAAGTACAAGGTCTAGCAGAGTGCCTCTCCTCGCTGGCTCCTCAATCACCTGAGTCAGGAAGTTGTCACTGATGCACTCCAGGAACCTCTTGGCTTGCTTGTGCCCTGCTGTGTTGTTCCTGCGGCAGATATCAGGGTAGTTAAAGTCCCCCATGAGGACCAGGGCCGGTGAACATGAGGCTTCTTCTAGTTTTCTGAAGAAGGCTTCATCTGCTCCACAGAATCACAGAATGATAGAGGTTGGAAGGCACCTCTGGAGATCATCTAGTCCAACACCCCCCCCTCGCCCGCTCAAGCAGGGTCACCTACAGCACGTTACCCAGGACCCTGTCCACACAGCTTTTGAACATCTCCAAGGATGGGGAATCCACAGCCTTTCTGGGCTACCTGTTCCAGTGCTCAGTCACCCTCACAGGAAAGAAGTTTCTCCTTATGTCCTGACGGAACTTCCTGTGTTTCCATTTGTGCCTGTTGACTCTTGTCCTATCACTGGACACCACTGAAAAGAGTCTGGTCCCACCCTCCTGACACCCTCCCTTCAGATATTTAAACACATTCATAAGATTCCCCCTCTGCCTTCTCTTCTCCAGGCTCAACAGGCACAGCTCTCTCAGCCTTTCTTCCTATAAGACACGCTCTAGTCCCTTCACCATCTTAGTAGCCCTTCGTTGCGCTTGCTCCAGTAGCTCCATGTCTCTCTTGTATTGGAGAGCCCAGAACTGGATACGGTACTCCAGATGCAGCCTCACCAGGGCTGAGTAGAGGGGGAGGGTTACCTCCCTCCACCTGCAGGCAATGCTCTTCCTAATGCAGACCATGATGCTGTTGGCCTCTTTTTCTGCAAAGGCACACTGCTGGCTCTTGTTCCACTTGCTGTCCGCCAGGAACTGCCAGGTCCTTCTCTGCAGAGCTGCTTTGCAGCACATCAGGCCCCAGCCTCTACTGGTGCCTGGGGTTATTCCTCCCCAGGGGCAGGACTCTGCATTTCCCTTTGTTGAACATCATGAGGTTCCCCTCTGCCCATCTGTCCAGCCTCTCGAGGTCCCTCTGAATGGCAGCGCAGCCCTCTGGTGTATCATCCTCTCCTCTCCATCATCAGCAAACTTGCTGAGGGTGCCCTCTGTCCCTTCATCCAGGTCTCTGATGACTAAGTTGAACAGGATTGGAGCCAGTATTGACCCCTGGGGGAACACCACTAGCTACAGGGCTCCAGCTAGACTTTGCGACACTCATCACAACCCTCTGAGCTCTGCCTTTCAGCCAGCTTTCAGTCCACCTCACTGTGCTCATCTCACCCCTACTGCATCAGCTTGCCTAGAGGATGTTACGAGAGACAGTATCCAAAGCCTTCCTGAAGTCAAGGGAGACGACATCCCCTGCTCTGCCCTCATCTCCCCAGCCAGTCATTCCATCATAGAAGGCCATCAGATTGGCTAAGCATGCTTTCCCCTTGTGAACTGGCATCCCCTTGTGCTGACATCTCCCGATCACCTTCTTGTCCTTCATATGCTTGGAGATGGTATCCACAATGAGCTGCTCCATCACCTTCCCAGGGATCGTGTTGGGTCCCTGGGCCCTCCTTCTTGCCCTTTTTGAAGATTGGAGTGACATTTGCTTTCTTCCAGTCCTCAGGTACCTCTCTTGCTCTCCATGTCCTTTCAAAGATGGTTGAGAGTGGCCTTGCAATGACATTGGCCAGCTCCCTCAGCACTCATGGGTGAATCCCATCAAGGCCCATGGACCTGTGGATGTCAAGTTTGGTTAAATGATCTCTAACCTGAGCCTCCTTAACCAAGTCTTCCTTTCTTCAGACTTTCTCCCTTGTCTCCAGGGTTTGGGATTCCTCAGGGCTGGTCTTAGCAGTGAAGACTGAAGCAAGAAATACATTCAGTATCTTTGCCTTCTCTCTGCTTCTTCCTGATCAGGTGGTCTGTAGCAGACACTCACAACAACATTGCCTATATTGGTCTGCCCATTAATGCTGACCCATAAGCTCTCAGCTGGCTCATCTCCCTTCTGTAGGCAGGGTTTCATGCATTCCAGTTGTCGTCTCACATAGAGGGCGACTCCCTCTCCTCACTTTCCCAGCCTGTCCTTCCTAAACAGCCTGTATTCATCCATTGTAGCGCTCTAGTTGTATGAGCTATCCCACCACGTCCTGATGATCCCAATGAGAACAGAGCCCTGTAACTGCATGCACACCTAATTCCTCCTGCTTGTTCCTTATGCTGCATGCATTAGTGTAAAGTTCCTTCTGAGAGGCACTCAGTTCAACCTACTTCCCAGGAAAAGGATAAGAGCTTCCCCCGCAATGCTGTCCTTTTTGTACTTTCTTACTTATGTGTGTGCACTTGGGGTGAACCTCATTCTGCCCTGTTCTGTTAATTTTGAGGATTCTCATCTACACCACCCTGCAGCTTTTGCTTGCCAACTCAGTCCAGCACTTTCCCACTTGACTGTGGGTTGTCATCTCCCTCCCCCATCTTTCCTAGTTTTCTCACCAGGTTGGTCAGTCTGTTGGCAGAGATGGAAAACATCTTTGCAGGTGGATTCCATCTCGTCTTATCAGTCCTCAATTCTCAAAAAGGGTCCTGTGGTTTCAAAGCCAAATCCCTGTCATCAACACAGCTGCATAACCAGGTGCTGAATGTCAGGATCCATCCACTCTTCCTTAAGCCTCTTCCCTTCACTAGTAGTATCAAGGAGAAAACCACCTAGCCCCCCATGACCTCACTCCTCCCCCCCAGAGCCATGTAGTCACTCTTGGTACATTCAAAGACTCCTGATAGGATCATCAGTTTGCATGTGAATGAGCAGAAAGGGTAATAGTCCAAGGACTGGACAAGCCTCAGCAACCTCTCTACAGCATCCCAGATCTGAGCCCCCAGCAAGCAGCGAACCTCCCTAGACAGCAAGTCTGTTTTGCAGATGGGCCCTCCGTCCCCCACAGGAGGGAATATATGTAATGAAGTTTAATTATGGGCCATACTGGTTTAAAAATAAATATACATTGCATTAGACCAGTAAAACCAATGGGGAGTTTGATACATTTTTAATAGTAAATATATCTACTTAATACCTAACTTGTATGTACCCCCCATTCCCAGGTTGGTTTCAATGAATCTAGTAGAATTACCTGTCCTTTAGCTCATATGTAGCATCTTGGAAAGACTTTGGCTTTAGTTTCTCAAAACTTGTCAGATTAGGTCATTTTTAACCTCACTAGAAGTGGAGTACAAGGCAGAATGTATACAATCCTATAAAAATGTTGCCCATACAATAGTAGGTGTGACTTGAAACAAGTTAGTCATCCTTCCTGTGATGCTGTCTTCCACCCTTCCTAACTTTACTTTTTCTTCTCTTTCGCCTTTCATCTTTCTCTTCTTTTTTCCCCCTTTTTGCCAATGGCATCCTTTTTGCATGCCGCACTGCTTGCATCCAGAGGTGCTTGACCTCTACTCTTCTCTGCAAAATAAACCACCATATTTGTGTAGGTGACCTTTGTTTTCCTAGGAACAATAAACTAGATATAGGTACAAGACTTAAAATGTTCCTATTGTGGCTCAGTTTATCAAGTGTGATGTCAACAGACAGACCAACTCTATCTTGGACAGCAGTGGCTACCTACTTACCTACCTATAACTTCCTAGACAACAATGACCACATACAGGAGTGTAAGGGATACTTGTTTCTTCTTGTAAATACATTTAAGAGTGTCTTAATACTGTGGTTAAAGCTGACTATTAGTTACTTCAGGACTCAATTAACCATTGAGAGTTTTTCTCCTGGGGCACAAAATAAATGCTAATTACACTGCCATCAAATCAAGAGGAAGAGGACGAGGGAGAAAAAGTAAAGAGAAAAGAGAAAGAAACTGAAAAGGAAAGGTCCTGAAAAGGTGGGGTGAGGGGAAGTTCAGAGATTCTCAGAGTAACAGACTGAACTGCTCAAACTGATCTGAGTTGGGGAATTTCAGGTCATTTTCGATGAAAGACAACCATGGGAGAGGAAAAAGAAATAAAACAACCCCCACACCTCCCCTAAAAATCCCTGGCACCTTAAAATTAAAAAAGAAGGAAGACACTGGTTAAAAAGAAAAGTTTATTACCAAGAAAAAATCTTGGTACATGAACACACTCACACTTGTTCCACGAATTCTGAAAAATGTTTCCTAGCTGTACTGCTGACTTTATGCTGAAAAACAGACTTAAATTGTACATTACATAACAGTGCCCTGACGGTTCGGTCACAGAGCTTCTGTACTGCTCCACTGAATGCAACACAACAGGCATATGCACAGCTTCAAGAGGACGACACAACTGTGCTTGAAAGGGTGTCACCCAGAACTGCCAAAAACCAGGAACTAAGGAGGAGCAGTGAGAAGACTGCAGAGAGACAGTAAGGCCTCTTAAATTTACTGCTATGCCTTCTGAATAGATACAGGGCATAAAAGATGCCAAGAACAGATTCAGCAGTTTAAAAAAATGTCTCACAGATTATCTGGATAACCTTCCGATGGTACTTATATAATACATACCTTGGGGTTAATTAAAAAAAGAGCTTTTAGAGCTCTGTTTTTGTTTAAAAGCAGCTCTAGAAACAGTTGTTTCTCACTCCATTTATCTCCAACAGCTTTACAGGAGCTGCAGTGGAAGTTCCCAAGAAACTGGACCTCTATTAAAGGCCCCCCACACAGATTTTTTTTTTAATCAAGTAAACATTTGGTTAATACAGGAATAACCATGTGCCTTTACTAGTCATGATATAAATCCCTAGTCTAAATAAGCTTGCGTATTCTGCCAGCTGTAATCATTGCAGAAACTTAACACAGCTTTTGGACAGATAACAGATCAGAAATCTAATCTGTCATCCCCACACCAAATGAAACATATTAATTGACCTTCCCTCAAGCTCAGACTGTCTTGGCCATAGATTTAGATACTAGATCATCTTGAGCAGCAATAAAACAATATGGAAAGACATTGTGGAATACACACTAGACAAGATATTATGAACAATTAAAAGGGATTATACACTTCTACAGAAATACATGCATTAGTGTGAGAAAGCTGCTGAAGAGGCGGGGGAATTACTTAACATATTTACCAAAAAACCCCAGTAGTTGGAGAATACTTTATACAGGTCAGAAATTTACAAAGATTTAATACTTATATATTAAAAGAGTAAAAATAAGAATCTGATCTTTATAAACTATTCTGTGGGTTTTCAGGTTTGTTTGATCATTTTTTCTTAAACAAAGGAGCCTGACAGCATTTCAGGGCTCTGTTGTTAGCACTGTTTAGCTGGAATGACTTGACCAGCTTTCTGAGCTTTGACACTTAGGAAAAAACCCACAACCAAAACATTATAGGGCATTTAAACAGTGTTGGAAGGCTCTTCTGGATGTTATTTTTGATGGGAAAAGTAGAGGTAAAGAGTACACTAGCAAGTTCTTGCAGTCCCTGCTCTCTGGAAAAGTCTTTTTAAACTGATGGACTGGAAGTGGTCTATGCACCACTAAAGTCTATCTACCAAACCAGTGTGTAGTGTGTAGCTGCTATACTTCACAGTATATTCAGGACTGTTTTTCTACATCTCCTTCAAAATACTTTCAAAAACATATTAAGTCTGCTGACAGAGATGGTTCCAGTGTGTAGCATCTAGGTCACCATTTCAAGTGTCCCCAGGCTGACAGAAGGCCAAAACTATCAATCTGTTACTCTGTGATATGATAATGACCATTCGCACTTCACAGATACAACATGTCTAAACTGGGCCTATCCTTTCTATCTCCTTCCATTCCTTCTATCGCCTTTCTGTATGCTTTTCTGTCTTTCTGCTCCCTTAGGTGTTCAATTTCTTTCTAGTCCCTGCATTGTGTATCATTCTCTTCTACTCCCTGTCATTCCCATCTATTCAGAACTATTCCTCATAATTTCTTTCTATTCCTAGCTATTCCTTACTATACCCCCTTCTATTCTGCATCTATTCCCTGCAATTTCCTATTATTCCATCTGTTCCCCATCATTTCTACTCCCTAATTTCCCCCATCATTCCCATCTATTCCCAGTATATTCCCTATCATTCTCTATTTCCCATTATTTCCTTCTCTTCCCACGTATTCTCCACCATTGCCTTCCATCTGTAGCAAGAATGTGCACATGGGCTGTATGGTTATCATTAGCCAGTGAACTTTTAACTGTGTTATTTTGGTGCATCCCTTGCAGCCAAGGACGCCCCTGTTTTGCATAACTGGTCACCAGATGGTCTGGCAGGGTTCATATGCTTGGAGATGGTGTCCAAGAGAAGCTGCTCCAACAAAACAGTTCAAACAGTCCATCATAACTTTTTTTAAGAACAAAAGCTTTCCATTAATTTTAAATAATCATTTTCTTCAATGTCAGTTTTCTTTTTTCTTTGTTCTTTTTTTTTTGTTGTTGTTCATGTAAACAAAGGTGAGGAACTAGAACTCCAGAAAACAGGAAGAGTTTTGAAGAGGAAGATATGGATGGCAGCTGTTAACTGTCACAATTCAGCAGTGAAGACTCAACACCTCACTCACCCAAGCTCTAACTACTGAGTTGCTCAGATGTTCAAAAGCAAAAGGGAAGGACAATGCCATTTAAGCAGTAAGTGCTTCTGCCAGGCTCTATCTTTAGAAGCTCAGTCTTTCATTTTGGTTTCAAGAAAATAAATAGCATGACTTGAAATACACACATCAAGGATTCTTTCATCTGTCAGTAGTTCCAGAATGGATTAACCATTGAAAACAATTTGACTAAGGAACACCTTGTGAGCAAAGACATTTTCACTGGAAGGTATGTATATATTGATTTCATTAGTCAAACAAGCTCAAATGCCTCATTGGTCTAGGAGTTTTATCAGATATCTGATCCTTTCATATTTTAGGAAAATTCCTAATCTTTTCTCAAGTCAAATCTTTTAACATAAATAAGCAATATATTGCCATTAAAGTGGTAAAATCTCTGCTGTTTGTGGGTTGGGCTATAATTTATCAGATCCGACCTGTGCCCTTCAGCTTTATTTGCTGCTTCTGCAGCATCTATCAAGGCACATTCTGCTCCGAACATGTTTTTTTATTATCACTTCATTATTCTTCTCTATCACTTTGAGGATGATGCAAAAATTAAGCTGAGTGGAGTAGCTGCTACTTTGTCTCCATTCCAGTGTCCTGCTTTGACTGGCCCATGATGGTTGCTTAGAGAAGTCAGCATGCCTGTCAGGGTGCAGGACAGTCAGCAACACACTGTGTGCTTAAAAACAGAGTCTGACCGAACTCAAGCTGGTTGGTTACCCTTCTGTGGCATGCACCGTGCCGTTTTTCCAGAAGCCTCTACCATTCCCCCAGATCATTTTTATTGTTTTCTAGTGGTTCCGATTCACAGTCTTCAGGACTTCCCTTTCTAAGTCTGTTCCCATTTCCATCCCAAACATATGAAAAAATAGTAGTAAAAACAGAGTGTTCTGTATACACGTGTTGCAGTTCTCATACATCAAATGCTGTAAAAGCAGAAGTGTGTAAGTGGGTGAAAGGTAGCTTCCAGAAAAGAGTGAAACTCAAAAGCTTTAATTATATGCAGGAGTGTAACAAAACTTTATGAAAGGAACAGGAAGAAGAAAAAGCACTTGATTAAGGTGCAAGGGAAATCTCCCGTTATTAAGAACAGTTTCATTTATTCCCATATAATCTGGGAAGTACACCACTGATATCTTATCTTGGGAAAACCGCTAGAAGATGTTTAGAACCCATACTGATAAGCATGTATGCTTCATATAAATCATCTCCAGTTGGACAGGCCTCACTCCCTTCACAGGTTTTACAAGTACCCAGATTTAAAAGACCCATCCTGGACCGACTTTTTAGTGGCTGGACAGCCACTAAAAGACAGATCAGCCTCAGAATGGCAGCAGTTCCTTATTTATCTTCACATTTCAGATTCCTCATTGTGGCTCATATGCGAGCATGTCATATGGTGACAGCACTTTAATTTCTTGTATAAATCCACTATGCCAGTCTTCTACTGCTGTGTAGTGTGTGCATGTGTATAACATGTATAATGTCCTCTTTTTTGTCAATGACAAATGTTGCAGTTTACCTGAACCACAGTAGGGTGGTATCAATGATTCAATGCACAAAGGTCAGAAATCTCGTAGATTTCTATTCTAATATGCAGATAGAGGTAAAGTTTGTACTGAAAGCCCCGTTCCTCCTAGCTTGTTAGATGTATTGAGGTTCTTCAGCTTGGAAAGTTGTATATTTATGATTTCAGTAATGAACATTAGTCTTCAGGAGCATCTTCCTTTTGTTCTGTGCTCACCTGAAAGGTTCTTCTCTCTTGAAACTGACTGTAATGACACAATAGTAGCTCTCTTAAAGCTGATGATTTTACAGACAGCTATTCAAGGGAATAACTGAATTTTTTTTGTTTAAATTGTAACCAAAACACATTTTACTGAGCCATTACAAGGAAGACATTCCAGCTCAGTAAAACATGCACAAACAACTGTACACACATACTAGTGACTGTCAGACCTACCCAGCAATCCCGAACACTCATGCCTATGCCGCTCCTTCCAGGATTTCCTTCTGCAAGCTTCACTGCAAGTGAAGATTTCATGGCAATGAATGCAAGATGTCAGCTGAACACCAACAGAACGTCCGCACTGATAGCAGTATTTTAAAAACGGTGTCCTAGAACAAAGGCAGTTATAAAAAAAAAGCACAATATTGTTTGTTTGAAGTTTTTTCTTAGTCTGACAACGTTTGTTCATCACAGTAAAATTATATCAAAATGGCTCACAATATAGAAATATAAATGTCGTAATATTCACGGATAAAGAAACAGGAGACCCTGCAGCTTATCCTAGGAGTATTTGGGGACCGGGCTGCACACCAGCCCCTAGAAAAGTCAAACGTCCTAGTGAGGAACACTCCCAAGCCTTTACCAAATCAACATCTGCATCCTAGTGCATGGTGTGCTTCAGTTTGCTCGTAACAACCGAGTCTGGATGTATTCGCTTTCAAACTGGCAGGCAGGGCAGACAATATGCGGCCAGAAATAAAGCCAAGCAGGCAGACTTAAAAAAACTGACAGAACCTACTGGAATATTGCAGAGGCAAACAGGGCTACAGCCAGGTCCCTGCAACACAGCAAAGCTGGAAGAAGCAGCAAAGAGTGCTTAGGCAAAGATTTTCAGTGGGACTGGGAAGTAGAATGTTACTAAGTGCAAATTGGCCTATGTACCTATATCCTTTTCAGAGCATTTAAGAATCCCTTACAGCACCGATTTCCCTAATGTGGTCTGAGCCAAATTGTTCTGCACTTATGAAATTTGACCATAACATAAAGCCAAAGGTGATTTCATGCAATAGATTCATTCATGTGTTAGTATAATTTTAAAGAGCTAAGAGGCATCAGAGGCAACACTGGATGCATTACACTTAACACCAAATCAGATTTTGTAGCATTCTAGTCATGTGACATGGATTCCATTAAATGCCTTGCTGAGGGAGGTAGCAGGCAATGACCCAGACAACTCCTGTCAGTATCCAGTCAAAGCACAGCCACAGTCCAACAGAGGTCTTTACAAAAACAATTCATCCAACTTGAATTGGAAACTGCAGCAACTTTTCTGCAGAGTCCCCAGAAGAGAAAAAGACCAAGGATCAGTTCCCTGAGAGTAACAAGTGTTCTATGAGAGGATAGCTACAGTGTGGGCACAGTGGTAGTCAGCAGAGGATAAGCCACAGCTAAATAGGAACAATGATATCAAGGAACTCCAGTTACTGTACAGATAAGCTGGTAAATTGTTCCCATCCTTCCATGGAGCCAAGAACAGAGGGTGGCAAACATGGAGCTTGGGTGGAATCAGGCCTTTGCAGGGAAAGAGTTTCAGGAGAGAGTGGCAGGATCCCTGAAATAATAAGTTGTCTACCAGTTGCTGTCTCCTTTGGCTGTAAATGTAAAGGCCTGTCCAATTACAAATCATAACCTTGCATATTTGCCTAGGGCTGTATGTTGAGAACATGATACAAGTCTTGCACTTGGAAGTTTATGGGAAATTCCCATTCTTGGGCTATAGTGACCAGACAAGCAGCTGTTGAAACTAATTGAGAAAACAAAACTTGCACAATTCTGGCAAAGGAAATGGCTAGCAATTTTCACTGAGATCTCTCTGCCTGCAAGTCATCCCTAACATCTATTTGTAAAACGTTTGTGTGCTGCTTTAACCTTCCAGATTTCATTTTAGTTCTTGGTTTACATTCTTCCGGCTATTTCTGCATCTTATGCTACTGTTGATCCATTTTGGTTCAGCAGAAATACTACCTCACAACTTATGCCCGCGAAAAGTGCCTCAGTTCCTGACCATGATTCAAATTCTCACTTGATTCAAATACTGAGACAAAGTTCAGGATGATGAGAGTGCCTTGCTCAGAAGAAACTGATGACAGAGTACAGTATCCTTGAGCCAACTATTTCCTCCGTAACTCAAACCGCTGAGAATGCTACGATTCCAAGACTAATGTTCAAACTCTAGAAGTCTTTCCTGATTTAGAGACCAGAAATGCAAGCCACAAAACTTGTTTGTGTCCATTTCTTAGTATTTGTAAGCTACCCTAAGCCACTGATGTCATGAATTAGCTTAAGATACCAGGCCACACTGCTTATCACGAGAAGACTGAATATTATGCAGACTCTCCTGGCAGAGTCTGAAGCTGAAAAGGAATGATGTGATCAGAACAGAGGAAGAAGCTGTCTGTAGCTGACAAGACTGGACACACTAAAGAGGAAACAATTAGAAAAGAAAAAACATGGTAGGGTGACATTAAGCCTGGTGAGGAAAAAACAGGACATAATATTTTTGGCTAAGAACAGTCAACACTTGCATGCAGTGTCTTCCACCTACCTCACTTCTTTCGCATGATGGCTCCCCGATTTCTTCTTTGAAGCAGATGTACGAATATTTGAATCCACTACACCAACATAAAGAAGGGGGGGAAAAAAATCAGTATTCCTACTTAGGATCTGAGAATTAGAATACTAGTCACAAGACACCTTTCCTTAAAACTCTGCTTAGCCACAGGACAGTTGTTGATCAACTGGGCAAACATAATCAATATGATGATGTGTATCAGACACACTAAAACAACATCCTTCTTGAAAGTAAGATTATGAAAAATGTGAGACATAATAGTTCTAGGTAACATTGCCTTCTACTCCTCATTTGGATATTTTTCACAGTGAATATATGAAACATTTTTCAGATTATAGTGGTATTGGGAGATCTAGAGTCTAAGCCTGGCTTCACCACGTATTTGAGCACTACTCAGGAAGTCATTCAAATGACCTTAATTTACATATTTATAGTCACCACTCTAGGAGTAGAAGAGCATTAATACAGTGGGAATCCCAGGAAAGGACCTGGGAGCAAGTTACCACGGGGAATGGACATATGCTAGCTGTCCACAGTCACCATTGAATGCACACTGCTACCTGCACTAAATACAAAGCAATTCAAAGGTCCATCTGTGAAAGAGGAACAAGCTCACTCAATTACTCCATAACACGTGGTAACAGATCTTGTATAGGAATTCACGAGGAAGCAGTGGATAGGCACTAAGCTTATATTCAAAATTTCCTTCACAGTGACTTGTTCATTCTCTTTAACGTTTGTAGAACCCCTACATCTCCTCACTGCTTATGTAGGACTGGTTTTGCACAGTATCATCCCTGCTTAATCCTGGCACAGGAGATGTCCATATTAAACAGTCTAGTTGTTCCGATTATCTGTTCAGTGAGCACTCATCAAGTTAACTAAAACAAATTTTCTTCAAGGGAGAAGCTGCCGTCATTTTGCAGGGCTCCCCTCCTCTCCCAGCACTTCTGGGAACACAGGAAAGCTTCCTGAAAATGGAAAGACTGCTAGAGGGCACTGTTTGGCCACTATTAAGTTTCTCTGTTTCCCACACTGCTCCCTATTAGTGCCAGCAAGGAGCATATTAAACCCAAGATGCAAAAGCCTAAGGCAGACCAGAGCAAGACAGGAAAGAAGTAAGATACCTGGAGAATGCTGACCAAGGCTGGCCAGTGATTACAACTGCTAATTGTTTAAATTGCATTTCCTATTTGAGGATCAGTTGCGATTGCAAGCCAAAGAATAACAATTTTACTATCCACACGGAACACTGCAGCGGGATGCAGAAAACCACATTAGCTCCAAGTAGGCTGCTCTGCCAGTGAGATACAGTGATGGATCCCACAGTCACAGGACTGTAGTAGCAATGAGCTGTACCCCACCTTAGGAATGGAGGTACCATGTTGCACTTTCTCAAGTAGCTTGAATGTGGCTGCTCTACTGCAAGGTGCCCAAGACTCACCATTACTTTTGTTCTTTTCAGAACATCTACTGTTTATGTCCCAGAGGCAAGCAATCTGCAGTATAACTTGGCTTTCCTTCCCATCCCTGCAGTTTCCTAGTTTAATATATTAAGTAATTCTCTATCTATTTTTTGCACTATTGAACAAATGATTCTCTCAAGAACCAAACCACTTAATCTCTGACGCTGCTAAGAAACAAAGATTCTTTGTCATGTAAATTTTCTTATTCACAATAAAGCTACCAAAAAAATTACTTATAAGACCCAAAGGCAGATTCATTTCTAATTAGAAACTGTTACAGCATCGCAGACCATTTCAAAAATTTTTTTAAACAAATACATCCCCTGCCACCCCCCCAAAAAAAACTGGGCAGAAAATTCTTAGTTCTACTTCATAGGAAGATTCTTTTTATAAGGGGTTAAATAATGATTAAGGATGACTTTAATAAGTGGTTAACCCTTTATTTTGAAGTTTGACTGATCAGTAATTTATTATCATAGCTTATAACATACCTAAATTTATTATCTACTATATATATATATCTCATAACAGCTTTTCCTGTTTTGATTGTAGCCTCATGGAAACACACGTTACTTCTGTTTTTAATGGCTGGATGTAGAATTACAGCTAACTCTTTACAAACCAATTATGAACAGAATCTTACTATAAAATGTGACAACAGGGATTGCCTTCACAGGCAAAACTACTAGAGGTATTCAGTCTTCGGGTGGTCATAAGTTTGGCAGCAAATGAAATGAGTCTCAAGACAAATGAAGGGAAAAGTAAATTTTCAGTGAAAGCTTCTGAAGAAGGCCCTAGACAAATCCTAAGGACACAAGAGGCTGTTTGTTCTGATGAATGCAAAGAACACGGTATCTTCAGTTACGGGAACTGAAGTCATACCTGATAATATTCAAAATAGGCATAGTCGACAGCTGTTCCCACTGCTTTTTGCTGTCCTTCCCTAAGAGTAACTGGTGCAAGGATATCCGCGCCAGCTTCAAGCAGCTTATCAACCTGAAAAAAGAAAGCAAAACATTTGACATCCAGCTTTCTAACTATACTGTGTCCATGCCACAGTTAGAGACAGGGCTGAATATCAGAGCTTAACCTCGATTTGTGTGGCTACTCTGTACCAAATTGTGCATTTCTTCTGCCACTGGAGAGCCGTTGATGGACTGTTAAATCTACATGTGTTTTGTAAATAAAACCTTCTTGGAGGCATTTGCTATTTGTTTCTGGATATCTCACAACCTAATCTTGCAGCAACAGATGAAGCACGGACAACTAGTGACGCAGGGGTAGAACAGAACCTGGCTGGAGAAATCACCTCCTCTCCTAGTGCTCCTCAACGGCAGTCTTCCTCCCCTCCATTCTCAATGAGGTCAGCTCTGTGCTTTATGGGACGAGGGAAAAATGTCCAGTTTTCACAAGGCCAAATGCTTCCATTGAGCTCATCATAGGTGAGAAAGTGCACTTTATCAACTACTTTATATAGCACAATCAAATGCAATGCATCTTTCTTCATGTGGATGCCAGCTGTGTTTACAAGCAAGGGAACAGTCAGATCTGACAGGGCCATGGGCAACCCCCCATCTGCTTTAAATGCAGTGTTTCCTCTTCTACACAAGGAGGTTGCCATCACCTTCATTCAAACATGAAAACAAATTTCCTTACAAAACCTCTATTCCTTAGGAGACAAACAAATAGCATTGGGAAGAGACACAAATGAATTGTTCTGCAAAAAAAAAAAAAAAAAAAAAAAAAAAAAAAATCAGCTTGCCCATTAAAGAGAAATGGAACTCAACACACCTGATAAAAATTACTGCTTTTCCTGAAGTTAAAAACAACAAAAAAACCCCACATTTCTCTCACCAAAGCAATCCTCTGTGCTTTTGTTCTCTTCTGTTCATATGTGGTACTGACAGCTGTACAGAGGGCACTTCTTACTGCTCTGCTTAATGGCAGATTTGGATCAGCCCCATGTTTGAGGAGTTCGACCACTGCCTGCAAATGCAACAGATAATTGCTGGAGATGCATTTTGACAGTTCCACAGCAGAAAAGCGATACCCCAGCCAGACCAAGATGCTATAGGGTAGGTTTCATAAAATATACTAAAACCACCTATGTTTTACCATAAAGATAAGGATTAGAGAGGTTGAACATTTATGGTCTATTAGATCATCACTCCATTGAATGTTAGCCTCTGAGAGGGGCAGGAGAAGCAGTAGAATGTGTTGGATATGGGACTTTCCATTCCATTCCGTGGGAAGTCCTGAAATTTCATCTTTTCTGTACAAACAAATCAAAGATGCAGTAAACTCTTTTTTCCCAGAAAAATACCTAAATTGTCTTTTAAAAGAAACAAAGATAACATAAGGAAAAATGTTCTGGTTCAAACATTTGATACAGAATCTATTTTTTGTTGTATTTGGCTGCATCCATTTCTACTGTATCTACTTCTGCAGTCCATCCTGTAGCTCCCTATTATATTGTATCCAGATGATTGATAACTTTCTACTGAAATAAATATAACTAGAAAGTAACAATACACAGTAGATCTTTTCCATTATGATCTACCATTAATCCTAACACACAGTATAAAACTTGCAGTGACAGAACGAGAGGTAAAATTTTGATTTCATCAGTAACACTGAAAGTGGCTTCCCCTCGCTTTGTTCACATCTGCATTTCCAAGACAATGCCTGACTGAATTATTAGCGTGCTTTTACACAGGAGAAAGTAACCCGAGAAACAGAAATTAGACCCAAACCCTGCCCCTATCAGCTTATTACCTGAACCACTAGGCTACACAGTCACGCTTGCTCCCTTCCAATTGTTCTTCCCCTGGCCTTGTGCTGGCTGGTTGCCTGCACAACGGCTGAGCTTAGTGGGCAGCCTGGGTGCAACTCTTACCCCCTCACTCTCCTCCCTTGTTTTCCACAAAGAAGATGAACCAGGAGCCTGGAGCTGTATTCCAAGAGGAGCAGAGCACTGCAGACACACCACTTTGTCACCATTACCTGTTTTGCTGGTACACTTTCTCTCGCAGCATGCTGGCTGCTGTGGACCCACTCTTAAGGGCCTTGTCTGAGCAGAAGGGAGGCCATTCCCTGCACAGGGAAGGTAGGTGCTGACTTCACATATTGCACTCTACTGTGTGAGCTGTAAGCCTCCTCTGTGCAGTGCTGAGCCCCGTAATGCCCAGATCCTTTCCAAGTGTGATCACTGATCTTTTCCTAGAAAAGCATACTCCTTACCCTCAAAGAGCTACATTTTTTTTCTCATATCCAGAAGCAAAGTGTTTTAACATTTGGCTGGGATGATTTGAGTGGGGAGGTAGCCTGTAAGAGAACTGCATGTTCTTGTGATTCATAAAAATGGATACTCTTCTCTGAATGCTATACCCTTCTGAATCTTACCAAATATTTCTAGCTATCACTGTCATACTACAGGGCTCCTCTAGTTCAGCTCATGCAACATCCACAGGTTTGAAAGAAAAGCAAATTTAGTACTTTCACTGGGAATGAATTATGGCAAACATAACTAGTTACCCAAGTCTGCCTGTCATCAGAGAAGGCAGAGACAAATGGAGGAGTACAACACACGTAAAGAGGAACTCAAAGATGCTCACCAAATCATTCCCACTGGCGATTGCTAAGCAAAGTGGTGAATGGCCACTCCATAGTGTGTTTGGATTTGCCTTATGCATTAAAAGGAGGCGGATAACATCTCTGGCATGCTGTGTAGGCAGGTGCAGAAAAAGGTGGAATTAGATCATAATAATGTTAACTTTTAAATATAATGTATATGTAACAATAATGAACAAAATGAGCAGCATAAAACACGTTCAAGCCTTTCACCTAAGCTATGATCCTATAGCAAAAATATACCTCCATTTTCTCATGGCTAAGAACCCCAAGCATGGTAGTGTTATGCATAAACCTCTCCATCAGATTACCAAATCTCATTAACCCTGCTGCCAAAGGGTATACGTAAGCTTGCCTCTGAAGAAGTACATCTCCTCTCTCAAAAACCTCTCCTTCCTCCAAGTGCACACCTCGTAAATCTGCTAGAAGAATGTTACTACGGTAAAAACCCAAATGCTCAAAGGTTAGCACATGAGAAAACTCAGACTGTCCAGCTTCAAATTGGCCTCGTGAATAGTAAAACTTAATGGCCAAGTCACTAATGGAAACTTAAGCAGAGGAATTTCCTGTGTTAAACAGAATTCTAAAGACTTAAGAAATATTTTTTTCTCAAGTGCTAATGGGTTTTTAATCAGTACAACACTAATAATTCACAAGGTAAGGAGTTTATCCTGGGAATTCAATCAGCTCCTTACAGAGGGATGAAAAGTATTCACTCCCTAGATATGTCATTTGGGGAGTTTAGCTCATAAGTACTCTCTATGAGCAGAACCTCGGATGCCATGCTCTTACCTCACAGTTATCCTCTCTTTCGCATGCAATATGCAATGCACTCCTTCCACCTTCTTCTGGAACAGGACCAAAATAGGAGGAGAAGTACCCTTTTGGTGGTCCTGCTTCATTCTTCAGGTGCACAGTGACACCACGGGACAACTGGGTTTCTCTGGTTTGAGGCAGAGGAACCTAAGTGAAATTATGTGAACATTTGTAACATAGCTCAGAGACATACAGAAGAAAATAAACTGCTTGGTCACCCATTGCTCTGGATGTCAATCATGGACGAGACTTGTTCAGCCTCACCAAAGCAATGGCCACCCTTTTTCTACTTCCTTCTTTACATTCAGATTCCATCTGCCTAAATCATCTTCAGCACTGCACATTAAGAAATTTCATTCCACTGGAGGAATCCAGGGAAGGAAAATTTTACAGACAGAATTTAATAACTTTTACTGGGCCAAATGATACAGTGAGGGGTGGGAAGAAAGAAGCAAGCTATCAGGCAAAAAGGGTCTTCACTCAAGTTCATTCACATGTCATTCATTTAAGGTGCATGAATATAGGCTTACCAGACCAATATAAAAAAATAAAAAATGGTATGTCAGAAAGTAATATACCTGCACTGCATCTGGGCATTTTATAACTGCATACTGTTTGCAAACAGGTACCAAGTCATCCTGATTGCTACTAAAGGAGAAAGTACTGCAATACAAACTGAAGAAGCTATCTAAACCTCCCTGGACTGCAAACAGACATTCACCTTAGCCACTGTCATGACAAGACAAATCTTATCTTTCCTGTTACACAAGCCAACTCATTTTTCAAGTGACTAGGACCTGATGGGATGTCAGGGAGCCCATCAATGTCATTGCAAGGTCACTCAATTATCTTTGAAATGTCATGGCTACCACGTGAGGTTCCTGAGGACTGGAAGAAAGCAAATGTCACTCCTATATTCGGGAAGGGCAAGAAGGAGGATCTGCAGAATTACAAGTATGTCAGCCTCATTTCAATCCCTGGGAAGGTGATGAAGCACATCCTCTGGGAAGCCATTTCCAAAAATACTAAGGAAAAGAAAGTGAATGGGAGTCGTCAGCTTGGATTTACAAAGGGGAAATCGAGCCTGAACAACTTGATAGCCTTCTACAAGGAGATGACCAGTTTGGTGAAAGATGGGAGAGCAGTGGATGTCATTTACCTTGATGTCAGTAAGGCTGTCAAAACTTTTTCCCACAACGTCTGCATAGACAAGCTCCTAAAGTATGGCTTACATAAATGGACAGTGAGGACTGAAAACTAGCTGAACTACCGGATTCAAAGGGTTATGATCAGTGGCATGAAGTTCAGCCGAGGGCCAGTCACCAGTGGTGCACCTACAGGGGTCAATACAAGGACAATACTGGTTAAGTTGTTTACTACTGTTTACTAATTGACCTGGATGAAGGGATAGAGTGCACCCTCAGCAAGTTTGCTGATGATCCCAAACTGGGAGGAGTGGCTGATACACCAGAGGGCTGCGTTGCCATTCAGAGGGACCTCGAGAGACTGGACAGATGGGCAGAGGGGAACCTCATGAAGTTCAGCAAAGGGAAGTGCAGAGTCCTGCCCCTGGGGAGGAATAACCCCAGGCACCAGTATATGCTGGGGGCTGACCTACTGGAAAGTAGCTCTGCAGAAAAGGACCTGGGGGTCCTGGTGGACAAGCTGAACATGACCAGTAACGTGCCTTTGCAGCAAAGCAGGCCAACAGCATCGTGGGCAGCATTAGAAAGAGTGTGGCCAGCAGGTCAATGGAGGTGATCCTTCCCCTCTGTTCAGCCCAGGTCAGACCACATCTGTGTGTCTAGTTCTGGACTCCCCTGGAGCAAGTCCAGCAAAGGACCACAAAGAGGATTAAGGAACTGGAGCATCTCTCGTGCAAGGAGAGGCTGCGATTGTTTAGCTTTGAGAAGAGAAGGCTCAGGGGGATCTTATCAATGTGTATAAATACCTGATGGGAGGGAGTAAACAAGCTGGAGCCTTACTCTTCTCAGTGGCACCCAGTGGCAGGACAAGAAGCAATGGGCAGGAATTGAAAGACAGGAAATTCCACTTGAACATAATAAAAATCTTTTTTTCCTGTGAGGGTGATCAAACACTGGACGAGGTTGCCCAGAGAGGCCATGGAGTCTCCATTCCTGGAGATATTCAAAGCCCAACTGGACAAGGTCCTGAGCAACTTGCTCTCATTGACCCTCCTTTGAGCTGGGGTTTTGGACCAGACGATCTTCAGAGGTCCCTTCCAAACTCTCAACTGTTTGGTAATTCTGTGAAATGATTTAAGTACTATAACGTAAAGTAATTCCTCAGGTAACAAATGCCAAAAAGAGCACTTTTCGCTGGTATAGCTCCATCACAAGTAGACAATTATCAAAAAAAATGGCAACCCTAACCAAAAAGTTCTGTACTACCAAAAAAGTTTACTGCAGAGCTATCTTTCTGTAACTCTGGGGGCACAGTGAATGCTGCAGGAATCCAGCAGAAAGAGTCTGTGTTCAAGGAAAACAAAACAAAACAAAAACAAGTAGGCAGGCTCCATGGAGATGAAACAAGCGGGTCCCATCATGTATCTGTTTCTGACAGTGGTCCTATGTTCACTGCTCTCATTATACCTTCAGGCATTTATACTAGACTGCCCACAAGAGACTTTTAACCTCTGCCTTAAACGAGGCATGACAGCAAAAATGTTCTGGGGCATCAAAACACATGGATGTGTTTACTGTAACCCAATAATACAGACCTCCAGTGGCTTTTTTTTTTTTTTTTACTTTTTTTCTTTTTTAAAGGAACATAGTTATTCCAATAGGATGCAAAAATTTCACGGAAATCAAGCAGGCAGGAAGCTCAACTCCCTGCTTATGTATTGTGCAGCCTTCAAGAGCTGCAAGAAGCTGAGCTCACAAAGCAACATACCTGGTCTGGACCATATACCTCATTTCCATCTTCTGCCCTTGCGTCAAGATCTGGTGCAGAATGCAGGAGGTACTGTGTTATCTGGACTCCTTCCTCCCCAGGAATAGATACAGCTATGTGGAGAGGGGTTAAACCCCCAAACTGAAAAAAGAAACATAGCATTAAGACTCCTGTTTATCGCAACTTAAAACAGTACCAAATATTTTCAAAAGAATAATCCCAGCTTCCTCTTCCCACATACTGTGTCTCACTTTCAGCCACCATGAACCTACAAACTGAGTTACGGGACAGTGGAAAGCTCAAGGTACCAGATACACAACGTACCAAAATCACAACAGCTGTTACCAACTTGAGGAGCAGCTTCACAAGCATTCCCCAGTCATGCATGGGCTTGGCAACAAGAAAACATAATGAGGAAGGAAAACTCAGGGAATAAGGAGCTTTGAGTTCTTTCTATAAAATAGTTCTTTGAACAGGATAATCACTTTAAACAGCTTTTTGTCCATTCTAAACCTGGTTCTTACTTGCAGATTTTACAGCAGGACACAGAAGCTGCTGCACTCATCTAGAATCCTACATCATTATCAATTATAATGCAATAAAACCTTGGATGGAAGCCGCACATCAGTCCTGGCTCCCCTTTCTAAGAGGAGTTTCTCTGCTTCTGCATCTGCAGCTTTAACGGCAAGGAAGAGAAGGGGTGCTGGTATCCAGCATGCATTGGGATCTGCACCTCGGTGAAGCAGCAGCTGGATTGTTGCCCATCTCTTCTGCTGTCTAAAGTTGACATGGAAAATACCAGAATCACTCATTAGCATCTTGCAAAAAACCTCTAAATGATGGTGAACTAAGATGACTCCCAGGTGCAGACATTAAAAATGGCATTTGGCAGAGACAAGACTTCATTCTTTAGAGCAGTGTCACAACAACTGCCGTGCTCCACCCAGGCAACAATATTATTACCTGAAGAGGGTATCTCACCCCTCCAAACTAAAAAGGCAGCACTTAAAAGCAGTTCCTTCGGGTTGCATGGGAATGGATAGGCAAAGTAAGGTTCCCTGCATCTCCACTGTTCACTCATGTGTCACTTCTAAACGTTTAGTGTGAGACTTGTTTAATGACAGAAACAGACTGACTCCTCCTTCCTGTCATCTAAGACTGTTTGGAAGGTTCTTTCCTCTATCGTACTTCATTCATCCATCCCAAGAAAACAGAGATACTTTTTCTGTGTTTCCCTTAACCAAAGCTGGAACAAGAGCTATGCTGGACTAGGACAGTGTATTTCAGCAGGCTGATGATTCCATCTGTATTTCCATGGAGGCAAAATACACATGCACACCCCTAAAAAAGAAACCTAACACCATCAAAAAAAGCAAACAGTCCTTGGATATCACCCAGAAACTCTACCACATAGTGATCTGGGCAGAGGCTCCTCTTTTCTCACATGGCATTAACTCATTTTTACTCACAAGCCCTACATTCAGTGCATCTTTATATTCCAATGAAAAACATGCAACGCACACACAATATTCATGAGAGAAGCAAGGGAGGTGGCAAGATGTGCCACAAAAGCCAAATGCAAGGGATGAAGGGCAAGAAGGCCAACAGGGAATTTTCATTGTGGGAATTCTAAGACGTCAAAGTGACCTACGCTGGCATAAAACCCAACACAAAAATTTCATCATCTTTGGGGACTGCTCTGGAGGCAAAACAAAAGGCAAGATGTGGCCCTTTGGGGGATCCATAAAAGCAAGACAAAAAGACTACATTTCAGGCCACGCGGCTAAACAGACACCTGTAGAAAACAACCAGCACGGTCAAATGTAGTCAAAACTTCAAAGAGTAAGCTGAATATATTCTTATCTTTCCTCATGTCCACACTACACTGCAGGTGTGCATAGCAGACTGTGACAAGCTGCAAAGTATGCAATCAAGAAATCTTGTCTTGTTCAAGCATGAGGTCCTTAGCTTGAACTACACTTTCCAGCTTCACTCTTCACACTCTGCCAACCTGAATTATAACAGAGCATATAAACGAGTGGCTTCTACTGATATGAACACAAGATTTCTATAGTTAAGCAAACAAAATTATACTGACATCTGACTAGCTTTTCCTGAAATAGCTGCACCCTTCTGTGAAATATGTGAAATACTAATTGTTGCCTTCTATGTTCAAAGAGACTTAGGAGACTCTGTCTCCCATTCATAGGGCATAAGTGAGACTTACTCTGCGATTACGCCTTCAGACACATTAGCTGTTTCTGACGGTTCTGATTGTTCGTTCTGCTTGAAGATTAAAAAAATAAAAGAAAGTAGTTACAAAAATGAAAAACCACACTTTCAATGGGTGAGTCAGCATATTCAGTCATCAGAACAATAATACAAGTAATAACAGTAATACAAGAGCATGTAATAATAATGGAATTCAGTTAACAACAGATAGGGAAATCATTTAGAAGTAATTTGTAACTAAGTTTTTTTTTAAATAAACCAAATAACTGAACATTTTCTTGCTCAATTTCCTTTGTGAGTAAAACATGTTTACAAGACTCTTACAGATTTTCAACCTGCATTATTTTGCATGAGAATGTAGAACTAGGACCTCCAAGACCACTGTTTCCAAATCTTCTGGATTCGTATTCAACTCAGAGGAAAAGAGAAAGCAAAGCACATTTTCCTTTCTGAATCTTAGAGACCGTGACAGAAACAAATCCTGTTTATTCCTAATTTCCTTTTCTCACTCCAAAATGAGAAGTAATAGTTTCACACTGATTTTCTGTGAATCTCTGAGCATCTGCTTTATATACATCTCTCTCTCTCTCTTTCTTTCCTTCCCACAGAAGTCTTGCAACTTTGGTAACGGGCCACCACTTAAACATACTCTTGGAACTTGAACAGGTACTTTACAGCAACCAAAAACTATTCTGTAGTTCATTTCCAACAAGTTTCTTGAGGGCATTTAGACCTGTGTAGCCTCTTCTGAAAGCCTCAGCAACATCCTTACATTTCTAGCCTCCTCTGAAACACGTCCAAGACCACACAGTCCCTACCTGCCTAGGCCCCTCTTTGATTCCTTCTATCTTCTCAGACTGTTTGGCGATTCCTGACCCTCTGCTTCACCCTTGTTTTCATCTCCTTCCCCACTGCATGGTTTGTACTCTTACAAAATATGTATCATGCTCCTCCACAGGACAATTTAAAGCAGGTGCTTCTCTTTTCAGCAGGAGGAAGCCTAGGGTCATGAGTCTTCCTTTGTAAACACTCCCTAAGGGTCAAGAGACTCCTCTGACAGTTGAATTGCTTCTTGCTTGACACTTCAACCATGCCAGCAGGACTCTGTGCTATCGGAACCACCTAAATCCTCTTGTCCTGCTTGGATGCTTTCGTAATTCCCACCAGTTGCCCACTGCATCTTCGCTGTCTTAAATACCTAGCAGACATGGCCTCACATCTGTGCTATTAATACAGTGCCCTATTTCAACTGCAGAGTAAGCTTGTTTCTGCACTGGAGCTTGGTCATTTGAAGTAGGACTTAGTAGTGTAAGAGCAGAGAATACTCTGCATCCTCAGAGTGCAAGATGCACAAAAGTTCTGGCTTTTTCCTAGGGAGTCAACACAGTAAAGTAATTCCGAAAAGTAAACTTACAGCTTGAGACGATAATATATCATGATTCTGACATTTTAGATTAGAAATAAACCAACCTTGCAGCTGTGCAGGTTCCTCTCAGCAATATTACCCTTAAAAGATTCTGCTGGATAATACAGAATAAAGCACATGGAGAGAGCAGATAATCCTTCATCACTACACTTATTCACATCAGCTCCACTATCGAGAAGAAGATTGACAATATCTTTGTGGGAAGTAACCTGTAGAGGAGAAAATGCTTCAGGATGTTATTTTATTTTGTAAACATCTGTACTTGCACATACACTCACGCACTTGCAGATTTCTACATGGAAAGAATAGGCAGCACAGTTTGAAAGTAGTGACAGCCAACACTGTTGAACTAATTCAGGTTTATATTTGCCACACAATAAAAACGCGATACTGAACCATGTCTTACGGGGTTCAGAATGTGTATCTTGGAGCATCCTCAAGTACATCCCTGACCTTCCTCTCTTTTTTATAACAATTTCTACCAGCTTTCACAGGAACTCAGTGAGGATTCACACACAGAAAGAAATATAGTGCCCTAAATTATTATCTAAATTTTGCTGGACTTTACAATGAATGCCAGCTATTCAGGTAGCTGAAAAGGGCACAAAGAAAAGGGGAGGTCATCCTCCCCTACAGCAAGTCATGCATGCACAGTTTCTAACCACCACCCCTTGCCAGCAAAAACAAAATAACCCTGTCTGAATGTGATTACGACTGGACAAGAAAAAAACAGTAATAAGGACAGGGTCATACCCAAGAACGCAGATCTAGTCCACTGCATAATCACAAACGGAAAACAAACTTGACAGCTAAAATAATCTCTAATGTTTACTGAAGTGCTTCTTTTTGTAGATTATTATTTACTGTGGGGTTTGGCATGATACCATTCATTACAGATATTCCTCATGCCACACCTGCTCTTTTGTTGTTTACTGAACATTCCCTTCACACTTACTATGTAATGGAACAAGAGAAAAATCTAATCCAGGCTACTACACCAGGAATTTCTCATCATATGGTAAAGAGTCATTCTCAGAGTCTTACAGCGGCAGCAGCAAGTGCTGTGTATCCATGTTTGTCTGCTACGTCCGGATGAGCAAGCTCATCCCTCAGAATCGTATAGACCCCATCAAAGCCTCCTTTTGCCGCTTTCTGAATTAACTGCTCTGAGGCAAGTTCTTTGGGGCCTGGAGGCCCATAAGTACTGCGGACTCCACTGAGAATGAAGTTGACGTCTGAAGTAAACTCTGCTTCACAGCACCTAGCAAAGGAGAAAAAAGCACTGATGCATTTAAGCAGCTAGGTACTCTTAGGCCGCTAATGCAATTAAAGAAAAAACACATCAAGAGCAAAACATGCTGCTGGGTAAGATGCAAAAATATGAACAGCTATCATTTTAAGAACTATTTCAGATAGTATAAGTTTGCTTAAATTACAGGCAGAAAGGCAAACTAGTCTAGGGGCTGCTGGCAGCAGCACACAGATTTTGGCTACAGAAGAGTTCATAAATGTCCAGCCATCCAACACCTATAAAATTAGAAAGCAAAATCTAACTGCCAAGTGTTTCTACAAACAGAATATTTAGCATGCACATTCATATCTGTTTAGTATCTGATTTATATAACCAGCTTTAGCTATGGCTATAAAATACACACATGTGGCACGTGTTCCCAGCAACAAAGCAAACCGAAACATACTCTGCCTGCCCAAAGAACATCTCCATGTACAAGTATCAAGCTACATATAAACCTAAGGCTCAGTGGGCAGTTACAAGTAGCTGCAGACTTGCTGCAGCATGTTTTCTATAGCCTTGAAGTAGAATAAGAGTTAAGACAACCACAGAAAGGTACCATTGGTATCGCAAATTGTTTGTTTCATTTAAAAAAAATCCTCATTGGCAACCTGTCATCTCAAGACTATAAAAAAACTTTTGGAGAGCAGCTGAAATCATGCAACTTATATTTGAAAATAATAGATATGATTTATAAAAATCCATACATAAAAAACAAATGATCAACAGCTACCTGTGCTTATAAACACGCATCTGCATTCTGACCAGTAAGGGGGTTACTTTGCAACAGGCCAAGGTTCTTCCTCAGGCAGCTTGGAGGTATTCTGAAAATATGAAGCATCACACTCTTTCGGAAAGGTGCAAGTCAAAGTAAGATGATCTGTGTTATGGGAATAGGCAAAAACTCCTTCAGGCAAAATATTCTTGTCATCAAAGGGGAGACGTTTATAGCTACGGAGAAATGGGTCCCCCTCAACAGAAATATACGTCCTTTGAGAACTGGCATCAACATATCTGAAGTGTTCTGGATGATCCGAGACAGAAAAATAACCAGGTACTTCAGTACACAGTTTAATTAGATGATTCCTCAGCCACAAGCCAACATCCTGACAGCCATCTGGATAGCTCTCAATTCCCGGTCCAAATCGCTCATCAGATTTGTACAGCCCCTTAAGAAACGAGTAAGCTCGTTAGTATCAATCAGAGATCAAACAAGTTATACAATTAAAGTCTGGTTTCTATCTCAACTGTTCTGCCTGCGTCTTATTGGTCCACTTCTTATTGGCAGAGTAATAACTGCTGAAGCCATTCTGTACTACAAAGCCTTCAGTCAGTTTGATTCATTTAATGACAAACACATTAACTTTTCCAGTACAAGAACAGTGGAAGGCCCTAAATTTAACTACATTGGGATGTTATGTTTAGATGAAATTTCACGTAGATTTTAGCCTGAGCAGGATTCTGTTTTATACTATTCTGTATCCAGCTTTGCATTCATTAGCCACACTGCTACTTTTTAGACCAGGATAGATTTTCAGTAATGTTTTCTAAATCAGAAGAAACACCTCTGACACACAACTGCACAGGCGTAGAGTATGGGAAAGGTAGCGCAGTTCCCAGCTATTTCTTTTCTTACCATGGTCATTAACTTCAGGACAACATGGTAATTAACCTCAGGACAACCTTGCAAGCATGACAACACATGTTTTTATTTCATGCCAACAGAAGAGTCTCAGACACAAATACAGCACTACAAGACAGGAGTTTTAGCCTCCTTAGAAAACCATCCTAGTTTGATATGACACTATATTAAGCAATGCATGAGCACCGCTTCCAAATTCAAGCAGGCTGATGCATCTCCGGTGTTTCTGGATCACACACATGGCTCAAGGCATATTCACACAAGGCTATCACAACCTCAGAACAGCTATTTGGAACACAAATTAACTGCTTCACTCATTGAACTGTTTAGCTATGGAGATAAAGAACCAGGAAAACGCACTATGACTGGCAAGAATAAAATTTCAAGTTTGATTATAACCTGAGGGTGTTCTATTTTTCCCTTAGTTTCAGATTATACATGATCTATTCAAATTAAAGTTCTCCGAAATCCATAATTAGTGCCACATTATCAACATTCAGCAAGAATGTTATGTTCTTGTTGGCCAACTTAATGCAAAGGCTGTATGTTGTTTTGTTATATCTTTTGGATTATCTGATGAAGCACTGTTTCCTATTGCAGAGATACCCATGTATCAGTATGAGGGGAGGGCTGCCCTACGCTGGGCACTTTTCAGATACACCTTCTTCTTCTTTGAAAACAAAGAATTATAAACTCTTAGAAAACAAGTTTTCTAGCTTCTACTAGTAGCAGCAGGCCTGGAAATGATACAAAAGAGACAACTAGCTATCTCGATACTCCAGAATGCTCTTTGTCTCCACAGTTTCTTCAAATGCAGTATTTTTCAGTTTCATATTGCTGGCTTCTTAATATGTCTGTTGAGAGTACTGACTAGCTAATGAGTTCTTCATCTAGCAAGGGGAGTAAATACCGAAGACTTCTACATTAGAAACTGGAAAAAGACACTCTTCCAGGCATCAGATTTTCAGTTCTAGACAGGCAGTATCACATTATCTCCTTCAATATTTCCCTAAGCAAAAGTTGCGTACAGTAGAAGTTGAGTAGTTCAAGAGAGCAATCTGGCTTACTGGAGACTGAAGCATGACACTTTTGCTCTAAACAACCCAAACACTAATGGAGCTGCCTGGAAAAAAAAACCACTCAAATTTTCCTGTACTCATGCTGACTTTGAAAGGCAGGGAAATCATGGTAACAGCACAACATTTTTCCAGTTACCTGAAATTTTCTGCCATCCTTCCATTCCCGAGTCCCATAGCCTTCTACGTGGCTGAGATAAAATGCTCCAGTGAATTTGGAACCATCAAGCCAGTAGCATATCCCTTTCCCATGGCGATGGTCCATGTACAACTGTCCCGTGTATCTCTGTAATCCACCACAAAGAGAAGGGACAGTAAGAATGATACCGTTCAGAGGACAGAAATAAGTGAATTTTTAATTGCCTCCTTAATGCAACAGAGCAGCACTAACAAGGTGAAGGAAACTGAGGATGAAACTGTTATACAGTTAAGAAAGACTAGGCAAAATCTCATCTTCACTGTAGTCACTGTCTTCAAAACTCCACCAAGATTTTACCAGTTGCCACAGCAGCTCTTCCATCATGTAGCAGTCATGATGGAAGATCATACTATTTTAGCAGTGTTTATATCATTGATATGTTGCCAAATGATGCAGGCTAAACCAAGACCTATCAAAGTGTTCAACACCTCTCACAAAGACCTGTATCCCAATAAACATTTGGTTGGGAAATTTTGCATCCGACAAAACAGGGCATTCAGCATAGCCATGAAAACACATATTTTGCTAAAAAACAAGCAGCCGAATACATAAAACCCAGTAAAACCAAACGAAAAACACCTAGCTAACATGCTTATAAATCAATTTTTTCATTACAGAAGGAAAGAACCTCCACACATAGAGAATATTCCTACTTCCAAATGACAAAACTCTGCTTGGAGAAAGAGCTATCACTCAAATAAATGCCCAACCCCTACCTTCTGATGAATTTTACTCACCCTCAACCTAACAACCCATACTCTTAAAGTACAATAAAATGCAGTCTGCAGTGAGTAGTCAACATAATTTTGTATTACATACAATTATATTTATTTAAAATATAATTAATAATATATAATAAATAAAATACAATTAACAATATACTATAAATAAAATATAACTAAAGATGTATAATAAATAAAATAATTATAATATTTAAATAAAACGATATATGTTTATTGCTGTTCTCATGCGTCTTCAGCCCTGCCATAAGGTCTTTAATTTCCAGCTGCAGGTGAAGTCCCTGGAGATTACACCTTTGTGCACTACTTGCTAAAAAGATAAATTCGATTGCTACTCTAAAACTGGCACTTCTGACCCTCAGTAGAAAGTTCTGAAAAAACATCGTATCGTACGTAAACATAGTGCTGAACTGTATCAAGGTGACAGACGCTAAGTCAAAAGCTTGTCCATAATCCCTTTTCTCTTCAGTGAAGAAATCCTTAACTATCAGCCCACTCATCTGATGGATTTTGATTGAAATTTGATCAATCGTGATTGATTTTAGCCACAAACACTTTAAGGTATCCATTATTTTTATGCAAAAAGACAGACATTTGGGGGACGTTTTATAGAAATTAATCAAAATTTTGTAATTGAAAAAAATTCCCATTTAAATCAAAACCTCAATTCCTTAAATGCTTTATTAAAGGCATTTATGTGTCTTCAGTGTTATTTCTCTTCAAATTAAATCACCTAAATATCCTAATCAATCATATAGCTTGTCTTTAATAAAAGCATAACTGAAGGGATAGGATGAACCCTATGGAGAACAAAGTAGCCCTGGTATTCTGTAGCATAAACTATGACTATTCTTAGTTTGAATAAACTATGACTATTCTTAGTTTGAAAGAAAAAAGGTGAAAAGTGCTAAGTAAGTTCCCTAAGGCCTCGTCAGAGGATGGTGCCGTGGAGACTTTCATTTCTAGGTCACCAATGCAAATTCAGCCCAATCAACAAAACCCGAAAACTACTACCCTCTATCAAGTGAGTTGCCACAATAATCATCACCGAAGACAGGGAGCTGCTGCTACTGCTTCTGCCTGATGCGTGTTAGGACTTTTGCTTAGAACGCGGAGTTTGCCCCCAAAAGACAACAGTGAGGAGCAATGCCGAGGTCTTTATATTGCCAGAAATAAGGCTGTGTTTCTCTGCTAGACTGATTCTTGGGAGCATTGATAGGCAAATGGAGTTCCAGAGGAAGAGAAAAAGAGCTAATTTTAAGTTTTCTATCTGCGCAATGGTATAGCTCATTAGCGGAAAAAGAGATGTCCCACCGTGCAGACAACCGATCCCTAACGGATGATTTCGAGTTACGTTGCCGTGGCAGCTTTCCCTGACAATCAAAACGGCAGCTCAGTACTCACTGGTGGCGCAGAAGAGAAGAACCTCACAAGGGAACCGGAAACATTAGTCACTCCTCATGGTATTTTCACCATACAGGAAGATGCACTCACACTTCAGAGGTTAAACTTTGTACCAAAAGCTCACGGCAGCATCCCCTCCTCCCCTGCCGGCCTCCCGCTCTCCCCACTGGGGTCTGAGGCCACGTTCAGCCATCGACAGCGACCCAGGACTCGGCAACGGCATCACGGCAGCCATCTGCTTACCCTGAGCGTGAGGGCAGACCAAGTCCTTCGAAGCAGGGGGGCAAAAGCATGTTATCTGGGAACCTGTGTCCCGATTTGCATTTTAGCAGCAAATATATTATTAACCTGAACACAGAGCAACAGAATGCCCCCAAAGGGCGGCAAGGGCCAGCGCGCTGGCCGAGCAGGTGCTCGGATGTTGCAGGGGAGCTGGGAAAGCGCTCGCTTTATTAAGAAATAAGGCGAAACCGCCTAGTTTGCCCCAAACCCAGAGGCGAGAGGAGAGATGCAAGCCTGGGAAAAACCCGCATTTCAGAGACCCACCTCCTTGCCAAATGGACCGGTGGGGAACACGAAGGCAGAAAGCCCTGCACGGCGCGCTCCCACCGCCTGGCCCGGCTCCCCGGCCCGGCCCAGGCCGGGGGGCGGCGGCGGGGGGCCCCGCTTGCAGCCGGTTGCGCCAGGCAGGGCGCTCCCCGACGGCGGCTCCCCGCGGCCCGCGCACCTCGCCGCCCCCAGGCCCGCTGCTGTCGCCGGGCGCTGCCGCCTCCTCTGCGCCGCCCTCGGCCGCCGCCTGACTGGAAACTCGCTCGGCACCGGCCTCCATGGCGGCCGCGATGGCGGCCTCGGCGGCGCCCGCGTTGCCGTGGAGACGGTAGCGGGGCGAGGGAGGCGGGGCCGCCGCCGGGCCCCGGCAGCGCCTCCGCAGCGGCGCGGAGGCCCCGGAGCGTCTGCAGCGAAGGCCTGAGGAGGAAAGGCCCGGAGAGTCCTCGCTTCGTGCAGCCTGGGGTGCCTTCTCCTCGCTTACAGTCTGCAGGGGGCCGAAGCTGCTCCGCAGGAGCCGGGGCGCGGCGTTTGCTGGGGCTGCCCCCACCTCCCGCACGGCTCCTGCAGGGCCAGCGGCTCTCCCCGCTGAGGCCTGCGCGCGCGCGCTCGCCTTCAGCCTGCCGTGGCTAGCTCCTGAGGAGCAATTTCTGGGAAAGGCATCGTTCAAATATACTGCATCGCACAACCCCTTACGTTCTGCAGGGGAGAGATGAGAGGGGAATTGGCGCAACGCAGCCCAGCAGAGAAGAAGCACAGAGCGTCACGGGTGAGGTGGAAGG
Source organism: Dromaius novaehollandiae (assembly GCF_036370855.1). Lineage (NCBI taxonomy): Eukaryota > Metazoa > Chordata > Aves > Casuariiformes > Dromaiidae > Dromaius > Dromaius novaehollandiae. Next base: position 481,387 of record NW_026991310.1, read on the forward strand.
AGTCCCTACAGTTGGCGTATGGCAAACTCTTCCTGGAGCAGCCCGTCCCTCGACAGCCAGCCCCCGCCTGCCCGCCGCGGCTGGAGCCAGGCCCATCTCCCAGGCCGACCCTCAAACACTCCTGGCGAGCTCGCTCGACCTCATGCACACCGGCGTTACACCGCCAGCACCGCTTCGCAAGTGGTTGGTGAGCTCCACGCTTGCACGGTGAATAACAGCAAGAGCAGAGCTTCATCGTTACTTTAGCACGACCAGCTGTCGCAGAAATGCACCAAGTCTACATCGGTCTAAGTTACCACATGGCCAGAGCAGCAACCGCTTCAGAGCCACGGCTCTGAGACCTCTCAGCCTCCTAAAAGACTTGTTCGCCACGAGCACAGCAGCGACTCCCACCCTGCACCTACTCAGCACAGCCTGTTGCATTACTCTTCTAACCCGCCAGAATTCAGCCACTGCTGGGCAGGTTTTGGTGGCACCAATGCTCTTTTTTCTGTCGTTGCTACCCAGACGCTTTGAAGCAGTTGAAAGCAGCCTAGCGTAGCAAATTTGGGTAGTTTACACTTCCTTGTCTTCTTTGGGGTTATTCTAATGCCCATGTCGTACAGTTTAAATTCATAATGCTTTGTCTACACTCAGAAGCCAGGAGGGTGGTCACATCCTTTCTTATCCCCTAAAGAGGGGTGGCATTTCAGGTAAAGCCATGGTGATTCTAAGCTGAGATCTGTGGGCAAGAGACATAAAAAAAAATGGGAGGTGGAATATTTTTTCCTCTTGACAAAGAACAAGCAGAGAAAGAAAACCCTCTGCCTACTCTTAAAGAGGCTTTTTTCTTGAACCAATAGGTGGTATAATTAGATGCCCTGGCATGCTAGAAAATATTGACAGTAACATCTCCAGATAACTTGGTTGCAGGGCTCCGTACCAGGAGAGCTTATCATGGGTTGGTTTTGTGTTTAAAAAAATCCTCACAAATGCCAGATTTTCCAGCATTATAAAAAGAGCCAGCTATTCAGTTTAAACCTCCCTTTCTTTATGAAGAAAGCACTGTCAATCTGAAGCTAGTAAGTCAATTTATAGTAAGACAAATGGGGAACTTTTCCTTAAGTCTCGGCTAAGCACTACAGCCCATGAAAGAACTTTTATTTAAAAATCATTTGAGCTTTAAAAACTTTTGATCTGCATTTTTATTTATTGTTTGTGAAAAACTTACCAGTCTGTGGTTTAATTTCCAGGATTCCTCTTAGGCTGTACCTGCCAGAATTACTGAAGCCATAATCTCCATGACAGAAATTCAGAATGTTGAATCAATAAGGAATAGAAACCAGTGCATTGTAATCTGAAAACAATAGACTGGACATGTAATACCAGGGTATGAAACATCCCGTACAGTAAGTGTACTTCAGATGTTTTTAAGTGGAAATGTACTCTCTAAATAGCTGGTAAATTCTGCTGAGCAGGCCGTCAGGTGTGAATCTTAGGTCACACAGCTCTCATATATCCCTGTGAGAAATGTGGAGTAGTTTCTATTGTAAGTTGTGATGGGAGGTTATAGTTTATTAGGAGTAAATTATGGATAAGATACTATTTGCAGAAAAAATACAGGACTGGAAGAGACCTTTTGGAATTGCATCCTATCATTTTTTCTTTTAACTATACTGTTCATGCTGCATCATAAAACTAGGTCCTTTGCCCCATTATTCCTGTTTAAAAAGTAGTAATGTCACAGCCCAGCCTGAATTATAAATGGTTTATATATCCTTTTTTCTTCTGTTAACATCTCTTCCACTTTGAATTCCTCTTGCCTGACCAAAATACCACACACACAGTTCTGGGTGAAGTGCCTTCTATGTTTACATTTCCCTATTTTTTCATCTGCTACACCGTAGGATGGTTTCTGCTTATGTTTTATTCCTGAAGCTGTCTTGTGGCTCCTAAGCATCCAATGGTTAGCTAACACCTTTTCCTTGGAGGTGATCTCTGATATCTCCAGCTGTAAGAGTTCTTCTTTGCCCCCACATAACCAAATTGTCACTTGTTAGCACTGTGTTTTGTACCAATCATTCCATTTCCTTCCACTATGTTGGCCGGTGTCACCTGACTTAGTAGTGCCTCTCAGCTTTTTGTCATCAACAAACAGTGATGTACTCTTTTTGTGTCAAGACCAGAAATGAAAATGTTAACTAAAATCAGTCTGACACTTGATCCTCAAGGGAGTCCACTAGTCACCTGTATTCAACTATACAGCACTTTTTTCAGCATGGATATTTGTTGCTTTCATTTTTTCAGCTCCTCGTGCCCTCCGCATACCCATCACTTACAGTTTTTTAGAAAGCTCCACTTTAACCAGAAGATTTTTTTCCTGCAGTGCACCAACTCTTTTACTGAATTCCAGTGCGATTAGAGATAGTTGATCTTTCTTTTCAATGGAATCATTCACCCTATCAAAAAAGATATTAGTTGGGCACAATCTACCATGATAAACCCATGTCATATTTATTGTATTTTCAAAATACTCCCTATATACTCAGAGAAGATCAGGATCTTTATAAAATGCAGCCAGTCTCTTCTTTTTAAATGAGGCCAGTAGAGGGAGTGATGACTGCTATATGTAGAGTACACAAACAAACCCAAGAGAAAAAAATAGGACTCCGTCTGCCTGTCGACTGTCTCACTGCTAATAACCCTAACCATCAGCCTATAGAGTCATGCTTTTTCTAGCAGCCAGGATGATAGCAAGTCCAACCAGTAGAACTAACTTTATAGCCTGATGACAACTGCATTAGAGTGAGAGGTGGGAGAGGTGAGTTTGAACCCCGTCCCACTAAAGTAAGCTTTAAGGTCAGGTTTGCCACTTCTAGGATGAACACACTACAGAAGTATGACAATTCTTTCCTGTAATACCTCTTTAAAAAGAATAAATAACAAAAGAAGTGCAAAGGTCGTTGAGATTTTCATCACAAAGCACCTGGGAAACTTCAAATAATGTATTAAGCAAAATGAATATTTTTCATTTTGATTAATTTTGTAAAATCTTCTGTCCCTCAGAAGATGAGGGCCCTCCTGGGCCCTTATTCTAGGCAAGGTGCAACATGCCCTATTTCTTTTCTATTTCATTCTAACTCAAATCAATAGTGTCAGCGCTTACTGTAATAGTAGTTTTCCAGTGAACAGTAGCCTGAAGCTGGTGGTGTTTGGGTTTTTTTTTTAACAAACTGTTATAAGAATGGGGGCTTTAACAATCACATTTGGTTTACAGTTTATCCATGACCTCTGAAACTGATTTCATTTTTTAAATGCTTATTTCTCACCTTACAGGAACCATACAGGACCCTCCATAATCCTTGAAGACTGATACTATGTGATTGGAACAAAAATAGCACAGCACAGATGGTTAAGGAACGGGACAACAAAGACAGTTCAAGATGCTGCTGGAAGCAAACTACACATTCAGTTAACTGGAGTTTAAGTATTACTTTATGCTCTCTTGCTGTTCTTAATGCTGCTCAGGGCAAGCAGCCTGTGTTGACACAGTGCCCTTTGCTTCCAAAGCTCCAGCTTTGTAAGGTCATTCTCTCTTTGCTAATCAACAAATATAGGTCCACTTTTGTTGTCCGAAAAGCGGATTCGTTGCCTGGTGTGCAATAAGCCAATAATTACACACTCAGCAGAGACATTGGCTTATTTAGTTCAGAGTTGCGCAAGCCTGGGTGCTCGGTGGTTTCCCACAAATCAAGCACCCCCCTCCAACTTTTCAAGTAGCATCAAGACAAACACATTGCCAGGTTTGCAACTTTCCCTTTTGCACTGATTGGTTAGTGATTTCTTCATTCCCTGGCTCCCACCCCTGCCTCTCAAGGTCCTGATGAGGGGAGATAGTAATTTCAGCAATTGACACTGCCCCAGCAGGGTCAGTAGGTGTTATCTCCCAAGGTCCTGACGAAGAGAATATAATCCAGACCCCTTAATTAACATTGTTTCAACAGTGAGAGGAGGCTTTGCTTCCCAAGGTCCTGGCGCCCAAGCAGGCCTTATTTCAAAGCCTTGACATCCTCCCTTTCGGAGAGTAGGGCACAGGAATGCAGACTGCTTGTAACTCCCTTATCTTTCCAGCCTGCGCCAGCTGTGGGGCCCTTTCTTACTGAACTAGGAGTACGGCCTAAGGCTTCAGCAAATTTAGCTACTCATGCTAAGCAAGTGTGCGGCCTAAGGCTTCAGGAAATTTAGCTACTCATGCTAAGCAAATTTTATCTAAGTGGCTACCTCTAGACAGCTTCAGTTTTTTAGAAAAGAGAGATAGAAGTTATCCTAATCTACCTACTTCAAACATTCTTTCTGAGCTTCCCAGGGTTGTCTTGTAACAATTCCCCCTTTTGAGACTTAGATGATCATATTAGTCTCACTCTTTTAAAATCTTTCCCATATTACTTTTGTAAATGCATTGAATCACTACATAAATGCATACAAAAACTACTAACACCATTCCCAAAATTGTTAAACAGTTTTTAACCCATGAGCTTACATCAGGGAACCAGGAAGTCAACCATTTCCATGTTTCTTCAAATCCAAAAGAAGTATCATCTTTCTGAACCCCACGTAAGATTTCAGTCTGCTTCCAGATTTCATTTAGATCGGTAGAAATTCTCCTGCTTTGATCTACATATACACAGCAACCAGTGTTTATTACTGTACATACTCCTCCCTGAGATGGCAATAACATAGCAATTTTTATAACCTCCTACCTTAATGGCTCCAGTACAGTTGATCGGTTGTTTTCCATAAAGTACAGTTTTCTCCCACCATTTATTACTATTATTACATCTTCGGATACATTGATAATAATCTCCTGTCACACTCTGGAATTCCCATTCCTGTTCGGTTGTTTCATCATATTTCCTTTGATCACTGTCATTTCTTATCTGTTGTATAAATTCCATAAAGGAAAAATTAAGAGGCACTCCAATTAGCGGGAAGCCCTTGTTGGAATGGCCAGGGAAGTGGGTACGCACCCAGCAATCCCTCCGGTTAACTAGCTTCATAGATTTCGTAATTACTTCCAAATGGAGATTGTGACTCCAAAATCCTTCCTGATTCCCTTTAATTGCTTGGCTCAGGGAACCTAGAAAAACTAACCACCACATTTCTCCCCTGGTTGTTAAGGAGAACATCATTTTTACACAGATACCATAACAACGATATTAACCCTATTCCTAACAAACAGATTAAAGCAATTCTTCCCTGAAGACAATCTAAATTTGAAACCGATTCGCTTCTAATACAACTCGTAACGTTAAAGGCTGAACTTGTTCAGCTTTCCACATCTCTCGAGGCACTGCTTTCACTCGGGTGTAGTGGATCCAGGAACCAATTCCCTGCAGTTTCACAGCAGTATTTGTTGTTAGTAGTACAAGATATGGTCCTCTTCGTTTTTCTGTCAACGGCTCATCCTTCCAGGTCCAAAGATGTACTTGATCTCCCGGCTGGAATGAATGTACAGGTGAATCTAAAAGTACGGGAGATCTTAACTGGATGTACCTACGGAGAGAAGTAAGAACCTTTGCCATAGACAAGAGAGAATCCCTTAAAATTTGATCGCCCTTAACGTGCATCTGAATGTCATTTCCAGTTAAACTGACAGTGTAAGGTTTACCATACAGAATCTCAAATGGACCAACTTTCTCCCTAACCCTGGGGGTTATTCTGATTCTTAATAATGCCAGAGGTAAAACATCAGTCCATTTCATCTGAGTCTCCTGACACAATTTTCCTCTCTCTCTCTTCATTGTTTGAGTCATTCTTTCCACTTTTCCACTGCACTGTGGCCTCCAGGGGGTATGTAAATCCCATTTAATTTGTGCTATTTTTGAGATTTCCTGTACTATTTCTGCTATAAAATGAGGTGCCCTATCCAAAGAAAATCCTTCTGGTACCCCAAATCTTGCTTTGATTTCTTTTAATAACATTTTCACTACCTCCCTTGCTTTATTGGTGCGACACAGGAAAGCCTCAGGCCATCCTGAAAAGCTGTCAACAATTACCAACAAGTATTTATATCCATTACAGCTTGGTAATTCAGAAAAATCAATTTGCCAGTAATCCTCAGGCATGACACCCCTTTTTACTTCCCCTGGGGAGGGGGGGGCTTCTTCTGAATCTTGGGACTATTTCTAAGACACATTTCACATTTTTGTGTAATACCCTTTGCAATTATTAACATACTAACTCCCACAGCAACTCTTTTACCTGTTTCAACCGATGCCACGGCTCCCATGTGGCTACTATCATGTATTTGCTCCATCAGCTTCTTCATTATCAGCAAAGTTACCACACATTGTCCAGGAGATGTTACCCACCATCCTTCGGAAGTCTTGATGCATTTCAGTATTTCTGCTAATTTATTTTCTTTTTCAGTGTCTACCGGAATTTCCATTTTTAACGTTCTCTCTGGAACTAAGGCTGCCACCGACACGAATAGTGCTGCCCTTTTTGCAGCCTCATCGGCCCTTTTGTTCCCTTTAACTATGTCAGTCTGTCTGGACTGGTGCGCTTTGCAATGCATTACTGCTATTTCTTTGGGGTTATTAGCTGCTTCCAGTAGCTCCATAATCTCCTTACTCTATTTTATAGGATTCCCTTGAGAAGATAGCAATCCTCTTTCCTTCCAAATTGCGCCATGGGCATGTATAACCCCAAAGGCGTATTCTGACTCTGTAAACACATTGGTCCGTTTTCCTTCCGATACTTCCAGAGCCTGGCTTAAAGCAATCAGTTCTGCTTTCTGGGCAGATGTATTTGCTGGCAGCGATCTTGCTTTGATTTCTTCTTCCAAAGTGACAACAGCATCTCCAGCCCTTCTTTCTCCCTTTATTATAAAACTGCTCCCGTCAGTAAATAATTCCCAATCTGGATTCTGCAATGGAATATCTCTCAAATCCGGACGGCTGGAATACGCTCGCGCAAGAGTTTGTAGGCAGTCATGAGCCAACCTCCCCTCCTCATCAAGTGGTAATAAAGATAACAGATTAAGGGTATTAGACACTTTCATGGTTCCATCTTCTGGCTCAAGTATTACTGCTTGGTATTGCACCATCCTACTCGCGGATAACCAGTGATGCCCCTTCTGTCCTAAAACTGCTGCAACAGCATGTGGCACATAAACAGTCACCTTTTGTCCCAACGTCAATTTTCCTGCTTCTTGTATCAACAACACAGCAGCTGCAACTGCTCTCCGGCATCCTGGCCACCCTGCACTCACTTTATCCAAGTGTTTTGGAAAGTAAGCCACAGGTCTTTTCCAGTTTCCTAAAGTCTGTACGAGCACTCCCAATGCGTGGTGCCCTCTCTCATGTACGTAAAGGTCAAATGGCTTTGTTAGGTTTGGAAGTCCTAATGCGGGAGCACTCATGACAGCAATCTTGATTTCATCAAATCCTTTTCGGCACTCTGGAGTCCACTCCAGCAAGTCTCCCGGCCCCTTAACAGCTTCATAGAGAGGCTTTGCCATTAATCCAAAATTAGGTATCCACAGGCGACACCCCCCGGCCATTCCTAAAAATCCCCTAAGGTCTCGTCTTCATTTTCGGGGGGCGATCTGACAAATCACTTCTTTCCTTTTGATTCCTAATTTTCTTTCCCCCGGGATATTTCAAAGCCTAGATAGATTACGCTTTCCTTCGTGATCTGTACTTTTTTCTGAGACACCCTATATCCCGCTGTTGCCCCCAAATTTAATAAACTGATGGTTGTTTCTCTACATTCTTCAGTCGTGTCTGCCCCCAATAAGATATCGTCCACATACTGTAATAAGGTAGTGGTATCTGTCTTACCTTGCCATAATTCTAATTCTCTTGCGAGTACCTTACCAAAAATTGTAGGGCTGTTCTTGAATCCTTGCGGGAGTACTGTCCAGCACAACTGCTTTTTGCGTCTCGTTGTAGGACTTTCCCAGTCAAAGGCGAATAATTGTTGACTTTGTTCCTCCACAGGGATACAGAAGAAAGCATCTTTTAAATCCAATACTGTAAAATAGACATTTGAATCATTTGTTGTCGTTAACCAAGTGTGTGGACTGAGTACCACTGGGTGCACATCAGTCGCTATCTGGTTAATAGCTCGCAAATCCTGTACGAGACGATATTCTTGTGAATGTGGTTTTTTAACAGGCAGGACTGGATTATTGTACTCGGATTGACAGTCTCGCAACAGTCCCTACTTTAAGAAATTAGTAATGATAGGCTCCGGTCCAACACGGGCCTCTAACTTCATGGGATGCTGTTTTCGCCTTACCGATTTAGCTCCTTGTTTTAAGTCCACCTGTACCGGTTCTACATATCTGGCTCTCCCAGGTTTCTCCGTTGCCCACACAAAAGGGACTACTGTGTCCATTACTTCGGAGGGAATTGCGCTTGGTCCACTCTCCACCTGTTCAGAATCCAGTGCTTTCTGCAACATAGAGGCTTGTGCTTTCCAGGCACCATTTTGTGGAATGTGCACCTGAACTTTGTTTTTATCAAAGATTATCTGTGCCCCCAGTTTGTTCAGTAAATCCCTCCCCATTAGGGGTAATGGGCATTCTGGCACATATGAGAATTCATGTGTTAACACTCTATTTCCTATTTTACATTTAATTGGTTGAAAGAAAGGTTTGACCTCTCGCTTTCCCGTGGCCCCAATTGCTGGCATAGAGAATTTACTCATTGGTCCCTTACAGCTGTCTAATACCGAATACATTGCTCCAGTGTCTACTAAAAATTTAACTGTTTCGTTCCCCAGCTTTACTGAAAGCAGGGGTCCAGCTGGGGAATCCAATTTCTCAACCCCCAGTCCCCATCAGTCTGAATCTTCTGTACTGATCAGGAGCAAATCTGCCTCTGGAACAGATACAGACGGAGGTTTCCAGTGATCTGATTGTTTCTTCGGGCACTCACTTCCCCAGTGCCCCTTCTCCCTACAGATCGCACGTCCGTCTCTCCTCAGTGAAATTCTATTTCCCAAATTCCCTCCTACTCTATGCCCTCTGCCACATCCTCGTCCTTTTGGAAAGCCTCTTCCCCGAGAGGAAGTTTGTGCCTGGGCAAATGCAGCTGCCAAGATTGCAGCATTTTGCCTCTTATCTTTCAGTTTCTCCTTCTGCTTTTCCTTTCTTTCTGCTTCTTCCCTGTGCCTTAGATGCAATTTCTATTAATTGCGACATTGACATCCCCAACATACCATCTGCTTTCTGAAGCTTTCTCCTTCTAGCTGGTGCCAATTGTCCTACAAATAATGTAGTAAAAGTCGTCTGGTTCGCTTCGTCCTCGGGATCCAAGTCTGTCCATTTTCGGGCGGTTTCACATAACCGCTCGTAAAATGCAGAGGGATCCTCATTCTCACCCTGTGCGACTTGATATAGTTCTGCAATATTCTTGGGCCTAGGTACTCCATGCTTTACCCCATATAATATTAACTGTTGCTACTGTTTAGTCATTAACCTGCCTGCCCCTGTATTTTGATCCCAATCTGCTTCTTGGGCCGGCAGAAAACGGTTCGCTCCATCTCTAGCACTTTCTCTTTCATTTTCCTCTCGAGCTGTGTCCAATACCAGTCTCTTCTCCTCAGGTGCAAGCAAAGTATTTAAAAGCACTTGTAAATCCTGCCAGGCTGGGTTATGATTCGCAATTATCATTTTAAAGGATTGATACATCTTTTCTGGATTTTCTCGGTACGACCCGGCAGACTCCTTCCGATTCATTCAATCTGGAGTTGAAAACGGCACCTTCGCATCTACAGGCAGTCCGTCTGGTCCCACTGCTTGACGCAGCGCGGCCTCAATCACAGCATTTTGTTGAGCCCGAGTAGCCCGAGTTCTGCCTGCAATTGGGCTACATGCCTCACTTCCCTTACCTCTGCCATCGACACTATCTTGATCTCTTTCCGGAGAGACCAATAATTGTACATCCTCTTCCTCATCACCCACTTTTAAACATCTTTTCCCAATGCTACAAGCAGAGCAACACCGAGGCATTTTCTCTTTGTCTTCCATCATCATTAACACATTGGAGTCAGAGACCAGTAGCTTACATTTTTTTCTTGTTTTATGATCATTTCTCAGAGAGAAAAACAAACCCACCTATGGGACCTCATCCCATTTGTTCTGTCTTCTGCAAAACAACATAAGTGGCAAAATTGTATTCTAGTTTAGTGTTCCCATTTCTGGCCATTTTCCCTCATCCTCCACTTTATACATTGGCCACCACTGAGTACAGTATTCCTTTCATTTTCTCCTTGTTACAGGATCCCCATCAAACTTATCCCAATGTTTCAGGATGCATCCTAAAGGAGAACAGGGGGATACCCCTGCAGATTGTCCTGTTCCCATATTATTACCCTTAAAAGAACATTCTTGCCAATTATGCTTTCGTACACTCCAGTCGGCACTGTCCAAATGTGTACAAAGCTTACATTGGGTTACCACAACCAATTGCCCCTATATCATACCCTCGATGCAATGTCTCTTAATAATTACTGCGTTGCACCTTTGAGCCGCTTACCCGCTCCGACTGGGGAGGGTGCGCGCGGAGTCCCCGAACAAAACGGTTGGTGCGCGCTGGAGTCCGAAGAGCAGCATCTCCCCGCCGGGAACTGGCAAGATGATCCGGGCAAGGCTGTCGCCTTCTGATGCGACAATCTCCCGTTCGCCTGAGACGGCATGGAGGCTCCCCCAGCCTCCGGGCCAATGAGCACTGACACCAATATGAGGATGCTGCAAATGGCGTTTATTGTACGCATGTATTTGCTTATATACCTACAAGCATACTGCTATCTCTACGTCATATCCTTCCTCTTCCTTCCTCTTTCCGTGCCATCGCGAGATCTTCCGATCGCCGTTCCCTACATCTCCCCCTCCCCATGCTTTGACTATGCTATTTGCTTTAAATTGCCGTGTCGCGGGTTAAGCGTTCATAGTGTGGGTGTGGGTGGGACCACCCCTTTTCTAGCAGTTGTCTTACCAAGCATCTAAACACTAGTCTACATACTAATATACCTAGCACGAGCATCAGTAGCAGGTGCAACTCTTCTATTAGTAATTGCCTGGCCCATGGTCCTAGCCCAAGCCAATTACCACTACTGAACCCAGAAGGTCAAGCTCTTGCGGGTCCCAGGGCAATGACGCATTCAGCGTGTCAATGCTCTCTCAGCTTTGGTAGGTCTACGGTCAAATTCAATGGGACCCCTATTAAGCATGTCTTAAAAGGGCTGCCCCGCACCCACCAACGTCAGGCAAAATTGCTTATTTCCTGTCCGGTTTGCCAGGTGAGTCATAGATTGTTACTACCCCATTTCACTAACATTGGTTCGCCTTTCACCCCTTGGAGTCCCAGTCCCAGCATCGCTACGAGGAGAGCTACTTGGGTTGCTCCCCCTGCCATCTTCTCGGGTTTTCTGGTTACGCGTTCTTCTTGTGGTTTCACGCGCCTTTTCTCGTCTGTTCTTCTTCTCCTGTCTGCTGTCTTTGCTGCTAGAAGGGATCATCGGCTTTTCAGGGTGGTCCTCCCCTGCAATAAAACTCAGACATTCATTAATTCACCTGACTCTCTGCTTCCTGTCTTGTCCTTGCCCTGAGGTCTGGGCGTACCCACTTCATAGGGACCCATCTTACCATTTCTCCCTGCCTGACCGCTGCATACCCTCGTCCTTGGGTTACCAGCTGCCACCCCTCTTCCCATTCCCCTTTTTCCGGGATTCGAACCTTTACGTCTGGTCCCTCGTGCATCGCTCGGACCACCCAATGCTTTTCCACTGGCGTCTTGTTCTCCTCCCCCCTGATGAACTGATTCAGACCGAATAAGGCGCGCATAATTATTTCTGATTGTTTGTGCGCGGGGATTCTTTGTGTATATCCTTCCCCCTCCCCAAGAATCTCGATCCTTTGCTTTAAAGTGCGGTTTGCTCGCTCAACAATGGCTTGACCTGTGCTATTATAGGCAATACCGTGCACTAGCTTAATTCCCCAGCGTACGGCCCATTCTCTCGTGCTTTGCGCTGTGAAACACGTGCCGTTGTCTGTTTTAATAGTTTCTGGGGCACCCAGCCAGGCCATTGCCATGTGCCAATGCAACTGTGCCGCCCGCGCTGTGACTCGTTTATGTTGGGTCGCAACGATGATACCGCTGTGTGTGTCCACTGTGACAGCCAGCCAGGGCCGTGGTCGAAGTCGCTGGCACATTGTGAAGTCCGTTTGCCATATTTGGTTTCCTTTCAGCCCCCTGGGGTTGATGCCGGCGCCCCACAGGGGGGTTTTTTGGCAATACGGGCAAGCCGCAACCACTTCACGAGCCGTGGTGAGGGGGATGTTGCAGCTTTTTGCCAGTGCTTTTGCACCAACATGGAGAAGGTCGTGCACCTGCCTTGCTTCTGCGACTGTCCACACACCTTTGGCCGCTTGATCGGCTTTATTGTTGCCTTCTTGGTACACTCCTTGGATTGCCTCATGACTCCGAACATGAATAACAGAGGCAGTGGCCCGCCGTTGTTGTAGGGCTTCTTCTAGCATTAGCGCAATGGGCGATCCGGCCCATCCGGGATACGACATGTTGTGTAACAATTTAAAGACGAACATGGAGTCTGTCACTACATTCAAATGCTCTTCTGGCCACATTTGCAATGCCTGCGCCACAGCTCGGGCCTCTAGATGCTGTACGCTACTGTCCGGCTCGCTGATCTTCACTCGGTGCCATTGGGCCTTTTGATCTTGCCACACAACAACCGCTGCCCTGGTCACCGATGACGCGTCGGTGAACACTGTGCGCCCTGGTGCAGGTCGCTGTAGCACTCGGGCTTTCAGATGGGGCCGAAGGACGGTGAGGTGTGTATACATCTCCAGCACAGGCGATAATCTGATTGTTCCTGGGAATCCTTCTAAAGCTATTGCTATACTATCTTGTTTCTGGACCACGCTGTCCCATTGATTCCTTTTTACCGGCAGGTAAATGGACTCAGGCTCCTTCGCGAAGTGCCGAACGGTGGCGGTTCGTCCCTTCTGTATCATCTGTGCCAACGCTGTTACGATTGTGACGTATGCCGTACTTATTTGGTTCGACACTATCCACCATACGACTTCTGGACGCTCCGGTGTCCCTTGTCCTAGAACGCCTATGGCTCCTGTTCTTGTAACTGCCACGTACAGATTGATTGGTCTGGCCGGGTCGTATCTCGTTACTCCGCCCTTTGCCATGAGATCTTCTATTTTTCGGAGGGCTTCTAACGCGTTCGGTGTCATCTGCCTCGGTTCCCATGGTTTGTGGCCCTTGAGCAACTCGAGCAGTGGCTCCATCCACTCCTTGGGAATACCTATCAGCCCTCGCAGCCATTGGAGAGCTCCAACCAATTGCTGTACATCATGCAACGTCCGTATCTCTCTATTGAGCTTTATCGGCTGTGGGACCACAGCTCTGGGGAGGATGGTGGTTCCCAGATAGTCGACAGATTCTCCCCTTTGCGTCTTTGCTTTCTGAACGTACAGTCCCGCTTCATTTAGGCAGTTAATTACTGCCTGTTCTGCCTGATCGGTTTCTTGCTGGGTCTCTGCAGCTATTAGGAGGTCGTCCATGTAATGGATGATAAGCGCGCGCGGGAACTGCGCTCTTACCGGCTGCAATACCTTAGCTACTGCCGCCTGACAAATCGTAGGTGAATTTTTCATGCCCTGCGGGAGGACTGTCCATTGATATCGCGCTGCTGGCTCCTGCAGATTCTCTGAGGGCAGTGTGAAGGCAAATCGAGCTTTGTCCTGAGGGGCTAATGGTATAGAGAAAAAGCAATCTTGGATATCCATCACCACCACTGGCCAATTCTTTGGTATTGCTGATGGTAGTGGCAACCCTGGCTGGAGGGCACCCATCGCTTCCATCTGCTGATTTACCGCTCGTAGGTCGTGCAGTAATCGAAATTTAGACTTATCCTTTTTGTGTATCACAAATATAGGAGTGTTCCAGGGACTGTGGCTTTCCTCCAGGTGTCCCTGCTCTAATTCTCTACTTACTATTTGTCGGGCAGCCGCCAATTTGTCCGCTGTCAATGGCCACTGCTCTACCCACACAGGCTCATTGGAGCACCATGTCAACGGGACAGCGAAATGAGCCCCGAGGAGGTAGGCAGTGGCCCTTACCCTAAATTTGTCAGGTGAAAGCCGCTTTGCAATAAGGCATCTCGCCCTAACAATGGTTCCCCTATGGCAGTTATGTACGGCCGCACACGGATGATCTGAGCAGGCCTATCCGGGTCCTCCAATACAATTGTGATATCGGTTTCAGAAATCATAGCCTCCGCCCTGCCTCCCACTCCATCTAACGAGCTTGCCACTTTTGCTGGCCAACTCGATGGCCACAACCACGAGGGTACACATGTAACATCTGCCCCCGTATCTAGCATCATTATTAAGGGGATGCTAGGAGGACCCGCCCCTGGTGGGCCTATCAGATGCGCTTTCACTCGGGGTCTCTTCTCACACCCTAAGACCAGGGCCACGCGGGGTTTCCCTTCGGAGTTTGGTCGCTGGAGCTGTCCATCAGCAGTGTGTTGTTGTTGACAGGGGCTACTTGAGGCCGGCTCACCGGGGATGGGTGGCCCCCTACTTGCCCTCCCCGCTTCTCGTTTCCCGACCGCCGACAATCTCGTGCTCTGTGTCCTGGTTTTCCACAGGCCCAGCATGTAAGGCTCCCCATACCCCTTGTTGGGCGCGCGTAACTTCCCTTATTCGTGCACTGTGCTCTCAAATGGCCCATTCGCCCGCAGCCAAAGCATGGGCCTCCTTTTGGACCTCCTCTAGCTCTAACCTCCGGCATTGCCATAACTGCTGCAGCAATCTGTAGGGCTGTGGTCTTGTCCCGGTGTTCTAATACGTACTTGATCGTCTGCCCTAGACTTGCTCCCTTAGGCGCTGTTCTTAGGATTTCTTTTGTCAACTCGTTGCCCTGTTGTTTGATACATTCCAACATCACCGCTCCTTTTGCAGCGTCTGGTAAAGATGCAAGTTCTACTGCTGCCTGTAGCCTGTCACAAAACTTGTCAAACGGCTCTCCCACTCTCTGCTTCACAGTCGTCCATGGCTCTGCCTGCTGCACCAGTGGCCCAATATCATCAAAGGCCTTTTGAGATGCTTCTGTTGCCACCAGTATCTCCCGAGGTGTCAGGCCCGCTGCCTGCTGCTGGGGTGTAGCCATGGCTGCATCATTTCCTCTTAACCGCGCTAGGGTGGATTGGCCCAGTGGGTTCTGCGGGTCTGCCTGTGCGGCCATCAACGCCTGCTGCAAGCGCGAGGTCCACGCTTCTTTCCACATAAGGACCATCGTGGGCGATAAAACCAGTCGCGCGAGGGCGCGACAATCCCACGGTATTAGGCCTCCCGCGTGCGCCGCGTCCAGCAATGTCTGTGTCACCGGGTGTCGCAGGCCCTGTTCTTGCACTGCTTTCAATAGCTGTTGTACCGTCTTTGGGTCGAGGGGCATCCATTCCACTGCCCCCCCCCCCCCGGGGCAACTCGTACTGGGAAGGCCCCTATTGGCGCACGAAACTTGAGGCCACTCAGGGCACATTCCGTCGCTATCAGTTTCCAGTCTGTTAGGGGAATTTCTTTTCCCCCTCCCGCTTGGGCAGAACCTGCTGTCTCTGATGGCCCTCTTTGTTTAGCTATTGCCTCTGATAGCCCTCTTTGTTTAGCTATTGCCTCTAATAGCCCTCTTTGTTTAGCTATTGCCTCTGATAGCCCTCTTTGTTTAGCTGTTTCTTCTTCCAGAGCTGTAAGCAGCATAAACATCTGCTCCATATCTCTTGTGACTTTCCTCCTCTTTTTTTTTTTTTTTTTTTTTTTTTTTTCTCCTTCGCCTCTGACTGCGGCGGGGGAACTCCGCCCTAGTTGCTGCACCTGAGTCTTCAGTCTCCTCCTTCTGCAATGCTGGTCGACGCCCACTCCTCTCTCGGCCAGCGCCATCTTTTCCCGGGTGCGGCACCCTCGGTTTTTCCCCTGCTTCTGGTCTTTCCCCTGCTTCTTCTCTTCTTTCGTCCTCCCACTGCACCCGAATCATGGCCCCCAGTAGCCAGTCTCGGGGATCATCCACTATAAGCGGTCTTTCCTTTTCTTCTGCCTCCTCCACTTTCACCTTGCTTTCTTTTCCTCTACCCGCCTCTGGCTTTTTCATATCTCGGTCTCCACAAAGGTCTCCTGGTTCTCCTAGTTCTCCCCCTTCCATCGCCCTCATTTCTTTCCACAGATACCGCGGCGGAGGCGGAGAAGAGGGCGTTATTGGGTAAGCCTCTGGAGTTTTTGCCTCCCCCTCTCCCTGCTCTGGTTCTTGATTAACCGCCTCCTCCTTTATGTCTGTTTCCACACTCTCCGTTTTCACTTCATCCCCTACTATCGCCTCTCCCTCTGTCGCCTCCGTTCGCTCCTCTGCGTTCGCTGCTGTCTGTGTTGCCATTTCCGCGGACATGTGTAGCGCCGCGCGGGCAGCCTGCCAGGTCTCAAGCTCCTCCCTAGTCCTTTCTAAAATGATCGTTATATCTCCCCACGTCTTAAGCTCTGCGGCCTTCTTAGTGGCCATAGCTCTCTGAGCAAGTGCTCGAGTGCACTTCTCCCAGTTAGAAGGGGAAAAAATGTCCCCTGTTCTAACTATCGCTCCATCTTTCAGGAGCCGCCCGACGCAGTTCGCAACTGCATTCGCTCTCATAGAGAGCACCCATTCCCGGGCACCCACGTGTACAACCTTAAGTACCGCGTCCATGATCCGGATCCTCTCGACCGCCTGCGGTCCGCCGTCTCAGCTATCACGTCGGGGTCACCACTTGTCGCCTTCTGATGCGACAATCTCCCGTTCGCCTGAGACGGCACGGAGGCTCCCCCAGCCTCCGGGCCAATGAGCACTGACACCAATATGAGGATGCTGCAAATGGCGTTTATTGTACGCATGTATTTGCTTATATACCTACAAGCATACTGCTATCTCTACGTCATATCCTTCCTCTTCCTTCCTCTTTCCGTGCCATCGCGAGATCTTCCGCTCGCCGTTCCCTACACAAGGCTTTACAGGGAGGGTCCCATCTGGGTCACCAGAAAACTGTTGTCCAAAAAGCGGATTCGTTGCCCGGTGTGCAATAAGCCAATAATTACACACTCAGCAGAGACATTGGCTTATTTAGCTCAGAGCTGCGCAAGCCTGGGTGCTCGGTGGTTTCCCACAAATCAAGCACCCGCCTCCAGCTTTTCAAGTAGCATCAAGACAAACACATTGCCAGGTTTGCAACTTTCCCTTTTGCACTGGTTGGTCAGGGATTTCTTCATTGCCCGGGTCCCGCCCCTGTCTCTCAAGGAGGAGATGGTCATTCCAGCAATTGACACTGCCCCAGCAGGGACAGCAGGTGTTATCTCCCAAGGTCCTGACGAGGAGGAGATAGTCCAGACCTCCTAATGAACACTGCTCCCGCAGTGAGAGGAGGCTTTGTCTCCCAGGGTCCTGGCGCCCAAGCAGGCCTTATTTCAAAGCCTTGACATCCTCCCTTTCGGAGTGTGAAGCGCAGGAATGCAACCTGCTTGTAACTCCCTCATTTTTCCAGCCTCCACCAGCTCCGGGGCCCTTTCTCACTGGACTAGGAGTGCGGCCTAAGGCTCCAGCAAATTCAGCTAGTCATGCTAAGCAAGTTTTATACAAGTTGTGCGAAGCGGCTACCTCTAGACAGCTTGAGTTCAATAATTGACAGTCCAGGTCCCAAGGTCTTCAGTTAGGGATACGTGGACCTCCAGTTCTTTTGCCAAATTGGCAATACGTACCTAGAAATAAAACATTTTGATTTAATGTTTCTTTTAGGGCTTTAGCAGTTCTAGGATGCCCTTGATTAAAGAATGCTTCTTTTCAGAAAATAGAAGTTATCCTAAACTACCTAGTTTGAACATTCTTTCTGAGCTTCCCAGGGTTGTCTTGTAACAGTTTCCCACAAATCAAGCACACCCCCCGCCTTTTCAAGTAGCATTTTTACAAA
This sequence comes from Dromaius novaehollandiae, assembly GCF_036370855.1. Lineage (NCBI taxonomy): Eukaryota > Metazoa > Chordata > Aves > Casuariiformes > Dromaiidae > Dromaius > Dromaius novaehollandiae. Next base: position 499,393 of record NW_026991310.1, read on the forward strand.
CACATTGCAAGGTTTGCAACTTTCCCTTTTACACTGATTGGAGAGTAATGTACAGACAATTATACTACTGCTTACACACCAATTTACTACTACACATGCTCGGGGAAGGGTCTTCACCCGGGCGTGGGGCTTTTTGACCTGTGGGAGTGATTTTTTGTGTTTTATGGAGGACAGTTCAGTTAGGGATAGATGCACCTCCAATTCTTTTGCCAAACTGGCAACACGTATGGAGAAATACAGCATTTTGATGTAGTGTTTCTTTAGGGCTTTAGCAGGCAGAGTCCCAGCGGGGCGGGGGAGGAGAGCTGGGGCACAGGCTTGGCCCTGGAGCCCCCCCGCCTGTCAGCAGCTGCCCCCGGGCCAGCTCCAGAAGCGCAGAGCTGGCGCCGGCGCTGGGGCAGAGCGGCGGCAGCGGGGCGCGAAGGAGAGCAGCGAGCGAGGCCGGAGCAGGCACTGGCGCGGAGCTGCCGAGCAGCGAGGCGAGCGCAGGGGCGCGAGCGTGTGGGCAGAGAGCCGGGCTGCCCCCGAGGGGCTCCTCGAGGGCGGCAGCAGCACCCCCGGCCGCCAGCATGCCCGGGCTGCCCGCACAGGGCGGCGCCGGCGCCGGCGCGCGGAGGGAGCGCGGGCCGCGGCGGGGGTGCGCGGCCCCCTGCGCCGCCGCGGAGGCGCGCGGAGGGCGCCCCTGAGCTCACAGAGGGGCCCCGCGCTGCGCCGCGCCGCGCCCTGAGCTCACAGAGGGGCCCCGCGCTGCGCTGCGCTGCGTCGTGCTGCGCGGTGTTGCGCTGTGCTGCGCTGCGCTGCGCTGCGCTGCGGTGCAGTGCGGGGCTCTGCGCTGCGTCGTGCTGCGGGGCGGTGCAGGGCGGGGTGCTGCAGGGCGGGGTTTTGCGCGGGGCTGTGCCGCGCCGCGCCCCGCAGACGCCGCTCCGCGCGCGCGTTGCTCGAGGGCGCCGGCGGGGGGCGGCTGCTGGCGCCGGGCAGCATGGTGCGAGCGCGGGGGGCGTCCGGCGCCGGGCGGCGCCTGCTGCTGCTGCTCGGGCTCCTGGCGGCGCTGCGTGCCCGGGACAGCCGGGCTGCTCCGCGGGCAGCGCCGGGCCCAGGTAGGGCGGGCGGGCGGGCGGCGCCGGAGGCGGAGGCGGAGGCGGAGGCGGCGCGGCAGGCTGGGGGCGGCGGGGCCGGCTGGCGAGCGGCCGGGGCGGCGGGAGGCGGCGGCGGGGGCCGGGAGCGGCTGGGCGAGGCTCGTGGGGCCGCGGGGAGGGGGGTGCGCTGGGGGGCGGCGGGGGCCGGGGGCGAGAGCTGTGCCTGGAGCGGCTCCTGGCGCTGGCTGACGGGAGCTGTTGTCCCCGCGGGCGGTTGCAGCGGTGCCCGGCGGCGATGGCGATCCAGCTGCGTGGCCGGACGCCGGCGCCGAGCCTCGCGGACAGGCTGGAGGTGAGTCCTCGGGGGACCTCAGCTTCCCTGGCAAGAGCAGAAGCGTGCCTTTCCTGGCGCCGCTTTGGCCTGGCGCTGGCCGGGGAGCTCTCGTGCCCCCGCAGTGTGAATGCTGCTTCGTGTCCTCCGGCGCTGAGGGTTGCCCCTTTGCAGAGCGCTGGCTTCCTTGGTGGAGGTTAGAGAGCTCCGCGGAAGGAGGGGCCGAGGGGCCGCGTGTTTGTTTGTCTTGGGGGTGCTTGGGGGCTGTCTGTGGCAATACATGATGAGAACTGCTCCCATCGGTGGTTGCTTACAGATGTGGCTGAAGCTGAGGATTATCCAGCTTCTCAGCTGCATCCCGTTGCCGAGCCTCCAGGTCTTCCCAGGGGTACGTAGTCAGTTTTTACTTCCCTGAAAGAACAAGAACTTTCCTTGTGCTATTTTGCTCCCATGAAATTGTGCTTCATACTTCCTCTGGGGTCCAAGGGCTTTACAGCCGCAGGGGAGTCCCAGGGGTAAGTTGTGAGCATTTCTTTCCTTTGAGAGCTGCCAGGCAAAAGGTCCTCTCTGCCCCTCCACAGCTTTGGGACTATTGACCTACATATATGTCCCATCATGGGCCCCCCCCTTCCATTCGCTTCCATTTCACTTTTGAAAGCACCCAGGGGCTGTGTGTTTGTCCTGGGGGTGCTTGGGGGCTGCTGGGTTGCGCCTCGACAGAGGATTTTGGAGAGGTGCCAGGTCCCAGCCAACAAGTGCCCCTGGCCCTGTTGTGGCTGGGAGACTCTCAAACTACATGCGTGTCCCCCATTCCCGGCAAGTCACTTCTGTGGAAGTATGTTGCAGCACATAATGAAAACTTGTCTTGTCTGTGTTTGCTTACAGGCCTTCCTGCAGGCAGGGGCCTCCCAGCTTCCCAGCTGGATCCTGTTTCTGAGCCTCAGGAGCATGCCAGGAGTAAGTGGTGGAGATGTATTCCCTCTCCTGGGAGGAGCCTTCCTGGTTTCCTTGGAGACATTAGAGACCTCCCCAGAAAAAAGCATCGAGGGGCCATGTGTTTATGCTGGGGGTGCTTGGGGGCTGCTGAGTAGCTCCTCAGCGGAGGATTTGGAGAGGCGGCAGGGCCCAGGCAACAAGTACCCCTGGCCCTCCTGCAGCTGGGAGACTCCTGAACTACTGGCGTGTCCCGCATTCCCCTTCGATTCATGACAAGTCACTTCTGTGGAAGTATGTTGCAGCACATAATGAAAATTTGTCTTGTCTGTGTTTGCTTACAGGCCTTCCTGCAGGCAGGGGCCTTCCAGCTTCTCAGCTGGATCCCACTTCTGAGCCTCAGGAGCATGCCAGGAGTAAGTGGTGGAGATGTATTCCCTTCCTGGGAGGAGCCTGTGGTTTCAGAGTTGTGTTCGTGGGCCGTGTAGCTTCAGTCCTTGGCCGAGGCTCATGCCTGCAAAAGAGCAGAGCGGGCTTTGGGAGGGCTTCAGAGATCTGCGGTGGGTGCTTTGCCTGGCTGCTCCAGCCTTGTGCTTTTCCAGTGCCTACAGCAAAGCCAGCAGGCTTGTTGGGGTTGAGCTTAGAGCTCAGGTGAACTCCAGGGCATCCTTTCCCAGCATGCTTGGATTTGTAGCCACGTGGTGCCTGTGCAGGCACCCGATAAGTGTTTGCCAAAGACTCAGGAGCGGAAGGGCAAGACGAGTGCCTTGCTGTAATGAGACATTCCATGCTCATTCGCTACCATTCAGATCTGAAGCAGCATATGGAAAGAGGTAACGAGAGCTCTGCTCGTCTCCTTGGTTGCAGATGTGGCCGCAGGAGATGGCTATGCAGCCTCTCGTCTGGATGGCCAGGCAGAGTCTGTGGGGAATCGTACAGGTGAGTCGTGACTCTTTGCCTACTCTTTTGGGTTATTTGAAAGAAGCAGCATTTACTTGTGCGGATGTTGTTCATGTGCAATTTAACTTAATACTTTCTGTTTAGGTGCTCGGCAGAGGAAGTACAAGGCCCAGAGAGGAAAGTCCTCTGACAAATATGCTAAACTCCTTCAGGACATCTTGAAGAAGTTGCAGAGAGCAGCTGGTGGGTAGATTTCACTCTGTGTTAAGGGAGATCATTGTAAACATGAGGTTTTAGAAACAGCTATGGATAAGCTGTGGCTTACGCAGGAGAAAGGGATGGATCAGAGCCTTGCCGCAGTGACGCACCACGTCACACCTTGCAGACATTGGCAAGCCGCAGAGCTTGTTGAGGGTCTCTTCTACAAGCGTGTTCTTCGCCGCGTTTGTTAACGTTAAGGTGCTAGAGTGTGGGAAGTGTCCTAAAGCAAGGCGGGAGCGGCTTTCTGAAGATGACCTTTGTCTCTGGTGTGTGGAGATGCTTGCAATTAGTCTCTGGGGAATCCCAGAGGTGAGGCGTGACTATTGGTTTACTGTGAGAGGCGCCGTGTGCCTAGCCAAAGGTCAGGCAGGCCCCTCGGCCGCTGTGCGAATCTAGACCTACCCAGGGCATGGCAACATCCCTTTCAGTGCACTGGAGTTCCTTTACAAACACGTGTATTGCCCCAGGTATTCTACCCTTTTCTCCTCCGTGTGTAATTACAGATGTCCCTCAAGTCACTGAAGCTTCTGCAGCTTCTCAGGGGCTGGAGCCTCTGCTCGAGCCTCAGGGAATCTCAGGGGTAAGTAGTCTGTCTTCCTTTCCTTTTGATTCTTCTATTAGTATTTTCTCTTTTTTCCTCTTTTATTGCCCTCCTGGGGAATCCAAGGTGCCCAGCACACATGCCCTCCCTGAAGCCCAGGGGCACAGGTAGGGGCAGCGCTGGTTCAGGCTTTCACTGGCCGGTGGGCTCTTGCCCCTGAGAAGTGTCAGTGAGCTTTCCTGTCCGCCGGTGCCAAGAGACCAGAATCAGCCATAGTAACACCACGGCATGTAAAATTGCCTGGGAATCCCAAACACGCAGTGAGATTATCAGTCCTGCAGAAGCCAGGGATGTATGGGATTGTCTCCTTTCCTCCAGGCCTTGCTGGTGACAAAAATGCCAAGGCTGCAGCTCATAAAGGCCAACAAAAGCAGCGTTTGGTCCTGAGCGCTGCAGTCTTGGGTTCCGCACTGTTTGCTGTCGTGCTGATGTGTATCGTCACTTTCCGGCTGAGGAAGAGAAAACGGTGAGTTGTTCTTTAGTCCATGGCTGCTCTTAGCGTGTGTAGTGATAGTGTGGTGGAGTGCCTGGTGAGCTGTTGAGAGTGCTCTGTTGAGACGTCTGCTGTTAGCTTTCTTAAGCAGACTCTTCCTTCCTGGCAGCGAGTGCTCTTTCCTGAAAGCCATTCTCGTTGTTGCAGAGAAGCGGTACCAGCTAACCCTGCCGCTGCCTCCGGCAGACAGGAGCCCAGTATGGAGGAAGGCAGAGCAAAACCAGGGAGCGAAAGAGAAAAGGAAGAGCTTACCACAGAAAATGAAAATGCCAGCAGCAGCTCCACTCGGCTTCCTATTCTAAGCAGAATAAAAAACCTGCGCCTATTCCAAAGAGAATAAAAACCCTTGTGGGCTAAAATGGTGCGAGTCCTTGGCTGTTTTGGTCCTTTGTGTCTGGGTGTAATGCACAGCGCTTACGGCAGGGTTGGATGAGGGAGAGGAGCTGTCAGAGAGTTGCCCTGCATCAAGGGATGCCCTCGGTCCCCTCATCACTGTAGTTTCCCAGCTCGGGCTGTCCTTAAGGTCTCATTCATCGGAATGGGGGAGCGCAGATGAGCCTGGGAGCACAAGTGAAGTCACTGGGAGTGCTCCAGTGAATCCCGGTGGATTTGGTGACCGAGAGGGGAAGGAGGTGCTGCGAAGGATGGCCGTGCAGCTCTGAGCAATGAGTTAGAGGAGTGCTAAAGTGAGACGAGAGGCTGCTGGGGCTTAGCGCAATGGTCTTCTGTGCGCAGAAGCTGAACATCTCCAAGTAGAGAGAAGTGAGAGGGGGCTGGCAGGGAAAGAGTAAAAAGCACTGTGATAGGAAGAACAGTACTGGCCTTAGAAATGGCACAAAAGGTAACCAAAAGACCCACAGAAATGGCATTGCTCTGCTCCCAAACACTCAAGCCATGAATACTAGAGGTAAGGCAGAAAAGGGAATACAGTCCTATTTGGAGGAGCGCCCAGGATCCTCTGTGCTCTCTTTCAAGGGGGTCCAAGTGGACTCTTACCTTTCCAGAGGAACGTAGGCAAAGAGTTGCTGCCTCTGAAAACATTGGTCACCCCTATTGCCAGCTTGCAGGAGAGGGAAAGGAGTAAAGGCCCTCGTAGGATCCAACAGGAAGGCGGTGGCAGGAAGGTGCAGCCCCAGCACCTGCAGTGTCCCTGGGGAAGCTCACAGAGCCCCGAGAAACCTGGTGAGGGAAGGGCGTAGGACAGGAAAGGCAAGCGGTGAGATCTGAGGATGTTTCTCAGGTGGCCCAGCAACCCTTTGCCTCTGGGATCGGAAGAACCAGCTCCTCCTCCACCTTCCCTGCATGTTCATCAAGTGCTGCAGGATTTGCTCGGCACGCTGCACTACGGGACAGGCATTCAAGCGGCAGCCTCCTCTCACAAGGCTCAGCCAGCTAAGCACTAGGAACACACGACGACTCCCGAGAGCAGCCCTTCTCACAGGAAGATGTTCAGGCACTGGGTCTCAAAGCACAACCCGCCCAAACCAAGGGAATCCTTCCCGCGCTGGGTGTGAGCTGGCAGGCAGAGGTGGTTGCGGTGGCTCCTCAGCACAACGAGAGGCAAGGGGAGGAAGGAGCTCAGGGTTACGCCACTGCAGGAGGCCTCCAGAAGCACAGAAGCCAAAGCCTAATTCTGCCACAGGCTCCTGGAGAGGCGGGGGAAACTCCCACCTCCTCAGCGGCTGGTCAAGAAACGCCCCCGATGCCACCACTTCTAAAGCAGAGGCTTTAACACAGGCACTCCTGCCACGAGGCCACCGAGAGAGTGTGGCCAGAGGAAGGGCCACTTGCAACGCCTCGCACATCCCAATGCCCGTGCTTTTCAGACTTCAGCGCTGCACTACTGCCCCACCATAAACCGAGGAGCAAAAGCAAGCCTCAAGCTAAAATGGGCAGAGCTGTGCAGGACGTGGGCTCCTCCAGCACACCCAGCTCAGCCTTTTAAGGAGAGCCGCCCTGGCTCCCTGGATGGGTGCTGCAGGGCAACGGCCCCTGCACCGCTACCCGCAACCTCCCAGGCCAGCCCCGCAATGCACACTGCCATTAAGCCGAGAACCGATTTAACTGATGTTCCTTTGCAAAACCCGCATCTAGTTCTATTTGTAGACAGCTCATCCTGCTACCTGCATGGACAACGACGAACTGAGTATGCTGTAGTCAGCCAGGAATGAGTAACACAGGCCGAACTGCTTCCCACAAGAAAGAGTGTGCAAGGAGCAGAACTATTAGAACCAACTCTCTATCTGCCTTTTGAAAAGAACGAGGATTTTTTTAATGTCATCAGGAAAGAAAACAGCTAGTGGAGAAAAAATATGTAACTGGCTGGAAGCAGTCCAAAGGCCCAAAGAAATTGCTGTAATACACTGCCCAGCCCATCCTAAAGACACTACAGAAATTAGTAAAGGAAATGCTTTAGCTGACGCCGCTGCAAAGGCTGCAGCCCATGAACCTCTGAGAGGATGTGTGGTGGCACTTCCAATGATGAACCAAAGTGAATGGCCAAATGTCATAGACCCCAGAACCATGTATTGAAAGGCCTGCTCCGTGGAAGAGAAGAAATAATAGGAATAGTGGGAAGCAAAACAAAGTGATGATGGATATGGACAATTAGTGGAAAACCAATTCTACCAAAAAAAAAAAAAAAGAGAAGTAATTCCTATAGCAGGTGGTTTCACGAGAAAGCTCATGAGGGAGCAGCGGCGGTAGCTAAGCAGGTACAGACAGTAAGGGCCAGTGCAGGAATTTACACGGCCGCACAAAGAAGAAGCAATAGCTGCCCAGCCTGCCAAAAGTTCTCGAGCAGCAAACCAAGCTTGGAGGTAGGGGGACGACCGTGGGCCTGCTTCCCTTTTCAAAGGCTACCAATAGATTACGCGGAAATGCCATCCACCGATGGGTGCAAACGCTTGTTAGTGATAGTAGATCAGTTGTCAGGCTGGGTAGAAGCTTTCCCGACAAGAAAGGACGACGCAGGAGGGGTAGTAAAGCCTTATTGAAAGAAATCATACGCAGGTATGGGGTTCCAGAAGCCATTGATTCAGACAGGGGTGCTCAATTTATGGCAGACATAGTCAATCAATTATATAAATCCCTAGGAACAGAGAGAAACCTCCCTACTCCCTACCACCCACAATCTTCAGGAGAGGTCTAATGTCCTGTCATTCTTTCGACGAAAGAATCACAAAGGTATGCACACACAGTGGCCTAACATGGCCAGAAGCCCTAAACTTCGCTCTGTGGGACGTACGAAATGCTCCACAACAACCCGTAGGACTACCACCAGCTGAAATTCTCTGTGGGAGACCTTTAGGGACTTCTATTCCAGCTAAGAGCAGCCTGTTAGACGGAAATTTTGCTGTTAGACTGTACTTGTATATATTGGGAAAGGCTGTGTATGTATGAGAACCCTTTGTAGTCTTATATTCATAGTGGACATTGCTGTAAAGACAAGTAATCACTCAAGTAGTTGCGTTGGTAACTTAGTTCTTCAGCTCCTGGTACGTCTTATCCATTGTTACAATCTAATTACACACTGAGTCAAGCTTGACTGCTTACCCCCATCGGAATGAATCTTACATTGGTGGAGAAACTACCGCAACGTGATGAGCTGCGTCAGCTGCTAGAGTGCATCCAAAACAATGGACAAAAAGCTCTAATCGCCACTCATCATGATACAGAGGAGATACAGGACGTCTTGGAAAGGGTGAAGCAGGACGGAGCACATCATGGTTGGGAAACTCCTCTGAGAAGATCACCAACTGCAACAGGGATTCATACTCACGTGTTGTACCCAGGAGTAGTTGTGTTAAGTTTAACCATGTTATGCCTATTACTTATGATCATATTATACATAAGATTATGGAAAGTGATGGTATGCCTTGACAGCCTTTGAGAACTCTTTTTTAAGGTATTAGCAGGGATGCTTACCAGAAACAAAGGGAGGACTGTTAAAGAATATTGAGCTGGAACTGTCTAGAGGTAACAGCTTAGCACAACTTATATAAACCTTGCTTAGCATGAGTAGCTAAACGTGCTGAAGCCTTAGGCTGCACTCAGATAACGTGAGGAACTGTCAGCTAGTCCAGTAAGGAAGGGCCCTAAGGCCGGTACAAGGTGGAAAGATAAGGAAGCTTACGAGGAAGCTAAGTCCATCAGCAGAAGCCGCCACAATAAAGATAAGGCAAACCAGGCTGCCTAGAGACAGCAGTGGGAGCCACCGAAGAACACGAAGCCCCCAGAGCCAGATATGGTGATTGGTCTGAAGCTTTGCATGGGGTGTGGGGAGATTAGCTTGTGAGGGTATAATTGCCCAGGGATTACTTTGTTTGGGGTGCCTCTTGGGAGGCACCTAGCTCTAGCTGCAATTGCTGCACATGCATCATTAAATTGTATTAAGTATGCTTTGATTTGGCTCTGAACTTCTCAGCGGGAACCTAGGGTCGGACCCTGTTATGGTGGCTGGCGAGCATGATTTTCCATAGCACTGTGTCCTTTGAAGAGCTGGGACACCTGTGGTTTAGTTAAGTGATGGCTTGTAGTCCTGGCAAGAAGGTATTGGCCTGGACGTGTCTCTCTGAGAGAGGGGTGAGTGTTGGCGGCCCTGGTGATGAGGGCAACATCACCTTTGGGAAGGGCAGGAAAGAGAAAGGAAGGGCAGGGAGCTTCCTCCATTTTTCCTGTCCTCTGGTAGGTTTGGGATTTGTGGGCTGTGGTGGAGCAGCAGAGCTAAGTCTGCCCAGCCGCCCCCCGGGTTTTCTAGCAGAAGCACTGACCCTGTCAAGGTGATGTTGAGTGATTCCCGAGTTGCAAAAGCTTGGGTGCAGGGTGTTGGGGACCAAGATTGAATGATGCTGTGTAAGACAGCGGAGAATCTTTAAGGCAGAAAGTAATGAAGTGGTAACTATGATTTGTGCCCCGAATGTGTGCACGTGAGTTGCCACTGATCATGTGTCTTCCTGCCTATGTGTCAGCAGTCACGGTGTGCCTTCCTGCCTACGTGTCAGCAGCTGCGGTGGGCCTGTCCTGCTGGCCTGTCCTGCCCGCCTGCTAGGCATCAGAAGACACCTTACCCACCTATCACAAGACGCCACAATGCCAAGAAGATACTTGGAGGAGTGGCTGAGCTGATGGCTATATAACCAGCCACTGTGTTTTCAAGAAAGGCTTTTTGCACTATACTTCTTGAGGTCCGTGTCGTCGTATGCCACAAATGGCGCCCGAATCCAAAAACAGAAGCCTGAAAAATAGAGTCAAGGAACTTCAGAATGGAAGTACTGAAGAATGAAGCAGGAAAGACAGAACCAATAAATCCGGTGGCATAGCCCAGCTGAACGTCAGGACGGTTGATAGTTGAGCGCTCCCATCACCACCACGGAACGGCAGGTGAGCAGCTGGGAACTATGGGGCAATCTCTTACAAGGGATCAGAGAAGTTATATGGAAGTATTACAGAAAGTCTTAAAGACTCATGGGTTTCAGAATGTTGCCCAGCATTCGCTAATGACTCTGTTAGTGTGGACTCAGGATAATTGTCCCTGGTTCCCGCAGGAGGGAACGCTAAGCGTTGCGGTGTGGGAACAAATTGGGGACGAGCTGCGGCGGCAGAGGGATGATAAGGCGAAGAAACTTTTAGTGACTTGGCAACAGGTCTTTTCCGCCCTCCTCCGCTTGCAAGCAGTAAACGCGGCTGAACTTTTGCCCTACGCAGCAACGGCCGGTGAGAGCACCGTAAGGTCCTCGATAATACCCGGACCGGACTCCGAGTGTGACGACTCATTTAATTCAGGGTCGAATGATCTGGACCAGGAGGCGGACTTTCATCCACCCCCTACTACGCACTGCTGTGTCCAGCCCACGGCCCCTCCGGAACCACCCCCCGCCTGGCACCGCCCCCCTCCGGAACCACCCCCCGCCTGGCACCGCCCCCCGGGACCGCCCTCCCCTCAAGAGGCGGGGCTGCCCACGAACGCGGACCGCCCGCAGCCCCCCTCCGCCGTCCCGGCTTCCTGGGGAAGAGCTGTTGGCCCGACGCCAGCGCTAGCGCAGTGCTGTGGTGCGCTAGAGCTTTGCCGCCAGGAGGCGCTGCGAAGCGGAGACTCGGACATTCTCCACGCCCTCCCGGGGCGATAGCAGGCAGGGCAACCCACTGCATGGGAGCAGCTACCTTATGAGGCGGTGAAAGGAGTCAGGAACTCGGTTGAGGATTACGGCCTCCAGTCAGCTTACACCATGAACTGATTTCAAGCTATCGCCGAGGGTTAACCTATGGGGACACTCCAACCTGGGATCCCGCCACCAGCAATGTTACCTGAATCATGGCCTCTTGTTGTTATTGATCTTAAGGGTTGTTTTTTCACTATACCGTTACATCCAGCAGATGCACCACGATTTGCATTTACGGTTCCAGCGATCAACAGTCAGGAGTCTACACTTTGCTTTCACTGGACGGTATTGCCTCAGGGGATGCTAAGTAGTCCGACAATATGCCAAATGTTTGTGGCTCGAGCTATCCTCCCTATTCGCAGAGCATATCCCAGTGCTTTAATTTATCACTATGTGGATGATATTTTGATCTCCGCATCCTCGAGGGATGCTGTTCAAACGGTAGTCAAAGAGTTGCGGAAATCTTTGAGTGCTAATGGTCTGTGTATAGCCGAGGAAAAGGTCCAAGTGCAAGCGCCTTGGAAGTATTTAGGGTGGAAAATTACAGACACTGCTATTCTGCCGCAGCCTTTGCGGCTAGCATCTGATACTAAAACCCTAAATGACTTGCAGAAACTACTTGGCACCATTAACTGGGTGCGACCTTATCTTGGCATTACCACACAGGATCTAGCCCCTCTCTTTGCTCTGCTAAAGGGAGAGTCAGACTTAGCATCATCCCGAACATTAACTCCTGAAGCACTGCACGCCCTACAACGGGTGTCCGCAGCTATTCAAAATCGACAGATTCATCGCATCTCTCCAATGTTTCCAGTTCGCCTGATTCTGATTTATAGTGTCTTTCAACCTTACGCTCTCTTATGCCAATGGGTTTCAGGTGACATTGATCCCTTAAGAATTCTGGAGTGGGTGTTTCTAGCACATGCTTTCTCGAGGACCGTGACCACTGGGATAGAGATGATGGTGCTGCTTATTCAGAAAGGGCGCCATCGTTTGCAAAGCCTTTTGGCGCAAGATCCGGCTAGTATCTCTATCGCACTGGCCAAGCAGGACTTCAACTGCATGTCAAGGGTTCTACACAGATAGTGTCACCCATTATCCCTCGTTTGGAAGATTGAAGTATGTTCACGTCTCTGTAGATACCTTTTCCCATTACGCTGTCGCTACTGCCCATGTTGGGGAGAAGAGCCGTGATGTTTGTCATCACTGGCTTGCCTGTTTCGCCGTAATGGGGGTTCCTGCTCAAATTAAGACTGACAATGGTCCCGCATACACGGCACAACGAACACGGGCCTTTCTTCAAGCTTGGGGGGTCACTCATGTGACCGGAATTCCCCATTCCCCAACTGGCCAGGCAATAGTGGAACGTACCCATCGTACCCTGAAAGAAAAGCTTGAGAAACAAAAAAGGGGAAATAGCCCTGGCGCTTCCCCACAAGAGCAACTCTGGAAGGCTCTATATGTTCTTAACTTCTTAAACCGATATACGGACCAGAGTGCAGTTAATAAGCATCTCTCATGTCCTACAGGGCGAGAACAACCTCGAGTTCGCTACAGGGACCTGGAGACAGGTCAGTGGAGTGAACCGGTGGATCTAATAACGTGGGGGAAAGGTTACGCTTGTGTTTCCACAGGTAACGGACTTCACTGGATACCTGTACGACTGATTCGACCTGTTGGTGTGTTCCTCGGGATGCCGGGTGAGGGCTGGGAGCCAGTTGAGATGAACCCATCTTGGGGTATTTTCAGCGGTGTTTGTCTGCCTTGTGCAGGATCACTGTTGATTTGCAGAGGCTTATTGCATTGATGAGATATAGATAGAATATAGGCTGATAAGATATAGCTAGAATATAGGCTGATAAGTTATAGATAGAATATAGGATAAGTTATAGATAGAATATAACTGCACTGATAAGTTATGGATAGACTATAAGTGCACTGATAAGTTGTGGATTAGACAGAATTAGAGTGGAAGCCTTTTAAGGGATAGGATTGGACGTTAGGCTTGGGGCATAAGTTAAGAAGGCACTGACGTGTGAATTGGTAATCTTGGTAAGATCTCTAATCCTTGTTATCTGTCTCCCCTACCTGACAAGCTTTAAGTTTAATAAATAAAAAGAGGGGATATGTTGGGGACCAAGATTGAGTGATGCTGTGTAGGACAGCAGAGGATCTCTAAGGCAGAAAGTAATGATCTGGTAACTATGAAGTTGCCAGTGATCATGTGTCACGGTGTGCCTTCCTGCCTACGTGTCATCAGCTGCGGTGGGCCTGTCCTGCTGGCCTGTCCTGCCCGCCTGCTAGGCATCAGAAGACACCTTACCCACCTATCACAAGATGACACAATGCCAAGAAGATACTTGGAGGAGTGGCTGAGCTGATGGCTATGTAACCAGCCATTGTGTTTTCAATACAGGCTTTTTTGCACCATTCTTCTTGTGGTCCATGTCGTCGAATGCCACACTGCACGTTTTAGAAATGAAGCCTTTGACTTTTCATCAACTCAGCTTGGCTTCTTGTCCGCTAGCCACTGCCTCTGGTTTCTCCACACCAGCTCTCCTTGCACCTCCAAATTGGCAGAGCAGGCTTTGGATTCAGAGATGCCTTCCCACTGCGGATGTGAGAAGACAGGATCCCCTGGGTGAAAACACTTCTGAGGTCTCCCTTTCAGCTCCAGACCTTTCCTGTGGTCATAATCAAGATTTTAGTCTGAAGTCAGTCAAGACCTCAGCTGTGAAGTTCCTGTCAAAGAGGCATTTCTTTGGGGTTGGTGGGGGGTGCTTGGCTACACTTGCGTCTGCTGCCTTTCTTGGTTGGAAGTGCACTGAGTGGTTATGAGCTTGCTGACTCAGAGCTTGACATATCTATCATTTGCTTTGCAGAGTTCAATAACATCTGGACTTGTACATCCTATTACCTTAGTCTACAGCTCATGCTGTACCAGGTGGGACTTGCCTCCTGTTCCTCCCCTCATACCCTGATGGCTTCAGTCCTCTTAATATCCCCATGTCATGCAGTGCCATGATTCTTTCTGTCCTTTGGAAGCCAGAAAATGCCCCAGAAGGACACTGTGGTTGACTAATGTGCCACAGACCAGCTTCCCTGTCAATTGAGATAGAAGTGGAAGTCCAAGCGCAGTTTCAGAAAGTGATGGACACTTTCTGGAGCTTCTCTAGTCCCTGCAGAGAGAGCGGAAAGGCCCTTAGGTCTCCTCTAGTCAGTGGATAATTGCTCAGCTTTTACTACACCAAACAGTTCTTAGAGGGTGAAGAAGAGGAAGAGGAAAAACTCCAGACTCTGTAGGCCTTTGCCAAAGCTCTCCAAAGTGCCCAGGTCAGGTACAACCTCAGTCAGTTTTTCCATCACAAGAATGCTTCGTATTAGACTTTCTCTTTCTTTTCAGCCTGTCAGAATTGCTGGACTGGGGACATTTGCTGTTGTTAGAGAGCGAGTACAGAATAGAAAGAATGACCTGGTGGTTGTTGAGAGACCAATGTTTCGTCTTTCGAGGGCTATTGCAAAGGCTTATGATCTCCCGTATGACAACAAAGATATTCCTGGTAAGAAGAAAAACCCCTTTGCTCACTCTTGCAGCTGTGTCTGGAGCGATCCTCTCCTTTCAAAGCACCCCACCTTCTCTCTGCTGTGACCATCAGCCTGGTGTCCCCTGGGGAGAGGACACTGACACAAACAGTGGAGACATTTGCAGATAAACTTGGGGAGGTGGGGAGGGGAGAGGGGAGAGGAATTCTAAGGGCTGTTGTGAAGTCCTGCTGTTTTCCTTCTTCATTCCAGCCATTTGACATGGCATGGCTAATCTTCTTCAAACCCAGAGTATATGGCCTGAGAGAAGAGATGCAATGGGCAAGCATCCTCCCCCTTGTCATGGGGACCGTCTCCATCCTCCCTGCTTGTCGTGCTGTCCTGTGTACTGTTCGTACCACAGGGCTGAGAGGCTTTCTTCCTATTTCTGTGTTGAAGAAATCATTGCTGTCCCCTTGGCATCTCAATTGTAAGAGAGCTTTGAACTTCTTCCAGGAAGGGATTACAGCACTTACTTTCAGGGAAATTACCAGAGGTACCAACCAACCTATACTCTGTATCACCTCTAGTCCTAGCAGATGCTGACTCTTCAGTTTATTCTGTTTAGCATTTCAGTAACGCTTTCTTCCTCTTGCACTATTTTCCAGATCATAACCACATTGAGCAACTGCGGTATGCTCGGATTGCCTCAGACATCTCCGTTTCTCAGAGGACAGTGGAGGGTTGCATAGAAAAGACCATGCGTCTTTTCTCTCTCTGCATAGAGAATGGCAAGAATGTTGCCTTTGTTTTAAATGACGTCGGCATGCTTGTTATCCAGGGAAAAGATGTGAAAATAAGATTTTATAAAGACTTTCTGAAAAGGCTGAATGGGACTGAAAAGATGCTAGAAGCTCTTCTTGGAGTAAGATTTCCATTTTTCTAGTACTACTTGGAGTTCTTTTGCACTTCTCTTAAAGGACAAGGGAACTCATAGCTCCTCTTTCCAAAAGAGGTCTAGCTTCTGGGGCTAGACATGGACTATAGCTCTCTGTAAAGGCCTTCTCTCACATTCAGAGGTCTTGGCAGCAGAAGGATGTAAGAAAAGCTGTACTGGGTCCAATCAAAGACCCCATGAGCCCACTCCCATCCCCAAGAAAAAGCCTAAGGGAAAGAGCCTAAGAAAAAGCTCTTTGGGCACCAGCAGAAAAGCTGGTGGGCTTTTCAAAAGCAGAAAAGCTATTTGGGCTGGTGCCACTCTGAGTTAACAGCATCAGGTGACCTTGCTGCTTATTAATGAGTTTCTGCTTTGGCCATGTTTGGGATTCTGAGGTAGTGAGTTTGGCAATTTTACCATCTGCTACACACAAACATTTCTGAGCCCCTGTTAGAAAATGCATGCCTAATCATTTCATGGGACAGCCCTGAGTTCTTGTGTCAGGAGAACTCATCATGGCCCCCTCACCTTCTCCCCGTCCAGCATGTCTTTCACTGCTGCTTCTTGACTTGGGCGAGACCCAGAGGCACCGGCAGACATGAGCTCCTCATTCCCTCTGAGGGAGGAATGATTTACCCCAAGACGTGCAGCCAGGCTGCAGCACAGCCCTGGTTCCCAGCTCTGTCTCTCCCACCTGGCTCACTCTCTGGGGTCTTGTCAGCATGTTTTCTGGGCCTTTGCTCCAGTAGGTCCCCATCCAAGATCCGGACCCCCTCAGATATTTGGCACTCCCAGGTCTTAACAACTGTGCAAAGGAAAAGGAAGGACTATGCCTCTCTGTAACTCCAAGCTGCAGATGCAGTCATTTGCATCCTAGGAGAGACTTGGGGTTAAGCCCATATCTGAGTCCTTTGTTCTCCATTCAGGAACAGTCACAACAAGCCAAAAGACAAAAGCCAACACCCAGAAACCCCAGCTAATCAAATCTGCTTGCCTTCTTGGACTTCTCCATTAGAAAAGAATGGGCCTCCTGACTGAATCTCATAATTCTTGCCCTCAGAAAAAAGCCTGGTGATGCTACTACCCATTCCAAATTATCTATTTAACAGCTTCTCTTTGCTATTACTGTTATTATTGTTAATGAAGGAGCACTTGGTGACAGGGTTTCAGGGGGACAGGAGCAGGAGAGTGGCTTGCTGCCTCTGTGAGCAAGAAGACAATTTCCTTGGCATCATCTCACATGTCTCTGTCTCTATTGCAGATGCCAGAGATGAGGGATTCAGTCCTGTCAGGCACTGAGACTGTGGCTTCCCAGATCCGCTCTGGCAGTGTCATTGTCTTCCCACAGTGAGTATGTTGGGTTCAGCAGCCCCTGGCTGACCAAGCCAGGACCTTCCCAGCTTGCGTCTAGTTGTGCTGTCTTGCCAGGGCTTGTGAAGTCCTCTCAGGAAGTTATTCAGAACTAATCAGCAGTGGACCTCTATGATGCATCTCACAGTTTCTGGATATAGTCTAGAATAATGCTGCATATTCTGCTCTCTTACCAGAAATTTTACATTAGCTCCCTAATATCTTTGTGACCAGATTATTAACACAAGGTGCAAAGCAAATATGGAGCTCTTATTCAAACTGGAGTCTTCTGGTTTCCAGGTATGAACTCCAGATTGTGCAGCCTGCCATCAAAGGACCCGCAGAGCTCACCGAAGAACAGGAGGAGGAGAAGGATGATAATGGCAACAAAAAAGGTAGTGGAACGGTTGACACCTGGGTGGTGTTTGGACATTCTCCTCACTAAGGGGACATTATAGCCAAGGCTACAATGCAAGGCATAGGCAACTTCATTTCATTTTGAAAGTTGGGAATTCCAGTCCTGCTTTCTTAATTGTTCACAAACATACAAGTATCTTTGGGCTGAACACACCAAAAGAGTGAACTTGCACACACGGGATCTGTAGAGAGATCCCAAAGTCTGTGCCCTTCATGGGAATTTCTCCCTCCTTCCCCGCAAGGCTCCATTTAGTCACCAGCATTTCTCAGCAAGGCCTCCCCCTGCTTTTCACGATATAGACAAGAGAAGCCAGTAGTACCAGAATTCCCCAGGGAATAACATTACCCTTTAGAAATTAAGAGTTGGACAACATCCAGTGTCAGGAAAGGCCTAAAACCTCATGGGAAACATGGCTCCAGGGGGATGGCTTGGTGCAGTTTCATCACATGTATGCACACCTGCCCATCATTCCTGTTAGAATGGGCACAAAGATGCTGTTTGAAGAGTTCTCTGCTTTCTTGCTTGCAGGGGCTCTTCCTGACAATCGCCTTCTCTCCAGAGAGAGGCATGCTCCACCCAAAAAGACTTCTATCCATAAGGAGGAAGACAAGATGCACAAAACCAGGGGAAAAGGGCTTCCTGACAGGTCAGACTTGGGGGAAAATGGATGTGGGGGACCCTGTGCTCTTATTCTTTTTAGGAATAAGAAGTTTCCTTCAGACACAATGTCTGGGCTAAGTCTGGCAGGCTATTACCATGTGGTACAGATGCTAAAGCTTCCTTGTTGGGTAATCAGAGCATTAATGCAACTGCCAGGAGGGATCTGTGGTATTAGAGCCTTGAAATAACAGACAGGAGCCTCCATTCCCATGACTCTGGCCTTCTTCTTGATCTACCAAGGGAAGGCCTAAACCTGGGCATCCTGAGCTTTCCTAGGGAATGTTGTGCCACACCTGATGTTGCAGCTTGGGGTTATCTCTTTCTCTGTATTTGAAAGTACTTGGTCGAATGCAACCAATCTTCCTGCAGAGCTAGCTGCCTTCTGCTGCAGGGGCAGGGGCACACCTTGGGAGACCAAACTGGAAAACAAACTCGTCCTCTACTCATACAGATGCCTTCTATTCTACCTTTTTAGTCCACCACCACCAATCCAGTGGAGCTCAGTGAAGAAAGTGGAAGCCAAAAAGAAAGAAATCCCTCATGCTGGACCAAAACTTGTAAACTTTATTGCTGAAGCTATTAAGACAAAAGAGCAGGTATATAATAGGGAGTGATGCAATGTTTGCGTAGTAGTTTATTGTAGAAAAGCACGGTTGTACAGCCATTGACTCTGAAAAGATGTCGCAGTGTGTGCTCATTTGTACATTAAGTGACTTCTCCTGGAGTCTACTTTAAAAGATGGGGGTTACTGTATGTTTAGAATCTGCTCTTCACTTCTGTTGTCTCATGAAACACATTAGAACACCTTCCTTGCCACTATTCATAATGGAGTTCAAAATCAAAATGCCAGGCTTTTCTGGGATAGGAAATAGGAGTTTTTTAGATCATTGGTTAGTTCACACCTTGGTTGAGCCCACGATAATTCAGGAGCAAAACACAGCTGACAAAAAGGGGCAGAAAAGAGAGTGAGAAATCAATAATAATAATGAATATAAAAACAAAAGCAGATGAGATTGACATTGCTGCTGTTACATTTCTGTGGCCCTCCAGAGAAGAATCCTCCAGGTTAAGAAACGACACCAAAGAGGTCTCTGTGAACTTCAAGCTGTAGAAAGACAGAAGAAGAAAGAATGGCAGAAGAAAGAGAAAGACAGAAGGAAAGAAAAGGAAAAATTGGCACCACCGATCCCTGGGAGAGGAAAGGATAAGCTACAGAGGGCCACGGTACTGGCAGCATTTTAAACTAGACAGGAAAAAAACATCTCTCTCCTACAGAGCAGCTTGAGATTTCAGGCTATTTCAAGTCTTCCTGGAACTCTTACTGCAAAATGGCAGGAGTCTCATGAGAAAGGGTCAATTGGGCAACGCAGTGAAACCCTGGTCAGACTCCAGCATCCAACTCCTGGGGCAGGCGGAGGTCCTTCTTCTGGTTCCCCCTCTACTGCCACAGCATCCTGGCCAGAATTCACCCCTGGGATCTGTACGCTGGCAAGCAGCCCTGTGTCTTTGCAGCATGCTTGTCTGAGATTCTCCCTTCCTTTGCAGAAACCCACTGTTTCTTGGGCACCACGCAAATCCCTTCTGCCAGCATGAGGAGGAAGGTGACCAGCCCAGATCTCATCGAGAGAATGATGGGGAACTGGAAAGAGGATGGCGAATCATCCTCAGAGAAGGAGGGTGGCAACTCACTGGAGATACCCCCAGAAAGGTAAGTATGGAGCAAGTCGTGCCAAGGCCTGGGGCAGCTGAGTAGCACTGACCCATCTGCAGGGTCAAGGGTCCAAATCCCTGATCCATGGCTCTCCTCTGAGCTGTCAAGCCATGGGGAGACCTGGGGTCAGGAGCCCCCAACTCCAGGTGCCTTTCTGCAGCCCAAAGCAAATGCCTAAACCTCATCCTGCGTTGAAGAGTGCTGTGGGCACCAGTGAGACTCTGTGTGCAGGGCCTGGGGAAGGTGAGAGGCAGGAAGGTTTCAACCAGAGCATGAGAGAGGGTTTCTCCCTGCTTTTGCAGGCACATTTCTCCTAGGAAAACACAGGCATTGCTCGCAGCAGTGACGTCTCTGGTGGAGAAGGTCACGCAGGGACAGACAAGAGAGATCAGTAGACAGAGGGATCATGAAGAGGAGGCTCAAGTGAGTAAAGAGCTATCTGCTGCAATGGGGTGTCCCTCTCTCCTTCCACTTCCAGCAGCACCTAGAGGGACTTCTCCTGGCACCTCCCGTGGGAGGGACAGCAGCACACTTTTGAGTCTGTGGCCTTGGTCAGACAGTCCTTAACTGAAGGGGAAGTTGCTGATGACTCAGAATAAGATTTCCACTTTGGACATAGGTGGCTGAAGACATAAGGATTTGTCCAACGTTCGCCTCTCCATTTTCAGACTGGCAAGCCTGTCCTACCCTCTCAGAGTACAGACACCAAGACCGTTTGCCCTGGGGGTTGATACCTATTCACTCCATTGCAGGTACTGCCTGACTCAGTTCCCACTTGACTCAGCCCCCGACTGATTAGTTGCACTGGGGACTTCTCACTGGCTTGGGCAGGAGTGCCTGTGCCGTATCACAGAGACCACTGAAATGCTGCTCAAAGCGGCTCCATTAATACCTGGCCTGCATTAGGCCTGCTGTATTTCCTTGCTTTCTTTCTGTACCTAAAACTGAACTTCTTTTCACTTCTCAGGGCTAGAGAGCCAGTCCAGCACAATGTGAACCAGCAACTGCCAGCTGTGCTGCCAAAGCGTTCTTGTGTTGAATAAAACCAAATCTCCAAATTGTTGTGCATCTGTCCTTGGCAAGGTGTGCATTGCTCTGCGCTGAGCAATATGCAAGCTTTGCAGGGTCAGGAAAAGGACAGCTCAGAGACAGGGAATGTGTTTCAGTCCCTGCTCTGGGGGCAGCTTAAAGGGTCATTATGTAATTCTTCTGCTGGAGCCACATTCTTCGTGGTTAAGGAAAATCCCTCTCTTTCCTGCTCCTTTGCCCCAGAGAGGGGAGGAGTCGAGAGCTGCAACTGCAGTAGTGCAGGAGGGACTGTGAGGTTGGCATGAAGAGTGTGTGCGTGGAGGTTTCTTCTCCCCATACCTTCCTCAGCAACTGAGCTCAAGGCGGAGCGGTGTCACTCGAGCTTGTGCAGGATGGGGCTTTCAGACCCAATGAAAAGGGTCTCTCCTCATGGCCTGTTCTGTGCCCCAGGAGAGAGCTAGAAGAAACATGAGCTTCTAATGGGAGTCAAGACAATACAGATTGCCCTGCTCGGGGGCTAAAGTCCAGCTTCAGGAAGATAACCCAGGCTTGGAAAGGCTCTGGCCTCAAATAGCATGTCTTGTTTGACTGCAGCATCTACTTTGTCCCTAACATGACAGTCCTCATGTAGCATCACATGGCAAAGTGTGGACATAGCTTTCCACAGCCTTATGGGTTCCCTTTTCTGGACAGCCAGCTGTGGAGCCTCCTCTGCTTGCCTCAATGCCTCACTGCCTTGGGAGCGAAACAGAGGAACTGAGGGTGCCTCAGACTAACACCATGGAGTGCTGAGGAACACAAACATACCACTACCATAGGGAAGCTGCTTAACTAAAT
Source organism: Dromaius novaehollandiae (assembly GCF_036370855.1). Classification (NCBI taxonomy): domain Eukaryota; kingdom Metazoa; phylum Chordata; class Aves; order Casuariiformes; family Dromaiidae; genus Dromaius; species Dromaius novaehollandiae. Next base: position 520,613 of record NW_026991310.1, read on the forward strand.
CAGCAGGTGTGTTACTGACACCACTGATCTGCAACTTCTCTGTGTTTGAAAGATGACGGAGCATCACTGGTATTCATCCTAGAAAGAGGTAAACTTAAGATTCGTGCAAGGCCAATAAACCTGCTGTTTTCATTCATCACCTGCCCAGCGTGCCGGGAGATGGTCTAGACAGTCAGAACAACAATCTAGAGGTAGAGATGGACATTACCAAACCGGATATACCTTTCACCATCAAATCATGCAGTGAAAGATCAGCTAACTTGTCAGCACTAACATCAGGAGCCATATGGATTTCCAGGTGGCAAGTGAGCTTAGTAGAACTCCCAAGGGGTAGGAGTGCAATACAGGCAGACTTGAGCGGCTGATTTCTGAGCAACAACCAGAAAAGTTGGAAGGTAATCTGGCAGAGCGATGGCCGCCCCAGGGGGCCTTCGGTTACCAGGAGCTAACTTTCCTGCGTCATCATTTGGAGGATAAGTTCCCCAGACAAATGGATTACTGGTATGTATGGGACGACTGGTTGTCAGGTCACAGCAGCCTCAGTGCCTCCAAGGCCAGTGGCAGGCCCCTGGCTGCTGGCTGTGCTTGTGAGGTCCCAGCAGCCTCACTGCCTCCTAGGCCAGTGGCAGGCCCCTGGCTGCTAACTCTGCTTGTAAGGTCACAGCAGCCTGAGTGCCTCATACACCAGGGACAGGCCCCAGGCTGCTGGCTGTGCTTCTGAGGTTACAGCAGCCTCAGTGCCTACTAGGCAGTGGGAGGCCCCTGGCTGCTGGCTGTGCGTGTCAGGTCACAGCAGCCTCAGTGCCTCCTAGGCCAGTGGCAGACCCCTGGCTGCTGGCTGTGCTTGGGAGGTCACAGCAGCCTCAGTGCCTCAGAGGCCAGTGGCAGGCCCCTGGCTGCTGGCAGTCCTCGTGAGGTCACAGCAGTCTCAGTGCCTGATAGGCCAGGGACAGGTCCCTGGCTGCTGGCTGTGCTTGTGAGTTCACAGCAGCCTCAGTGCCTCCGAGGCCCGTGGCAGGCCCCTGGCTGCTGGCTGTGCTTCTGAGGTCACAGCACTCTCCGTGCCTCATAGACCAGTGGGAGGACCATAGCTGCGGGGTATCATTGTGAGCTCACAGCAGCCTCGGTGCCTCATAGGCCAGGGACAGGCCCCTGGCTGCTGGCTGTGCTTGTGAGGTCACATCAGCCTCAATTCCTCATAGGCCAGTGGGAGGCCCTTGGCTGCTGGCTGTGCTTGTGAGTGTTAAAGAAGTGCGAACTCAAACTGTCTAGAGGTATCCACTTAGCACAACTTATATAAAACTTGCTTAGCAGGAGTAGCTAAATTTGCTGAAGCCTTGGGCCGCACTTAGATAAAATAATGCACTTTTACTTAGTCCAGTAAGAAAAGGGCCTCAGAGCTGGTTCAAGCTAGGAAGATAAGGAAGTTACAAGCAGTCTGCATTCCTGCGTCTCACACTCCGAAAGGGAGGGTGTCAAGGCTTTGAAATAAGACCAGTGCAGGGCATTAGGACCTTGAGGGACAAAGCCTTAGCTCACTGCTGGGGCAGTGTTCATTGTTATGATTTAGAATCACCTCCTCCTCAGGACCTTGAGACACAACAGTAAGACCCCACAAAAACAGAGGTACAACCGTCCTCAGAGACCGCAAAAAACAAAAATAAGGAGAAAAACAGCTTACCTCAGAATGACGATGAGACCCAATGAGGAGCAGGATACCCCAGACCAAAAAATTACTATTGGTCTAGCTACCGTGTGAGGGATGGGAAATGTAAGCTGAAAAAACTATAATTACCCAGGATTTGTTTATGTTAGGTTCCCTCTTTGGATGCACCCAGCTCGAGCTGTAATTATGGCACGCGCATGATTAAAATTTAATTATTTAATTTGTTTTGATTCTAATTGGCTCTGAACTTTACTTGCGGGAACCTAGGGTCGAGCCCTGTTATGGTGGCCGACAAGCCTAATTTCCAAAACAGTGGGGATCCTTTAACAAGGAGAAAATGAAAGGAATACTGTACTCAGTGGTGGCCAATGTATAAAGTGCAGGATGAGGGAAAATGGCCAGAAATGGGAACACTAAACTAGAATACAATTTTGCCACTTATGTTGTTTTGCAGAAGACAGAACAAATGGGATGAGGTCCCATAGGTGGATTTGTTTTTCTCTCTGAGAAATGATCATAAAACAAGAAAAAAATGTAAGCTATTGGTCTCTGACTCCAATGTGTTAATGATGATGGAAGACAAAGAGAAAATACCTCGGTGTTGCTCTGCTTGTAGTATTGGGAAAAGATGTTTAAAAGTGGGTGATGAGGAAGAGGATGTACAATTATTGGTCTCTCCGGAAAGAGATCAAGATAGTGTCGATGGCAGAGGTAAGGGAAGTGAGGCATGTAGCCCAACTGCAGGCAGAACTCGGGCTACTCGGGCTCAACAAAATGCTGTGATTGAGGCCGCGCTGCGTCAAGCAGTGGGACCAGACGGACTGCCTGTAGATGCAAAGGTGCCTTTTTCAACTCCAGATTGCATGAATCGGAAGGAGTCTGCCGGGTCGTACCGAGAAAATCCAGAAAAGATGTATCAATCCTTTAAAATGATAATTGCAAATCATAACCCAGCCTGGCAGGATTTACATGTGCTTTTAAATACTGTGCTTGCACCTGAGGAGAAGAGACTGGTATTGGACACAGCTCGAGAGGAAAATGAAAGAGAAAGTGCTAGAGATGGAGCGAACCGTTTTCTGCCGGCCCAAGAAGCAGATTGGGATCAAAATACAGGGGCAGGCAGGTTAATGACTAAACAGTAGCAACAGTTAATATTATATGGGGTAAAGCATGGAGTACCTAGGCCCAAGAATATTGCAGAACTATATCAAGTCGCACAGGGTGAGAATGAGGATCCCTCTGCATTTTACGCGTGGTTATGTGAAACTGCCCGAAAATGGACAGACTTGGATCCCGAGGACGAAGCGAACAAGACGACTTTTACTATATTATTTGTAGGACAATCAGCACCAGCTAGAAGGAGAAAGCTTCAGAAAGCAGATGGTATGTCGGGGGTGTCAATATCGCAGTTAATAGAAATTGCATCTAAGGTGTGCAATAACAGGGAAGAAGTAGAGAGAAAGGAAAAGCAGAAGGAGAAACTGAAAGATAAGAGGCAAAATGCTGCAATCTTGGCAGCTGCATTTGCCCAGGCACAAACTTCCTCTCAGGGAAGAGGCTTTCCGAAAGGACAAGGATGTGGCAGAGGGCATAGAGTAGGAGGGAATTTGGGAAACAGAATTTCACTGAGGAGAGACCGACGTGCGATTTGTAGGGAAAAGGGGCACTGGTGAACTGAGTGCCCGAAGAAACAATCAGATCATTGGAATTTGGTATTACATAGCTGTAAGGGACCAGTGAGTAAATTCTCTATGCCAGCAACTGGGGCCATGGGAAAGCGAGAGGTCAAACCTTTCTTTCAACCAATTAAATGTAAAATAGGAAATAGAGTCTTTACACATGAATTCTCATATGTGCCAGAATGCCCATTACCCCTAATGGGGAGAGATTTACTGAACAAACTGGGGGCACAGATAACCTTTGATAAAAACAAAGTTCAGGTGCACATTCCACAAAATGGCACCTGGAAGGCACAAGCCTATATGTTGCAGAAAGCACTGGATTCTGAACAGGTGGAGAGTGGACCAAGCGCAATTCCCTCCGAAGTAATGGACGCAGTAGTCCCTTTTGTGTGGGCAATGGAGAAACCTGGGAGAGCCAGATATGTAGAACCGGTACAGGTGGACTTCAAACAAGGAGCTAAATCGGAGCTAAATCGGTAAGGCGAAAACAGCATCCCATGAATTTAGAGGCCTGTGTTGGACCGGAGCCTATCATTACTAATTTCTTAAAGTAGGGACTGTTGCGAGACTGTCAATCCGAGGACAATAATCCAATCCTGCCTGTTAAAAAACCACATTCACAAGAATATCGTCTAGTACAGGATTTGCAAGCTATTAACCAGATAGCGACTGATGTGCACCCAGTGGTACTCAGTCCACACACTTGGTTAACGACAACAAATGATTCAAATGTCTATTTTACAGTATTGGATTTAAAAGATGCTTTCTTCTGTATCCCTGTGGAGGAACAAAGTCAACAATTATTCGCCTTTGACTGGGAAAGTCCTACAACGAGACGCAAAAAGCAGTTGTGCTGGACAGTACTCCCGCAAGGATTCAAGAACAGCCCTACAATTTTTGGTAAGGTACTCGCAAGAGAATTAGAATTATGGCAAGGTAAGAAAGATACCACTACCTTATTACAGTATGTGGATGATATCTTATTGGGGGCAGACACAATTGAAGAATGTAGAGAAACAACCATCAGTTTATTAAATTTGGGGGCAACAGCAGGATATAGGGTGTTTCAGAAAAAAGTACAGATCACGAAGGAAAGCGTAATCTATCTAGGCTTTGAAATATCCCGGGGGAAAGAAAATTAGGAATCAAAAGGAAAGAAGCGATTTGTCAGATCGCCCCCCGAAAATCAAGAAGAGACCTTAGGGGATTTTTAGGAATGGCCAGGGGGTGTCGCCTGTGGATACCTAATTTTGGATTAATGGCAAAGCCTCCCTATGAAGCTGTTCAGGGGCTGGGAGACTTGCTGGAGTGGACTCCAGAATGCCGAAAAGGATTTGGTGAAATCAAGATTGCTGTCATGAGTGCTCCCGCATTAGGACTTCCAAACCTAACAAAGCCATTTGACCTTTACGTACATGAGAGAGGGCACCACGCATTGGGAATGCTCGTACAGACTTTAGGAAACTGGAAAAGACCTGTGGCTTACTTTCCAAAACACTTGGATAGAGTGAGTGCAGGGTGGCCAGGATGCCGGAGAGCAGTTGCAGCTGCTGTGTTGTTGATACAAGAAGCAGGAAAATTGACGTTGGGACAAGAAGCAGGAAAATTGACGTTGGGACAAAAGGTGACTGTTTATGTGCCACATGCTGTTGCAGCAGTTTTAGGACAGAAAGGGCATCATTGGTTATCCGCGAGTAGGATGGTGCAATATTAAGCAGTAATACTCGAGCCAGAAGATGGAACCATGAAAGTGTCTAATACCCTTAATCTGGCATCTTTATTACCACTTGATGAGGAGGGGAGGTTGGCTCATGACTGCCTGCAAACTCTTGCGCGAGCGTATTCCAGCCGTCCGGATTTGAGAGATATTCCATTGCAGAATCCAGATTGGGAATTATTTACTGACGGGAGCAGTTTTATAATAAAGGGAGAAAGAAGGGCTGGAGATGCTGTTGTCACTTTGGAAGAAGAAATCGAAGCAAGATCGCTGCCAGCAAATACATCTGCCCAGAAAGCAGAACTGATTGCTTTAAGCCAGGCTCTGGAAGTATCAGAAGGAAAACGGACCAATGTGTTTACAGAGTCAGAATATGCCTTTGGGGTTATACATGCCCATGGCGCAAATTGGAAGGAAAGAGGATTGCTATCTTCTCAAGGGAATCCTATAAAATAGAGTAAGGAGATTATGGAGCTACTGGAAGCAGCTAATAACCCCAAAGAAATAGCAGTAATGCATTGCAAAGCGCACCAGTCTGGACAGACTGACATAGTTAAAGGGAACAAGAGGGCCGATGAGGCTGCAAAAAGGGCAGCATTATTCGTGTCGGTGGCAGCCTTAGTTCCAGAGAGAACGTTAAAAATGGAAATTCCGGTAGACACTGAAAAAGAAAATAAATTAGCAGAAATACTGAAATGCATCAAGACTTCCGAAGGATGGTGGGTAACATCTCCTGGACAATGTGTGGTAACTTTGCTGGTAATGAAGAAGCTGATGGAGCAAATACATGATAGTAGCCACATGGGAGCCGAGGCATCGGTTGAAACAGGTAAAAGAGTTGCTGTGGGAGTTAGTATGTTAATAATTGCAAAGGGTATTACACAAAAATGTGAAATCTGTCTTCGAAATAATCCCAAGATTCAGAAGAAGCCCCCCCCCTCCCCAGGGGAAGTAAAAAGGGGCGTCATGCCTGAGGATTACTGGCAAATTGATTTTTCTGAATTACCAAGCTGTAATGGATATAAATACTTGTTGGCAACTGTTGACAGCTTTTCAGGATGGCCTGAGGCTTTCCTGTGTCGCACCAATAAAGCAAGGGAGGTAGTGAAAATGTTATTAAAAGAAATCAAAGCAAGATTTGGGGTACCAGAAGGATTTTCTTTGGATAGGGCACCTCATTTTATAGCAGAAACAGTACAGGAAATCTCAAAAATAGCACAAATTAAATGGGATTTACATACCCCCTGGAGGCCACAGTGCAGTGGAAAAGTGGAAAGAATGAATCAAACAATTAAGAGACAGGTAGGAAAATTGTGTCAGGAGACTCAGATGAAATGGACTGATGTTTTACCTCTGGCATTATTAAGAATCAGAATAACCCCCAGGGTTAGGGAGAAAGTTGGTCCATTTGAGATTCTGTATGGTAAACCTTACACTGTCAATTTAACTGGAAATGACATTCAGATGCACGTTAAGGGCGATCAAATTTTAAGGGATTCTCTCCTGTCTATGGCAAAGGTTCTTACTTCTCTCCATAGGTACATCCAGTTAAGATCTCCCGTACTTTTAGATTCACCTGCACATTCATTCCAGCTGGGAGATCAAGTACATCTTTGGACCTGGAAGGATGAGCCGTTGACAGAAAAATGGAGAGGACCATATCTTGTACTACTAACAACAAATACTGCTGTGAGACTGCAGGGAATTGACTCCTGGATCCACTACACCCGAGTGAAAGCAGTGCTTGAGAGACGTGGAAAGCTGAACAAGTTCAGCCTTTAATGTTACGAGTTGTATTAGAAGCGAATCGGTTTTAAATTTAGATTGTCTTCAGGGAAGAATTGCTTTAATCTGTTTGTTAGGAATAGGGTTAATATTGTTGTTATGGTATCTGTGTGAAAATGATGTTCTCCTTAACAACCAGGGGAGAAATGTGGTTTTTCTAGGTTCCCTGAGCCAAACAATTAAAGGGAATCAGGAAGGATTTGGGGGTCAAAATCTTCATTTGGAAGTAATGACGAAATCTATGAAGCTAGTTAACCGGAGAGATTGTTGAGTGCGTACCCACTTCCCTGGCCATTCCAACAAGGGCTTCCCGCTAACTGGAGTGCCTCTTAATTTTTCCTTTATGGAATTTATACAACAGATAAGAAATGATAGTGATCAAAGGAAATATGATGAAACAACAGAACAGGAATGGGAAGTCCAGCGTGTGACAGGAGATTATTATCAACGTATCCTAAGATTCAGTAATAGTAATAAATGGTGGGAGAAAACTGTACTTTATGGAAAACAACCGATCAACTGTACTGGAGCAATTAAGGTAGGAAGTTATGAGGACTGCTGTGGAGGAGCTAGCAGGCAGTTCGATAGAACTGCTGGAAAGTCCTTGAAGGACCTTGAACAATGAGAAAAGAGGAAGAAGGGTGTTTGTGCAAGGCAAAGATGGGGAAGTAAGAAGCAGAGAAAAACAAAGTCAGCGTCCTACTAATCCAGCCCATGTGCCGCATGTCCCTGTAGCTTAACCGAATTGTAGGCTAGAGCTAGACACATGGACAATGATCATCAGCGAATCGCAAGTGAGAAGGCTACGCATGAAGAATCTATACGGGTATAAGTGTACGTCTAAAACCTCAATGAAGGGTCTTCTGATTCACCCGCATCAGGAGTCCGTGCCTTAACTCTCCGTCAGATTGCTCTCTGATACCTGAAATAGGTTATAAGTGGCCAAGTAAGGAGCTAAATGGGTGGCGTGTTCCAAAAGGTAGGGGATGGTATTGGTTGCGTGGGAACAAGGCACGAAAAGTGCTGCCTCCTAGTTGGTCAGGGACATGTACTTTGGGGCAATAATCCCTAATATTACTGTAACAAAAGATTTGAGTAATAAATATCAAAAATCATGGTTAAGAACATTCATGAGGAGACAAAAGAGGGTCAATAATCCTTTAGTAGATCTCCCTGCTAGGTTTCATCCATTTGTAAGGTGGCTGTTTCCCCAGCTGGGAGTGAGTGAACTTGAAAAAGCAACAGTAAATATTTCAGCAGGTATTGAAAAAAGTAGGGAATAAAACCTCTGATGGCTTTGCAGCTTTACAAGAGGAGGTTTCAGAAACTGCTAAAATAACTACCCAAAACAGAATGGCTCTAGATATGTTATTGGCATCTCAGGGAGCAGTACGTACAGTAATAAATACTGGTTGCTGTGTATATGTGGATCAAAGCGGGAGAATTTCTACCAATCTATATGAAATCTGGAAGCAGACTGAAATCTTACGTGGGGTTCAGAAAGATGATACCTCTTTTGGATTTGAAGAAACATGGAAATGGTTGACTTCCTGGTTCCCTGATGTAAGCTCATGGGTTAAAAAGTGTTTAACAGTTTTGGGAATGGTGTTGTTAGTATTTGTATGTGTTTATGTAGTGATTCAATGCATTTCTGGATGTTGTACAAAGTTAATAAGGGAAAGATTTTAAAAGAGTGAGACTAATATGAAAATCATCACCTAAGTCTCAAAAGGGGGAATTGTTACAAGACAACTGAAGACCTTGGGACCTGGACTGTCAGTTATTGAACTGAAGCTGTCTAGAGGTAGCCACTTAGCACAACTTCTATAAAACTTGCTTAGCATGACTAGCTGAATGTGCTGGAGCCTTAGGCCGCACTCCTAGTCCAGTGAGAAAGGGCCCCGGAGCTGGTGGAGGCTGGAAAAATGAGGGAGTTACAAGCAGGTTGCATTCCTGCACTTCACACTGCCCGATCCAATGTCGGGGGGGTTTCGTTACAATCCCAAGGACGAGATTAAGACGCTAAAACCAGTCAAATATCGTACAACCTTTTAACTTTATTTTCCACAAAGTGGGGAGAAAAGGTGGGGAAAGGCGAAGGGGAGACGAAGGGAAGAAGGGAACAAGGGTAAGGGGAAAGATAAAGTTGGAAAAGGAGAGGAGAAGCTAGCTACCACCACTCTGAGTCCGATGATGTTCTGCCGACTCCATTCGAATTACAGCTCAGGCTGGGTGCCTCCGAAGAGGGACCCCGAACAAAGAAATCCCTGGGCAATTATACTTTCCAATCTAAGCTCTCCGCCCTTCACGCAGTAGTTTGGACCAATAGTAATATTTAGGTCTGGGGTCTCCTGATCCTTATTGGGTCCCTAGGTAGGTTGTTTACCGTTGTGGTTTCTGCTGACAGATGCGTTTTCATTCTTTGGGTCTTGCCCTTATCTCTCAAAGCCCTGACAATTTATTACTTCCCCAGCAGTGACGGTAGGTGTTATTTCCCAAGGTCCAGACAAAGGGAATATGATCTGGACCCCGAGATAGCCCAGACCCCCCAATCAGCATTGTTTCCGCAGCGAGAGGAGGCCCTGCTCCCCAGGGTCCCGGTGCCCAAGCAGGCCTCATTTCAATGCCTTGACATCCTTCCTCCCGGAGCGTGAAGCATGGGAATGCAAACTGTTGGTAACCCCCTTGTCTTTCCTGCCTGCACCAGCTCTGGGGCCCTTTCTCACTGAACTAGGGAGTGCGGCCTAAGGCTTCAGCAAATTTAGCTACTCATGCTAAGCAAGTTTTATAGAAGTTGTGCTAAGCAGCAGTAATTTGCAGTCCAGGTCCCAAAGTCTCTGCCCAATCGTGGTCTGGTTCAGCGCAGGCTTGGTGTGTCCTGAATGGTTGCAGGGAGACCATTTCGGGGGTCGCAGCAGCTCAGTCCTGTTCCCGCCGGGAACAGATGGCTTGTTTGGGGTTATGGTTTGCTTGCACCTTATGTACCAAGAAATATTTAAGGCAAAAGTTCACTCATCTGTCCGCCACACACACTCCGAAAGGGAGGATGTCAAGGCTTTGAAATAAGGCCTGCTTGGGCGCCAGGACCCTGGGAGACAAAGCCTCCTCTCACTGCGGGAGCAGTGTTCATTAGGAGGTCTGGACTATCTCCTCCTCGTCAGGACCTTGGGAGATAACACCTGCTGTCCCTGCTGGGGCAGTGTCAATTGCTGGAATGACCATCTCCTCCTTGAGAGACAGGGGCGGGACCCGGGCAATGAAGAAATCCCTGACCAACCAGTGCAAAAGGGAAAGTTGCAAACCTGGCAATGTGTTTGTCTTGATTCTACTTGAAAAGGCAGAGGTGGGGGGTGCTTGATTTGTGGGAAACCACCGAGCACCCAGGCTTGCGCAGCTCTGAGCTAAATAAGCCAATGTCTCTGCTGAGTGTGTAATTATTGGCTTATTGCACACCGGGCAACGAATCCGCGTTTTGGACAACACTCCTGGTGGCTTTGGGTGCTCTCTCTCTCAGCAAGGAGGAGGTGCTGACGCCCTCACATGTATCCTGGCCCCGGAGGCTGGACTTTGTGAGCATGGCTTGTGTGTCTTGCCAGCCTCCCCTCTTTATGTTGATGCCCATTCCCAAACCGTATGAACACCCGGGATTGTAATGCTTTAAAGGAGTAATGGCAGGCAGTAAAGTCAAGCTTGCTGCTTTCTTATCAGTAACCTGAAGAAGGAATGCAGCCGGATCAGCGTAAGGCACACTGCCAGACTCTAGAGACAGAAATCTGGAGTCGCTGTGACTGGTGTGAGTGTGAACAGTCCTGTGAGTGTGTGAGTGCGTATAACCTGGGAAGCGAAGGGGGCACCCGTCGGCTGCTAAAGCTGCCCACTGCGACGGGACTGCAGTCCTAGCAGTCAAAGCCTCGGGTGGTGTGAGTGCGGTTCCCAGAGAGAGAGAGAGAGTGTGTGATCACAGCAGCTGCAGGCAGGTATTGTGGGGGGGAGAGGAAAGAAAAAGAAAAAAAAGGCATATCTGATCACCATAGGATGCACTTTTCAGGAACTCAATGTGGGAAATAATTCTGGCCTAGAGAAGGGGTGGCCCTTGGCTGAAATTTTGCAAAACTGGAGTAAGACTGATGGTAGTAAGAATCAAAGGAAAAAAGGGTTGATCCAAGTATGTCAGGAGGATTGGCCGTTGGTGACTAAGGAGGGTAACCCGGCAGAAGGATGGCCGCCGCAGGGAGCCTTTGATCATCAGCAGTGAACAGTGAATCCTGTGGAAATTGGGGTAAATTCCTGGGATATAGATTTGGATGTCAGGGGGCAGATAGTGGCAAGTCTAGAAGGTCTAGAAGTGCCCTATCTAGTGGATACCGGAGCTACTCTTTCCCTTTTGAGTTTTGAGCCTAAAGGATGCAAATCGTCAGATGAAATAATAGTACAAGGAGTGATGGGAAAAGGCAAATGAGCGTTAACTAAGCCCTTATTGCTCACTGTTGGAGGTAAAGGAGTGTGGGGACATTTCATGATTTCCACAGATTCACCCTCTTGCCTTTTAGGGAGAGATCTCCCGCAAGCCTTGGATACGCAGATCTGCTTACAGCCGGGAGGGATAAAATTAGTACTAATGGGCTCATGTGTTGTGGCTGAGACACCAGAGCCAGAGACAACTAATCTGCAAATTCCCATAGGTTTAGAATCAGTTCCTGGAAAGTTATGGAGCTCTTGAGGAATGGATGGTGGACTGTTGAAATCAGCTAGCTGAGTCTCGATAAAAGCAAAGGGGGGATTGCCTGCCATGGTTAAACGATACCCTACCCCAAAAGAAGCCAAGAAGAGTATCTGAAAGCAAACGGATCACGATGTAAAACTGGGTCTCCTTAGAGTCTGTGAATCCCCATACAACACTCCGATTGTGCCAGTTAAAAAGCACAGGCGGGATTCTGATGGCGATCCAGAATACCAGTTTGTCCAAGATTTGCGAGCAATCGATCAACGTGTGGTGACCCCTCCCCCAGTAGTGCCTGATCCTTCCACAGTGCTTTTACAAATGCCACGTTGGGCAAAATGTTTCCCTGTAATTGACCTAACTGCTGCTTTCTTTAGGATCCCGCTTGAGGAAAGTAGTCAACCCTTGTTCGCCTTTACATGGAAAGGGCAACAGCAGACGTGGACACACCTCCCACAAGGGTTCACTGGCTCTCCCACCCTTTCCTCACAAGTGTTAAGGAATGATTTAAAAGATGTAGAATTACCGGGTGGGTCAACTCTCAGGCAATATGTAGATGGTTTACTGATAGCGAGTAAGGATGAGGATACCTGTATAATGGACTCTGCATATCTGTGTCCTACTTTAACAGAAAAAGGGTCACCGGGCATCTCCGTCTAAACTCCAGCTGTGTCAAAAAGAGGTAGAGTACTTGGGGTTCATTCTAAGAGAAGACACCCAGAGAGAGTAAATGCTATCATAAAACTCCCCCGTGCAGTAACACAGAAACAGTTAGGAGGATTCCTTGGAGCTGTGGGATGTTGCAGACCATGGGTTCCTGGGTTGGGAGAATTAGCAAAACCCCTGACAGAGGCCACTAGAAATGGAGAACCAGAACCCATTGCGTGGGGCCCCGAAAGAGAGCAAGCTTTTAGGACTATGAAAGGAGCTTTGGCATCCGCGCCTGCTCTCGGGCTCCCAGAATATACAAAGCCCTTCAATTTGTAGGTGCATGAACATAAGGGGATTGCCAGCAGAGTAATAATGCAAAAATCAGGACCCCACCAGAGACCGGTAGCATATTCTGCTCAGCTAGATTTGGTTGCAGCAGGGGCGCCATCCTGCATCACATTGGTGGCAGCAACAGCTGCAATAGGGAGAGAGAAGCCGCCCTCTCATTCTGGGGCACCCTGTCACAGTTTACGTGCCGCACAAAGTGGAGATACTATTAAACGATATGCGACCCAGGCATTATGGCCACAACGGGCACACAGATACGAACTGATCCTCCTCATGGCAGATAATGTAGTCCTAAAAAGATGCAATACCCTGAATCCAGCAACTCTAATACCTCTGCCTGATGATGGAGAAAAACTTCACCAATGTGAGCAGGTAATGCACACTTCCAGTAAGCCGAGTGTTATGGAAATTAGGCTTGTTGGCCACCATAACAGGGCTCGACCCTAGGTTCCCACAAGTAAAGTTCAGAGCCAAATCAAAACAAATCAGATAATTTTAATCACGCGCATGCCGTAATTACAGCTCGAGCTGGGTGCCTCCTAAGAGGGACCCTAACATAAACAAATCCTGGTCTTTTCGACTTACATTTCCCACCCCTCACGCGATAGTTAGACCAATAGTAATTTTTTGGTCTGGGGTCTCCTGCTCCTCATTGGGTCTCATCGTCATTCTGAGGCAAGCTGTTTTTCTCCTTATTTTTGTTTTTTGCAGTCTCTGATGACGGTTGTACCTCTGTTTTTGTTGGGTCTGGCGGTTGTTTCTCAAGGTCTTATTTCTTTTTTCCGAGAGCAATCTTTATAACCTTAATGGCTCCAGTACAGTTGATCGGTTGCTTTCCATAAAGTATAGTTTTCTCCCACCATTTATTACTATTATTACATCTTTGGATACATTGATAATAATCTCCTGTCACACTCTGGACTTCCCATTCCTGTTTGGTTGTTTCATAGGCACTCCAATTAGCGGGAAGCCCTTGTTGGAATGTTCAGGGAAGTGGGTACACACCCAGCAATCCCTCTGGTTAACTATCTGTGGCGGACAGATGAGTGAACTTTTGCCTTAAACATTTCTTGGTACATAAGGTGCAAGCAAGCCATAACCCCAAACAAGCCATCTGTTCCCAGCGGAAACAGGACTGAGCTGCTGCGACCCCCGAAATGGTCTCCCTGTGACCACCCAGGACACACCAAGCCTGCGCTGAACCAGGGCACGATCGGGCAGAGACTTTGGGACCTGGACTGCAAATTACTGCTGCTTAACACAACTTTTATAAAACTTGCTTAGCCACACTCCCTAGTTCAGTGAGAAAGGGCCCCAGAGCTGGTGCAGACTGGAAAGATAAGGGAGTTACAAGCAGTTTGCATTCCTATGCTTCACACTCCGGGAGGGAGGATGTCAAGGCTTTGAAATAAGGCCTGCTTGGGCGCCAGGACCCTGGGAAACAAAGCCTCCCCTCACTGCTGAAACAGTGTTAATTAGGGGGGGTCTGGATTATATCCTCCTCGTCAGGACCTGGGAAGATAACACCTACTGTCACTGCTGGGGCAGTGCTAATTGCTGGAACAACACCTGTTTGTCAGGGCCCTGAGAAAGAAGGGCAGAACCCGAGGAATCAACACATTTGTCAGCAGAAACCGCAACAGTAAAGATAAGGGAGAAAAGCAGCCTGCCTGGGAACAACGATGAGATCCAATAGGGAGCAGGAGACCCCAGACCCAAAAATTACTATTGGTCTGAACTACCACGTGAGGGGTGGGAAACTTAATTTGAAAAAGCTATAATTGCCCAGGGATTTCTTTGTTCAGGGTCCCTCTTCGGAGGCACCCAACTCGAGCTGTAACTACTGCACGCGTGTCATTACAATTTATTTATTTAATTTGCCTTGATTTGGCTCCAAACTTTTCAGCGGGAACCTAGGGACCCTGCTCGAGTTGTAATTACTGCACGCGCATCGCTAAAATTTACACCCAGGGTGAAGAGGACCAACGGGACGCCGCTGGATCCACGGGTGGTGATATCTCTTTCTCTCCCCCCCTTTTCTCTCTCTCTCTTTCTCTCTCTCTCTCCTCCCCTTTGCCTTTCCCCACCTTTATTCCCCACTCCGTGGAAAATAAAGTTAAAAGATTGTACGATATTTGACCGGTTTTAGCGTCTTAATCTCGTCCTTGGGATCGTAACGAAACCCTCCCGATATTGGATCGGGACACTATCTTCATAGATTTCGTAATTACTTCCAAATGGAGACTGTGACTCCAAAATCCTTCCTGATTCCCTTTAATTGTTTGGCTCAGGTAACCTAGAAAAACTAACCACCACATTTCTCCCCTGGTTGTTAAGGAGAACATCATTTTTACACAGATACCGTAACAACAATATTAACCCTATTCCTAACAAACAGATTAAAGCATTTTTTCCCTGAATACTATCTAAATTTAAAACCGATTCACTTCTAATACAACTCATATATCTTTATATATTTTTAACTTTAGAGGTTGAACTTGTTCAGCTTTCCACGTCTCTCGAGGTACTGCTTTCACTCGGGTGTAACCTAAAAGTATAACTGGATGTACCTACAGGGAGAAGAACCTTTGCCATAGACAAGAGATAATCACTTAAAATTTGATCACCCTTAACGTGCATTTGAATTTCATTTCCAGTTAAATTTACAGTGTAAGGTTTACCATACAGAATCTCAAATGGACTTTCTCCCTAACCCTTGGGGTTATTCTGATTCTTAATAATGCCAGAGGTAAAACATCAGTCCATTTCATCTGAGTCTCCTGACACAGTTTTCCTACCTGTCTCTTAATTGTTTGATTCACTCTTTCCACTTTTCCACTGGATTGTGGCCTCCAGGGGGTATGTAAGTCCCATTTAATTTGTAGTATTTTTGAGATTTCCTGTACTATTTCTGCTATAAAATGAGGTCCCCTATCTGAAGAAAACCCTTCTGGTACCCTAAATCTTGGTAGATTTCTTTTAATAACATTTTCACTACCTCCCTTGCTTTAGTGGTACAACACGGGAAAGCCTCAGGCCATCCTGAAAAGGTGTCAACAATTACCAACAAATATTTCTACCCATTACATCTTGGTAATTCAGAAAAATCAATTTGCCAGTAATCCCCAGGCATGAAGCCCCTTTTTACTTCCCCTGGGGGGCTTCTTCTGAATCTTGGGATTATTTCGAAGACAGATTTCACATTTTTGTGTAATACCCTTTGCAATTATTAACATACTAACTCCCACAGCAAATCTTTTAACTGTTTCAACCAATGCCTCAGCTCCCATGTGGGTACTATCATGTATTTGCTTCATCAGCTTCTTCATTATCAGCAAAGTTACCACACACTGTCCAGTAGATGTCACCCACCATCCTTCAGGAGTTTTTATGCATTTCACTATTTCTGCTAATTTATTTTCTTTTTCAGTGTATACTGGAATTTCCATTTTTAACATTCTCTCTGGAACTAATGCTGCCACTGACACAGATAATGCTGCCCTTTTTGCAGCCTCATCGGCCTGTTACGGAAATTAAACTTGTCGGCCACCATAACAGAGTTCGACCCTAGGTTCCCGCAAGTAAAGTTCAGAGCCAAATCAAAACAAACTAAATTTTAATCACACGCGTGCCGTAATTACAGCTCGAGCTGGGTGCCTCCAAAGAGGGACCCTAACATAAACAAATCCTGGGTAATTACAGTCTTTTCGACTTCCATTTCCCACCCCTCACGCGATAGTTAGACCAATAGTAATTTTTTGGTCTGGGGGTCTCCTGCTCCTCATTGGGTCTCATCGTCTTTCTGAGGCAAGCTGTTTTTCTCCTTATTCTTGTTTTTTGCAGTCTCTGATGATGGTTGTACTTCTGTTTTTGTTGGGTCTGGCGGTTGCCTCCCAAGGTCTTATCTTCCCAATTGTTTTGGCGTCTTCCCTCCCGGAGTCGGTGACACAGGTGCGCCGACTGCGTGTGGCTTCCTTATTTTCCCAGCCTGAACGAGCTCTGAGGCACTATTTTTTATTAAACTAAGTAAAGAGTCGTTACTTTTCCCACTCTCGGCCTAAGGCTTCAGCAAATCTAGCCACTCATGCTAAGCAAGTTTTATGTAAGTTGTGCCAAGCAGCCATTTCTAGACAGTTTCAATTCACTATTCTTTAACAGTTTCCCCCCTTTGTTTTTATGAAGCATCCCTGCTAATATTTTAAACAGAGTTCTCGAAGCCTTTCGAGGCGTACTATCACTTTCCCTAATCTTATGTATAATATGATCGTAAGCAATAGGCATAACACAGTTAAACTGAACACAACTACTACCGGGTGCAATACATGATTATAAATCCCTGTTGCAGTTGGTGACCACCCTAGAAGAGTTTCCCAGCCATGATGTTCTCCGTCCCTTTTTACCCTTTCTAAGATATGATGTATCTCTTTTGCATCATGGGGAACAGTGATTAGAGTTTTCTGTCCACTGTTCTGGACGCGCTCTAGCAGTCGATGCAAATCATCATGTTGTAGTAGTTTCCTTACCAGGGTGAGATTCATCCCAATGGGGGTAGGTAGTAAATTTTGAATTAATGTATAATTAGATTGTAACAATTGATAAGACGTGATAGGAGCTGAATAATTAAAATCACATCCCATGATTTTGGTAAAGTTAAAATTACAGATATTTGAATGATTACTTATATCTACTACAATGCCATCTATAACTACAAGACTACAAAAGGTTCTCATACATACACATCCTCTCCCAATATATACAAGTATAGTTTCAGCTGTTTCATCAGGCTGTATTTCAAAATGACAAACATTTTGCTCAGTGTCAAGACAAATGTCTTGGGCTTTGATAGTATTACTTTCACAAATAAACCCTTGCTGTTCCTGTACAATACATGTGCTAACGTCCACAGTTTGCCATTTATTTCCATTTCGTTGGGCCCATACTCTATGTTCCAGTGGATAGAGTATAGCTCCATTGTGATTTAATCCTAACGCAATGATTGGATATATTGTATATGTTGAAGCATTACATATTGTTGAAACAAAGGCTGTGGCCTTAGTGTTGATAGGATCATAAGTAAAATTGACCAGATACCACCAGGATTGGAATTCCTTTTCAAATCCGGTCGCATTATCCCAAATTACCTTTTGAATTTCAGTGGGTAAAGTGCCCTCTTCCCCTTCCCTTATAATCGCTGCTGCCATAGATTGCATCCACAGTTGAGCTTGGATGCAACTGAGGGCCAGGGAAATATTAATTTGGGTTTCCCCAAGTGCATCCACTATCAATTGGTGATCTTTTTCATTCATTTTTTCCCATTGAGGTAATATCTCGGATGAAAACCACTGGTTAGTTCCTAGTGCTAATAGAGAAGACCTCAATGGATGTTTTAATCTGTATAAGTCACTTGTTGTTGTGCTCAGTTTATTTACGAGTACTTCAGCATCTATACTGTTTAGGACTCCCAATCCTGTTCCTATGATACCGGTCACATCTCTCCTTGTTCATTTTGGAGAGGTGAGGGTTCGCCTATGTAACCACGCCGTCCATCCCACATAGGACGTACCGAAGAATGGTGAACAGGTCGGTTTGTTTGTAGAGATATTAATTTGCATTAATAGCTCTACTCGTTTGAGAGACCGTGATGGATTAAATAATACTCATTGTTGGCCTGTATTTCTAATCACATACGGTCCAATTTCAAAGATTTGTGTGGATAAGGTTTTCTTACTCTTCATGGTAACAGAGTTATTTATATTGGTGAAAATAATTGTAGTCAGGGTAGGTATTGCTGTACTGGACACAATAATGTCTATTTTAAATTCAAATGATAGTCCCACATTGTGGTGAGCCCACAGGCAAACTATTAAAACAGGCTGTTCTAAGGTAAAATTGTACCAGCAAGCCAGGTTTTCAGTGGCACAAATTTTCCTTTCTTTTTCGTTTGATTTGATTTTAGTGAGAGAGATTTGAGTCGCCTTCTCGTGGGTGGACCCGCTGATCACTCCATATCCTATCTTTATTTCCTTTCCTGTCCTTCCCAGGAGTTGGGGAAGTTGGTTAGTATTATCCCAGCTCCATTCATTTTCTGAGTATACTTCAGTTCCATGCATGGCCAGGGTTAAGAGGTTTAAGTTTTTAGCAGCATTTAATCCCATACTTCCAGTATACTTAACACGGGCCTGGGACCACGGCCACTCGAAGGTTCTTTGACCACAGGTTAGGGAAAGTAGTATTGCCAGGGTTTGAAACAGCAACATGAGCACGGCACTTCTGCCTGCCATCCTGCAGGGCGCAGTAAAGGAAAAGGGATTTGTGTTAGTGAGGCGAGTCCGGACAGATTACCCTGGGGAAGTGGTGTATCCCATCGAGCTTTACGTGGTTGTCTTCATTGTTCTGCTGCAACCTCTGCTGTGCTTGCTTCTTGGACTGCCACTCGTTTCACGTGAGAGTGCTGAATCCAATTCTCTTTTCCTAGAATGTTAACAGCGTAGTAAGAACTTAACAATACAGTATAGGGTCCTTCCCATTTTGGTTCTAGTTTTGTTTTTCGCGAGAATACCTTTATCAACACTTTATCTCCAGGCTGTATATCATGTGCCTGAATGTCTGATGGCACCGGCTGAAACCACTGAGCCTGATTTTGCAAAGTCTGAAACCGTTCTTGTAAGGCTAGTACATATTGTGTCACTCGTTCATCTCCGTCTAATAGGCTGGTCTTAGCAGGGATATAAGTCCCTGGTATCGCTAAATGTCTCCCAAAAAGAATTTCTGCTGGTGTTAGTCCTATGGGTTGCCGTGGAGAATTTCGAACATCCCATAGAGCTAAGTTTAATGCCTCTGGCCATTTCAGGCTAGCATGTGTGCATATTCTTGCTATTTTCTCTTTTAATGCTCTATTCATTCTTTCTACTTGTCCTGAAGATTGTGGGTGATAAGGAGCATGTAGGTTTCTTTTTATTCCTAACGATTTACATAACTGATTGATTATGCTTGCTGTAAAATGGGCACCCCTGTCTGAATCAATGGCTTCTGGGACCCCATACCTGGGTATGATTTCTTTCAGTAAGGCTTTTACCACTCCCCCTGTGTCAGCCTTTCTTGTTGGGAAAGCTTCTACCCAGCCTGATAACTGATCTATTATCAGTAACAAGTGTTTGTACCCATTGGCAGATGGCATATCCGCATAATCTATTTGTAGCTTCTGGAAAGGGAAGTAAGCCCATGGTCGCCCCCCAAATCTGAGCTTGGCTTGTTATTTGAAAACTTCTGGCAGGTCGGGCAGCTATTTGTTATTCTTGTAGCAGCTGCATAAATTCCTGGAGTAGCCCATACTTTCTGTACCTGCTTAGCTATTGCCTCGGCTCCCCCGTGAGCTTTATCGTGAAACCACCTAGCTATAGTAATTAAATATTTTTTTGGTAGAATTGGTTTTTTCCCCAATTGTCTGTATTCCATCATCATTTTGTTTTGCTTCCCACTGCTCCCATTGTTTTTTCTCTTCCACTGAGCAGTCTTTTTCATACATAGTTTTGGGGTCTATTAAGTTTGGCCACTCACTCTGGTCCATCCTTGGAACTGCCCCCATACATTCTCTCAGAGGTTGTCGAGCTACAGCCCTCGCAGCAGCGTCGACTAAAGCATTTCCTCTGCTAATGTCTGTAGTGTCTTTAGTATGGGCTGGGCAGTGTATTACAGCAATTTCTTTGGGCAGTTGGACTGCTTCCAGCAAATTAGGTATTTCTTCTCCATTAGCTAATTTCTTTCCTGATGACGAAAAGAATCCTCGTTCTTTCCATAACATCCCTGTTGCATGACACACTCCAAATGCATATTTAGAGTCGGTATAGATATTTACCCGCAAGCTCTTACCTATTTTTGCTGCTTGGGTCAATGCTATTAATTCTGCGCCTTGAGCACTTACTGATGGAGACAAAGGATTGGCCTCGAGCACCTCAAAGACGTTAGTGACAGCATAGCCGGAGTGACGTCTTCCGTCATTCTGAGGTAAGCTGTTTTTCTCCTTATTTTTGTTTTTTGCGGTCTCTGAGGACGGTTGTACCTCTGTTTTTGTGGGGTCTTACTGTTGTGTCTCAAGGTCCTGAGGAGGAGGTGATTCTAAATCATAACAATGAACACTGCCCCAGCAGTGAGCTAAGGCTTTGTCCCTCAAGGTCCTAATGCCCTGCACTGGTCTTATTTCAAAGCCTTGACACCCTCCCTTTCGGAGTGTGAGAAGCAGGAATGCAGACTGCTTGTAACTTCCTTATCTTCCTAGCTTGAACCAGCTCTGAGGCCCTTTTCTTACTGGACTAAGTAAAAGTGCATTATTTTATCTAAGTGCGGCCCAAGGCTTCAGCAAATTTAGCTACTCCTGCTAAGCAAGTTTTATATAAGTTCTGCTAAGTGGATACCTCTAGACAGTTTGAGTTCGCACTTCTTTAACACTCACAAGCACAGCCAGCAGCCAAGGGCCTCCCACTGGCCTATGAGGAATTGAGGCTGATGTGACCTCACAAGCACAGCCAGCAGCCAGGGGCCTCTCCCTGGCCTATGAGGCACCGAGGCTGCTGTGAGCTCACAATGATACCCCACAGCTATAGTTCTCCCACTGGTCTATGAGGCACGGAGAGTGCTGTGACCTCAGAGGCACAGCCAGCAGCCAGGGGCCTGCCACGGGCCTAAGAGGCACTGAGGCTGCTGTGAACTCACAAGCACAGCCAGCAACCATGAGCCTGTCCCTGGCCTATCAGGCACTGAGACTGCTGTGACCTCACGAGGACTGCCAGCAGCCAGGAGCCTGCCACTGGCCTAGTAGGCACTGAGGCTGCTGTGACCTCACAAGCACAGCCAGCAGCCAGGAGCCTGCTACTGTCCTAGGAGGCACTCAGGCTGCTGTGACCTCACAAGCACAGCCGGCAGCCTGGAGCCTGTGGCTGGCCTAGGAGACACTCAGGTTGCTGTGACCTCAGAAGCACAGCCAGCAGCCAGGAGCCTGCCGCTGGCCTAGGAGGCACTCAGGCTGCTGTGACCTCACAACCACAGCCAGCAGCCAGGAGCCTGCCACTGGCCTCGGAGGCACTGAGGCTGCTGTGACCTCACAAGCACAGCCAGCAGCCAGGAGCCTGCCACTGGCCTAGGAGGTACTGAGGCTGCTGTGACCTCACAAGCACAGCCAGCAGCCTGGAGCCTGCCACTGGCCTAGGAGGCACTGAGGCTGCTGTGACCTCTGAAGCACAGCCAGCAGGGGATCGCTGCACACTAACATATGAGGCACTGAGGCTGCTGTGACCTCACAAGCACAGGAAGCAGCCATGAGCCTGCCACTGGCCTAGGAGGCACTCAGGCTGCTGTGACCTCACAAGCACAGCCAGCAGCCTGGAGCCTGCCACTGGCCTAGGAGGCACTGAGGCTGCTGTGACCTCTGAAGCACAGCCAGCAGGGGATCGCTGCACACTAACATATGAGGCACTGAGGCTGCTGTGACCTCACAAGCACAGCCAGCAGCCATGAGCCTGCCACTGGCCTAGGAGGCACTCAGCCTGCTGTGACCTCACAAGCCCAGCCAGCAGGGGGAGCTGCACACTAACATACGAGGCAATGAGGTTGCTGGGACCTCACAAAGACAGCCAGCAGCCATGAGCCTGCAACTGGCCTCGGAGGCACTCAGGCTGCTGTGACCTCACAAGCACAGCCAGCAGCCATGAGCCTGCCACTGGCCTAGCAGACACTCAGGCAGCTGTGACCTCAGAAGCACAGCCAGCAGCCAGGAGCCTGCCACTGGCCTAGGAGGCACTGAGGCTGCTGTGACCTCACAAGCACAGCCAGCAGCCAGGAGCCTGCCACTGGCCTAGGAGGCACTGAGGCTGCAGTGACCTCACAAGCACAGCCAGCAGGGGACGCTGCACACTAACATATGAGGCACTGAGGCTGCTGTGACCTCAGAAGCACAGGAAGCAGCCATGAGCCTGCCACTGGCCTAGGAGGCACTCAGGCTGCTGTGACCTCCCAAGCAGAGCCAGCAGGGAGCGCTGCACACTAGCATATGAGGCACTGAGGCTGCTGTGACCTCACAAGCACAGCCAGCAGCCAGGAGCCTGCCACTGGCCTAGGAGACACTCCTGCAGCTGTGACCTCACAGTCACAGCCAGCAGCCAGAAGTCTGCCTCTGGCCTAGGAGACACTCAGGCAGCTGTGACCTCACAAGGATAGCCAGCAGGGAGCGCTGCACACTAACATATGAGGCACTGAGGCTGCTGTGACCTCAGAAGCACAGCAAGCAGCCATGAGCCTGCCACTGGCCTAGGAGGCACTCAGGCTGCTGTGACCTCACAAGCACAGCCAGCAGGGAGCGATGCACACTAGCATATGAGGCACTGAGGCTGCTGTGACCTCACAAGCACAGCCAGCAGCCAGGAGCCTGTTGCTGGCCTAGGAGACACTCCTGCAGCTGTGACCTCACAGTCACAGCCAGCAGCCAGAAGTCTGCCTCTGGCCTAGGAGACACTCAGGCAGCTGTGACCTCACAAGGATAGCCAGCAGGGAGCGCTGCACACTAACATATGAGGCGCTGAGGCTGCTGTGACCTCACAAGCACAGCCAGCAGCCATGAGCCTGCCACTGGCCTCGGAAGCACTGAGGCTGCTGTGACCTCACAAGCACAGCCAGCAGCCAGGAGCCTGCCACTGGCCTAGGAGGCACTGAGGCTGCTGTGACCTCACAATCACAGCCAGCAGCCATGAGCCTGTTGCTGGCCTAGGAGACACTCAGGCAGCTGTGACCTCACAAGGATAGCCAGCAGGGAGCGCTGCACACTAAGTAATGAGGCACTGAGGCTGCTGTGACCTCCCAAGCACAGCCAGCAGCCATGAGTCTGCCACTGGCCTAGGGGGCACTCAGGCTGCTGTGACCTCGCAAGCACAGGCAGCAGCCATGAGCCTGCCACTGGACTAGGAGGCACTGAGACTGCTGTGACCTCACCAGCACAGCCAGCAGCCATGAGCCTGCCAATGGCCTAGGAGGCACTGAGGCTGCTGTGACCTCACAAGCACAACAGGCAGCCAGGAGCCTGCCACTGGCCTAGGAGGCACTCAGGCTGCTGTAACCCCACAAGCACAGACAGCAGCCATGAGCCTGCCACTGGCCTCGGAGGCACTCAGGCTGCAGTGACCTCACAAGCACAGCCAGCAGGGGATGCTGCACACTAACATATGAGGCACTGAGGCTGCTGTGACCTCACAAGCACAGCCAGCAGCCAGGAGCCTGCCACTGGCCTAGGAGGCACTGAGGCTGCTGTGACCTCAGAAGCACAGCCAGCAGCCATGAGCCTGCCACTAATCTCGGAGGCACTCAGCCTGCAGTGACCTCACAAGCACAGCCAGCAGGGAGCGCTGCACACTAACATATGAGGCACTGAGGCTGCTGTGATGTCAGAAGCACAGGAAGCAGCCATGAGCCTGCCACTGGCCTAGGAGGCACTGAGGCTGCTGTGACCTCACAAGCACAGCCAGCAGCCATGAGCCTGCCACTGGCCTAGCAGACACTCAGGCTGCTGTGACCTCACAAGCACAGCCAGCAGCCATGTGCCTGCCGCTGGCCTAGGAGACACTCAGGCTGCTGTGACCTCAGAAGCACAGCCAGCAGCCAGGAGCCTGCCACTGGCCTAGGAGGCACTGAGGCTGCTGTGACCTCACAAGCACAGGAAGCAGCCATGAGCCTGCCACTGGCCTACGAGACACTCAGGCAGCTGTGACCTCACAGGCACAGCCAGCAGCCAGAAGTCTGCCTCTGGCCTAGGAGACACTCCTGCAGCTGTGACCTCACAGTCACAGCCAGCAGCCAGAAGTCTGCCTCTGGCCTAGGAGACACTCAGGCAGCTGTGACCTCACAAGGATAGCCAGCAGGGAGCGCTGCACACTAACATATGAGGCACTGAGGCTGCTGTGACCTCAGAAGCACAGGAAGCAGCCATGAGCCTGCCACTGGCCTAGGAGGCACTCAGGCTGCTGTGACCTCCCAAGCAGAGCCAGCAGGGAGCGCTGCACACTAGCATATGAGGCACTGAGGCTGCTGTGACCTCACAAGCACAGCCAGCAGCCAGGAGCCTGCCACTGGCCTAGGAGACACTCCTGCAGCTGTGACCTCACAGTCACAGCCAGCAGCCAGAAGTCTGCCTCTGGCCTAGGAGACACTCAGGCAGCTGTGACCTCACAAGGATAGCCAGCAGGGAGCGCTGCACACTAACATATGAGGCACTGAGGCTGCTGTGACCTCAGAAGCACAGGAAGCAGCCATGAGCCTGCCACTGGCCTAGGAGGCACTCAGGCTGCTGTGACCTCACAAGCACAGCCAGCAGGGAGCGCTGCACACTAGCATATGAGGCACTGAGGCTGCTGTGACCTCACAAGCACAGCCAGCAGCCAGGAGCCTGCCACTGGCCTAGGAGACACTCCTGCAGCTGTGACCTCACAGTCACAGCCAGCAGCCAGAAGTCTGCCTCTGGCCTAGGAGACACTCAGGCAGCTGTGACCTCATAAGGATAGCCAGCAGGGAGCGCTGCACACTAACATATGAGGCACTGAGGCTGCTGTGACCTCACAAGCACAGCCAGCAGCCATGAGCCTGCCACTGGCCTCGGAGGCACTCAGGCTGCTGTGACCTCACAAGCACAGCCAGCAGCCAGGAGCCTGCCACTGGCCTAGGAGGCACTGAGGCTGCTGTGACCTCACAATCACAGCCAGCAGCCATGAGCCTGTTGCTGGCCTAAGAGACACTCAGGCAGCTGTGACCTCATAAGGATAGCCAGCAGGGAGCGCTGCACACTAACATATGAGGCACTGAGGCTGCTGTGACCTCACAAGCACAGGAAGCAGCCATGAGCCTGCCACTGGCCTAGGAGGCACTCAGCCTGCTGTGACCTCACAAGCACAGCCAGCAGCCATGAGCCTGCCACTGGCCTAGCACACACTCAGGCAGCTGTGACCTCAGAAGCACAGCAAGCAGCCATGAGCCTGCCACTGGCCTAGGAGGCACTCACGCTGCTGTGACCTCACAAGCACAGCCAGCAGGGGACGCTGCACACTAACATATGAGGCACTGAGGCTGCTGTGACCTCAGAAGCACAGGAAGCAGCCATGAGCCTGCCACTGGCCTAGGAGGCACTCAGGCTGCTGTGACCTCACAAGCAGAGCCAGCAGGGAGCGCTGCACACTAGCATATGAGGCACTGAGGCTGCTGTGAAATCACAAGCACAGCCAGCAGCCAGGAGCCTGCCACTGGCCTAGGAGACACTCCTGCAGCTGTGACCTCACAAGGATAGCCAGCAGGGAGCGCTGCACACTAAGTAATGAGGCACTGAGGCTGCTGTGACCTCCCAAGCACAGCCAGCAGCCATGAGTCTGCCACTGGCCTAGGGGGCACTCAGGCTGCTGTGACCTCGCAAGCACAGGCAGCAGCCATGAGCGTTCCAGTGGCCTAGGAGGCACTGAGGCTGCTGTGACCTCACAAGCACAGCCAGCAGCCATGAGCCTGCCACTGGCCTCGGAGGCACTGAGGCTGCTGTGACCTCACAAGCACAGCCAGCAGCCAGGAGCCTGCCACTGGCCTAGGAGTCACTGAGGCTGCTGTGACCTCACAAGCACAACTAGCAGCCAGGAGCCTGCCACTGGCCTTGGAGGCACTCAGGCTGCTGTAACCTCACAAGCACAAACAGCAGCCAGGAACCTGCCACTGGCCTCGGAGACACTCATGCACCTGTGACCTCACAAGCGCAGCCAGCAGCCATGAGCCTGCCACTGGCCTAGGAGGCACTGAGGCTGCTGTGACCTCACGAGCACAGCCAGCAGGGGATGCTGCACACTAACATATGAGGCACTGAGGCTGCTGTTACCTCACAATCACAGCCAGCAGTCAGGAGCCTGCCACTGGCCTAGGAGGCACTGAGGCTGCTGTGACCTCAGAAGCACAGCCAGCAGCCATGAGCCTGCCACTAATCTCGGAGGCACTCAGCCTGCAGTGACCTCACAAGCACAGCCAGCAGGGAGCGCTGCACACTAACATATGAGGCACTGAGGCTGCTGTGACGTCAGAAGCACAGGAAGCAGCCATGAGCCTGCCACTGGCCTAGGAGGCACTCACGCTGCTGTGACCTCTGAAGCACAGCCAGCAGGGAGCGCTGCACACTAACATATGAGGCACTGAGGCTGCTGTGACCTCACAAGCACAGCGAGCAGCCATGAGCCTGCCACTGGCCTAGCAGACACTCAGGCTGCTGTGACCTCACAAGCACAGCCAGCAGCTATGAGCCTGCCGCTGGCCTAGGAGACACTCAGGCTGCTGTGACCTCAGAAGCACAGCCAGCAGCCAGGAGCCTGCCACTGGCCTCGGAAGCACTCAGGCTGCTGTGACCTCACAAGCACAGCCAGCAGCCATGAGCCTGCCACTGGCCTAGCAGACACTCAGGCAGCTGTGACCTCAGAAGCACAGCCAGCAGCCAGGAGCCTGCCACTGGCCTCGGAGGCACTCAGGCTGCAGTGACCTCACAAGCACAGCCAGCAGGGGATGCTGCACACTAACATATGAGGCACTGAGGCTGCTGTGACCTCACAAGCACAGCCAGCAGCCAGGAGCCTGCCACTGGCCTCGGAGGCACTCAGGCTGCAGTGACCTCACAAGCACAGCCAGCAGGGGACGCTGCACACTAACATATGAGGCACTGAGGCTGCTGTGACCTCAGAAGCACAGGAAGCAGCCATGAGCCTGCCACTGGCCTAGGAGGCACGCAGGCTGCTGTGACCTCACAAGCAGAGCCAGCAGGGAGCGCTGCACACTAGCATATGAGGCACTGAGGCTGCTGTGAACTCACAAGCACAGCCAGCAGCCAGGAGCCTGCCACTGGCCTAGGAGACACTCCTGCAGCTGTGACCTCACAGTCACAGCCAGCAGCCATGAGCCTGTTGCTGGCCTAGGAGACACTCAGGCAGCTGTGACCTCACAAGGATAGCCAGCAGGGAGCGCTGCACACTAAGTAATGAGGCACTGAGGCTGCTGTGACCTCCCAAGCACAGCCAGCAGCCATGAGTCTGCCACTGGCCTAGGGGGCACTCAGGCTGCTGTGACCTCGCAAGCACAGGCAGCAGCCATGAGCGTTCCAGTGGCCTAGGAGGCACTGAGGCTGCTGTGACCTCACAAGCACAGCCAGCAGCCATGAGCCTGCCACTGGCCTCGGAGGCACTGAGGCTGCTGTGACCTCACAAGCACAGCCAGCAGCCAGGAGCCTGCCACTGGCCTAGGAGTCACTGAGGCTGCTGTGACCTCACAAGCACAACTAGCAGCCAGGAGCCTGCCACTGGCCTTGGAGGCACTCAGGCTGCTGTAACCTCACAAGCACAAACAGCAGCCAGGAACCTGCCACTGGCCTAGGAGACACTCATGCACCTGTGACCTCACAAGCGCAGCCAGCAGCCATGAGCCTGCCACTGGCCTAGGAGGCACTGAGGCTGCTGTGACCTCACGAGCACAGCCAGCAGGGAGCGCTGCACACTAACATATGAGGCACTGAGGCTGCTGTGACATCAGAAGCACAGGAAGCAGCCATGAGCCTGCCACTGGCCTAGGAGGCACTGACGC
Source organism: Dromaius novaehollandiae (assembly GCF_036370855.1). NCBI lineage: Eukaryota > Metazoa > Chordata > Aves > Casuariiformes > Dromaiidae > Dromaius > Dromaius novaehollandiae. The sequence goes on from NW_026991310.1 coordinate 548,806, forward strand.
TGCTGTGACCTCTGAAGCACAGCCAGCAGGGAGCGCTGCACACTAACATATGAGGCACTGAGGCTGCTGTTACCTCACAATCACAGCCAGCAGTCAGGAGCCTGCCACTGGCCTAGGAGGCACTGAGGCTGCTGTGACCTCAGAAGCACAGCCAGCAGCCATGAGCCTGCCACTAATCTCGGAGGCACTCAGCCTGCAGTGACCTCACAAGCACAGCCAGCAGGGAGCGCTGCACACTAACATATGAGGCACTGAGGCTGCTGTGACATCAGAAGCACAGGAAGCAGCCATGAGCCTGCCACTGGCCTAGGAGGCACTGACGCTGCTGTGACCTCTGAAGCACAGCCAGCAGGGAGCGCTGCACACTAACATATGAGGCACTGAGGCTGCTGTGACCTCACAAGCACAGCCAGCAGCCATGAGCCTGCCACTGGCCTAGCAGACACTCAGGCTGCTGTGACCTCACAAGCACAGCCAGCAGCTATGAGCCTGCCGCTGGCCTAGGAGACACTCAGGCTGCTGTGACCTCAGAAGCACAGCCAGCAGCCAGGAGCCTGCCACTGGCCTAGGAGGCACTGAGGCTGCTGTAACCTCACAAGCACAGGAAGCAGCCAGGAGCCTGCCACTGGCCTAGCAGACACTCAGGCAGCTGTGACCTCACAGGCACAGCCAGCTGGGATCGCGGCACAGTAAATTATGAGGCACTGAGGCTGCTGTGACCTCACAAGCACAGCCAGCAGCCTGGAGCCTGTCACTAGCCTAGGAGACATTCAGGCAGCTGTGACCTCACAAGGATAGCCAGCAGGGAGCGCTGCACACTAACATATGAGGCACTGAGGCTGCTGTGACCTCACAAGCACAGGAAGCAGCCATGAGCCTGCCACTGGCCTAGGAGGCACTCAGCCTGCTGTGACCTCACAAGCAGAGCCAGCAGGGAGCGCTGCACACTAACATATGAGGTACTGAGGCTGCTGGGACCTCACAAACACAGCCAGCAGCCATGAGCCTGCAACTGGCCTCGGAGGCACTCAGGCTGCTGTGACCTCACAAGCACAGCCAGCAGCCATGAGCCTGCCACTGGCCTAGCAGACACTCAGGCAGCTGTGACCTCAGAAGCACAGCCAGCAGCCAGGAGCCTGCCACTGGCCTAGGAGGCACTCACGCTGCTGTGACCTCACAAGCACAGCCAGCAGGGGACGCTGCACACTAACATATGAGGCACTGAGGCTGCTGTGACCTCACAATCACAGCCAGCAGCCAGAAGTCTGCCTCTGGCCTAGGAGACACTCAGGCAGCTGTGACCTCATAAGGATAGCCAGCAGGGAGCGCTGCACACTAACATATGAGGCACTGAGGCTGCTGTGACCTCACAAGCACAGCCAGCAGCCATGAGCCTGCCACTGGCCTAGGAGGCGCTCAGGCTGCTGTGACCTCACAAGCACAGCCAGCAGCCAGGAGCCTGCCACTGGCCTAGGAGGCACTGAGGCTGCTGTGACCTCACAATCACAGCCAGCAGCCATGAGCCTGTTGCTGGCCTAGGAGACACTCAGGCAGCTGTGACCTCATAACGATAGCCAGCAGGGAGCGCTGCACACTAACATATGAGGCACTGAGGCTGCTGTGACCTCACAAGCACAGCCAGCAGCCATGAGCCTGCCACTGGCCTAGGAGTCACTGAGGCTGCTGTGACCTCACAAGCAGAACTAGCAGCCAGGAGCCTGCCACTGGCCTAGGAGGCACTCAGGCTGCTGTAACCTCACAAGCACAACCAGCAGCCAGGAACCTGCCACTGGCCTAGGAGACACTCATGCACCTGTGACCTCACAAGCGCAGCCAGCAGCCATGAGCCTGCCACTGGCCTCGGAGGCACTGAGGCTGCTGTGACCTCACAAGCACAGCCAGCACGGAGCGCTGCACACTAAGTAATGAGGCACTGAGGCTGCTGTGAGATCACAAGCACAGCCAGCAGACATGAGCCTGCCACTGGCCTAGGAGACACTCACGCTGCTGTGACCTCACAAGCACAGCCAGCAGGCAGGAGCGTGCCACTGGCCTAGGAGGCACTGAGGCTGCTGTGACCTCACAATCACAGCCAGCAGCCAGGAGCCTGCCACTGGCCTAGGAGGCACTGAGGCTGCTGTGACCTCACAAGCACAGCCAGCAGGGGATGCTGCACACTAAGTAATGAGGCACTGAGGATGCTGTGACCTCCCAAGCACAGCCAGCAGCCATGAGCCTGCCACTGGCCTCGGAGGCACTCAGGCTGCAGTGACCTCACAAGCACAGCCAGCAGGGGACGCTGCACACTAACATATGAGGCACTGAGGCTGCTGTGACCTCAGAAGCACAGGAAGCAGCCATGAGCCTGCCACTGGCCTAGGAGGCACTCAGGCTGCTGTGACCTCACAAGCAGTGCCAGCAGGGAGCGCTGCACACTAGCATATGAGGCACTGAGGCTGCTGTGACCTCAGAAGCACAGCCAGCAGCCAGGGGCCTGCCACTGGCCTAGGAGACACTCCTACAGCTGTGACGTCACAGTCACAGCCAGCAGCCAGAAGTCTGCCTCTGGCCTAGGAGACACTCAGGCAGCTGTGACCTCACAAGGATAGCCAGCAGGGAGCGCTGCACACTAACATATGAGGCACTGAGGCTGCTGTGACCTCAGAAGCACAGGAAGCAGCCATGAGCCTGCCACTGGCCTAGGAGGCACTGAGGCTGCTGTGACCTCACAGGCACAGCCAGCAGCCTGGAGCCTGCCACTGGCCTAGGAGGCACTGAGGCTGCTGTGACCTCACAAGCACAACTAGCAGCCAGGAGCCTGCCACTGGCCTTGGAGGCACTCAGGCTGCTGTAACCTCACAAGCACAACCAGCAGCCAGAAGTCTGCCTCTGGCCTAGGAGACACTCAGGTTGCTGTGACCTCACAAGGATAGCCAGCAGGGAGCGCTGCACACTAAGTAATGAGGCACTGAGGCTGCTGTGACCTCCCAAGCACAGCCAGCAGCCATGAGTCTGCCACTGGCCTAGGGGGCACTCAGGCTGCTGTGACCTCGCAAGCACAGGCAGCAGCCAGGAGCGTTCCAGTGGCCTAGGAGGCACTGAGGCTGCTGTGACCTCACAAGCACAGCCAGCAGGCAGGAGCCTGCCACTGGCCTCGGAGGCACTGAGGCTGCTGTGACCTCACAATCACAGCCAGCAGCCAGGAGCCTGCCACTGGCCTAGGAGGCACTGAGGCTGCTGTGACCTCACAAGCACAACTAGCAGCCAGGAGCCTGCCACTGGCCTTGGAGGCACTCAGGCTGCTGTAACCTCACAAGCACAAACAGCAGCCAGGAACCTGCCACTGGCCTCGGAGACACTCATGCACCTGTGACCTCACAAGCGCAGCCAGCAGCCATGAGCCTGCCACTGGCCTAGGAGGCACTGAGGCTGCTGTGACCTCACGAGCACAGCCAGCAGGGGATGCTGCACACTAACATATGAGGCACTGAGGCTGCTGTGACCTCACAAGCACAGCCAGCAGGCAGGAGCCTGCCACTGGCCTCGGAGGCACTCAGGCTGCTGTGACCTCACAAGCACAGCCAGCAGCCATGAGCCTGCCACTGGCCTAGCAGACACTCAGGCAGCTGTGACCTCAGAAGCACAGCCAGCAGCCAGGAGCCTGCCACTGGCCTAGGAGGCACTCACGCTGCTGTGACCTCACAAGCACAGCCAGCAGGGGACGCTGCACACTAACATATGAGGCACTGAGGCTGCTGTGACCTCACAATCACAGCCAGCAGCCAGAAGTCTGCCTCTGGCCTAGGAGACACTCAGGCAGCTGTGACCTCATAAGGATAGCCAGCAGGGAGCGCTGCACACTAACATATGAGGCACTGAGGATGCTGTGACCTCACAAGCACAGCCAGCAGCCATGAGCCTGCCACTGGCCTCGGAGGCACTGAGGCTGCTGTGACCTCACAATCACAGCCAGCAGCCATGAGCCTGTTGCTGGCCTAGGAGACACTCAGGCAGCTGTGACCTCATAACGATAGCCAGCAGGGAGCGCTGCACACTAACATATGAGGCACTGAGGCTGCTGTGACCTCACAAGCACAGCCAGCAGCCATGAGACTGCCACTGGCCTAGGAGTCACTGAGGCTGCTGTGACCTCACAAGCAGAACTAGCAGCCAGGAGCCTGCCACTGGCCTAGGAGGCACTCAGGCTGCTGTAACCTCACAAGCACAGCCAGCAGCCAGGAACCTGCCACTGGCCTAGGAGACACTCATGCACCTGTGACCTCACAAGCGCAGCCAGCAGCCATGAGCCTGCCACTGGCCTCGGAGGCACTGAGGCTGCTGTGACCTCACAAGCACAGCCAGCACGGAGCGCTGCACACTAAGTAATGAGGCACTGAGCCTGCTGTGAGATCACAAGCACAGCCAGCAGCCATGAGCCTGCCACTGGCCTAGGAGACACTCACGCTGCTGTGACTTCACAAGCACAGCCAGCAGGCAGGAGCCTGCCACTGGCCTAGGAGGCACTGAGGCTGCTGTGACCTCACAATCACAGCCAGCAGCCATGAGCCTGCCACTGGCCTAGGAGGCACTCAGGCTGCAGTGACCTCACAAGCACAGCCAGCAGGGGACGCTGCACACTAACATATGAGGCACTGAGGCTGCTGTGACCTCAGAAGCACAGGAAGCAGCCATGAGCCTGCCACTGGCCTAGGAGGCACTCAGGCTGCTGTGACCTCACAAGCAGTGCCAGCAGGGAGCGCTGCACACTAGCATATGAGGCACTGAGGCTGCTGTGACCTCAGAAGCACAGCCAGCAGCCAGGGGCCTGCCACTGGTCTAGGAGACACTCCTACAGCTGTGACCTCACAGTCACAGCCAGCAGCCAGAAGTCTGCCTCTGGCCTAGGAGACACTCAGGCAGCTGTGACCTCACAAGGATAGCCAGCAGGGAGCGCTGCACACTAACATATGAGGCACTGAGGCTGCTGTGACCTCAGAAGCACAGGAAGCAGCCATGAGCCTGCCACTGGCCTAGGAGGCACTGAGGCTGCTGTGACCTCACAGGCACAGCCAGCAGCCTGGAGCCTGCCACTGGCCTAGGAGGCACTGAGGCTGCTGTGACCTCACAAGCACAACTAGCAGCCAGGAGCCTGCCACTGGCCTTGGAGGCACTCAGGCTGCTGTAACCTCACAAGCACAACCAGCAGCCAGAAGTCTGCCTCTGGCCTAGGAGACACTCACGCAGCTGTGACCTCACAAGGATAGCCAGCAGGGAGCGCTGCACACTAACATATGAGGCACTGAGGCTGCTGTGACCTCCCAAGCACAGCCAGCAGCCATGAGTCTGCCACTGGCCTAGGGGGCACTCAGGCTGCTGTGACCTCGCAAGCACAGGCAGCAGCCATGAGCGTTCCAGTGGCCTAGGAGGCACTGAGGCTGCTGTGACCTCACAAGCACAGCCAGCAGCCATGAGCCTGCCACTGGCCTCGGAGGCACTGAGGCTGCTGTGACCTCACAAGCACAGCCAGCAGCCAGGAGCCTGCCACTGGCCTAGGAGTCACTGAGGCTGCTGTGACCTCACAAGCACAACTAGCAGCCAGGAGCCTGCCACTGGCCTTGGAGGCACTCAGGCTGCTGTAACCTCACAAGCACAAACAGCAGCCAGGAACCTGCCACTGGCCTCGGAGACACTCATGCACCTGTGACCTCACAAGCGCAGCCAGCAGCCATGAGCCTGCCACTGGCCTAGGAGGCACTGAGGCTGCTGTGACCTCACGAGCACAGCCAGCAGGGAGCGCTGCACACTAACATATGAGGCACTGAGGCTGCTGTGACCTCACAAGCACAGCCAGCAGGCAGGAGCCTGCCACTGGCCTCGGAGGCACTCAGGCTGCTGTGACCTCACAAGCACAGCCAGCAGCCATGAGCCTGCCACTGGCCTAGCAGACACTCAGGCAGCTGTGACCTCAGAAGCACAGCCAGCAGCCAGGAGCCTGCCACTGGCCTAGGAGGCACTCACGCTGCTGTGACCTCACAAGCACAGCCAGCAGGGAGCGCTGCACACTAACATATGAGGCACTGAGGCTGCTGTGACCTCACAAGCACAGGAAGCAGCCATGAGCCTGCCACTGGCCTAGGAGGCACTCAGGCTGCTGTGACCTCTGAAGCACAGCCAGCAGGTAGCGCTGCACACTAACATATGAGGCACTGAGGCTGCTGTGACCTCACAAGCACAGCCAGCAGCCATGAGCCTGTCACTGGCCTCAGAGCCACTGAGGCTACTGTAACCTCACAAGCACAGGAAGCAGCCAGGAGCCTGCCACTGGCCTAGTAGGCACTGAGGCTGCTGTGACCTCACAAGCACAGCCAGCAGCCAGGAGCCTGCTACTGTCCTAGGAGGCACTCAGGCTGCTGTGACCTCACAAGCACAGCCAGCAGCCAGGAGCCTGCCACTGGCCTAGGAGACACTCAGGCTGCAGTGACCTCACAAGCACAGCCAGCAGGGAGCGCTGCACACTAACATATGAGGCACTGAGGCTGCTGGGACCTCACAAACACAGCCAGCAGCCATGAGCCTGCAACTGGCCTCGGAGGCACTCAGGCTGCTGTGACCTCACAAGCACAGCCAGCAGCCATGAGCCTGCCACTGGCCTAGCAGACACTCAGGCAGCTGTGACCTCCCAAGCACAGCCAGCAGCCAGGAGCCTGCCACTGGCCTCGGAGGCACTCAGGCTGCTGTGACCTCACAAGCACAGCCAGCAGGGGACGCTGCACACTAACATATGAGGCACTGAGGCTGCTGTGACCTCACAAGCACAGGAAGCAGCCATGAGCCTGCCACTGGCCTAGGAGGCACTCAGGCTGCTGTGACCTCACAGTCACAGCCAGCAGCCAGAAGTCTGCCTCTGGCCTAGGAGACACTCAGGCAGCTGTGACCTCACAAGGATAGCCAGCAGGGAGCGCTGCACACTAACATATGAGGCACTGAGGCTGCTGTGACCTCACAAGCACAGCCAGCATCCAGGAGCCTGCCACTGGCCTAGGAGACACTCCTGCAGCTGTGACCTCACAGTTACAGCCAGCAGCCAGAAGTCTGCCTCTGGCCTAGGAGACACTCAGGCAGCTGTGACCTCATAAGGATAGCCAGCAGGGAGCGCTGCACAGTAACATATGAGGCACTGAGGCTGCTGTGACCTCACAAGCACAGCCAGCAGCCATGAGCCTGCCACTGGCCTAGGAGGCACTCAGGCTGCTGTGACCTCACAAGCACAGCCAGCAGCCAGGAGCCTGCCACTGGCCTAGGAGACACTCAGGCTGCAGTGACCTCACAAGCACAGCCAGCAGGGAGCGCTGCACACTAACATATGAGGCACTGAGGCTGCTGGGACCTCACAAACACAGCCAGCAGCCATGAGCCTGCAACTGGCCTCGGAGGCACTCAGGCTGCTGTGACCTCACAAGCACAGCCAGCAGCCATGAGCCTGCCACTGGCCTAGCAGACACTCAGGCAGCTGTGACCTCCCAAGCACAGCCAGCAGCCAGGAGCCTGCCACTGGCCTCGGAGGCACTCAGGCTGCTGTGACCTCACAAGCACAGCCAGCAGGGGACGCTGCACACTAACATATGAGGCACTGAGGCTGCTGTGACCTCACAAGCACAGGAAGCAGCCATGAGCCTGCCACTGGCCTAGGAGGCACTCAGGCTGCTGTGACCTCACAGTCACAGCCAGCAGCCAGAAGTCTGCCTCTGGCCTAGGAGACACTCAGGCAGCTGTGACCTCACAAGGATAGCCAGCAGGGAGCGCTGCACACTAACATATGAGGCACTGAGGCTGCTGTGACCTCACAAGCACAGCCAGCATCCAGGAGCCTGCCACTGGCCTAGGAGACACTCCTGCAGCTGTGACCTCACAGTTACAGCCAGCAGCCAGAAGTCTGCCTCTGGCCTAGGAGACACTCAGGCAGCTGTGACCTCATAAGGATAGCCAGCAGGGAGCGCTGCACAGTAACATATGAGGCACTGAGGCTGCTGTGACCTCACAAGCACAGCCAGCAGCCATGAGCCTGCCACTGGCCTAGGAGGCACTCAGGCTGCTGTGACCTCACAAGCACAGCCAGCAGCCAGGAGCCTGCCACTGGCCTAGGAGGCACTGAGGCTGCTGTGACCTCACAATCACAGCCAGCAGCCATGAGCCTGTTGCTGGCCTAGGAGACACTCAGGCAGCTGTGACCTCACAAGGATAGCCAGCAGGGAGCGCTGCACACTAAGTAATGAGGCACTGAGGCTGCTGTGACCTCCCAAGCACAGCCAGCAGCCATGAGTCTGCCACTGGCCTAGGAGACACTCAGGCTGCTGTGACCTCGCAAGCACAGGCAGCAGCCATGAGCCTGCCACTGGCCTAGGAGTCACTGAGGCTGCTGTGACCTCACAAGCACAACTAGCAGCCAGGAGCCTGCCACTGGCCTAGGAGGCACTCAGGCTGCTGTAACCTCACAAGCACAAACAGCAGCCAGGAACCTGCCACTGGCCTAGGAGACACTCATGCACCTGTGACCTCACAAGCGCAGCCAGCAGCCATGAGCCTGCCACTGGCCTCGGAGGCACTCAGGCTGCTGTGACCTCACAAGCACAGCCAGCAGGGAGCGCTGCACACTAAGTAATGAGGCACTGAGCCTGCTGTGAGATCACAAGCACAGCCAGCAGCCATGAGCCTGCCACTGGCCTAGGAAACACTCAGCCTGCTGTGACCTCACAAGCACAGCCAGCAGGCAGGAGCCTGCCACTGGCCTCGGAGGCACTGAGGCTGCTGTGACCTCACAAGCACAGCCAGCAGCCATGAGCCTGCCACTGGCCTAGGAGGCACTGAGGCTGCTGTGACCTCACAAGCACAGCCAGCAGGGGATGCTGCACACTAAGTAATGAGGCACTGAGGCTGCTGTGACCTCCCAAGCACAGCCAGCAGCCATGAGCCTGCCACTGGCCTAGGAAACGCTCAGGCTGCAGTGACCTCACAAGCACAGGCAGCAGCCATGAGCCTGCCACTGGCCTAGGAGGCACTGAGACTGCTGTGACCTCACCAGCACAGCCAGCAGCCATGAGCCTGCCACTGGCCTAGGAGGCACTGAGGCTGCTGTGACCTCACAAGCACAACTAGCAGCCAGGAGCCTGCCACTGGCCTAGGAGGCACTGAGGCTGCTGTAACCTCACAAGCACAAACAGCAGCCATTAGCCTGCCACTGGCCTCGGAGGCACTCAGGCTGCAGTGACCTCACAAGCACAGCCAGCAGGGAGCGCTGCACACTAACATATGAGGCACTGAGGCAGCTGTGACCTCACAATCACAGCCAGCAACCAGGAGCCTGCCACTGGCCTAGGAGGCACTGAGGCTGCTGTGACCTCAGAAGCACAGCCAGCAGCCATGAGCCTGCCATTGGCCTAGGAGGCACTCAGGCTGCTGTGACCTCACAAGCAGAGCCACCAGGGAGCGCTGCACACTAACATATGAGGCACTGAGGATGCTGTGACCTCACAAGCACAGCCAGCAGCCATGAGCCTGCCGCTGGCCTAGGGGGCACTGAGGCTGTGACCTCAGAAGCACAGCCAGCAGCCATGAACCTGCCACTGGCCTAGTAGACACTCAGGCAGCTGTGACCTCAGAAGCACAGCCAGCACCCAGGAGCCTGCCGCTGGCCTAGAAGGCACTCAGGCTGTGACCTCACAAGCACAGGCCGCAGCCATTAGCCTGCCACTAATCTCGGAGGCACTCAGCCTGCAGTGACCTCACAAGCACAGCCAGCAGGGAGCTCTGCACACTAACATATGAGGCACTGAGGCTGCTGTGATGTCAGAAGCACAGGAAGCAGCCATGAGCCTGCCACTGGCCTAGGAGGCACTGAGGCTGCTGTGACCTCACAAGCACAGCCAGCAGGGAGCACTGCACACTAACATATGAGGCACTGAGGCTGCTGTGACCTCACAAGCACAGCCAGCAGCCATGAGCCTGCCACTGGCCTAGCAGACACTTAGGCTGCTGTGACCTCACAAGCACAGCCAGCAGGCAGGAGCCTGCCACTGGCCTCGGAGGCACTCAGGCTGCTGTAACCTCATAAGGATAGCCAGCAGGGAGCGCTGCACACTAAGTAATGAGGCACTGAGGCTGCTGTGACCTCCCAAGCACAGCCAGCAGCCATGAGTCTGCCACTGGCCTAGCGGGCACTCAGGCTGCAGTGACCTCACAAGCACAGGCAGCAGCCATGAGCCTGCCACTGGCCTAGGAGGCACTGAGACTGCTGTGACCTCACCAGCACAGCCAGCAGCCATGAGCCTGCCACTGGCCTAGGAGGCACTGAGGCTGCTGTGACCTCACAAGCACAACTAGCAGCCAGGAGCCTGCCACTGGCCTAGGAGGCACTGAGGCTGCTGTAACCTCACAAGCACAAACAGCAGCCATGAGCCTGCCACTGGCCTCGGAGGCACTCAGGCTGCAGTGACCTCACAAGCACAGCCAGCAGGGAGCGCTGCACACTAACATATGAGGCACTGAGGCTGCTGTGACCTCACAATCACAGCCAGCAACCAGGAGCCTGCCACTGGCCTAGGAGGCACTGAGGCTGCTGTGACCTCAGAAGCACAGCCAGCAGCCATGAGCCTGCCATTGGCCTAGGAGGCACTCAGGCTGCTGTGACCTCACAAGCAGAGCCAGCAGGGAGCGCTGCACACTAACATATGAGGCACTGAGGCTGCTGTGACCTCACAAGCACAGCCAGCAGCCAGGAGCCTGCCGCTGGCCTAGGGGGCACTGAGGCTGTGACCTCACAAGCACAGCCAGCAGCCATGAACCTGCCACTGGCCTAGTAGACACTCAGGCAGCTGTGACCTCAGAAGCACAGCCAGCAGCCAGGAGCCTGCCGCTGGCCTAGGAGGCACTCAGGCTGTGACCTCACAAGCACAGCCCGCAGCCATTAGCCTGCCACTAATCTCGGAGGCACTCAGCCTGCAGTGACCTCACAAGCACAGCCAGCAGGGAGCTCTGCACACTAACATATGAGGCACTGAGGCTGCTGTGACGTCAGAAGCACAGGAAGCAGCCATGAGCCTGCCACTGGCCTAGGAGGCACTGAGGCTGCTGTGACCTCACAAGCACAGCCAGCAGGGAGCGCTGCACACTAACATATGAGGCACTGAGGCTGCTGTGACCTCACAAGCACAGCCAGCAGCCATGAGCCTGTTGCTGGCCTAGGAGACACTCCTGCAGCTGTGACCTCACAAGCACAGCCAGCAGCCAGGAGCCTGCCGCTGGCCTAGGAGGCACTCAGGCTGCTGTGACCTCATAAGGATAGCCAGCAGGGAGCGCTGCACACTAACATATGAGGCACTGAGGCTGCTGTGACCTCACAAGCACAGCCAGCCGCCATGAGCCTGTTGCTGGCCTAGGAGACACTCAGGCAGCTGTGACCTCACAAGGATAGCCAGCAGGGAGCGCTGCACACTAAGTAATGAGGCACTGAGGCTGCTGTGACCTCCCAAGCACAGCCAGCAGCCATGAGACTGCCACTGGCCTAGGAGACACTCAGGCTGCTGTGACCTCGCAAGCACAGGCAGCAGCCATGAGCCTGCCACTGGCCTAGGAGGCACTGAGGCTGCTGTGACCTCACAAGCACAACTAGCAGCCAGGAGCCTGCCACTGGCCTAGGAGGCACTCAGGCTGCTGTAACCTCACAAGCACAACTAGCAGCCAGGAGCCTTCCACTGGCCTAGGAGACACTCATGCACCTGTGACCTCACAAGCGCAGCCAGCAGCCATGAGCCTGCCACTGGCCTCGGAGGCACTCAGGCTGCTGTGACCTCACAAGCACAGCCAGCAGGGAGCGCTGCACACTAAGTAATGAGGCACTGAGCCTGCTGTGAGATCACAAGCACAGCCAGCAGCCATGAGCCTGCCACTGGCCTAGGAAACACTCAGCCTGCTGTGACCTCACAAGCACAGCCAGCAGGCAGGAGCCTGCCACTGGCCTCGGAGGCACTGAGGCTGCTGTGACCTCACAATCACAGCCAGCAGCCAGGAGCCTGCCACTGGCCTAGGAGGCACTGAGGCTGCTGTGACCTCACAAGCACAGCCAGCAGGGAGCGCTGCACACTAAGTAATGAGGCACTGAGGATGCTGTGACCTCCCAAGCACAGCCAGCAGCCATGAGCCTGCCACTGGCCTCGGAGGCACTCAGGCTGCAGTGACCTCACAAGCACAGCCCGCAGGGGACGCTGCACACTAACATATGAGGCACTGAGGCTGCTGTGACCTCAGAAGCACAGGAAGCAGCCATGAGCCTGCCACTGGCCTAGGAGGCACTCAGGCTGCTGTGACCTCACAAGCAGTGCCAGCAGGGAGCGCTGCACACTAGCATATGAGGCACTGAGGCTGCTGTGACCTCACAAGCACAGCCAGCAGCCAGGGGCCTGCCACTGGTCTAGGAGACACTCCTGCAGCTGTGACCTCACAGTCACAGCCAGCAGCCAGAAGTCTGCCTCTGGCCTAGGAGACACTCAGGCAGCTGTGACCTCACAAGGATAGCCAGCAGGGAGCGCTGCACACTAAGTAATGAGGCACTGAGGCTGCTGTGACCTCACAAGCACAGCCAGCAGGCAGGAGCCTGCCACTGGCCTAGGAGGCACTGAGGCTGCTGTGACCTCACAGGCACAGCCAGCAGCCTGGAGCCTGCCACTGGCCTAGGAGGCACTGAGGCTGCTGTGACCTCACAAGCACAACTAGCAGCCAGGAGCCTGCCACTGGCCTTGGAGGCACTCAGGCTGCTGTAACCTCACAAGCACAACTAGCAGCCAGGAGCCTGCCACTGGCCTAGGAGGCACTCAGGCTGCTGTAACCTCACAAGCACAACCAGCAGCCAGAAGTCTGCCTCTGGCCTAGGAGACACTCAGGCAGCTGTGACCTCACAAGGATAGCCAGCAGGGAGCGCTGCACACTAACATATGAGGCACTGAGGCTGCTGTGACCTCCCAAGCACAGCCAGCAGCCATGAGTCTGCCACTGGCCTAGGGGGCACTCAGGCTGCTGTGACCTCGCAAGCACAGGCAGCAGCCAGGAGCGTTCCAGTGGCCTAGGAGGCACTGAGGCTGCTGTGACCTCACAAGCACAGCCAGCAGGCAGGAGCCTGCCACTGGCCTCGGAGGCACTGAGGCTGCTGTGACCTCACAATCACAGCCAGCAGCCAGGAGCCTGCCACTGGCCTAGGAGGCACTGAGGCTGCTGTGACCTCACAAGCACAACTAGCAGCCAGGAGCCTGCCACTGGCCTTGGAGGCACTCAGGCTGCTGTAACCTCACAAGCACAAACAGCAGCCAGGAACCTGCCACTGGCCTCGGAGACACTCATGCACCTGTGACCTCACAAGCGCAGCCAGCAGCCATGAGCCTGCCACTGGCCTAGGAGGCACTGAGGCTGCTGTGACCTCACGAGCACAGCCAGCAGGGGATGCTGCACACTAACATATGAGGCACTGAGGCTGCTGTGACCTCACAAGCACAGCCAGCAGGCAGGAGCCTGCCACTGGCCTCGGAGGCACTCAGGCTGCTGTGACCTCACAAGCACAGCCAGCAGCCATGAGCCTGCCACTGGCCTAGCAGACACTCAGGCAGCTGTGACCTCAGAAGCACAGCCAGCAGCCAGGAGCCTGCCACTGGCCTAGGAGGCACTCACGCTGCTGTGACCTCACAAGCAGTGCCAGCAGGGAGCGCTGCACACTAGCATATGAGGCACTCAGGCTGCTGTGACCTCACAATCACAGCCAGCAGCCAGAAGTCTGCCTCTGGCCTAGGAGACACTCAGGCAGCTGTGAGCTCATAAGGATAGCCAGCAGGGAGCGCTGCACACTAACATATGAGGCACTGAGGATGCTGTGACCTCACAAGCACAGCCAGCAGCCATGAGCCTGCCACTGGCCTCGGAGGCACTGAGGCTGCTGTGACCTCACAATCACAGCCAGCAGCCATGAGCCTGTTGCTGGCCTAGGAGACACTCAGGCAGCTGTGACCTCATAACGATAGCCAGCAGGGAGCGCTGCACACTAACATATGAGGCACTGAGGCTGCTGTGACCTCACAAGCACAGCCAGCAGCCATGAGCCTGCCACTGGCCTAGGAGTCACTGAGGCTGCTGTGACCTCACAAGCAGAACTAGCAGCCAGGAGCCTGCCACTGGCCTAGGAGGCACTCAGGCTGCTGTAACCTCACAAGCACAGCCAGCAGCCAGGAACCTGCCACTGGCCTAGGAGACACTCATGCACCTGTGACCTCACAAGCGCAGCCAGCAGCCATGAGCCTGCCACTGGCCTCGGAGGCACTGAGGCTGCTGTGACCTCACAAGCACAGCCAGCACGGAGCGCTGCACACTAAGTAATGAGGCACTGAGCCTGCTGTGAGATCACAAGCACAGCCAGCAGCCATGAGCCTGCCACTGGCCTAGCAGACACTCACGCTGCTGTGACCTCACAAGCACAGCCAGCAGGCAGGAGCCTGCCACTGGCCTAGGAGGCACTGAGGCTGCTGTGACCTCACAATCACAGCCAGCAGCCATGAGCCTGCCACTGGCCTAGGAGGCACTCAGGCTGCAGTGACCTCACAAGCACAGCCAGCAGGGGACGCTGCACACTAACATATGAGGCACTGAGGCTGCTGTGACCTCAGAAGCACAGGAAGCAGCCATGAGCCTGCCACTGGCCTAGGAGGCACTCAGGCTGCTGTGACCTCACAAGCAGTGCCAGCAGGGAGCGCTGCACACTAGCATATGAGGCACTGAGGCTGCTGTGACCTCACAAGCACAGCCAGCAGCCAGGGGCCTGCCACTGGTCTAGGAGACACTCCTACAGCTGTGACCTCACAGTCACAGCCAGCAGCCAGAAGTCTGCCTCTGGCCTAGGAGACACTCAGGCAGCTGTGACCTCACAAGGATAGCCAGCAGGGAGCGCTGCACACTAACATATGAGGCACTGAGGCTGCTGTGACCTCAGAAGCACAGGAAGCAGCCATGAGCCTGCCACTGGCCTAGGAGGCACTGAGGCTGCTGTGACCTCACAGGCACAGCCAGCAGCCTGGAGCCTGCCACTGGCCTAGGAGGCACTGAGGCTGCTGTGACCTCACAAGCACAACTAGCAGCCAGGAGCCTGCCACTGGCCTTGGAGGCACTCAGGCTGCTGTAACCTCACAAGCACAACCAGCAGCCAGAAGTCTGCCTCTGGCCTAGGAGACACTCACGCAGCTGTGACCTCACAAGGATAGCCAGCAGGGAGCGCTGCACACTAACATATGAGGCACTGAGGCTGCTGTGACCTCCCAAGCACAGCCAGCAGCCATGAGTCTGCCACTGGCCTAGGGGGCACTCAGGCTGCTGTGACCTCGCAAGCACAGGCAGCAGCCATGAGCGTTCCAGTGGCCTAGGAGGCACTGAGGCTGCTGTGACCTCACAAGCACAGCCAGCAGCCATGAGCCTGCCACTGGCCTCGGAGGCACTGAGGCTGCTGTGACCTCACAAGCACAGCCAGCAGCCAGGAGCCTGCCACTGGCCTAGGAGTCACTGAGGCTGCTGTGACCTCACAAGCACAACTAGCAGCCAGGAGCCTGCCACTGGCCTTGGAGGCACTCAGGCTGCTGTAACCTCACAAGCACAAACAGCAGCCAGGAACCTGCCACTGGCCTCGGAGACACTCATGCACCTGTGACCTCACAAGCGCAGCAAGCAGCCATGAGCCTGCCACTGGCCTAGGAGGCACTGAGGCTGCTGTGACCTCACGAGCACAGCCAGCAGGGAGCGCTGCACACTAACATATGAGGCACTGAGGCTGCTGTGACCTCACAAGCACAGCCAGCAGGCAGGAGCCTGCCACTGGCCTCGGAGGCACTCAGGCTGCTGTGACCTCACAAGCACAGCCAGCAGCCATGAGCCTGCCACTGGCCTAGCAGACACTCAGGCAGCTGTGACCTCAGAAGCACAGCCAGCAGCCAGGAGCCTGCCACTGGCCTAGGAGGCACTCACGCTGCTGTGACCTCACAAGCACAGCCAGCAGGGAGCGCTGCACACTAACATATGAGGCACTGAGGCTGCTGTGACGTCAGAAGCACAGGAAGCAGCCATGAGCCTGCCACTGGCCTAGGAGGCACTCAGGCTGCTGTGACCTCTGAAGCACAGCCAGCAGGTAGCGCTGCACACTAACATATGAGGCACTGAGGCTGCTGTGACCTCACAAGCACAGCCAGCAGCCATGAGCCTGTCACTGGCCTCAGAGCCACTGAGGCTACTGTAACCTCACAAGCACAGGAAGCAGCCAGGAGCCTGCCACTGGCCTAGTAGGCACTGAGGCTGCTGTGACCTCACAAGCACAGCCAGCAGCCAGGAGCCTGCTACTGTCCTAGGAGGCACTCAGGCTGCTGTGACCTCACAAGCACAGCCAGCAGCCAGGAGCCTGCCACTGGCCTAGGAGACACTCAGGCTGCAGTGACCTCACAAGCACAGCCAGCAGGGAGCGCTGCACACTAACATATGAGGCACTGAGGCTGCTGGGACCTCACAAACACAGCCAGCAGCCATGAGCCTGCAACTGGCCTCGGAGGCACTCAGGCTGCTGTGACCTCACAAGCACAGCCAGCAGCCATGAGCCTGCCACTGGCCTAGCAGACACTCAGGCAGCTGTGACCTCCCAAGCACAGCCAGCAGCCAGGAGCCTGCCACTGGCCTCGGAGGCACTCAGGCTGCTGTGACCTCACAAGCACAGCCAGCAGGGGACGCTGCACACTAACATATGAGGCACTGAGGCTGCTGTGACCTCACAAGCACAGGAAGCAGCCATGAGCCTGCCACTGGCCTAGGAGGCACTCAGGCTGCTGTTACCTCACAGTCACAGCCAGCAGCCAGAAGTCTGCCTCTGGCCTAGGAGACACTCAGGCAGCTGTGACCTCACAAGGATAGCCAGCAGGGAGCGCTGCACACTAACATATGAGGCACTGAGGCTGCTGTGACCTCACAAGCACAGCCAGCATCCAGGAGCCTGCCACTGGCCTAGGAGACACTCCTGCAGCTGTGACCTCACAGTTACAGCCAGCAGCCAGAAGTCTGCCTCTGGCCTAGGAGACACTCAGGCAGCTGTGACCTCATAAGGATAGCCAGCAGGGAGCGCTGCACAGTAACATATGAGGCACTGAGGCTGCTGTGACCTCACAAGCACAGCCAGCAGCCATGAGCCTGCCACTGGCCTAGGAGGCACTCAGGCTGCTGTGACCTCACAAGCACAGCCAGCAGCCAGGAGCCTGCCACTGGCCTAGGAGACACTCAGGCTGCAGTGACCTCACAAGCACAGCCAGCAGGGAGCGCTGCACACTAACATATGAGGCACTGAGGCTGCTGGGACCTCACAAACACAGCCAGCAGCCATGAGCCTGCAACTGGCCTCGGAGGCACTCAGGCTGCTGTGACCTCACAAGCACAGCCAGCAGCCATGAGCCTGCCACTGGCCTAGCAGACACTCAGGCAGCTGTGACCTCCCAAGCACAGCCAGCAGCCAGGAGCCTGCCACTGGCCTCGGAGGCACTCAGGCTGCTGTGACCTCACAAGCACAGCCAGCAGGGGACGCTGCACACTAACATATGAGGCACTGAGGCTGCTGTGACCTCACAAGCACAGGAAGCAGCCATGAGCCTGCCACTGGCCTAGGAGGCACTCAGGCTGCTGTGACCTCACAGTCACAGCCAGCAGCCAGAAGTCTGCCTCTGGCCTAGGAGACACTCAGGCAGCTGTGACCTCACAAGGATAGCCAGCAGGGAGCGCTGCACACTAACATATGAGGCACTGAGGCTGCTGTGACCTCACAAGCACAGCCAGCATCCAGGAGCCTGCCACTGGCCTAGGAGACACTCCTGCAGCTGTGACCTCACAGTTACAGCCAGCAGCCAGAAGTCTGCCTCTGGCCTAGGAGACACTCAGGCAGCTGTGACCTCATAAGGATAGCCAGCAGGGAGCGCTGCACAGTAACATATGAGGCACTGAGGCTGCTGTGACCTCACAAGCACAGCCAGCAGCCATGAGCCTGCCACTGGCCTAGGAGGCACTCAGGCTGCTGTGACCTCACAAGCACAGCCAGCAGCCAGGAGCCTGCCACTGGCCTAGGAGGCACTGAGGCTGCTGTGACCTCACAATCACAGCCAGCAGCCATGAGCCTGTTGCTGGCCTAGGAGACACTCAGGCAGCTGTGACCTCACAAGGATAGCCAGCAGGGAGCGCTGCACACTAAGTAATGAGGCACTGAGGCTGCTGTGACCTCCCAAGCACAGCCAGCAGCCATGAGTCTGCCACTGGCCTAGGAGACACTCAGGCTGCTGTGACCTCGCAAGCACAGGCAGCAGCCATGAGCCTGCCACTGGCCTAGGAGTCACTGAGGCTGCTGTGACCTCACAAGCACAACTAGCAGCCAGGAGCCTGCCACTGGCCTAGGAGGCACTCAGGCTGCTGTAACCTCACAAGCACAAACAGCAGCCAGGAACCTGCCACTGGCCTAGGAGACACTCATGCACCTGTGACCTCACAAGCGCAGCCAGCAGCCATGAGCCTGCCACTGGCCTCGGAGGCACTCAGGCTGCTGTGACCTCACAAGCACAGCCAGCAGGGAGCGCTGCACACTAAGTAATGAGGCACTGAGCCTGCTGTGAGATCACAAGCACAGCCAGCAGCCATGAGCCTGCCACTGGCCTAGGAAACACTCAGCCTGCTGTGACCTCACAAGCACAGCCAGCAGGCAGGAGCCTGCCACTGGCCTCGGAGGCACTGAGGCTGCTGTGACCTCACAAGCACAGCCAGCAGCCATGAGCCTGCCACTGGCCTAGGAGGCACTGAGGCTGCTGTGACCTCACAAGCACAGCCAGCAGGGGGCGCTGCACACTAAGTAATGAGGCACTGAGGCTGCTGTGACCTCCCAAGCACAGCCAGCAGCCATGAGCCTGCCACTGGCCTAGGAAACACTCAGGCTGCAGTGACCTCACAAGCACAGGCAGCAGCCATGAGCCTGCCACTGGCCTAGGAGGCACTGAGACTGCTGTGACCTCACCAGCACAGCCAGCAGCCATGAGCCTGCCACTGGCCTAGGAGGCACTGAGGCTGCTGTGACCTCACAAGCACAACTAGCAGCCATGAGCCTGCCACTGGCCTAGGAGGCACTGAGGCTGCTGTAACCTCACAAGCACAAACAGCAGCCATTAGCCTGCCACTGGCCTCGGAGGCACTCAGGCTGCAGTGACCTCACAAGCACAGCCAGCAGGGAGCGCTGCACACTAACATATGAGGCACTGAGGCAGCTGTGACCTCACAATCACAGCCAGCAACCAGGAGCCTGCCACTGGCCTAGGAGGCACTGAGGCTGCTGTGACCTCAGAAGCACAGCCAGCAGCCATGAGCCTGCCATTGGCCTAGGAGGCACTCAGGCTGCTGTGACCTCACAAGCAGAGCCACCAGGGAGCGCTGCACACTAACATATGAGGCACTGAGGATGCTGTGACCTCACAAGCACAGCCAGCAGCCATGAGCCTGCCACTGGCCTAGGGGGCACTGAGGCTGTGACCTCAGAAGCACAGCCAGCAGCCATGAACCTGCCACTGGCCTAGTAGACACTCAGGCAGCTGTGACCTCAGAAGCACAGCCAGCACCCAGG
Source organism: Dromaius novaehollandiae (assembly GCF_036370855.1). Lineage (NCBI taxonomy): Eukaryota > Metazoa > Chordata > Aves > Casuariiformes > Dromaiidae > Dromaius > Dromaius novaehollandiae. The sequence goes on from NW_026991310.1 coordinate 568,505, forward strand.
AGCCTGCCGCTGGCCTAGGAGGCACTCAGGCTGTGACCTCACAAGCACAGCCCGCAGCCATTAGCCTGCCACTAATCTCGGAGGCACTCAGCCTGCAGTGACCTCACAAGCACAGCCAGCAGGGAGCTCTGCACACTAACATATGAGGCACTGAGGCTGCTGTGATGTCAGAAGCACAGGAAGCAGCCATGAGCCTGCCACTGGCCTAGGAGGCACTGAGGCTGCTGTGACCTCACAAGCACAGCCAGCAGGGAGCACTGCACACTAACATATGAGGCACTGAGGCTGCTGTGACCTCACAAGCACAGCCAGCAGCCATGAGCCTGCCACTGGCCTAGCAGACACTTAGGCTGCTGTGACCTCACAAGCACAGCCAGCAGGCAGGAGCCTGCCACTGGCCTCGGAGGCACTCAGGCTGCTGTAACCTCATAAGGATAGCCAGCAGGGAGCGCTGCACACTAAGTAATGAGGCACTGAGGCTGCTGTGACCTCCCAAGCACAGCCAGCAGCCATGAGTCTGCCACTGGCCTAGCGGGCACTCAGGCTGCAGTGACCTCACAAGCACAGGCAGCAGCCATGAGCCTGCCACTGGCCTAGGAGGCACTGAGACTGCTGTGACCTCACCAGCACAGCCAGCAGCCATGAGCCTGCCACTGGCCTAGGAGGCACTGAGGCTGCTGTGACCTCACAAGCACAACTAGCAGCCAGGAGCCTGCCACTGGCCTAGGAGGCACTGAGGCTGCTGTAACCTCACAAGCACAAACAGCAGCCATGAGCCTGCCACTGGCCTCGGAGGCACTCAGGCTGCAGTGACCTCACAAGCACAGCCAGCAGGGAGCGCTGCACACTAACATATGAGGCACTGAGGCTGCTGTGACCTCACAATCACAGCCAGCAACCAGGAGCCTGCCACTGGCCTAGGAGGCACTGAGGCTGCTGTGACCTCAGAAGCACAGCCAGCAGCCATGAGCCTGCCATTGGCCTAGGAGGCACTCAGGCTGCTGTGACCTCACAAGCAGAGCCAGCAGGGAGCGCTGCACACTAACATATGAGGCACTGAGGCTGCTGTGACCTCACAAGCACAGCCAGCAGCCAGGAGCCTGCCGCTGGCCTAGGGGGCACTGAGGCTGTGACCTCACAAGCACAGCCAGCAGCCATGAACCTGCCACTGGCCTAGTAGACACTCAGGCAGCTGTGACCTCAGAAGCACAGCCAGCAGCCAGGAGCCTGCCGCTGGCCTAGGAGGCACTCAGGCTGTGACCTCACAAGCACAGCCCGCAGCCATTAGCCTGCCACTAATCTCGGAGGCACTCAGCCTGCAGTGACCTCACAAGCACAGCCAGCAGGGAGCTCTGCACACTAACATATGAGGCACTGAGGCTGCTGTGACGTCAGAAGCACAGGAAGCAGCCATGAGCCTGCCACTGGCCTAGGAGGCACTGAGGCTGCTGTGACCTCACAAGCACAGCCAGCAGGGAGCGCTGCACACTAACATATGAGGCACTGAGGCTGCTGTGACCTCACAAGCACAGCCAGCAGCCATGAGCCTGTTGCTGGCCTAGGAGACACTCCTGCAGCTGTGACCTCACAAGCACAGCCAGCAGCCAGGAGCCTGCCGCTGGCCTAGGAGGCACTCAGGCTGCTGTGACCTCATAAGGATAGCCAGCAGGGAGCGCTGCACACTAACATATGAGGCACTGAGGCTGCTGTGACCTCACAAGCACAGCCAGCAGCCAGGAGCCTGCCACTGGCCTAGGAGGCACTGAGGCTGCTGTGACCTCACAATCACAGCCAGCCGCCATGAGCCTGTTGCTGGCCTAGGAGACACTCAGGCTGCTGTGACCTCACAAGGATAGCCAGCAGGGAGCGCTGCACACTAAGTAATGAGGCACTGAGGCTGCTGTGACCTCCCAAGCACAGCCAGCAGCCATGAGACTGCCACTGGCCTAGGAGACACTCAGGCTGCTGTGACCTCGCAAGCACAGGCAGCAGCCATGAGCCTGCCACTGGCCTAGGAGGCACTGAGGCTGCTGTGACCTCACAAGCACAACTAGCAGCCAGGAGCCTGCCACTGGCCTAGGAGGCACTCAGGCTGCTGTAACCTCACAAGCACAACTAGCAGCCAGGAGCCTTCCACTGGCCTAGGAGACACTCATGCACCTGTGACCTCACAAGCGCAGCCAGCAGCCATGAGCCTGCCACTGGCCTCGGAGGCACTCAGGCTGCTGTGACCTCACAAGCACAGCCAGCAGGGAGCGCTGCACACTAAGTAATGAGGCACTGAGCCTGCTGTGAGATCACAAGCACAGCCAGCAGCCATGAGCCTGCCACTGGCCTAGGAAACACTCAGCCTGCTGTGACCTCACAAGCACAGCCAGCAGGCAGGAGCCTGCCACTGGCCTCGGAGGCACTGAGGCTGCTGTGACCTCACAATCACAGCCAGCAGCCAGGAGCCTGCCACTGGCCTAGGAGGCACTGAGGCTGCTGTGACCTCACAAGCACAGCCAGCAGGGAGCGCTGCACACTAAGTAATGAGGCACTGAGGATGCTGTGACCTCCCAAGCACAGCCAGCAGCCATGAGCCTGCCACTGGCCTCGGAGGCACTCAGGCTGCAGTGACCTCACAAGCACAGCCCGCAGGGGACGCTGCACACTAACATATGAGGCACTGAGGCTGCTGTGACCTCAGAAGCACAGGAAGCAGCCATGAGCCTGCCACTGGCCTAGGAGGCACTCAGGCTGCTGTGACCTCACAAGCAGTGCCAGCAGGGAGCGCTGCACACTAGCATATGAGGCACTGAGGCTGCTGTGACCTCACAAGCACAGCCAGCAGCCAGGGGCCTGCCACTGGTCTAGGAGACACTCCTGCAGCTGTGACCTCACAGTCACAGCCAGCAGCCAGAAGTCTGCCTCTGGCCTAGGAGACACTCAGGCAGCTGTGACCTCACAAGGATAGCCAGCAGGGAGCGCTGCACACTAAGTAATGAGGCACTGAGGCTGCTGTGACCTCACAAGCACAGCCAGCAGGCAGGAGCCTGCCACTGGCCTAGGAGGCACTGAGGCTGCTGTGACCTCACAGGCACAGCCAGCAGCCTGGAGCCTGCCACTGGCCTAGGAGGCACTGAGGCTGCTGTGACCTCACAAGCACAACTAGCAGCCAGGAGCCTGCCACTGGCCTTGGAGGCACTCAGGCTGCTGTAACCTCACAAGCACAACTAGCAGCCAGGAGCCTGCCACTGGCCTTGGAGGCACTCAGGCTGCTGTAACCTCACAAGCACAACCAGCAGCCAGAAGTCTGCCTCTGGCCTAGGAGACACTCAGGCAGCTGTGACCTCACAAGGATAGCCAGCAGGGAGCGCTGCACACTAACATATGAGGCACTGAGGCTGCTGTGACCTCCCAAGCACAGCCAGCAGCCATGAGTCTGCCACTGGCCTAGGGGGCACTCAGGCTGCTGTGACCTCGCAAGCACAGGCAGCAGCCATGAGCGTTCCAGTGGCCTAGGAGGCACTGAGGCTGCTGTGACCTCACAAGCACAGCCAGCAGGCAGGAGCCTGCCACTGGCCTCGGAGGCACTGAGGCTGCTGTGACCTCACAATCACAGCCAGCAGCCAGGAGCCTGCCACTGGCCTAGGAGGCACTGAGGCTGCTGTGACCTCACAAGCACAACTAGCAGCCAGGAGCCTGCCACTGGCCTTGGAGGCACTCAGGCTGCTGTAACCTCACAAGCACAAACAGCAGCCATTAGCCTGCCACTGGCCTCGGAGACACTCATGCACCTGTGACCTCACAAGCGCAGCCAGCAGCCATGAGCCTGCCACTGGCCTAGGAGGCACTGAGGCTGCTGTGACCTCACGAGCACAGCCAGCAGGGGATGCTGCACACTAACATATGAGGCACTGAGGCTGCTGTGACCTCACAAGCACAGCCAGCAGCCAGGAGCCTGCGACTGGCCTAGGAGGTACTGAGGCTGCTGTAACCTCACAAGCACAAACAGCAGCCATGAGCCTGCCACTGGCCTCGGAGGCACTCAGGCTGCAGTGACCTCACAAGCACAGCCAGCAGGGAGCGCTGCACACTAACATATGAGGCACTGAGGCTGCTGTGACCTCACAATCACAGCCAGCAACCAGGAGCCTGCCACTGGCCTAGGAGGCACTGAGGCTGCTGTGACCTCAGAAGCACAGCCAGCAGCCATGAGCCTGCCATTGGCCTAGGAGGCACTCAGGCTGCTGTGACCTCACAAGCAGAGCCAGCAGGGAGCGCTGCACACTAACATATGAGGCACTGAGGCTGCTGTGACCTCACAAGCACAGCCAGCAGCCATGAGCCTGCCGCTGGCCTAGGGGGCACTGAGGCTGTGACCTCACAAGCACAGCCAGCAGCCATGAACCTGCCACTGGCCTAGTAGACACTCAGGCAGCTGTGACCTCAGAAGCACAGCCAGCAGCCAGGAGCCTGCCGCTGGCCTAGGAGGCACTGAGGCTGTGACCTCACAAGCACAGCCCGCAGCCATTAGCCTGCCACTAATCTCGGAGGCACTCAGCCTGCAGTGACCTCACAAGCACAGCCAGCAGGGAGCTCTGCACACTAACATATGAGGCACTGAGGCTGCTGTGACGTCAGAAGCACAGGAAGCAGCCATGAGCCTGCCACTGGCCTAGGAGGCACTGAGGCTGCTGTGACCTCACAAGCACAGCCAGCAGGGAGCGCTGCACACTAACATATGAGGCACTGAGGCTGCTGTGACCTCACAAGCACAGCCAGCAGCCATGAGCCTGTTGCTGGCCTAGGAGACACTCCTGCAGCTGTGACCTCACAAGCACAGGAAGCAGCCAGGAGCCTGCCGCTGGCCTAGGAGGCACTCAGGCTGCTGTGACCTCATAAGGATAGCCAGCAGGGAGCGCTGCACACTAACATATGAGGCACTGAGGCTGCTGTGACCTCACAAGCACAGCCAGCAGCCAGGAGCCTGCCACTGGCCTAGGAGGCACTGAGGCTGCTGTGACCTCACAATCACAGCCAGCCGCCATGAGCCTGTTGCTGGCCTAGGAGACACTCAGGCAGCTGTGACCTCACAAGGATAGCCAGCAGGGAGCGCTGCACACTAAGTAATGAGGCACTGAGGCTGCTGTGACCTCCCAAGCACAGCCAGCAGCCATGAGACTGCCACTGGCCTAGGAGACACTCAGGCTGCTGTGACCTCGCAAGCACAGGCAGCAGCCATGAGCCTGCCACTGGCCTAGGAGGCACTGAGGCTGCTGTGACCTCACAAGCACAACTAGCAGCCAGGAGCCTGCCACTGGCCTAGGAGGCACTCAGGCTGCTGTAACCTCACAAGCACAACTAGCAGCCAGGAGCCTTCCACTGGCCTAGGAGACACTCATGCACCTGTGACCTCACAAGCGCAGCCAGCAGCCATGAGCCTGCCACTGGCCTCGGAGGCACTCAGGCTGCTGTGACCTCACAAGCACAGCCAGCAGGGAGCGCTGCACACTAAGTAATGAGGCACTGAGCCTGCTGTGAGATCACAAGCACAGCCAGCAGCCATGAGCCTGCCACTGGCCTAGGAGACACTCAGCCTGCTGTGACCTCACAAGCACAGCCAGCAGGCAGGAGCCTGTCACTGGCCTCGGAGGCACTGAGGCTGCTGTGACCTCACAATCACAGCCAGCAGCCAGGAGCCTGCCACTGGCCTAGGAGGCACTGAGGCTGCTGTGACCTCACAAGCACAGCCAGCAGGGAGCGCTGCACACTAAGTAATGAGGCACTGAGGATGCTGTGACCTCCCAAGCACAGCCAGCAGCCATGAGCCTGCCACTGGCCTCGGAGGCACTCAGGCTGCAGTGACCTCACAAGCACAGCCCGCAGGGGACGCTGCACACTAACATATGAGGCACTGAGGCTGCTGTGACCTCAGAAGCACAGGAAGCAGCCATGAGCCTGCCACTGGCCTAGGAGGCACTCAGGCTGCTGTGACCTCACAAGCAGTGCCAGCAGGGAGCGCTGCACACTAGCATATGAGGCACTGAGGCTGCTGTGACCTCAGAAGCACAGCCAGCAGCCAGGGGCCTGCCACTGGCCTAGGAGACACTCCTGCAGCTGTGACCTCACAGTCACAGCCAGCAGCCAGAAGTCTGCCTCTGGCCTAGGAGACACTCAGGCAGCTGTGACCTCACAAGGATAGCCAGCAGGGAGCGCTGCACACTAAGTAATGAGGCACTGAGGCTGCTGTGACCTCACAAGCACAGCCAGCAGGCAGGAGCCTGCCACTGGCCTAGGAGGCACTGAGGCTGCTGTGACCTCACAGGCACAGCCAGCAGCCTGGAGCCTGCCACTGGCCTAGGAGGCACTGAGGCTGCTGTGACCTCACAAGCACAACTAGCAGCCAGGAGCCTGCCACTGGCCTTGGAGGCACTCAGGCTGCTGTAACCTCACAAGCACAACTAGCAGCCAGGAGCCTGCCACTGGCCTTGGAGGCACTCAGGCTGCTGTAACCTCACAAGCACAACCAGCAGCCAGAAGTCTGCCTCTGGCCTAGGAGACACTCAGGCAGCTGTGACCTCACAAGGATAGCCAGCAGGGAGCGCTGCACACTAACATATGAGGCACTGAGGCTGCTGTGACCTCCCAAGCACAGCCAGCAGCCATGAGTCTGCCACTGGCCTAGGGGGCACTCAGGCTGCTGTGACCTCGCAAGCACAGGCAGCAGCCATGAGCGTTCCAGTGGCCTAGGAGGCACTGAGGCTGCTGTGACCTCACAAGCACAGCCAGCAGGCAGGAGCCTGCCACTGGCCTCGGAGGCACTGAGGCTGCTGTGACCTCACAATCACAGCCAGCAGCCAGGAGCCTGCCACTGGCCTAGGAGGCACTGAGGCTGCTGTGACCTCACAAGCACAACTAGCAGCCAGGAGCCTGCCACTGGCCTTGGAGGCACTCAGGCTGCTGTAACCTCACAAGCACAAACAGCAGCCATTAGCCTGCCACTGGCCTCGGAGACACTCATGCACCTGTGACCTCACAAGCGCAGCCAGCAGCCATGAGCCTGCCACTGGCCTAGGAGGCACTGAGGCTGCTGTGACCTCACGAGCACAGCCAGCAGGGGATGCTGCACACTAACATATGAGGCACTGAGGCTGCTGTGACCTCACAAGCACAGCCAGCAGCCAGGAGCCTGCGACTGGCCTAGGAGGCACTCATGCACCTGTGACCTCAGAAGCACAGCCAGCAGCCATGAGCCTGTCGCTGGCCTTGGAGGCACTCAGGCTGCTGTGACCTCACAAGCACAGTCAGCAGGGGACGCTGCACACTAACATATGAGGCACTGAGGCTGCTGTGACCTCAGAAGCACAGGAAGCAGCCATGAGCCTGCCACTGGCCTAGGGGGCACTGAGGCTGCTGTGACCTCAGAAGCACAGCCAGCAGGGAGCGCTGCACACTAACATATGAGGCACTGAGGCTGCTGTGACCTCACAAGCACAGCTAGCAGGGAGCGCTGCACACTAACATTTGAGGCACTGAGGCTGCTGTGACCTCACAAGCACAGCCAGCAGCCATGAGCCTGCCACTGGCCTAGGAGGCACTGAGGCTGTGACCTCACAAGCACAGCCAGCAGCCATGAGCCTGCCACTAATCTCGGAGGCACTCAGCCTGCACTGACCTCACAAGCACAGCCAGCAGGGAGCGCCGCACACTAACATATGAGGCACTGAGGCTGCTGTGACGTCAGAAGCACAGCCAGCAGCCATGAGCCTGCTACTGGCCTCGGAGGCACTCAGGCTGCTGTGACCTCTGAAGCACAGCCAGCAGGGAGCGCTGCAAACTAACATATGAGGCACTGAGGCTGCTGTGACCTCACAAGCACAGCGAGCAGCCATGAGCCTGCCACTGGACTAGCAGACACTCAGGCTGCTGTGACCTCACAATCACAGCCAGCAGCCAGGAGCCTGCCACTGGCCTAGCAGACACTCAGGCTGCTGTGACCTCACAAGCACAGCCAGCAGCCATGAGCCTGCCACTGGCCTAGCAGACACTCAGGCTGCTGTGACCTCACAAGCACAGCCAGCAGCCATGAGCCTGCCACCGGCCTAGGAGGCACTGAGGCTGCTGTGACCTCACAAGCACAGCCAGCAGGGGACGCTGCACACTAACATATGAGTCACTGAGGCTACTGTGACCTCAGAAGCACAGCCAGCAGCCAGGAGCCTGCCACTGGCCTAGGAGGCACTCAGGTTTCTGTGACCTCACAAGCACAGCCAGCAGGAGATTCTGCACACTAGCATATGAGGCACTGAGGCTACTGTGACCTCACAATCACAGCCAGCAGCCATGAGCCTGCCACTGGCCTAGGAGGCACTGAGGCTACTGTGACCTCACAAGCAGAGCCAGCAGGGTGCGCTGCACACAACGTAATGAGGCACTGAGCCTGCTGTGACCTCACAGGCACAGCCAGCAGCCATGAGCCTGCCACTGGCCTAGTAGACACTCAGGCAGCTGTGACCTCAGAAGCACAGCCAGCAGCCAGGAGCCTGCCGCTGGCCTAGGAGGCACTCAGGCTGCTGTGACCTCACAAGCACAGCCAGCAGGGAGCGCTGCACACTAACATATGAGACACTGAGGCTGCTGTGACGTCAGAAGCACAGGAAGCAGCCATGAGCCTGCCACTGGCCTAGCAGGCACTGAGGCTGCTGTGACCTCACAAGCACAGCCAGCAGCCATTAGCCTCCCACTGCCCGATGAGGCGCTGACGCTGATGTCAACTCAGAAGCACAGTAAGCAGTCAGGGGCCTGCCACTGCCCTCAAGGGCATGGAGGCTGCTGTGACCTCACAGGCCCACCCAGCAGTCATTTGCCTTCAACTGGCCTATCAGGCACTCAGGCTTCTGTAACCTCACAAGCACGGCCAGCAGCAAGGGGCCTGCCACTGGCCTGTGAAGCACTGAGGCTGCTGTGACTTCACGAGCCCAGGCAGCAGCTACGAGGCCTGCCACTGGCCTATGAGGCACTGAGGCTGCTGTGACCTCACAAGCACAGTCAGCAGCCAGGGGCCTGCTGCTGGCCTATCAGGTTGTAGGAGTGCTGTGACCTGACAAGCACAGCCAACAGCTATGGGCCTGCCACTGGCCTATAGGGAACAGAGGCTTCTGTGACCTCACAAGCACAGCCAGCAGCCATTGGCCTCCCACTGTCCAAAGAGGCACGCAGGCTCCTCTGACCTCACCAGCACACCAAGCAGCCATTGGTCTCCCTCTGGCCTACAGGAAAAGGAGGCTGATGTCACCTCACAAGCACAGTGAGTAGCCAGGGGCCTCCCACTGCCCTATAAGGTACAGAGACAAATGTGACCTCAAAAGGCAGCCAGCAGACAGAGGCCTGCCACGGGCCTATCAGGAAATAGGAGTGCTGTGACCTTACAGGAACAAACAGGAGCTACGGGCCTTCCACTGGCCTATGAGGCACGGAGGCTGCTGTGACCTCACAAGCACACCAAGCAGCCATTGGCCTTCCACGGGCCTATCGGGCACTGAGGCTGCTGTGACCTCACAAGCACAGCCAGCAGCCAAGGGCCTGCCACTGTCCGAAGAGGCAATAGGACTGCTGTGACCTCACAAGCACAGTCAGCAGCTATGGGCCTGCCACTGGCCTATGAGGCACTGAGGCTGCTGTGACCTCACAAGCACATGCAGCAGTCACGGGCCTGCTGCTCGCCTATCAGGCTCTAGGAGTGTTGTGACCTCACAAGCACAGCCAGCAGCTATGGGCCTGCCACTGGCCTACAGCAAAAGGAGCCTGAGGTGACCTCACAAGCACAGCGAGTAGCCAGGGACTTCCCACTGCCCTATAAGGTACAGAGACAAATGTGACCTCAAAAGGCAGCCAGCAGACAGATGCCTGCCACGGGTCTCTGAGGAAATAGGACTGCTGTGACCTTACAAGCACAGCCAGCAGCTACGGGCCTGCCACTGGCCTATGAGGCACTGAGGCTGCTGTGACCTCACAAGCACAGCCAGCAGCCATTGGCCTCCCACTGCCCGATGAGGCGCTGACGCTGCTGTCACCTCAGAAGCACAGTAAACAGTCAGGGGCCTGTCACTGCCCTCAGGGGCATGGAGGCTGCTGTGACCTCATAAGCGCAGCCAGCAGCTATGGGCCTGCCACTGCCCTATAGGGCACTGAGGCATCTCTGACCTCAGAAGCCCACCCAGCAGTCATTGGCCTTCACTGGCCTATCAGTCACTGAGGCTGCTGTGACCTCACAAGCACACCAAGCAGCCATTGGCCTCCCACAGGCCTATCAGGCACTGAGGCTGCTGTGACCTCACAAGCACAGCCAGCAGCTATGGGCCTGCCACTGGCTTATAGGGAACGGAGGCTGCTGTTACCTCACACGCACACCCAGCAGCCATGGGCCTGCCACTGGCCTATGAGGCACTGAGGCTGCTGTGACCTCACAAGCACAGTCAGCAGCCAGGGGCTTCCCACTACTCTGTAAGGTACAGAGACAAATGTGACCTCAAAAGGCAGCCAGCAGTCAGATGCCTGCCACGGGCCTATCAGGAAATAGGACTGCTGTGACCTTACAAGCACAGCCAGCAGCTACAGGCCTGCCACTGGCCTATGAGGCACGGAGGCTGCTGTGACCTCACGAGCACAGCCAGCAGCTACGGGCCTGCCACTGGCCTATGAGGCATGGAGGCTGCTGTGACCTCAGAAGCACACCAAGCATCCATTGGCCTCCCATGGGCCTATCAGGCACTCAGGCTGCTGTGACCTCACAAGTACAGCCAGTACCAAGGGCCTGCCAGTAGCCTATCAGGCAATAGCACTTCTGTGACCTGACAAGCACAGCCAGCCGCTATGGGCCTGCCACTGGCCTATGAGGGCATGGAGGCTGCTGTGACCTCACAAGCACACCAAGCAGCCATTGGCCTCCCTCTGGCCTACAGGAAAAGGAGGCTGATGTGACCTCACAAGCACAGCGAGTAGCCAGGGGCCTCCCACTGCCCTATAAGGTACAGAGACAAATGTGACCTCAAAAGGCAGCCAGCAGACAGAGGCCTGCCATGGGCCTATCAGGAAATACGACTGCTGTGACCTTACAAGCGCAGCCAGCAGCCAAGGGCCTGCCACTGGCCTATGAGGCACTGAGGCTGCTGTGACCTCACAAGCACAGTCAGCAGCCAGGGGCTTCCCACTACCCTGTAAGGTACAGAGACAAATGTGACCTCAAAAGGCAGCCAGCAGTCAGATGCCTGCCACGGGCCTATCAGGAAATAGGACTGCTGTGACCTTACAAGCACAGCCAGCAGCTACAGGCCTGCCACTGGCCTGTGAAGCACTGAGGCTGCTGTGACCTCACGAGCACAGCCAGCAGCTACGGGCCTGCCACTGGCCTATGAGGCACTGAGGCTGCTGTGACCTCAGAAGCACACCAAGCATCCATTGGCCTCCCACGGGCCTATCAGGCACTCAGGCTGCTGTGACCTCACAAGTACAGCCAGTAGCCAAGGGCCTGCCAGTAGCCTATCAGGCAATAGCACTTCTGTGACCTGACAAGCACAGCCAGCCGCTATGGGCCTGCCACTGGCCTATGAGGGCATGGAGGCTGCTGTGACCTCACAAGCACACCAAGCAGCCATTGGCCTCCCTCTGGCCTACAGGAAAAGGAGGCTGATGTGACCTCACAAGCACAGCGAGTAGCCAGGGGCCTCCCACTGCCCTATAAGGTACAGAGACAAATGTGACCTCAAAAGGCAGCCAGCAGACAGAGGCCTGCCATGGGCCTATCAGGAAATACGACTGCTGTGACCTTACAAGCGCAGCCAGCAGCCAAGGGCTTGCCACTGCCCTATAGGACACTGAGGCTGCTGTGACCTCACAAGCACAGCAAGGATCCAGACGCCTGCCATTGCCCTGTAAGGTACAGAGACAAACGTGACCTCAAAAGGCAGCCAGCAGACAGAGGCCTGCCACGGGCCTATCAGGAAATAGGACTGCTGTGACCTTACAAGAACAGACAGCAGCTACGGGCCTCCACTGGCCTATGAGGCACGGAGGCTGCTGTGACCTCAAAAGCACACCAAGCAGCCATTGGCCTCCCACGGGCCTATCAGGCACTGAGGCTACTGTGACCTCACAAGCACAGCCAGCAGCCGAGGGCCTGCCAGTAGCCTATCAGGCAATAGGACTGCTGTGACCTCACAAGCACAGCCAGCAGCTATGGGCCTGCCTCTGGCCTATCGGGCCATAGGACTCCTGTGACCTCAGAAGCCCAGCCAGCAGCCAGGGTCCTGCCACTGGCCTATGGGGAACAGAGGCTGCTGTGACCTCAAAAGCACACCAAGCAGCCATTGGCCTGCCACTGGCCTATCGGGCCATAGGACTCCTGTGACCTCACAAGCACAGCCAGCAGCCAGGGTCCTGCCAGTGGCCTATAGGGAACAGAGGCTGCTGTCACCTCACAAGCACAGCCAGCAGCTATCGGCCTGCCACTGGCCTATCGGTCCATAGGACTGCTGTGACCTCACAAGCACAGTCAGCAGCTACAGGCCTGCCACTGGCCTATACAGCATGGAGGCTGATTTGCACTCACAAGCACAGGCAGCAGCCATTAGCCTCCCACTGCCTGATCACGTGCTGACGCTGCTGTCAACTCAGAAGCACAGTAAACAGTCAGGGGATTGCCACTGCCCTAAAGGGCATGGAGGCTGCTGTGACCTCACAAGCACAGCCAGCAGCTATGGGCCTGCCACTGGCGTATGAGGCACTGAGGCTTCTCTGACCTCACAAGCCGACCCAGCAGCCATGGGCCTGCCACTGGCCTATCAGGCAACAGGACTGCTGTGACCTCACAAGCACGGCCAGCAGGCATGGGCATCCAACTGCCCTATGAGGCCCCGACACAAACGTGACCTCATAACGCAGCCAGCAGGCATGGAGCTGTCACTGGCCTCTGAGGCACTGGTACTTCCGTGACATCACAAGTATAGCCAGCAGCCAAACAAGAATAAGGAGAAAAACAGCTTGCCTCAGAAAGATGATGAGACCCAATGAGGAACAGGAGACCCCAGACCAAAAAATTACTATTGGTCTAACTATCACGTGAAGGGTGGGAACTGGAAGTCAAAAAGACTATAATTACCCAGGATTTGTTTATGTTAGGGTCCCTCTTCGGAGGCACCCAGCTCGAGCTGTAATTACGGCATGCGCGTTATTAAAATTATCTAATTTGTTTTGATTTGACTCTGAACTTTTCTGCGGGAACCTAGGGTCGAGCCCTGTTATGGTGGCCGACAGGCCTAATTTCCATAACAGTTTGGCACCCCAGATGGGACCCTAGGCAACGACTGTCAGGCCTCTCGTCTCCAAACGATCATCTGGCACCATCGGGTGAGTTCACCTGGGATCTTTGGCAACGAGAGGCACCGAGAAGGTGAGTCTTAAACTCCCGCCTAAATTCTAAAATCTGGTCTGGTAACAGTGCACTGAAGGGGGTACGTGGACTGGCCACTGTAAGGCGTACCAGGGGGATGGACGCGAGTCCCATCCCCAGGGTTAGAGTGGGTCTAAGTCCCAGCTCGGTCCGGCCGGAGGAGGGGTGCGCAGCCTGATCAGCATAAGGCGCACTGCAAAACTTTGAGACCAAAAATTATAGTCACTGTGACTGGTGTGAGTTTAAACAGTACTGTGTATGTGTGTGTGTGAGTGCGTGTAGCCTGGGAACCAATTGGGGCACCCGTCGGCTGAGAAGCCGCCCGCTGCGAAGGGACAGCAGTCCTAGCAGTTAAAGACTCGGGTGGTGTGACTGCGGTTCCCAGGGAGCGAGAGAAAAGTGCCCAATTAAGGGGAATTGTGCGGGCGTATGACCCTACCTGGGGAGATGTACAAACGCTCCTTGAATCTGTGTTCACTCCAGATGAAAGGTGCTCAATTTTGGATGCAAACCGCCGTTGGGCAGCAGAGGGGGGTGTCAGGGCTGCTGGAACAGCCTGGCCAGCTGTGGACCCCGGGTGGAATCATAATGTAGATGCAGATTACAGGCAGTTGCAATTAGCCAGAGAGGACTTAGAAGAAGCTATACGTTTGGCAGGACAAAAGACTGCAAGTAAGGGAGTGTCAGCAACAGGCAGAGGAACACCCCTCAGCTTACTTTGCTAGGCTAATTAAGCAAGTCAGAATGTATGGGGGAGGACTAGACCCAGAAGCCGAGGCTAACAGGCCGCTAATGATTTCCACATTTGTAGACCAAGCAGCCCCGGACATTAGAAAGTAGTTTTCCAAACATGTTCCTGACTGGCCAGGAAAGCGAATGGATGAAATATTACGTTTAGCCACATTTGTGTATAATAGTCGAGAGGAGGAGAGGGCGAAAGAAAAGAGACAGCAAAAAAGAGAGGAAGTTAGTGTGTTAGCAGCTGTGTTAAGAGATGGATTTAGAGGACCCAGGGGGAGGGGACGTGAAAGAGCTAGGAGAGATAGATGGAGTCAGAGTCAGTCACAGACGCACCTATATGCCTTTTGGGGAGAGATCTCCTGCAAGCCTTGGATACTCAGATCTGCTTACAGCCAGAAGGGATAAAGCTAATAATTATGGGTTCGTGTGTTCTGGCTAAGACACCAGAACCAGAGTCAACTAATCTGCAAATTCCAACAGGTTTAGAATCAGTTTCTAAAAAATTATGGAGCTCTTCAGGAATGGATGTGGCACTACTGAAATCAGCCAGTCCAGTCTCGATAAAAACAAAGGGGGGATTGCCTCCTGCAGTTAAACAATATCCTATCCCGAAGGAAGCAGAGAAGAGTATCCAAAAACAAATTGATCATTATCTGAAAATGGGTATCCTTAGAGTCTGTGAATCCCCATATAACACCCCAATTCTGCCAGCTAAAAAGAACAGGCAAGATGCTGATGGTGATCCAGAGTATCGCTTTGTACAAGACTTAAGGGCTATAAACCAACATGTAGTTGCTCCACATCCAGTAGTCCCCGGCCCATCAACCATTTTACTACAGATACCCCATTGGGCAACTTATTTTACTGTGATTGACCTAACAGCAGCCTTTTTTAGTATACCAATAGCTGAAGATAGCCAAGATCTCTTTGCTTTCACTTGGAAGAGACAACAATTAACTTGGACAAGGCTGCCACAGGGATTTACTGGGTCTCCGACTATTTTTTCGCGTATACTCAAAAATGACCTCTCAGATATCGAACTTCCAGGACATTCTGTATTAATACAATATGTAGATGATTTGTTATTAGCAAGTAAAGATTATGAGACATGTTTGAAAGATACTGTTTCTCTATGTAACGCTCTTGCAGAAAAAGGGCATCGAGCATCTCTGTCTAAACTCCAGCTGTGTCAAAGAGAGGTAAAATATTTGGGTTTTATCTTAAGAGAAGGACACAGGTTAGTTGATCCAGAACGAGTAAAGACAATTCTTGATATGCCTCGTCCTGTAACAAAAAAAACAGCTTAGGGGATTTTTAGGAGCTGTAGGATTCTGCCAACCGTGGATTCCTGGGTTAGCAGAACTTACTAAGCCTCTGGTACAGGCAACAAAAAAGGAGGAGATAGAGCCTTTGGCCTGGGGCCCAAGGCCCCAGGGAAAGGGAGAAAGCTTTTACATCTGTGAAAAAAGCGTTGGTTTCAGCCCCTGCTCTCGGGTTACCAGATTATAGCAAACTATTTGAATTATTTGTCCATGAGCGACAGGGAGTAGCAAGTGGGGTACTCACCCAAAAACTAGGCCCTCACCGTAGACCAGTGGCCTATTACTCCACGCAACTAGATGAGGTAGCTAAAGGCACTCCAGGATGCATCAGAGCAATAGCAGCTACTGCAGCTCTTATTGAAAAAACACGACCTGTAGTTTTGGGTCATTCATTGACTGTGTATGTGCCACATGAAGTAGAACTGTTAATGAAGCAATATGCGACTCAAGCACTATCCCCACAGAGAGCTCACTGCTATGAACTGATAATACTGCATGCAGATAATGTGACTTTAAAAAGATGCAATATTTTGAATCCAGCAACGCTATTGCCTCAACCGGAGGACGGAGAGCCACATCATTCCTGTGAGCAGGTGGTGGTCAGCTCGAGCAAGTCCCGGGAAGACCTTAAAGAAGAACCTTTGGAGAACCCGGACTTAGTTCTGTTTACAGATGGGTCATCCTATTATTTGGACGGAAGACGTCACTCCGGCTATGCTGTCACTAACGTCTTTGAGGTGCTCGAGGCCAATCCTTTGTCTCCATCAGTAAGTGCTCAAGGAGCAGAATTAATAGCATTGCCCCAAGCAGCAAAATACAGGTAAGAGCTTGCGGGTAAATATCTATACCGACTCTAAATATGCATTTGGAGTGTGTCATGCAACAGGGGTGTTATGGAAAGAACGAGGATTCTTTTCGTCATCAGGAAAGAAATTAGCTAATGGAGAAGAAATACATAATTTGCTGGAAGCAGTTCAACTGCCCAAAGAAATTGCGGTAATACACTGCCCAGCCCATACTAAAGACACTACAGAAATTAGCAGAGGAAATGCTCTAGCCAACGCTGCTGCGAGGGCTGCAGCTCGACAACCTCTGAGAGAATGTATGGGGGCAGTTCCAAGGATGGACCAGAGTGAGTGGCCAAACTTAATAGACCCCAAAACTATGTATGAAAAAGACTGCTCAGTGGGAGAGAAAAAACAATGGGAACAGTGGGAAGCAAAACAAAATGATGATGGAATATGGACAATTGGGGAAAAACCAATTCTACCAAAAAAATATTTAATTACTATAGCTAGGTGGTTTCACGATAAAGCTCATGGGGGAGCCGAGGCAATAGCTAAACAGGTACAGAAAGTATGGGCTGCTCCAGGAATTTATGCAGCTGCTAAAAGAATAACGAATAGCTGCCCGACCTGCCAGAAGTTTTCAAATAACAAGCCAAGCTCAGATTTGGGGGGGCGACCATGGGCTTTCTTCCCTTTCCAGAAGCTGCAAATAGATTATGCGGATATGCCATCTGTCTATGGATACAAACACTTGTTAGTGATAGTAGATCAGTTATCAGGCTGGGTAGAAGCTTTCCCAACAAGAAAGGCTGACACAGGGGGAGTGGTAAAAGCCTTACTGAAAGAAATCATACCCAGGTATGGGGTCCCAGAAGCCATTGATTCAGACAGGGGTGCCCATTTTACAGCAAGCATAATCAATCAGTTATGTAAATCGTTAGGAATAAAAAGAAACCTACATGCTCCTTATCACCCACAATCTTCAGGACAAGTAGAAAGAATGAATAGAGCATTAAAAGAGAAAATAGCAAGAATATGCACACATGCTAGCCTGAAATGGCCAGAGGCATTAAACTTAGCTCTATGGGATGTTCGAAATTCTCCACGGCAACCCATAGGACTAACACCAGCAGAAATTCTTTTTGGGAGACATTTAGCGATACCAGGGACTTATATCCCTGCTAAGACCAGCCTATTAGATGGAGATGAACGAGTGACACAATATGTACTAGCCTTACAAGAACGGTTTAAGGCCTTGCAAAATCAGGCTCAGTGGTTTCAGCCGGTGCCATCAGACATTCAGGCACATGATATACAGCCTGGAGATAAAGTGTTGATAAAGGTATTCTCGCGAAAAACAAAACTAGAACCAAAATGGGAAGGACCCTACACTGTATTGTTAAGTTCTCACTACGCTGTTAAAATTCTAGGAAAAGAGAATTGGATTCACCACTCTCACGTGAAACGAGTGTCAGTCCAAGAAGCAAACACAGCAGAGGGTGCAGCAGATCAGTGAAAACAACCACGTAAAGCTCGATGGGATACACGACTTCCCCAGGGTAATCTGTTCGGACTTGCCTCACTAACACAAATCTCTTTCCCTTTACTGCGCCCTGCAGGATGGCAGGCAGAAGTGCCGTGCTCATGTTGCTGTTTCAAACCCTGGCAATACTACTTTCCCTAAGCTGTGGTCAAAGAACCTTAGAGTGGCCATGGTCCCAGGCCCGTGTTACGTATACCGGAAGTATGGGATTAAATTCTGATAAAAACTTAAACCTCTCAACCCTGGTCATGCATGGAACTGAAGTATACTCAGAAAATGAATGGAGCTGGGATAATACTAACCAACTTCCCCAACTCCTGGGAAGGACAGGAAAGGAAATAAAGATAGGATGTGGAGTGATCAGCGGGTCCACCCACGAGAAGGCGACTCAAATCTCTCTCACTAAAATCAAATCAAATGAAAAAGAAAGGAAAATTTGTGCCACTGAAAACCTGGCTTGCTGGTACAATTTTACCTTAGAACAGCCTGTTTTAATAGTTTGTCTGTGGGCTCACCACAATGTGGGACTATCATTTGAATTTAAAATAGACATTATTGAGCCCAGTACAGCAATACCTACCCTGACTACAATTATTTCCACCAATATAAATAACTCTGTTACCATGAAGAGTAAGAAAACCTTATCCACACAAATCTTTGAAATTGGACCGTATGTGATTAGAAATACAGGCCAACAACGAGTATTATTTAATCCATCATGGTCTCTCAAACGAGTAGAGCTATTAATGCAAATTATATCTCTACAATCAAACCGACCTGTTCACCATTCTTAGGTACGTCCTATGTGGGATGGACGGCGTGGTTACATAGGCGAACCCTCACCTCTCCAAAACGAACAAGGAGAGATGTGACCGGTATCATAGGAACAGGATTGGGAGTCCTAAACAGTATAGATGCTGAAGTACTCGTAAATAAACTGAGCACAACAAAAAGTGACTTATACAGATTAAAACATCCATTGAGGTCTTCTCTATTAGCATTAGGAACTAACCAATGGCTTTCATCCGAGATATTACCTCAATGGGAAAAAATGAATGAAAAAGATCACAACTTGATAGTGGATGCACTTGGGGAAACCCAAATTAATATTTCCCTGGCCCTCAGTTGCATCCAAGCTCAACTGTGGATGCAATCTATGGTAGCAGCGATTATCAGGGAAGGGGAAGAGGGCACTTTACCCACTGAAATTCGAAAGGTAATTTGGGATAATGCGACCGGATTTGAAAAGGAATTCCAATCCTGGTGGTATCTGGTCAATTTTACTTATGATCCTATCAACACTAAGGCCACAGCCTTTGTTTCAACAATACGTAATGCTTCAACATATACAATATATCCAATCATTGCGTTAGGATTAAATCACAATGGAGCTATACTCTATCCATTGGAACATAGAGTATGGGCCCAACGAAATGGAAATAAATGGCAAACTGTGGACGTTAGCGCATGCATTGTACGGGAACAGCAAGGGTTTATTTGTGAAAGTAATACTATCAAAGCCCAAGACATTTGTCTTGACGCTGAGCAAAATGTTTGTCATTTTGAAATACAGCCTGATGAAACACCTGAAACTATACTTGTATATATTGGGAGAGGATGCGTATGTATGAGAACCTTTTGTAGTCTTGCAGTTATAGATGGCATTGTAGTAGATACAAGTAATCATTGAAATATTTGTATTTGTAGCTTTACCAAAATCATGGGATGTGATTTTAATTATTCAGCTCCTATCACGTCTTATCAATTGTTACAATCTAATTATACATTAATTCAAAATTTACTACCTACCCCCATTGGGATGAATCTCACCCTGGTAAGGAAACTACTACAACATGATGATTTGCATCGACTGCTAGAGCGCGTCCAGAACAGTGGACAGAAAACTCTAATCACTGTTCCCCATGATGCAAAAGAGATACATCATATCTTAGAAAGGGTAAAAAGGAACGGAGAACATCATGGCTGGGAAACTCTTCTAGGGTGGTCACCAACTGCAACAGGGATTTATAATCATGTATTGCACCCGGTAGTAGTTGTGTTCAGTTTAACTGTGTTATGCCTATTGCTTACGATCATATTATACATAAGATTAGGGAAAGTGATAGTACGCCTCGAAAGGCTTCGAGAACTCTGTTTAAAATATTAGCAGGGATGCTTCATAAAAACAAAGGGGGGAAACTGTTAAAGAATAGTGAATTGAAACTGTCTAGAAATGGCTGCTTGGCACAACTTACATAAAACTTGCTTAGCATGAGTGGCTAGATTTGCTGAAGCCTTAGGCCGAGAGTGGGAAAAGTAACGACTCTTTACTTAGTTTAATAAAAAATGGTGCCTCAGAGCTCGTTCAGGCTGGGAAAATAAGGAAGCCACACGCAGTCGGCGCACCTGTGTCACCGACTCCGGGAGGGAAGACGCCAAAACAATTGGGAAGATAAGACCTTGGGAGGCAACCGCCAGACCCAACAAAAACAGAAGTACAACCATCATCAGAGACTGCAAAAAACAAGAATAAGGAGAAAAACAGCTTGCCTCAGAAAGACGATGAGACCCAATGAGGAGCAGGAGACCCCCAGACCAAAAAATTACTATTGGTCTAACTATCGCGTGAGGGGTGGGAAATGGAAGTCGAAAAGACTGTAATTACCCAGGATTTGTTTATGTTAGGGTCCCTCTTTGGAGGCACCCAGCTCGAGCTGTAATTACGGCACGCGTGTGATTAAAATTTAGTTTGTTTTGATTTGGCTCTGAACTTTACTTGCGGGAACCTAGGGTCGAACTCTGTTATGGTGGCCGACAAGTTTAATTTCCGTAACAGGCCGATGAGGCTGCAAAAAGGGCAGCATTATCTGTGTCAGTGGCAGCATTAGTTCCAGAGAGAATGTTAAAAATGGAAATTCCAGTATACACTGAAAAAGAAAATAAATTAGCAGAAATAGTGAAATGCATAAAAACTCCTGAAGGATGGTGGGTGACATCTACTGGACAGTGTGTGGTAACTTTGCTGATAATGAAGAAGCTGATGAAGCAAATACATGATAGTACCCACATGGGAGCTGAGGCATTGGTTGAAACAGTTAAAAGATTTGCTGTGGGAGTTAGTATGTTAATAATTGCAAAGGGTATTACACAAAAATGTGAAATCTGTCTTCGAAATAATCCCAAGATTCAGAAGAAGCCCCCCAGGGGAAGTAAAAAGGGGCTTCATGCCTGGGGATTACTGACAAATTGATTTTTTTCTGAATTACCAAGATGTAATGTGTAGAAATATTTGTTGGTAATTGTTGACACCTTTTCAGGATGGCCTGAGGCTTTCCCGTGTCGTACCACTAAAGCAAGGGAGGTAGTGAAAATGTTATTAAAAGAAATCATACCAAGATTTAGGGTACCAGAAGGGTTTTCTTCAGATAGGGGACCTCATTTTATAGCAGAAATAGTACAGCAAATCTCAAAAATACTACAAATTAAATGGGACTTACATACCCCCTGGAGGCCACAATCCAGTGGAAAAGTGGAAAGAGTGAATCAAACAATTAAGAGACAGGTAGGAAAATTGTGTCAGGAGACTCAGATGAAATGGACTGATGTTTTACCTCTGGCATTATTAAGAATCAGAATAACCCCAAGGGTTAGGGCGAAAGTTAGTCCATTTGAGATTCTGTATGGTAAACCTTACACTGTAAATTTAACTGGAAATGAAATTCAAATGCACGTTAAGGGTGATCAAATTTTAAGTGATTATCTCTTGTCTATGGCAAAGGTTCTTCTCTCCGTAGGTACATCCAGTTATACTTTTAGGTCACACCCGAGTGAAAGCAGTACCTCGAGAGACGTGGAAAGCTGAACAAGTTCAACCTCTAAAGTTAAAAATATATAAAGATATATGAGTTGTATTAGAAGCGAATCGGTTTTAAATTTAGATTGTATTCAGGGAAAAAATGCTTTAATCTGTTTGTTAGGAATAGGGTTAATATTGTTGTTACGGTATCTGTGTAAAAATGATGTTCTCCTTAACAACCAGGGGAGAAATGTGGTGGTTAGTTTTTCTAGGTTACCTGAGCCAAACAATTAAAGGGAATCAGGAAGGATTTTGGAGTCACAGTCTCCATTTGGAAGTAATTACGAAATCTATGAAGATAGTTAACCAGAGGGATTGCTGGGTGTGTACCCACTTCCCTGAACATTCCAACAAGGGCTTCCCGCTAACTGGAGTGCCTATGAAACAACCAAACAGGAATGGGAAGTCCAGAGTGTGACAGGAGATTATTATCAATGTATCCAAAGATGTAATAAATGGTGGGAGAAAACTATACTTTATGGAAAGCAACCCATCAACTGTACTGGAGCCATTAAGGTAGGAGGTTATAAAGATTGCTCTCGGATACCTGAATAGGTTAGAAGTGGCCAAGTAAGGAACTAAATGGGTGGCGTGTTCCAAAAGGTAGTGGATGGTATTGGTTGTGTGGAAACAAGGCACGAAAAGTGCTACCTCCTAATTGGTCAGGGACATGTACTTTAGGGGCAATAATCCCTAATGTTACTATAAGAAAAGAATTGAGTAATAAATACCAAAAATCCTGGCTAAGAACATTCATAAGGAGACAAAAGAGGGTCAATAATCCTTTAATAGATCGACCTACTAGGTTGCAGTCATTCGTAAGGTGGCTGTTTCCACAACTGGGAGTGAGTGAACTTGAAAAAGCAACAGTAAATATTTCAGCAGTTATTGAAAAAAATAGGGAATAAAACCTCTGATGCCACTGCAGCTTTACAAGAGGAGGTTTCAGAAATTGCTAAAATAACTACCCAAAACAGGATGGCTCTAGATGTGTTATTGGCATCTCAGGGAGGAGTATGCACAATAATAAATACTAGTTGCTGTGTATATGTGGATCAAAGCGGGAGAATTTCTACCGATCTAAATGAAATCTGGAAGCAGACTGAAATCTTACATGGGGTTCAGAAAGAGGATACCTCTTTTGGATTTGAAGAAACATGGAAATGGTTGACTTCCTGGTTCCCTGACGTGAGCTCATGGGTTAAAAAGTGTGTTTAACAATTTTGGGAATGGTGTTAGTAGTTTTTGTATGCGTTTATGTAGTGATTCAATGCATTTCTAGATGTTGTACAAAATTAATATGGGAAAGATTTTAAAAGAGTGAGACTAATATGAAAATGATCATATAAGTCTCAAAGGGGGAGAATTGTTACAAGACAACCCTGGGAAGCTCAGAAAGAATGTTTGAACTAGGTAGATTAGGATAACTTCTAACATTAAGTCTGAAGTGGTCTAGAGGTAGCCACTTAGATAAAACTTGCTTCATGAGTAGCTAAATTTGCTGAAGCCTTAGGCCGCACTCCTAGTTCAGTAAGAAAGGGCCCCAGAGCTGGTGCAGGCTGGAAAGATAAGGGAGTTACAAGCAGGCTGCATTCCTGTGCCCCACACTCCGAAAGGGAGAATGTCAAGGCTTTGAAATAAGGCCTGCTTGGGCACCAGGACCTTGGGGAGCAAAACCTCCTCTCACTGCTGAAACAATGTTAATTAAGGGGTCTGGACTATCTCCCCCTTGTCAGGACTTTGGGAGATAACACCTACTGTCTCTGCTGGGGCAGTGTTAAATGATCTCCCCTCATCAGGACCTTGGGAGACAGGGGTGGGACCCGGGGAATGAAGAAATCACTAACCAATCAGTGTAAAAGGGAAAACTGCAAATCTGGCAATTTGTTTGTATAAATGCTACTTGAAAAGTTGGGGTGGGGGGAGTGTGCTTGATTTGTGGGAAACCACCGAGCACCCAGGCTTGCGCAACTCTGAAATAAATAAGCAAATGTCTCTCCTGAGTGTGTAATTACTGGCTTATTGCACACCGGGCAACGAATCCGCTTTTTGGACAACAACAGCAGCCTCAGTGCTTCACAGGCCCGTGGGAGGCCCCTGGCTGCTGGCTGTGCTTGTGAGGTCACAACAGCCTCTGTGCCCTATATGACAGTGGCAGGCCCCTGGCTGTTTGCTGTGCTTGTGAGCTCACAGCAGTCTGAGTGCCTGATAGCCAGTGGCAGACCCACAGCTGCTGGCTGTGCTCATGAGGTCACAGCAGTCCTATTGCCTGACAGGCCCGTGGGAGGCCATTGGCTGCTGGCTGTACTTTTGAGGTCACAGCAGTCTAAGTGACTGAGAGGCCAGTGGCAGGCCTCTGACTGCTGGCTGCATTTTGAGGTCACCTTTGTCTCAGTGCCTCATCAGGCAGTGGGATGCCCATGGCTGCTGACTCTGCTTGTGAGCTCACAGAAGTGCGAGTGCCTGATAGGCCCCTGGCAGGCCCCTGGCGGCTTCCTGTCCTTGTGAGGTCACATGAGCCTCTGTGTCTGATAGGGCAGTGGAAGGTGTTGTAGAGGCCTCCGAGTGCCATTTTGTGGTGCAGGGCCCTCCGAGTGCCTTTTTTCATGTTGTAGCAGCCCCCGAGTGCCTTTTTTTGTGCTGTAGGGGCCACCGAGTGCCTTTTTTTGCGGTGCAGGGGCCTCCGAGTGCCTTTTTTCCTGGTGTACAGGCCTACAAGTGCCTCTTTTTGCAATGTAGGGGCTTCCGAGTGCCTTTTTTGTGGTGCTGGGGCCTCCAAATGCCTTTATTTCCAGTGTAGAGGCCTGCAAGTGCCTCTTTTTCCAGTGAATGAGCCTCTGAGTGCCTTTTTTGCTGTGCAGGGGCCTGTGATTGACTTTTTCGGCAGTGTGGGGGGCCACCAAATGCCTTTTCCTGTGGTGCACTGGCCTCCGAGTACCTTTTTTTCCAGTGTAGGGGCCTCTGAGTACCTTTTTTTGCATTGTAGCTGCCTCCGAGTGCCTTTTTTTGTGGTGTAGGGGCCTCTGAGTGCATTTTTTTCCGTTGCAGGTGCCTCCGAGTGCCTTTCTCTGCGATGTAGCGGCCTCCAAGTGCCTGTTGTTGTGGTGCAAGGGCCTCCGAGTGCCTTTTTTTGTGGTACAGGGGCCTCCGAGTGCCTTTTTTTTTCCAGTGTAGGGGCCTCCGAGTACCTTTTTTTGCATTGTAGCTGCCTCCGAGTGCCTTTTTTTGTGCTGCAGGGCCCTCTGAGTACCTTTCTTTCTGCTGTAGGGGCATCGGAGTGCCTGTTTTCGCATTGTAGCAGCCCCCGAGTGCCTTTTTTGTGCTGTAGGGGCCTCCGAGTGCCTTTTTTTCCAGGGTAGGGGCAGCCGAGTGCCTTTTTTTGTGGTGTTGTGCTCCAAGTGCCTTTCTTTTGTGGTGTCGGGGCCTCTGAGTGCATTTTTTTTAGCGGTGTACTGGCCTCCAAGTGCCCTGTTTTTCAGTGCGCTGGCCTCCAAGTGCCTTTTTTTCCAATGTAGGTGCTGCCGAGTGCCTTTCTTTGTAATGTAGGGGCTTCCAAGTGCCTTCTTTTGTGGTGCAGGAGCCTCCAAGTGCCTTTATTTCCAGTGTGCAGGCCTGCAAGTGCCTCTTTTTCCAGTGCAGGGCCCTCCAAGTGCCATGTTTCACATTGTAGTAGCCCCCGAGTGCCTTTTTTTGTGCTGTAGGTGCCACCGAGTGCCTTTTCTTGTCGTTCAGGGGCCTCCGAGTGCTGTTATTTTGGGGTAGTAGCCTCCATGTACCATTTTCTTTGCGGTGAAGTGGCCCCGAGTGCCTTTTATTGTGCTGTAGGGGCCACCGAGTGCCTTTTCTTGTGTTTCAGAGGCCACCAAGTGCCTTTTTTTGCGGTGAAGAGCCCTCCGATTGCCTTTTTTTGCATTGTAGCAGACCCCGAGTGCCTTTTATTGTGCTGTAGGGGCCACCGAGTGCCTTTTTTTTGTGGTGCATGGTCCTCCGCGTGCTTTTTTTTGCAGCGTGGAGGCCTCCAAGTGCCTTTTCTTGTGGTTCACTCTTCTCCGGGTGCCTTTTTTTGCAGTTCAGAGGCCTCCGAGTGCCTTTGTTTGAGGTGCACTGCTTTCTGAGTGCCTTTTCTTGCAGTGAAGGGGCATCTAAGTGCCTTTTTTCCGGTCTAGCTGCCTCCAAGTGCCTATTTTTGTGATGCAGACTCCCAAAGTGCCTTTTTTTCCAGTATAGTGTCCTGCATGTGCATATTTTTGCAGTGCATGGCCTCCTAGTGCCCTTTTTTCCCAGTGCCCATGCCTCCAAGTGCCTTTTTTCTCGTATGGTCCTTCAGCGTTCTGTGATATCACTTTACCCTCTGCCTGAAATGATATTGTCAGGCCCACCACTGCTGGATGAGATAGTCATGTCACTTCTGCCTCACGGCCTGGTAGGCCAGTCAGGCCCATCAGTCCTTGCTCTGCTTGTGAGGTTGCTTCTGCCTCTGTGCTTGATAGGCCAGTGGCAGGGCCATGCCACCTGGCTTTGCTTGTGAGGATACTTGTATCTCCATGCCAAAAAGGGCAGCGGCAGGCCCATGGTTGCTGGTTGTGTCTTATGATGTCACTTTGACCTGCATGGGATGCATGGGCATGCACTGCCACGCCCATGGCTGCTGGTCTGCTTGGGTGTTCCCTTCTTTCTCCGTGCTTGATGCACCATGGCAGGCCCAGAGCTGCTGGCTGTGCTTGTGAGGTCCCTTTGACCTCAGTGCCTGATGAGGCACTCAGAGCGCCATGAGTCCTGCCTGTGCTTCTGAGCTCACTTCTGCCTCAGTGCCTGATTGGCAAGTGGCAGGCCACTGGCTGCTTGCTGAGGTGGTGAGGTCGTTTTTACCAGCAGCCCTAAACTTAGCGCTACGGGTTATTCAGAATCCTCTGTGACAGCCTCTAAGACTATTGCCAGTGGAAATTCTTTTGGGGAGACCTTTAGCCACAGTGGGCAACTCAGGCTAAAAGCAACCGCTTGGGTGGAGATGAGCGAATTACACTTACAAAAGGCAGGAGAAAAGCTCAGTGGGCCCACTCAGCACCAGGTGACATGCAAGCACACGCTATCCAGCCTGGACATAAGGGGTTGGTACAGATAGTCACCTGAAAGTCCGAAGTGCAACCAAATCTCGGGAGGCCCCTACACTGTACTGTTGAGTTCTTATTTCACTGTGAAACTTCCAGGTAGAGAAAATTGGCTCCAATCAGTCAGATGTAAAGCGGCTGAGTGGACCGGAAGCTCTTGGAAGCACCACATGAGCTCAGCCGTCCGGGACATTAAATGTTACAAAGTGTGGCGTGTAACGCTTGTGTTGTTAATTGTTGTCGTGACCTTTGTGCTTGCACTGGAGTATTGTTTAACCGCCCTAGCAAAAAACCAACCTGGGGGTAAAATGTGTTGTAGCCAAAATCGAGGAGAAGCAATTTGGGAAGCAAATGAGGAACGCTATTGCTCCTACTTGTATCAAATAGCGCATCCACAGAGTTGACAGCATGTTGCAGTGCCTACCACGTTGAAGGTGAGGCAAAAGCCCTGGAGGAGCATCCCATACGGATAGAAATGGGACCAAGATGTTACCCAAACTGAGAAGTCCAGTGTGTCACTAACTACAAATTGTAGTGACTCTCGCCTGGTGCCGGAGAGACGATTGCACTGAGAACTTCCGCCTTCCATTGCCCGGGTCCCGGCAGACCCCGGTGATGTGTTCTAACGAACGCTCTTGTAATGGGAGTGTAACTTGTAAGTCTACGCCATTAGTTCTACCCTGCACTCTCAGGAACGGGCTTTCAGCACTCTCTCCTGCTTTAACCACTTCCCCAATGCTCTCCATTTTAACTTTCCCTGCGGTCACTGCAGGAACAGCCCAACCATCTCCGCAGAGCTCCCACGCAGTTAAATCAACCGGAACACAAAAGTTACTGTTGAACCCTTTGTGGTCTCTAAAACTTGTAGCGTTACTCAGGCAAGAGAACATGTCTATGATTAAACCATCCTGTCTGCCTTTTTTAAATACAGCTTACACCGCATGGCTGGAATGGTTACGCAAGCGGACCTGACACACCAAATGGTGAGAAAGAAAGGATGTCAGTGGTGTTACAGGGCCAGGATTAGGAGTTCTAAATAACATCGATGCTGAGGCATTAGTGAATAAGTGCCACAAACAGAGATGTGTCTACATTAGCAAAGCAAAGCCATTACGATCATCTCTGTTACCTCTTGGAAGTAATCAACGGTGCTCCTCTCAGATTTCTACCTCAGTGGGAGCTCAAAGAAGGAAAGCTCATCAGCTTCCTTAGTTGCAGCAGGAGGAGCTCAAACTAATGTTTCTTTGGCGGTCCATTGTATCCAAGCCAAATGGACACAATCGGGACCAGTTGCAACAACTCGGGCAGGTGAGAAAGGGCTCCTACCCAGTGAAATTCGCAAAGCAGGACTCCTTCCAAAGGAGTTCAATATGAAGGAATCTTGGACTGCCACCATCTAGAGTTAATCAGAGTCAGGCTAGGGCAGCCCCATGACATTGCCTCCCGTGCCTCACTTACACCACGTCCACTCACAGCTGCCTCCTAAGACTGCCCGCCTGCTCAGCTGCCTGTCTGAACAGCCCACGCTGACTGGCAAGAGCTGTTGCCAAGCAAGCTTGACCTGCATGCGTAGGGCAGCCCCACAGCACTTTCACAGCTGCCTTCCTCGCCGGTTGACACTTACAGCAGGGCTATTCCCTCCGAACGCCTAGGAGTGCCACACTGCTCCAACGCCTCCACTGACAGTCAGGGCTCACAGGCGGGAGCTAGTCCCAGCCAAGCTTGCCCTGCATGCCTAAGGCAGTCCCACAACAGGATAACGGCTTGCCTTCCTTTCCTGTCGACATTAATAGCACCGCTATTCCCGCCTTCCTCCTAGCAATGCCACGTTGCTCAAATGCCTGTCCAACGAGCAAGGGCTGCTAGGCAAGAGCGCGGGTATGCGAAACTAGCCTTGGGCAGCCCCACAAGCGGTACCCATCTCGCCTTCCTCCCCCGTCAACAATTACAGCAGGCGTACTCACAGCTTCCTCCTAAGAATGCCCAGCTCTTCAGACGCCTGTCCGAACAGCAAGGGCCGCTAGGCAAGAGCTCTGGGCATGCCAAGCTTGCCTCGGGCAGCCCACAGCATATTCCCTGCTCTCTTTCTAGGTGAGGGCCTTTTGGCCTTTACCCCCTGGCTACTCCCAACTTAGTCCTAAGAATGCCAAAATGCTCAGACGCCTTTGTGAGCAAGCAGGGCTCAAAAGCAAGAGCTCATCCCCACCACACAAGACCTGCTAAGCCACAGCAGGCCCACTACACCTTCACAGTTGCCTTCCTCTCCTGGCCACACTTAAAGGATGCGTACTCACGCCTTACTCCGAGGAGTGCCACATTGCACAAACGCCTCTCTCTCTTCTGTCAGTCCTCACAGGCAAGAATTCTGGACACAAGTTGGAAAAGAGCTTCTGGCAGCCGCACAAGATATGCGCAGCTCACCGTTCACTTGTGTTGCCGATCACACCAGGCATACTCAGCGCTTCCTCCAATGAATGCCAGAATAGTCAGTGGCGCGTCCAAGCAGCCAGGGCCTTAGGATCACTAAGGCCACTGCACGGTATGTTCCTGAGTGGCCATCCTCTCCTGGCAAAACAGAGGGGCTTGCTCGCTCTAAGTGTGGCGGGAAGAGGTGGGCAAGCTGCGAACCTGTTGTAGAGCTGCCTTAGATATGCAGCTGAAGCCTGTGAGCGCTGGCTGTTCGGACAGCCGTCGGAGCAGTCTGTCGGGCTTAGGAAGAAGCTGTGAGTACGCCTGGTGTAACTGTCAACAGGGGAGGATGGTGAGCCCGGCTCGTTTTGTGGCCCTGCCAGAGACAATCTTCTCCTGCCCAGATCTCTTGCCCATAAGTGCCGGCTCTCCGGAGAAGCCTCTGAGCAGCCGAGCCCTCTTAAGAGTAAGCATGGTGTAATTGTTGATGGGGAGGATGATGAAATGTGACTTCCTGTGGGGCTTCCAGAGACAAGCTTGTTGTGCCAAGAACGCTCGCCTGTGAGTAATGACAGGGGAGAAAGGCATTTGAGCAGTGTGCCACTCCTAGCAGTAGGCTGGGAATCGGCAAGCTGTAACTGTCAGCAGGCGAAGGCGGCAAGTCGTGAACGTGTTGTGGAGCATGCAGTGCAAGCTTGCTGGGGCAACTCTTTTGCCTGTGAGCTCTGGCTGTTCGGACAGTCGTCTGAGCAGTCTGGCAGTCTTAGGCAGAAGCTGTGAGTACGCCTGGTGTAATTGTCGATGGGAGGAGGATGGCGAGACGGGCTCATTTTGCTGTGATCCCGGAGACAAGCTTGTCGTGCCCAGCGCTCTTGCCCGTGAGCTTTCTAAAGCGTAAGCCTGGTGTAATTGTTGACAGGTCTCACAGGCAAGAGTGATGGACTCCCCCCCGCCCCAGGATTGCTCTGCATGCTTAGGGCAGCCCGACAACACATTCACAGCTGCCTTCCTCGCCGGTCAACACTTACAGCAGGCCTAGTCTTCCCGAACGCCTAGGCGTGCCACAGTGCTCAAGCGCCACCTCCGACAGTCAGGGCTCACAGGCGGGAGCTAGTCCCAGCCAAGATTCCCCTGCATGCCTAAGGCAGTCCCGATAACTGTTTGCCTTCTTCTCCTGTCGACATTAAAAGCACGTCGGCTCCCACCTTCCTCTTAGCAATGCCACGTTGCTCAAATGCCTGTCCAACGAGCAAGGGCTGCTGGGCATGCCAAGCTTGCCTCAGGCAGTCCCACAAGACGTACCCATCTCGCCTTCTTCCCCCTCGACAAACACACCATGCGTACTCCCAGCTTCCTGCTATGAATGCCAGAGTGCTCAGATGCCAGAGCGAACGGCAACTGCAGAGAGGTAATAGCTCTGGGCATGCCAAGCTTCCCTTTGGCAGCCCACAAAATATACCCTGCTCTCTTTCTAGGTGAGGGCCTTTTGGCCCTTTACACCATGGCTACTCACAAGCCTTACTCCTGAGAATGCCGGCCAGCTCCGACACGCGTCGTGGCAGAAGTGGATTCAGAGGGAGAGCTCTGGGCGCTACAGGCTTGCCTCGGGCAGCCTCACAAAAAAATCCAGGGCTCGCTTTCCTTCACTGTGGACAATTACAGCAGGACTCTTCCCACCTCACTCCTGGGATAGGCACAGGTATCACATGCTTCTCCCACTTCTCAGCACTCACAGGCAAGAGTTCTTCAGTTCTTCTGCGTCCACGGCTCGCCTTCTTTGCCTCTCGACACTTACAGCAGGCCTAATCCACCTTACTGCTCGGAATGCCACACTGCTCAAATGCTTCTCTCCGCGTCAGTACGCACAAGCAAGAATTCTGGACACCAGCTGGAAAAGAGCTTCTGGCAGCTCCAGAAGACATACCATCGCACCATCCTCTCCAGTCAAGAATTACACAAGGCTTTCTCCTAAGAATGCCAGCCTGCTCAGACGCCTGTCCAAAGAGCAGAAATGGGTTCAGAGGCGAATGTGCTGGCACGACAGACTTGCTTCGGGCAGCCTCAGAAAAAATCCAGGGCTCGCTTTCCGTCCCTGTGGACACTTACAGCAGGACTCTTCCCACCTCACTCCTAGGCGTGCCAAAAGTATCACCCGCCTCGCCCACTTGTCAGCACTCACAGGCAAGAGCTCTGGGCACACCAAACTGGCTTCCGGCAGTCTCGCAAAAAGTCCCCCTCTCGCCACCCTCCCCCTTGATAATAAGACCAGGCCAACTCAAAGCTTCCTCCTAAGAATG